>NC_072384.2:51084738-51709738 GCF_028885625.2 Pongo pygmaeus | reverse complement strand
CATGCGATGTAAAAATGTATCAGGGTCCAAGGAAATGTTTTTTAACCATCACTGATCCTTCAACTTTTTCATGAAGTTCTCACTTAAAGTTCATAGTTATTATCTTTACCTCATCCCACTATATTAGGCTAAGAATTACAGCACCTAAGCCTCCCCAAGAATATAAAAGCCATCTAAGGTCCAGCTGTATCGGTTATTCTTTTGATTAAAAGAGTCAGAAATACATTTTCAAATTGGCTTAAGCAAAAAGAAGAAGTTATTGGTTCACATAACTAAAGCCAAGGAGTATATCTAGCTTCAGGCATGGCTGGATCAAGATGCTTACATGATAATGCATGGAATCTGTCTTTTTCTCCAAGTCACAGATCTGCTTTCCTTTATGTTGGCTTCATTTTCTGATGTGGTGGCAAGATGATTATTAGCAGCCCCAGGTTTGGTAATACCAGTAGAAAGAGATTCAATTTCTATGTAATCCTTTTAGGCAAGGCTCTCATTGGCCTGACTTAGGTCCTATGCCCATTCTCAAACCAGCCACAGTGTTAAGGGCTTGAAATATGTTTAACTGGCCCTCATGGGAGCCAAAGATGGATCCGACCTCACTCAAACCACAAGGACAGTTTGAACAGTTGCAAAGTTGCCCAAAAGACAGTCGTTACTGATACCAAAATGGTAATGGATGTTTGCAGTAGGCACTGTTGGCTGCCTATCCAAGATCTACTTTCCTCTTCTTCCTTGCTAACTGAACCCTGACTATGTTTAATTATCTACTCTCCTCCATGTGGCTATGGGCTTAGATAAGGGATAAGAGAGGAGAGTGGCAGCCAGGTACAAAGTGTCAGAGCCTAAGTAGGAGGTTGGGGGGCATCCTGTTCACAGGACAACACTGACAGCACGTCGCAGCTCAAGTGTATTGAGTGCAGAGGGCATCCATGCAAAGAAGAGGCTGGTGATGGCCTGTGAGAGGATGATTACCTTCAGGGCAATGATCAAAGACCTAATATATTACAAACCAGGCACAATGGCTCACCCCTGTAATCCCAGTACTTTGGGAGGCTGAGGTGGGCGATCACTTGAGGTCAGGAGTTTGAGACCTGCCTGGACAACATGGTGAAACCCCGTCTCTACTAAAAATACAAAAATTAGCCAGGCATAGTGGTGAGCACCTGTAATTTCAGCTACTCAGGAGGTTGAGGCAGGAGAATCACTTGAACCCAGGAGGTGGAGGTTTCAGTGAGCTGAGATCACGCCACTGCACTTCAGCCTGGTGACACAGCAAGCCTCCGTCTCAAAAAAAAAAAAAGTAATATATTACAAATAACAGGATCCAAGTTTATTATTGTTGAAGAGAGCTATAGATATGGAAAAGGAGAAAACTAGTGAACCCTATGGTGTTGATTGGAATTGGAGGCGTTGTGAATTCATGGTTTTCCACTTACATAGATATATAGAGAAATAAATATAGATATAAATATGAGTGTGTGTGTGCATATACATACATACATGCATACATATGTACATATGCTATCTGGATCTGTTCACAGAAAGGTTCTGGGAACAGTAATATCTCATGGTAATGAGCACACCTACTGTTCAATGGTTGTCTTCTAAACGCCATTCTCTATCAAATGGAACTGGTGTTCTTTATCAATGGCTGATTCCAGGTCTGGGCAAAAAAAATACAAGATGAGCCTAGAATAACATGTAATGCCAAAAACTAAGGAAGTGCTCTTGGATAAAGGCATCTTGAAGGGACACATGAACCAACTTTAAGGGGCTCCAAATGGCTAACCTGGGATGATTTGAGCAACAAAATATATAATCTTAGGAATGATTTACAACCCATTGAATAAAGTAAGAATTTGAGTTTGAACTATTATAAATAAACAAATGAGGAAGAAGCAAAAGTTCTCCCTTACAACAGAATTTTAACTAATAAATGTAGAAGGAATGGTAAAAATAGAAAATGACCACTTGGCAAACACTGCAGTAATGATTGTTTCAGGCAAGACTCATCAACAGATGCTAAAATTAGAGGACAAAAGTATAGTAAGCCATTTGCCTACAATGTCTCAAAGTATCTCTCCACAAATCAGTTACTCCAAGAAAGACACAACAGCACTTCTGCAGTTTTTCAGCCCAAAATACATAACTTCAATCTAATCACAAGAAAACTCACACAAACCCAAATTAAGAGATATCTACAAAATAATTGAGCAAGACTCTTAAGAAATGCCAAGGTCAGGAAAATCAAAGACCGATAAATGGTTCCAGACTAAAGGAAACTCTAGTCTGGTAGTCCGGATCTTGGACCAGAGAAAATTAATTGGTGGGATAATTGGTGACATTTGAATAAGATCCATAGATTATTTGGACTATATTAGGTTAAGAATAATCTATTAAAATTAACTTTACCTGTTGTTTTAAAAACCTTTAAACAAGGTTACTAGAAAATTTTAAATTACAGTAGTCCCCCTTATCCAAGGGAATACATTCCAAGACCCACAGTGACTTCCCGAAACCATACATAGTACCAAACCTGAGTGCCATCAATTGGAACATGTTTCTGTTCCTGTCCTCCATCCATAAATTTAATGAGTTTTATATCTTAACTAAGCTCTTGTCATACACTGTGGCCATAACTTTTGCAGTTTGAGATGTGACAGCAAAACTAGCACATATTTATTTTTCCTTCTTCACAATTCACGGATAAAAGACTCATTCTAACTGCAGATCTTAGCAACTTCAGCATATGAATTTTTTTTTTTCTTTTTTTATTTTGAGACAGAGTCTCATGCTGTTGCCCAGCCTGGAGTGCAGTGGGGTGATCTCGGCTCACTGCAACCTCCACCTCTTGGGTTCAAGCGATCCTCCTGCTCAGCCTCCCAAGTAGCTCAGATTACAGGCGCCCGCCATCATGCCTGGCTAATATTTGTATTTTTATTAGAGATAGGGTTTCCTATGTTGGCCAGGCTGGTCTCAAACTCCTGACCTCAAGTGATCCGCCCACCTTGGCCTCCCAAAGTGCTGGGATTACAGGCATGAGCCATTGCACTGGCTGATTTCTTTTCTTTTCTTTTCTTTTCTTTATTTATTTTTGAGATGGAGTTTCACTCTTGTCGCCCAGGCTGGAATGCAATGGCACAATCTTGGCTCACTGCAACCTCCACCTCTTGGGTTCCAGCAATTGTCCTGCCTCAGCCTCCTGAGTAGCTGGGATTACAGGTGCTCGCCACCAAGCCCAGCTAATTTTTGTATTTTTAGTAGAGAAGGGGTTTTACCATGTTGGCCAGGCTGGTCTCGAACTCCTGACCTCAGGTGATCCACACGCCTCAGCCTCCCAAATTGCTGGGATTACAGGTGTGAGCCACCCTGCACAGCCAATTTTTTTTCTTAAGCCAAGAACTTTCACCTTTTCACTGAAAGGAAGCCCTTTGTGAATTCTCTTGGGCTTTTCTGAATTACTGGGATTACTCCTCTTGAGCTTTAGGGCCACTATTAAGTAAATTAAGGGTTTCTTGAACACAAGCACTGGATACCAGGACTGCCAACGTCATAACCGAGATGACTACCAAGTGACTAACAGGCTGGGAGTGTGGACAGCTTGGAGACACTGGACAAAGGGATAATTCATATTCTGGGTAGGACAGAGCAGGACAGCATGAGATTTCATTGCTACTCCGAAGAGTGCACAACTTAAAATTTATGAATTGTTTCCGAAATTTACCATTTAATATTTTCAGACCACAGTTACCTGTGGGTAACTGAAATCACAGAAACTGTGAATAAGGGGGACCACGGTGCATATGTTACCTGCATTTCTATTGGACAGCATAAATCTAGATCTTTAATGTCTTTCTAGGACTCTGGGTCATTCAGCCTGAAAAGCCTCCTAGTTAACCTACTAACTGCAATTGCTTAGAATACATTGTGAAGGGGGTAGGGTGGGGGGGTTTGGGGGGGATGGGCTTTACAGTGAGGCAGTCCTGAGCAAGATCAACAGGCTAGTATTTGTCAGAGGAATGAATCTCAGTAGCCCTTGAAGTAATATATACTTTTTGTAAATGGTGATGCTTGTTGTTTATCTAGAAGGAGGATGAAATATCAGTGGGACTGATAGAGATGCCACACCCCACAATTGTAGCCAGAGGGCCAGGACTCCTCCTCACTCATCTGATCCATTTGCCCCAGACAGTACTACCATAGCGGAGGAAGGAGACTTGAAGAATTAAAGAGTTTCTGTTGCTTGCTGCGGTGGCTCACACCTGTAATCCTAACACTTTGGGAGGCTGAGGTAGGCACATTGCCTGAGCTCAGGAGCTTGAGACCAGCCTGGCCAACATGGTGAAACCCAGTCTCTACTGAAAATACAAAAATTAGCCAGGCATGGTGGTGCATGCCTGTAATCCCAGCTACTTGGGAGGCTGAGGCAGGAGAATTGCTTGAACCCGGGAGGCAGAGGTTGCAGTGAGCTGAGAGCACACCACTGCACTCCAGCCTGGGCGACAGAGCGAGACTCCGTCTCAAAAAACAAAACAAAACAAAACAAAAAAAGTTTCTGCAGCAGGGCCTCAGAAGCATGAGTTCCTCAGAGACGGTAGGGGCAGCGTGTGGTTCAGCCTGTTTTCTCCAGAAAAGGAAAACACTGCTAGCTTACTTCAAATAATGTGCCAGCACTCACTAAAACATTTATTTTTGTGCCTTTGGAGAATACACTCTCCGTGATATGTCTGAAAGCCAAATTGTTGTGATCTTCAAGAGAAATGAAAGCTTTCTACATTTTATCATTTTGAAAGGTGAAGCACATCTGCTAGAATCAACATTTTTTTTAGGATGTTAGTCTCACCACTTGGCTTCAGAAACACGTCTCCCTTTTCTTTGACTTTATTTATTAGAGTTTTAATGTCAGGTTGTTGAACAAAGGTTCTGGAGATGCCTATGTTATGCTATGGAATTCTTATAGGAAGAGATAGTTTTGGAGGCAAAAAATAAATAAATAAATAACACTGGTCCAGCTGCTTAGCTGCCAACACTTCCAGAAAATTCCTTTGTGCTATATTTATGTAAACTTTGTATTCAGAATTAAAGGAACAACTAAAGTGTATTCCTTGTATTGCTAATTATGTCGTACATTATAGGCATTCATACAGATCAATTAAATGATATCTACTACAATATGATTGCAGTATTTCTGTATAATATAGTACAACATAATAAAACATAAGAACCCCAAAGTTGGAATATTTGTGAAAGACCTTAGTTTGCCAGAGATCTTTCTCCCTCTCCCTCTCTTTTCCCTTCCTTCCCTCCTTCCCCTCCCTTCCTCCCTCTCTCTCTCTCTCTTTCTTTCTCCCTTTCTCCCTTTTTTTCTTTCCCCTTCTTCCCCCTTCTTTCTTTCTTTTTTGGAGACAGGATCTCACTCTTGCTCTGTTGCCCAGGATGGAGTGCAGTGATACAATCATAGCTCACTGCGAGCTTGAATTCCTGGGCTTAAGCAATCCTCTCGCCTCAGTTTCTCAACGTGCTGGGATTATAGGCGTGAGCCACTACACCCGGCTGCAAGTTCTTTGTGTTCAGCAGTAACAGTGATTCAACAAGCCAGAGCATTAAGAGTTAAACCAAGGTTCAACTTTCCTTTCTTGAGTTTCTCAATTGGTGTAGGGATAGAGAATCTGGGTGGAAAGAGCTGATAAACTCACCCAGGTGTAAAGACCAGACAAATAAATTACAAAGGAAAATGGGGGTCCAGGTTTAGAAAATGCCAGCCTAGATTTAGAAAAGATTTGGCAATTCTTTTGCTGCGTATATCATTAACCCTGGGGAATTCCAATTTTATTATCAAAAAGTATTCACGAATGCTCTTTGAGTTTATGGTCCTATTCAAATTTACTCCAACACCTAATGGTACTTTGAATCATGTTTGTTTCAAGTGTTTGATGAGCTTAATTTAAACAAACAATCAGTGGGGGTGGTGGTTCACACCTGTAACCTCAGCAATTTGGGAGGCCAAAGCAGGCGGATCACTTGTGGTCAGGAGTTCGAGACCAGCCTGGCCAATATTGTGAAACCCCAACTCTACTAAAAAAGATACAAAAAATTAGCCTGTAGTTCCAGCTATTTGGGAGGCTGAGGCAGGAGAATCGCTTGAACCCAGGAGGTGGAGGTTGCAGTGAGTCAAGATCGTGACACTGCACTCCACCTTGGGTGACAGAGGGAGATTCCACCTCAAAAAACAAAACAAAAAACAAACAATCCATCACAAACTAGAGAGTTTCTCTGGTTACAGTCTCCAGATATGAGATGTTATCTTCATTGTGTTTCTGTGTATCTGAATATCATGATTGAGATAAATGACCCTGTGCTCAATATGATCATTTAATTTGGTCATTCGATGAAAAGCTTTGGGCTGTTTTAAAATATTTTACCATGGGCCACACATATCAAACTTCTTACACCCAGAACTCTTCTGGATAGAGGGAAAATCCATTCACGATTTTCATTTGGAAATTTTCAGAAATCAAACTATATGGATTTTTAACTAATGATGACCAGCTAAAGGTGTAGTCTTGGAATCCATTAGACATTTAAGTACTTTTCTACTTTCACCTGAATCCAGACCATGCATTCCTGTTGGTCCAAAACCTGAGCAAAAATGCCCCAGGGAAATTGCTCCCATTTTGTCCTGAGAGGAAAAACTATTCATTTCATAATGTCACTGCCACTTCAAAAGAGAAGCTATGTGTGATCTTTTTCCCATCGAAATCATTGAGAGCCTCCCGTCTGTTTATTCATCCTGCTCCTGCCTTCCTGTCCTTTCGTCCTTAGCACGGTGGGCACAGAATGCCCTAGACCTATGCCTGCCACACCACCCTAGGATCCCGGAGTGAGTCGCTGGCTGGGTTCAGCAGTAAGCTCTCAGTGAAGCAAAGTCACAGGGCAAGGGCTCCTCAGACAATTTGTAGGACCCAGGCCCATTGTCTAAATATAATCTCATTTTGGCCCAAAAACTATGGGGTAGATTGGTTTCTTTTTTGTGTGCTTTTCTGTAAGATCTGTATCATCTGACAAAATCCAAAGAGAAAATTTTGCCTTGTGGGATTTCTTTTCTGTTTTGTTTGCTGGGAGATGTGCCAGACTGAAGTCCTCTCTTCCAGAGTGGACTCAGTGCAGGCAGCAGCAAGCTGACCTTTCCCACCCTTTTCATTCACACAGTTCTAAGGAGAGAACCTACTTTTGTTCTTGGTGCCTATTCAACCCTTAGCCTCTCTGCTGAGCCTACCAATTAGTGTTCATAATTGTGGCCAGGGTTTAAGGTCTGGACCCAGGAACAACTGAGAAGATGGATTCATTTCAGGAACTAGACTACTAAGAAGGCATCTGCTAGAACATGGAGGAAGCAATTTGCAAGACTAAATACTCTGGGGGTTAGAGCTTCACGGTTGGAAGCTATCAAAGCCTTTTCATGTTACATCCATCAACTCATTCAATTTGCCTCAAATCTTACTTGCAACAACTGAAATAGCATAACAAAGTTAGAATTTGTTTATAAGTTTTCAACCAATTGATAGGTTTATCTTCAGATATTAAAAAATACTTGCAGACAATTAAAATTATATATTGAATCAGAGTAAAAACTTTGAGTAACTCAAGGTCCATTTCATTTGTTCTCATCCTACTACTAGAATGGGTTTAGTAAATAGCTATAAATCAATCTTCTTTTAAAGAGGGAGACTGGAAGGCCCAGAGGGTTAAGGGAGCAGTAGGATCGCTAGGCCTAGAATGCTATTGGGTATCACATGCTCAGGCTGGAGGGAGGGAGGTGGAGTGACTGTATGCCTGACCTTTAGCACCAGCCTTGTCTTCATTCAACTCTCAGCTGGCTGACCTTAGACAACCTGCTTAACTTCGCTATGCCTCAATCCCCCCAACCCCAACCGACAATATGGGAATAATAGTAGTTTCTAACTTACAGGTTTGCTATGAGGGCTAGATGAGCTCATCTATTTCAAGTTCCTAGAACAATATCTGATCAGTACTATGTAAGTGTTTATTAAACATAAAATACAATGGGATAGTAAAGATCTTATGTTTTGCTCCTTATCTACTCACACGATCTTTTAAAAATGTTTCTCAGAAACTAATTTGCACAACATTCCTGGGATGTTGGGTAACTACAGTAGATCCAGGGTAGGGTCTGGCTGCTTGTCAGACAGTGCTGAGGTGGTGTTATGACTTGTAAGCCCATTGCATAGTTCTTTGTGCCCACCACCAGAACTTATTGCGCACCATAATTACAACATGTTTTTCATTTGTCGGTGTTAATGAGTATCTTATTGCATGCTTTGATCAGTGTTTTTGCTTCTAGAGATGGATTAGTATTTTTGAAATTTTAATTCAAAAGGAAAAGAAGCTCTTTGTCTATTCAGCACATATATTATGTAGATGTGACAATTATAGAGCTATAAAGAAGC
Organism: Pongo pygmaeus; assembly: GCF_028885625.2. Classification (NCBI taxonomy): domain Eukaryota; kingdom Metazoa; phylum Chordata; class Mammalia; order Primates; family Hominidae; genus Pongo; species Pongo pygmaeus. Next base: position 51,701,270 of record NC_072384.2, on the reverse strand, counting down.
ACGCATACATGTTTAATGTGCAAATTACATGTGAGAAGTAGCTCAAAGGCAACACACAGGGGTCCAAACCTCCAGTCTCAAACCTCATAACAGAAACCAATGAAATATTTATGTCAGGAAAGCACAGGCAACACATTTACATATGCATATTCTGCCATGAACAATTTACATACATATTCATGCACACACCTATTCATATATCTAGATAAAAATATATGAAACTTACTCCTACTTCATTTGTACTATACAATAACAAATAGTTCTTCAAATGAAACATGATGGGAAGAAAACTGAATTACTAGTCATAGTGAAGGGTCTCATCAGACTCTGGATCATGTCCCTAAATTCAAAGCTGTGTTTATCCTTATCTTTCTACCTCGCTTATGTAGGTATGGTTTTATTTGGTAATTACAATGGTATTTTTGAAACAGTACAAAAAAAGATTCAGAGGTAGGTGAGCGTACTTATGGCATGCCTAATTCAGGATGTCTGGCATGCCGCCACAGGCCAACAGCCCTCCTGGCAATGAGAGGCACGAATGTTGGGAATTTCAGAGTGCTGTGTGCTTCCTCCCTAACATCCCTGGGCAGAGAGATGTCCTAGGACTCAATAGAGAAAAACATATATTCACCTCTCCTCATGTTTTCCATGAAGGGATGAGTAGAAGAGGATGGCTTTCAGCCTCCTTCCACTCCTCACTTACTCTACCCCATGAGAGAAATGACTTGTCTGACTGGGTGAATTTTGAAGGACATGTTTGGCCGGGGTTGGCTCACCTCTTCTGGGATCTTTTGAGGAGCCAGCCTGGACACACAACTCCGTCATTCCAGTTTGTTCTCCAAGAGGTGATAACCTTAGCAGGAAGTTTTCTGCAGTAGGAAGTTCAATTTCTGGGGAAAAAGCCAGAAGGTTGTTTACAATCTCTTTCAGCCACAAATCTAAAACTATGGGTGTAAATTAGTAATGAAGCTAACTTTTCAATCCTCGTCTTCTTATCTCTATGCCTTCATTTTTACGTGATTCAAACTCAGCAATCTTAGTTTAGACCCCTAAAATGCCCAGCATCACAGAATGATGAGTTAGGATCAACAAAGCTGCACATTCACTGCCTCCCAGGCCCCCAGTAATTCTCACTCACTGCACCTCTTTAAAGAGATCTTGAGTTAAGCAGTGAAGTATATATAGAGTCAAGAGAGGAATCCCCAGGAAACAGAGGCTGCTCGTTCAAGCTGGGGAATTGAAAGATAAATCTGAATGTGTCTTTGAGTGATGCCACCAAATTCCCTTTGACCTGGAGGAATTGAATAAAATACAGATAAAATTATCCTAAGATTTTTGAGGAAACTAAACTACACTTTTGGGAATCAAATAAAATATCTGTAACGCTGATACAGAAGGAAAGACACCTCCAAGTAAATCAGAGGACTGTCACACCTCAAGGAGAAGCAGTAAGACTGACATCATTCAAATAGCAAGGTCAGACCTCAGCAATAATATCAAGGTCATATTCTGAGATAATAGAAGAAACGGTTGCTAAATAAAGTTAACAGATGGCAGAAATCAGCATCAACATTTGAAGCAGAAAAACTTGGAACATATTCTGGAAACCAGCCAAAGGATGGGAGAGAACTTGAAAAGCTACTTCTATTAGCATTAGAAGTCTTAGTCATATCCTTGTCTTTTCCCTTCAGCTGGAGTGGCCTGAGGGAAAACAGTTATAGGTCTAGACTGTGTGGTAGCTATTCACTAAAAATGGTCTCTATCTTAGTCTTTTTGCTGAGGCTGTAACAGAATATCACAGTCTGGGTAATTTATAAACAATAGAGGTTTATTTGGCTCACAGTTCTAGAGGCTGGGAAGTCTAAGAGCATGGCACCAGCATCTGGCAAGGGTCATCCCAGGGCAAAAGACAAAAGGCAGAAGTGTGAGCACTAGCAAGAGCAGAGATTGACCCCAACTTACCCTTATATCAGGGGCCCACTCCCCTCAATAATGAACCCACCTTTGCGATAATGACATTAATCCATTCATAGGGCAGAGCCTTCATGATATAATCACCTCTTAAAGGTTCCACCTTTCAACACAGCTGCACTGGGGATTAAATTTCTAACACATAGACTTGGGGGGCCATATTCAAACCATAGCAGTTTCCTAATGAACCATGCCTCCCAGTATTCATTCCTCTTTGTAGTCCATTCTCTTAAAATCCATTAGTTATCACAGGATCAACAGAATGCAGTGAAAGTGATTGTGCATGGTTTCCAATGCAGGGTCAGAAGAAGCCTTGCAGTTTTCACCTTGGTCTCTTGGAATGTTCACTCCAGGGAAAGACAGCTACTATATATGGACTCTCACTACCCTGAAATTTCCATGCTGTAAGGAAACCCAAGCTAGCCACATGGAGAGGCCACATGGAGAGATACGCCCAGGCTGCCCCCAGCTATTCAAGCCATCTCAGCCCAGGTATAAGACATGAGTGAAGAACCTCTCTTGTACTGCCAATTATGTTCTTGGATGACTCCAGCCTCAGCCAACAACTAATAAGAACTGCATAAGAGACTCCAAGTTAGAATTGCCCAGTTGAACCCCTAAAATCCACAAAACTGAAGATATGAGACTAAAGTATTTTTTAAGTCATTGACTGTTTAGGTAGTTATCTATAGTGGCAAATAATTAGAACAGGCTTCATCACATAGGGTATGAAATTGTTTATAATAATATCCCAGAATTTCTATAGCCAGATGTCTTAGTCTGTTTGGGCTGCTATAACAAAAGACCACAGACTAGATAGCTTATAAACAATAGAAATTTACTTCTCAGAGTTCTGGAAGTTGGGAAAGCCCAGATCAGAGTGCCAACATGGTCGGGTTCTGGTGAGGATTCACCTTCTCATAGATGGCACATTCTCCCTGTGTCCTCACATACTGGAAGGGACTAGCTGGTTCTCTGTAGTCTCTTTTATAAAGGCCCCAACCCAATCATGAAGGCTGTGCTTTCACAATGTAATCACCTCCCAGAGGTCCCTACCTCCTAATACCATCACTTTGGGGGCTGGGATGTCAACGAATGAGTTTTGGGGGAACACCAACATTCAGACCATAGCACTAGGTATATGGAACACCTAGGAAGATTCCAAATGGGATTGCAGTAAAGTGGTATCAATATTTTACCCAATGGGGGATCCATTTTCAGCTCAGATTTCAATCATGAACTTACTTTTCCCTCCAGAGGGAACAAAAACAAACTCCAGTTCCATCAGCAATATAAACAGAATGAAAATGCTGTTGGCCAGAAAACACAGGGCCCTCATTATTGATAGGCAAATAGAGGTAATTACTGGGAAGGTAAGTGATTTGTGAGAGATATTTTAGGAAAACCTGGAAATTGAAACAAACAGAAATTGAAAAAAAAAAAAAAACCCTGCAAAAAGTAGTAAGAGTCTGATATACCTTAGCACAGATCACACTGTGATAGAAAGCAAGCAAAAGAGAGATGCAGGCAGAACGTTGAGTTCAAGAGCTTAGCCTTTGCAATTACAGATCTGGGTTTGAATCTTGTCACTGCCACTTACTAAGTTTGACTCTTGATATTCAAAATTTTGTTTTTGGATTAAAAACAATCCACAAAACAACACTTCTTTTTCTCTGATTCTCTTTCATGCAACTAAAAAATGCTTTGGCTTTTAGACTATTGTTTCTATCATGTATTTATAACGACTTCTTAAAAGCTGAAAACCAGGAATTTCACTAATTGCTGTGACACCTCAATCTAGAGAAAAGTCCATATAGATATAGGGTGTTCTTTTTTTTTTTTTTTTAGACAGGTTCTCATTCTGTTGCCCAGGCTGGGGTACAGTGGCATGATCATGGCTCACTACAGCCTCAATCTCCTGGGCTCAAGTGATCTTCCCCCACCTCAGCCTCCCAAGTAGCTGGGACTACAAGTATGAGTCACCACATCCTACTAATCTACTAATTTCTGTTTGTTTGTTTTTTTAGTAGAGACAAAGTCTCACTATGGTGCCCAGGCTGGTTTCAAACTCCTGGCCTCAAGCGATCCTCCCACCTTGTCCTCCCAAAGTGCTGGGATTACAGGCCTGAGCCACTGCACTCAGCCTTATAGAGTGTTCTTGATACTATTAATACTTGGATGATACGGAAAGAGCAGGGGTAAATGAGATATTCCAAATACATGATTTAATATTAAAATATTTTTCTCTAATTGAAAAGAATGAACTGACATTAAGTTGGAACTGTCCTAGAAAATCCAGTTGTGTAGTTGCCATAGGTTGCATTGTATATATGTAAATATTGAGGGAATTTACTATTTGAGAAAGATCACCAGTAGCCAGAGAAAGCTATGTGATTAGGCACCTAGTTAGGTATCCTGTGCCAATGGACAGATGGGCCTTTGTGCTTTCTTTAAATTTCATAAGCAATGTGTCTGCATGCATTATCCAATTAATGTCAAATCAATGGTTCTTAAATATAGTGCTCAGAATAATCAGCCTGAGAACTTGTTTAAAAAGGTATCTTGGGCCAGGTGCAGTGGCTCAGGCCTGTAATCCCAGCACTTTGGGAGGCCGAGGCGGGCAGATCACAAGGTCAGGAGTTTGAGACCAGCCTGGCCAACATAGTGAAAAACTGTCTCTACTAAAAATACAAAAAAAATTGGCCAGGTGCAGTGGCTCACGCCTGTAATCCCAGTGCTTTGGGAGGCCAAGGCGGGTGGATCACCTGAGGGCAGGAGTTTGAGACCAGCCTGACCAACATGGAGAAACCCTGTATCTACTAAAAATACAAAAATATTAGCTGGGCATGGTGGCGCACGCCTGTAATCCCAGCTACTCGGGAGGCTGAGGCAGGAGAATTGCTTGAACCCAGGAGGCAGAGGTTGCGGTGAGCCGAGATCGCACCATTGCACTCCAGCCTGGGCAACAAGAGCAAAACTCCATCTCAAAACAAAACAAAACAAACAAAACAGACAAACGAACAAAAAACAAAAACAAAAAAATTAGCTGGGTGTGGTGGCAGTCGCCTGTAATCCCAGCTACTCCGGAGGCTGAGGCAGGAGAATCACTTGAACCTGAGAGGCAGAGGTTGCAGTGAGTGGAGATGGCACCACTGCACTCCAGTCCAGGTGACAGTGCGAGACTCCGTCTCAAAAAAAAAAGTGTGTCTTGGCTGTACATGGTGGCTCACGCTTGTAATCCCAGCACTTTGGGAGGCTGAGGTGGGTGGGTCGCTTGAGTCCAGGAGTTTGAGACAAGCATAGACAACATGATGAAACCCCCTCTCTACAAAAATTTAAAAATTAGCCAAGCATGGGGGCATGTGCCTGTAGTCCCAGCTACTCCAGGGGCTGAGACAGGAGAATCACTTGAGCCCAGGAGGTCCAGGCTGCAGTGAGCCAAGACCACAACACTGCACTCCAACCTGGGTGACAGAGTGAGACCCTGTCTCAAAAACAAAACAAAACAAAACAAAACAAACAAACAAAAAAAGGATCTTGCTAAGAAATGCAGACTTCTGAACTGTATCTGTAAAAATTGATTGATTAAGTCAGAAATAGGACCGGACTCACCTAGCAATTTTAATAGGCACCCAGATTATAACAGTTCAGGTGGTCCATAGACCACACCTTGAGAAACATTATTTCAGATCAGGGAAGGAAAGTGTCTCTTCACTCAGTTGCCTTGTTCCTTACCCAAGGATCCCCTAACTCAGCATCATCTATCACCACCCACACATGGATAGCAATGACTCTACGGGTTGCCAGGGTTCACTTAGAGAGCCTACCTGCTGTGGAAGGTGGGTGCTCACCCACAATCTCCCATGCATAATCAGCATCTCAACACCACCTGTGCTTTAAGGATTTGCTTGGCATTTTGGCCATCTGGACACAAATACACACAGCAGGTAGTGATAGGACTGCCAACTAAACTGCCTATACAGCAGCCAGCTTTTGTTCAGCAATTGGCTAGCATTTTTGCCTTGACAATGAATTCTCATATTTAGAGATCTGATTTTTTTCCTTGTAGGAAAATATTATTTATCAATTCCCTCTTTAAAAATTAGCTATATGTGAAATATTCTTGCTGCTACTAAGATACATTGAAAATTACACTGGCACCATTTGAATAGAAAGCCTAATAGGAAGATTATATTTGTCTTCATCAACAAAAGCAAGACAGCTGGCCGGGTGTGGTGGCTCACGCCTATAATCCAAGCACTCTGGAAGGCCGAGGCAGGCAGATCACTTGAGGTCAGGAATTTGAGACCAGCATGGACAACATGGTGAAACTGTGTCTCTACTAAAAATATAAAAATTAGCTGGGCATGGTGGTACATGCCTGTAGTGCCAACTACTCAGAAGGCCGAGGCACAAGAATCACTTGAACCCTGCAGTGAGCTGAAATTGTACCACTGCACTCCAAAATAAAAAATAAATAAAATAAATAAAAAAGACAGCCCAGCCAATTAATTTTCTGGGAGCATGTTTAAAAAATTTTTATTGTTGTTATTGCTGTTGGCGTTTTTTTAAAGAGTCAAAATTCACTAGAACTCTCCCATTTCTGAACATGCTTAAAAACATGTTAAATACAGATGTTTTTCCTCATTTACAACACCAATAATTCCAAAGATATTCAAAGGGCTTTTTACTATATTCTAAAGGTGAGACATTTACAAACATTCATCTAGGTAGAACAGATAGTGAGGGCTGAAGTATATTATGCTGACTCAAATTGGTTGTAATAATTGGAACCAGGAGAGATTGTACGTAAAATATGGGACTGGAACACAATAGAAAATCTTACCGAGCTTTTTCAAAATACAATAGTGCTTATTTCAAAGTGCCATGCTGGGAGAGGAATTATTTACTATCATGAGTTACAAGTAATGAGGTGAAACAAAATGGGAAAATGTAGGGAGCCTATCTGACTTCCTAGTAGTGAGACTTATTTAATAGTAAGGTATCTTCTGCCAGGGAAAAGAAATCCATATTAAATGAAGCATTGAAAACCAGCCTGGACAATGCACTAGAAACTGTACACTGAAATATTCCCCAGACAAGGGGGAAATGAAAGGACTAACCAAACTTCATACACCCTCAGTACTCGAGGGCCCCATTTTTACCCCTTTTCAGCATTCACCCCATTTCAGAATTCTAGGACTGAATGTTCCTAAGGAGATCATTTCTTCATATACATAGCTCAGCACAAGAAACTGTTACATCCTGCAAAAATTAATTATAAAATTGCTCCAGTACATAGTGAAGGCTGAGGTGATAGAAAACATTGGGGCAGACTGTGATGAATCTCCAGGCTTAGCCATTGTTAGACTCCACCTCATTTCTCTCTGCCTTTGTCCCTCAGCTTTCTGTAGCTTGGTCCACAATTGGCTTAGGCCTTGTCTCAGTTCTTAAGCAAATTAAAAAAAAAAAAAATCCTGCCCCCTCTACTTCTTCCCTGCCCCCAGTCTGTTAGGACTTAATATTATTAAGTTCATTACCAGCCTAGAGTTCTAGAGACTCAATTACTACTGTTGCAGCTCTGGGTTCCTTTTCCAGCATCTGAGATCTCTATTTCTTACGACCGTAAGTACAACCATGATTGTGCATGCCTTATGCCCAAGTCCCCAGCAATGACTACCTTTGCTGACATCTCCTACTGTCATCACCCATGGCCCTACGGCTTTGTACTCATGGGCTAAGATGCTAAAAACAGAACCCTTCCCTCAATGCCTCCCAGGTCCCTTCTTAAAAGAGAATGTACTATTTCTTTGCAAGAACACCACCTTATTCAAGAGTGAGGGTCTACTAGGGTACATTTATGAATATCTAGGTCCAAGTTTGTCCAAATGGGCAAGATCTTAGTGGTCCTTGGTATTAGATTTACTTGCCCAATTTCCTCAATCCAAGCTTTTCAGATCTGGGTTCTATATTGTCTTACTGCCCAACAAATCTACTTTCTCTTTCTAATTCCATCTTATGTCTGTGCTCTACATTCTCCTGGCCACTGAAGAAATAAGGGCCCTACAAAGTTCTTAAGGTGCTATCAAGATCTCCGGAACACTTTGCTCAAGATCTTTTATACCATCAGATCCTACCTTGGCTCCAGTCTTACAAGACTCTGCTCATTCCTAACTCTGACTCATCCCTTTCTCTGATTCTCCTTTTAATTTGTTGCATCCTTCTCATTTGGATGCCCAGAACCCACCTGTCTTTCACTGGCACCTAACCTCTCCTAGCTGTATAGAGCATGACTGCCAAAGTAGAATATAGTTTACAGCACAGAAATTTCCAAACAAGGAGTATTCAGTATGTCACATGCAAACTGGAGAGTTAGACAGGAGGAAAGCATTCCCCAAATAAACACATTTAATTTAGGCCTAAAATGTCTGGTATGAACCTGAGCTAATATAATCAAATTTGTCCAAAATGTAGGTGCTCAAGAAGAAAAAATGCAAATGACGATTTACTAAAGTGGTGAAATCAAACAGAATGCCAATGTACAGGACTGGTGGGGATGAGAGGAAATGAGTGTTTTCATAAATGATTAATGGAAATGTAAAGCAGTACACATTTGGGAGAAAGTAATTTGGCAATATCTATTGAAATTTAAAAGGCACATACCTTTGACCTAACAATCCCACTTTAACAAATACTCATCAAGTTAAAAACCAGAAAAACCATATTGAGCAAGGAGATTGGTCCAGACCCTCATGGAGCAAGTTTTCATGAAGGAGATAGAAAAATGAATCAAATCACCAAAGAGATTGATGTTACTAAACTACAATTGTGATGTATTTTATGAAGGAAAATGCATAATACATGCACATGAGGGGACTGATCAAGTCTGCAGAGACAGGAAAGAATTCCCTGTGGAAGTACGATCAAAGAATGAGTAGGAATAAGCAGAGCAAAAGGGAAAAGTGTAGGAGTAAAGTGGGTGAAAAGGAGGGGAAACATACATTCCAGACAGAAAGAACAGCATACAGAAGCATTTCCTCGATCTCACCACATCCACCTATTACACAGGTCCAGCAAGCCAAGCTTATTCCCATATGAGAGTCTTTGCATTTTCTGTTCCCTTTGTCTGAATGTTCTTCCCCATCATCTCTGCATGGCTGACTACTTTTTCATAAGGTATTATAACAAATTATAAGAAATCCCACCTCTGCCAACTTAATAAGGAGCCAGTTAATCATTTTCCTTTTTTTTTTTTTTTTTTTTGAGACGTAGTCTCGCTCTGTCGCCCAGGCTTGAGTGCAGTGGCGCAATCTTGGCTCACTGCAAGCTCCGCCTCCCGGGTTCATACCATTCTCCTGCCTCAGCCTCCTGAGTAGCTGGGATTACAGGTGCCTGCCACCACGCCCAGCTAATTTTTTGTATTTTTAGTAGAGACAGGGTTTCACCATGTTAGCCAGGATGGTCTCGATCTCCTGACCTCGTGATCTGCCAGCATCAGCCTCCCAAAGTGCTGGGATTACAGGCGTGAGCCACCGCGCCCAGCCAATCATTTTCTCTTATATCAGCTTCAATATATTCTCAGCATAGTAATTTACAGTGATCACTATCTGATACTTGTCTTGCATATTTATTTTTGTGTTTGTCTTTTGTATGTCTTCTCCTGCTCCACTAGAATGTAAGCACCATTCAGAACAGAAGCTTTGCCTGTATTTTCATTGATATTATTTGAACCTTGAAGTAAACAATGATGTTCTGCAGATGGAGGGAGCGTGGGAGGACATTGGAGGAATTGAAACAAAGCTGGTGTGGCTGAAAAGCAGAAAGTAAGGTGGGAAAGTCAATCTGGCTATAGATGGAAACTCTATTAGAGTAGATAACAGTGAGTGACAGAGCTCAACTAGGGAGATATTACAATAGTGAGTGATGGTAACAGCATGACTTAGTTTGGTAGCAGTGGAGATGGGGAAAGTGGATGGACCAAAGAAATATTTAGGGGTGCTGGGCACCGTGGCTCACGCTTGTAATCCCAACACTTTGGGAGGCGGAGGCAGGAGGATCACGACGTCAGGAGATCAAGACCATCCTGGCTAACAGGGTGAAACCCTGTCTCTACTAAAAATACAAAAAAAAATTAGCCAGGCGTGGTGGCAGGCACCTGTAGTCCCAGCTACTTGGGAGGCTGAGGCAGGAGAATGGAGGGAACCTGGGAGGTGGAGGTTGCAGTGAGCTGAGATCATTCCACTGCACTCCAGCCTGGGTGACAGAGCAAGACTCCATCTCAAAAAAAAAAAAAAAAGGAAAAAGAAATATTTAGGGGATAAAACTATGCTGGGTGATTAATTTTATAAGGGTATTTATTTCTGCTTGTACAACTCTTTGAATGGCAGTACCACTGACTAAGATAGAAATACTGAGGAGGACTGGGTTTGATGGTATTATGAGTTTAGTTTTAGATATAATGAGTTTGTGGCAGGAGGATTTATGGTCAGGGGTCATGAAGAGAGGTATGGAATGGAAAAATAAATCAAAAGTAATTTTAAAAGTTAACAGATGTGTCTCACTCTTCATGGTTGTGGAATCCAGAGTCTTGGTGTATGTATTAGTCTGTTCTCATGCTGCTAATAAAGACATACCTGAGATTGGGTAATTTATAAAGAAAAAGAGGTTTTATGGACTCACATTTCCACATGGCTAAGAAGGCCTCACAATCACGGCAGAAGGTGAAGGAGAAGCAAAGGCACGTCTTTCATGGCGGTGGGCAAGATAGCATGTGTAGGAGAACTGCCCTTTATAAAACCATCAGACCTCGTGAGACTTATTCACTATCATGAGAACAGCATGGGAAAAACCCACCCCCACAATTCAATTACCTCCCATAAGGTCCCTCTCATGGCACATGCAGATTATGGGAGCTACAATTCAAGATGTGATTTGGGTGGGGACACAACCAAAGCATATCAGTCTAGGATGAAGATACAAATATATGTGCCATTCTAGTTTACATGGTAACTGAAGCCTCAGGCATTGATGAGGTTGTCTAGAGTTAGAATATAATATGCAAAGAGAAGAGTGCTGAGGCAAAACTGGAGGAAGTTGCATTGTGGAAGAGGTGGGAGCAAAGTAGACTGAGAAGCAGCAGCAAAAATGGTATGAGTAAGAGGAGAGGATTCCAAGGAACAGAGAGGATGGTCAAGTATGTGTTAAAGATAAGAAATGTCCCATTGGCTTTAACATGCTGATCATGGTGACCTTAGCAAGAACTTGTCTCTGGAGGAATCTGTCTTATATAAATGTTACCACAAACACTTAAAGCCACATAATGCTCCCTCAAACAGTGTTGTCAGTAGCGTGAAAGAAAAAAAAAAAAAGCTGGGTGTGGTGGCTCACAAACTGTAATCTCAGCACTTTGGGGGGCTGAGGCAGAAGGATTGCTTAAGCCCAGGAGTTCCAGACCAACGGGGCAATGTGGTGAAACCCCATCTCTATAAAAAATACAAAATTAGCTGGGCACAGTAGTGCATGCCTGTAGTCCCAGCTACTAAGGAGGCTGAGGTGGGAGACTCGCTTGAGCCTGGGAAGTTGAGACTGCAGTGAGCTGTGATCGTGCCACTGCACTCCAGCTTGGGTGACAGAGCAAGACCGTGTCCAAAAAAAAAGAAAAAGAAAAAATAAATCTACCTAAAACTATTTAAATATCAATGGAGGATGCCTGTGTAAATTGCAATACAGCCACATAGTGGGATGCAATGTAGTCATTGAAAGTGAAGAAATCTATGTATGATGATACAGAAAGATGTTCAGATGTATAAGGGGGAAAACCATGTCACAGATCAGTATGGATAGCCTGATCCATTTTTGTAAAACTGTATATACAGATTGATTAGCTGTGTAAATGGAGAAAATGGAAAAGAATTTGTATGCACCAAATTTTTTAACAGTGGGTTCTTCTTGAGAATACTGCTAAATGATGAGAGGAGGACAGAGAGGGGTGAAATCTAAATGGTGAGATTATAGACACTAAATTTCTTTGTACCTCAAATTAAGAAACAAAGACTGGTCATATGCTAAATGTCCCTTTTATTTTGTGGAGCAAAAACAGTGTATAAGAACCCAGCCCAATATAAGAGCTGAATGAATAAAATAACTGCTTTCAGAAAGATGTCAGGCAAATGGATAATGTCACAACAGGCCAAGAAAGTTCAGCTGGCACATTTGCTAATTGGAACTCTTTTGATATACAAAATAATTATTTTATGATTTTAAGTCAAATGCTAGACCTACTCAAAGTGGTAGCCTTCCTTAATAAATACTTTTACATCTAATTTGAATTCCCACATTTTGTACATAGTTAACAGGGATTTATGCTCACTGAGCACTTCTTGGATTAATAGTTTTGTTTTAATTTTTTAATTGATGAATGGGTTCTATTTTAAAGCAAGTATTGTTGAAAAATAGTCCAGGATTCATGGGCCTATTAATTTTTCTTTACTTTGGCAGATTTGTGGTGTGTGTATCTGTATGTTTTGGGGAAGACGAATATACATACAAATATATACTATATATTGACATTTTGTATATATATATAAAAATAATATTTACTCTTTCCTGTCGGGGACTGTAGTATGTCAACATCATGTGCAAACTGAGACTGTTTTTAAAAAATCTTTATACATATATATCTACATAGTTATATATGGAATTATAAATTGATTAGTGTATATATTATCAAACAGAATTCTCAACATTTGCTTACTCATACAAAAATAGAATCACCTCATCTATTTTAATATTTTTAGCCACTAAAGTTCTTAACCATTTTCTAAATATGTTATCAAATACACACTATAAAATTTTAGGAGATATGACATACGAGATATCTTAAGAAGTTTTTTTTTTTTGTCACCCAGGCTGGAGTGCAATGGCACAATCTTGGCTCACTGCAACCTCCGCTTCTCAGGTTCAAGTGATTCTCCTGCCTCAGCCTCCTGAGTAGCTGAGATTACAGGTGCCTGGCACCACAACTGGCTAATTTTTGTATTTTTAGTAGGGAGATGGGGTTTCACCATATTGGCCAAGCTGGTCTCGAACTCCTGACCTCAGGTGATCTGCCCACCTCAGCCTCCCAAAGTGCTGGGATGCAGGCATGAGCCACCATGCCTGGCCTAAGAAGTTTCTTTTAACACTTAATCACCTTACATTTAATTTTAATAAATAGCAATAAGTCACTAATTGTATATTGTTGTTTGCCATTTTAATTAATTTGATTCAAAAAATCAGGATGAAGCTTGGCTCAATGGTGCACTCCTGTAGCCCCTGTTACTTGGGAGGCTAAGATGGGAGGATGGGTTGAGCACAGGTATTTAAGACCAGCCTGGGTAACATAGCAAGAACCCACCCCAAAAAAAAACAAACAAAAAAACCTCCACCAGACTGAATGAATTACAGAATATTCTTAAAGTTATAGGAAGGCATTTAACACATGTAAAAAATATGTTTTCCATAATAAGTTGTTTTTAGTCTCATAAAGTGGATCAAGTTTATAAAGTGTATAAAACAGCCTTGATCAAAATCTGCTAAATTTGCATACTTTGTAATTTAAGAGTAACTTATTAACTTGAGTCTCTTTCCATAGGTAAATTAAAGCATCTACAACCTGAAACAAATGAATGTAAGAAAGAACTTTAAAGGCAAAGAAATTTAAGAATATTTTTCCTTATTTATATATAATTCATTAAGATTCCATCCTTCTCTGTCATATGACACTCATACTTTAGAAATAAATTATATTTATAATCCTAAAACACATAAAAAACAAACAAAGAGTAATTGGATTTTTAAAAAGACACAAAAGGAAATCTTGATTTCTAATAAGAGTCATCTTGAATGTACAAATATACTTGTTTTATTAAGTGTTCTTACATTGTAGCTCTTGCAAACCAAACTACTAATTCAAATACAAAATTTGAAAGACACTTTTGTGAAACTGTAGAATGTTTAGGAACTCAACCCTAAAGCCTCATTTTAAACATAAGCATTGCGTTTATCTATGTGAGTTGCTGGGTGGAGGAACTTAAACACTGTTTTGGTCTGTCATTCTGCTTTTAGACAGGGTCTATCTAACCATCTCAAAGGCCTTGGATGCTATTTTATTTTTAAATATTTCAGTTATGTTGATTTCACAACCTTCCTTGTGACCCATTCCAGTATTTAAAATTCCTTTTTTTTTTTTTTAGAAAGCCTTTCTCTAGGGTAACCCAGGAAGAAACAGTAAAAAGGGACTAAAAGACTCTGAAATATTCATTCCTCTGTTTGAAAAGACAGATATTCTCTTAAGGAATTTCACTGTCCTAAGTCAATTAAGAGAGTGGTGGCTTAAATATGAAGATCAAAGTCTTACAGGACTGCACCTCGGGGATAGCACTTTCCTTTGTGAATGCAGACTTATGTTCACAGTTGCTCCCAAGCTGGGCAAACACCCCAAAGAGCTCTCCTGGACAGAATCCCAAGGAAAGGTTTCTTCAACTTTTCACTGTGTCTCCTTGGCCAGGCTCAAGCCCTCCCCTCTCAGAGGCTCTTCCTGCTTCTTTCTGTCTGCCCTAGCCTCATTACCTCATCACCATAAGAACAAGCAAGGGAAAACAATCTGAAATGGTAAAGTATTATAGAACTATGTTGTCTTTTTTATTACCATCCGCAAGTATGACCCTAAACTTTCACCTTTTTTCTTTTTCTTTTTTTTCTTGAGAAAGAGTCTCTGTCACCCAAGCTGGAGTGCAGTGGCATGATCTCGACTCACTGCAACCTCCATCTCCCAGGTTCAAGCAATTCTCCTGTCTAGCATCATGAATAGCTGGAAGTACTGGTGCCCACCACCATGCCCAGGTAACATGGTGCCCACCACCATGCCCAGGTGCCCACCACCATGCCCACCACGTTTTGTAGAGACGGGGTTTCACTATGTTGGCCAGGCTGGTCTCGAACTCCTGGGCTCAAGTGATCCACCCACCTGGGCCTCCCAAAGCGCTGGGATTATAGGCATGAGCCACCTGGCCCAGCCTCACCTGATATTTCTTAATGCAGATTCTGCTTCAGTAGCTCTGGCGTGGGTGGAGCAGGGGTGTGGGGGAGTGCCTGAGGTCCCACGTTTCTAACAAACATGTCCTGATGAAGCTGGTCCTCAGACCACACTTACAGCAGCAAGTTCTTAAGACATCTAACTCATATATGTTTTACTTAAGATATTAGTACTTCACTTTTGAAACAAACCCAGTGCAAAAATTCAACTTTGCAAAACAGATCAAATAAGAAATAATTTACATTTCTTGATGATTCTTTGTTTTATAAAAGATATCAGGATGACATTTCTGCAGTTATTGAGATACCCTAGTATACTTAAGATGATTCAGTATTTCAAAATTACATTAGTACATGGCTTCTCACAAGCACAAATATCATATAAAGCTCTGTATGCTGGCAATTTACTATGAACTTAAGTGATCTTGGATTCTATTTAATACGTAGATGATCATTCCGTTTCTGTCTATCTGAGCTAAAGTCTTAATTGAACTCAATTCAAAGAACTAATTTAACTGTTTTTCCCCACTGAGTGAGAGTCGCAGCTGCAGCACTTTGTGTAAGTAAAAAGCACGCATTTATGATTGGACTGAAAGAATTAACACTAGACTGGGCATGGCGGCTCATGCCTGTAATCCCAACACTTTGGGAGGCCACGGCAAGCATATCGCTTGAGCTCTAGAGTTTGAAACCAGCCTGGGAAACATGGCGAAACCCTGTCTCTACTAAAAATAGAGAAATTAGCCGGGGATGGTGGCATGCACCTGTAATCCCAGCTACTCAGGAGGCTGAGGCATGAGAATCGTTTGAACCCAGGAAGAGGAGGTTGCAGTGAGCTGAGATCACACCACTGCACTCCAGCATGGGCAACGAAGCAAGACTCTGTCTCAAATAATAATAATAATAATAATTTTAAAAAAGAAAAAAGAATTTACACTACCCAGAGCAGCGAATTGTACTATACTAGAAATAATGGAATCTATTATTTTAGAAAAGTAGAAAGGTCTTAGTGACTCATAAAGGCAATCCTCTTTGTCAGTTTGCAAAATTTCTCTTTATCATTTTTAAGCCTGCACCTAGTCCAAGTCAGAATTTACTCAGAGTTATTTAAAAGAAATTGTTCTAAAGTAGCGAACCACATGAAGCCAAAATCTTTAGATTGATGGAGACAATAGGAAAGAGAACACTGAATATGTGTGTGTGTATATATGCGTGTTAATGTGACGACTGGTTTTGGCCAACCACTGTAGTTCTTGCAAATGTACATTGAGCCAATGAACCTAAGAATGGAAGCAGTACACAGATAATTTAAGACGGATAAGCAAAGAAACTGGAATAGAATCACAGATGTCTTAGATATTGAGCAGCAGGAATTGGCATGAAGCTTTTTCTGAAAATTATACCAACATTTAGAGTGATTTTGCAACAGGGCTGCTGGACACAACAACAAAAATAATGTGGAAAAAACAGTTTTTATTATATTATTACATACTGAAGAAGAGAAATGATCCCCACCATTGCAATTCAAAGAAGAAGAATATTTACATCTTTTTACCCTAACTGATCTGAATAGCCTGGCACTTTCACCCTACTTTTCTTCCCAGTAAGTAATTGATCAGTTGGAAACATTTTGTAAAACATGGTCTTTTCTCTTTCTGATGTTAATGGTTCCTTAAGTGACTGAATGTGGCATTGACTATAAAGACTTTTGTCAGATTTTAGTTTTATACTTATATGGTTACAGGAACACCGCAAGGATTAGGAGATGCTCTATATACTTCCTCAATTTATTGAGTAGTAAAACTAGAAACAAAGACATAAGCGAAGTCAGAGATTAGACAACAGTGTAGTGGTCTTGACTGAATCCAGCTCAGGAAGATAGTTAACTGCTTCCAAAAGTATTTATAAGCGTTCTGGCCATAAACTATATTTGAGCCATATTTGACTAGATATTAAAAACAGTTTGATGTACACACAAGTTCACAGCAGCACTATTCACAATAGCAAAAAAGTGGAAACAGCCAGATGTCTTATCAATAGAAGAATAGATAAACAGATTGTAATATAGACATATCATGGAATATTATTCAGCCATAAAAAGGAAGAAAGTTACTGAAACATGCTACAATATGGATGACTCTCAAAACATTGTGTTAAGAGAAAGAAGAAAGATATCCACATATCATATGGATCCATCTACACGAAACACCCATAACAGGTAAACCCACAGAGACAGAAAGCATATTTGTGGTTAGCAGGGGCAGAGAGAGGAGAGAATGGGAATTGATGGCTTAGCAAGTATGGGATTTCCTTTTAGAGTGGTGAAAATGTTTTGAAACCAGATAGAGGTGGTGTTAGCCAGTTAGCCAAACATGACGGCATATGCCTGTAGTCCCAGCTACTCAGGAGGCTGAGGATAGAGGATCATTTGAGCCCAGGAGGCAAAGGTTGCAGTGAGCCAAGATCACGCCACTGCACTCCCACCTGGGTGATAGGGTGAGACTCCATCGCAAGAAAAAATAAAATATTGGCTGGGTGCTGTGGCTCACGCCTGTAATCCCGGCACTTTGGGAGGCCGAGGTGGGGAGATCACAAGGTCAGCAATTCAAGACCAGCCTGGCCAATATGGTGAAACTCTGTCTCTACTAAAAATACAAAGATTAGCCAGGCATGATGTCAGTCACCTGTAATCCCAACTACTCGGGAGGCTGAGGCAGGAGAATCGCTTTAACCCTGGAGGTGGAGGTTGCGGTGAGCCGACAGAGTAAGACTCCATCTAAAAAAAAAAAAAAAAATTTAAAATATTAAAAACTAAAAACAGAGGTGGGTATGTACAACATTGTGAATGTACAAAACGCACTGAATTGTTTACTTCAAAATGGTAATTTTATGTTATATGAATTTTACCTCAATAAAAATAACAGTTTGAGAATGAACAACAGTAAGTGCAATTAACATTCAATGCCTAGTTAGCATAGTGCCAGGACAGTCAGTGTTCAACAAACATTTGTTGAATAATGAATTAATTACAGAGGCCTCTTGCTACATAGTCTCTGTTCAGAAAGGCATCTTTGAGATTTTTGGACTATTTCCCGCCTCTTCTAGAAACAGTGGAACTAGAAAGCAGTATTAAAATCACTGAATTTAGAAAGGGAAGACATGTTAGATAATAAGTAGTCTAACCTCATGATTCTATGGCTGAGAAAGCTGAGGCCCACAGATGTGACCAAGCTTAATTGGAAAACACAGCCAGTCAGTCTCATCAGTAGACTAAAATCTGAGGCTCCAGATTTCCAGCACTCTTTTTACTATTCCTCACTGCTTCAGCCATGACCCAGGGTCCCTGGAAAGGAAAGAGCCTGGTGGAGGAAAGAGTTGGCCAGACAACAGCCGTAATGAAGTTAGTTTATTCTTGTGAATCAGGACTCAGGCCATATTTGGGTGTGGAGGGAACACAGCTGTAATAAGAGGAGGAAAAACAAAGTGGGTGGTAAATAAAGTATCAGAAGTATAAAATGCAAATATCCCAATTGTAGATGCAATTCTGTTCCCAAGAGACAAATATCTAGAATCATATCTCTTTTTCATTAAGGAGGTTATTTAGCTTGAAAGAAGAAAGAGGAAGGTAGGTCCCATTTAAAGCCAAGGCAAATAAGTATATGTACCCCTTGATAAATTTATTAAAATTATTTTAAATTTTATAGAATTTTAAGATAAAGGTCTATTTCAGAAGAAATTTGGCTGACAGTAGTGCTTATAGTCTCAAATTCTGTAGTAACACGGTTTGCTTGAAAGTGAGTTGTTTTTTGATCTCTCACAAAGATACTACTTTAAAATTTCCATTTTTAAAAAATCCATCATAAGAAGGCTTTTCCTATAAGATATCTCAGTGGTAAGAGATCATTTAAAAAAATACTGAGGACTTCTCTTTTTTTAATGCAAAAAAATTGTGAACTGAACTTTTGAATTGCCTGTGTGTGTGTGCACACGTGTGTGTTTTAAAGTTCAGTGCTGATGGAAATGTGCCAAGGACTGTAATACTAAGAACTGGATGACAGCCAAGTGCCTTTGGTTTTGGAGAAGGCAAGTAGGAGCCAGAGAATGCTCTCAGTATTGGTGGGAGGTTATTTGAAGTTGAGGGGGGTCAGCATATTTGATGCCCAGGAGCAGAAAGAAACAATAGTTCTCTGATAATTAGGATAGTAATCCCAGCAGGGGAGCCCATCATCTTTGTTTCTGGCAGACAGAAATGTCTCCCAGCTATGGCTTAATCTTTCAAGGACTTTAACTTTGAGAAATCATGATATCTTTGTTAGTATGCTCCAAGCGGACCCCGCATGCTTACTTAGCAAACTCCTTCTTCCATAAACAGACATTATAGAAGGTGAAATTCCAGGATGTGATCATTGTTCAAGGCATCTTGTAAATCACAGCAGCCAAAGCACTGCAAAATCACTAAGAATGTACACTTCTCGTCAGTATACTTATGTGTGTTTAAATCTCTTTTTTTTGTCCTTTCTCTCTTCATATCTTTCTCTTTTTATTATTTACTTATTTATTTAATTTGAGACAGGATCTCACCCTATCGCCTAGGCTGGAATGCAGTAGTGTGATCACGGTCACTGCAGCCTCTGGCTCAAGTAATCCTCCCACCTCAGCTTTCCAAGTAGCTGGGACTACAGGCACATGCCGCCATGCCTGGCTAATTTTAAAAAAAAATTTACAGGCAAAGTCTCACTATGTTTCCCAGGCTGGTCTCAAACTCCTGGGTTCAAGTGATGCTCCCACCTTGGCCTCCCAAAGTGCTGGAATTACAGGCATGAACTACCATACCCAGCCTTTCTCTTTTTATATACTGTCCATTGATTCTGTTTTCTATTTCCTCAAACCCTTTTTTCTTCTCCATTCTCACTATTAGAACACTTTTGTGACCTAATCCTTCAAATGTATGTACAATATTTCTTATCCTGGCACTTTCGAAAATCTCACTTTTGGAATTCTTTTTTTTTTTAATGCCCTACACGCTCCTAGGATAGATTTGACCTTTTCCCAGACCTAATGCCTGTAGTGCTTTTTTCTTTATTTCTTTTATTTACAGTGCTGTTGCAGTGACCTTTATTGAATTGGCCCTCTCTTTTTCATCGAGAAAAATTCAACAGTTTTTACTATTAAAAATTCTTTTGACAGTGACTACAAAACTCAAATTTTAGTGATTTACATATATTCCTAATCTAGTGGTATTATTTGAATTAATCTATTTTTAGCATTTAGTTTACTTCTTGGTTCTGCAAGTTTCACTCTTGTGCAGAGCCTGACTCCTTGATTGCGCAGGTAGAAATCACCTAAGTCTTTGGACATAATAAAATATACATTGATGTCATTTAGCAGCTACTCATGTCTAGGCTTTGCTCATTCCAGAATTTCCTTGGCACTTCCTCTCTTGGCCTGAAGTTTCTAGTGGGATAAACTAAGTTCTCTATTGTAGATGCTTTTCTGACTCACAATAAACAAAACGTTGGGTGGAAAGATGCCATGACAGCAGAAAGAAATGTTAGCAGGGAATGCTGGAAAAGCAGCCTCTTACAGACATGCTCAGGAAACAATGAACAATAAGATGACAAACTTCACAGGCTCACTCAACTATTTTGAGAGGCTGCTGGGCTCTGCATATGCTTTATGTTGAGGCCTCAATTTGTGGGGAGGCTCTTAATATGCTCAGGGAAACACTTGGGCTCTTTTTCAGCCAAAACTTTTAGATATGAGTATTCCAATGAAGAAGAATAATAATGCTTTGGATTCGCTGAAATCCTTTTCAACAAGAGACCAAATTACTCATTATAGGCAAGGACAATTTGCAAAGAGGAAAACTAAAAAGCCTAGAGAAGTAAATTGAGTTGACAAAAGCAAGTCAAACCGAAATCAAGATCAAACTGAAATTTAGGTCTACTTATTTCAGAGAGTTGACAAATATTTGGTGAATGTACGCAGTCTAGACTATCAGTAAAATGTCCCATTTCCCTCAGATCATCCTAGCTAATGATTGAGGCCTCCAACTATATGCATAAAATTAACTGGCTAGACACGGATTCAGAACAAATGAAAATAACCAAGCTGTGTTATGTGTCAACTTGACTGAGTTAAGTGATATCCAGATAGCTCATAAAACATTATTCTGCGGCCAGGCATGGTGGCTCCTGCCTGTAATCCCAGCACTTTGGGAGGCCGAGGCAGGTGGATCACCTAAGGTCAGGAGTTTGAGACCAGCTTGGCCAACATGGCAAAAACCCGTCTCTACTAAATATACAAAAAAATTAGTCGGGCGTGGTGGCATGTGCCTGTAATCCCAGCTGAGGCAGGGAGGCTCAGGCCTGTAATCGGGAGGCTGAGGCAAGAGAATCGCTTGAACCTGGGAGGCAGAGGTTGCAGTGAGCTGAGATCACACCACTGCACTCCAGTCTGGGCGACAGAGTGGGACTCTGTCTCAAAAAACAACATTATTATTTATTTCTAGATGTGTCTGTGAGGGTGGTTCCAGAATTTGAATCTATAGACTGAATAAGGAAGATCTGCCTTGCCCGGTGTGGTGAGGTATTATCCAAACCACTTAGGGCCAAGTGGAACACAACGGTGGCGGAAGGTCACATTTGCTCTCTCTTCTTGAGCTGGGACATCCATCTTCTCTTGGAGCTCCTGGTTTTCATTTAAACTCAGACGGAATTACACCACTGGCTTCCCTGGTTCTCCAGCTTGCACTTGGCAGATTGTGGGGCTTCTCCACCTCCATAATTGCATGAGCCAATTCCCCAAATAAATCTCCTCTAATACAGGTTAAGCATCCCTAATCTGAAAATCTGAAATCCAAAATGTTCCAAAATCTGACATTTTTTGAGTGTTCACATGACACCACAAGTGGAAAATTCACACCTGACCTCATGTGACAAGTCACAGTCAAAACACAGTCAAAATATTACACAAAATTATTTAAAATATTGTAGAAAATTACCTTTAGGTGATGTGTATAAGGTCTTTATGAAACATAAATGAATTTTATGTTTAGACTTGGGTTTCATCCCCAATATATCACATTATGTATATGTAAATGTTCCAAAATCAGAAAAAATCTGTGACACTTGTGTTCCCAAGCATTTCAAGTAAGGGATATTCAACCTGTATATCTACCTTTCAATCTATATATATCCTGTTGGTTCTGTTTCTTTGGAAAACACTGATTAATACACAAGTCAATGTTTACGCTCTGCAATATAGGGAAAAAAGAATGCAACATACTTCACAAATATTTTACTATTAAGATTACTATTCCAGCCTGGGCAACATGGTGAGACTCCATCTGTACTAAAAATACAAAAAATTAGCCAGGGACAGTGGCAGCCCCTTGTACTCCCAGCTACTCAGAAGGCTGAGGTGGGAGGATAACTTAAGCCCAGGAGGCAGAGGTTGCAGTGAGCCAAGATTGCGCCATTGCATTCCACACTGGGTGACAAAGTGATGCCCTGTCAAAAAAAAAAAAAAATTTTATTGAGAAGATTTTATAAAAACAGAATTACATTAAAAAGATATAAAACTTTAGAAAGCGTAACACCCTATTTATATTTTAAAACTAAATATATCAGAGGAGGAGCCAAGATGGCCAAATAGGAACAGCTCCAGTCTACAGCTCCCAGCGTGAGCGATGCAGAAGACGGGTGATTTCTGCATTTCCATCTGAGGTACCGGGTTCATCTCACTAGGGAGTGCCAGGCAGTGGGCGCAGGACCGTGGGTGCAGTGCACCGTGTGCCAGCCGAAGCAGGGCTAGGCATTGCCTCACTCAGGAAGCGCAAGGGGTCAGGGAGTTCCCTTTCCTGGTCAAGGAAAGGGGTGACAGACAGCACCTGGAAAATCGGGTCATTCCCACCCCAATACTGCGCTTTTCCAACGGGCTTAGGAAACGGCGCACCAGGAGATTATATCCCGCACCTGGCTTGGAGGGTCCTACGCCCATGTAGTCTCGCTAATTGCTAGCACAGCAGTCTGAGATCAAACTGCAAGGCAGCAGTGAGGCTGGGGGAGGGGCGCCTGCCATTGCCCAGGCTTGCTTAGGTAAACAAAGCAGCCGGGAAGCTCGAACTGGGTGGAGCCCACCACAGCTCAAGGAGGCCTGCCTGCCTCTGTAGGCTCCACCTCTGGGGGCAGAGCACAGACAAACAAAAAGACAGCAGTAACCTCTGCAGACTTAAATGTCCCTGTCTGACAGCTTTGAAGAGAGCAGTGGTTATCCCAGCATGCAGCTGGAGATCTGAGAACGGGCAGACTGCCTCCTCAAGTGGGTCCCTGACCCCTGACCCCCGAGCAGCCTAACTGGGAGGCACCCCCCCAGTAGGGGCACCTCACACGGCCGGGTACTCCTCTGAGACAAAACTTCCAGAGGAACGATCAGACAGCAGCATTTGCGGTTCACGAAAATCTGCTGTTCTGCAGCCACCGCTGCTGGTACCCAGGCAAACAGGGTCTGGAGTGGACCTCTAGCAAACTCCAACAGACCTGCAGCTGAGGGTCCTGTCTGTTAGAGGGAAAACTAACAAAGAGAAAGGACATCCACACCAAAAACCCATCTGTACATCACCATCATCAAGACCAAAAGTAGATAAAACCATAAAGATGGGGAAAAAACAGAGCAGAAAAACTGGAAACTCTAAAAAGCAGAGCGCCTCTCCTCCTCCAAAGGAATGCAGCTCCTCACCAGCAACAGAACAAAGCTGGATGGAGAATGACTTTGATGAGTTGAGAGAAGAAGGCTTCAGACGATCAAACTACTCCGAGCTACAGGAGGAAATTCAAACCAAAGGCAAAGAAGTTGAAAACTTTGAAAAAACTTTAGACGAATGTATAACTAGAATAACCAATACAGAGAAGTGCTTAAAGGAGCTGATAGTGCTGAAAGCCAAGGCTTGAGAACTACGTGAAGAATGCAGAAGGCTCAGGAGCTGATGTGACCAACTGGAAGAAAGGGTATCAGTGATGGAAGATGAAACAAATGAAATGAAGCGAGAAGGGAAGTTTAGAGAAAAAAGAATAAAAAGAAACGAACAAAGCCTCCAAGAAATATGGGACTATGTGAAAAGACCAAATCTGCGTCTGATTGGTGTACCTGAAAGTGACGGGGAGAATGGAACCAAGTTGGAAAACATTCTGCAGCATATTATCCAGGAGAACTTCCCCAATCTAGCAAGGCAGGCCAACATTCAGATTCAGGAAATACAGAGAACACCACAAAGATACTCCTCGAGAAGAACAACTCCAAGACACATCACTGTCAGATTCACCAAAGTTGAAATGAAGGAAAAAATGTTAAAGGCAGCCAGAGAGAAAGGTCGGGTTACCCACAAAGGGAAGCCCATCAGACTAACAGCAGATCTCTCAGCAGAAACTCTACAAGCCAGAAGAGAGTGGGGGCCAATATTCAACATTCTTAAAGAAAAGAATTTTCAACCCAGAATTTCATATCCAGCCAAACTAAGCTTCATAAGTGAAGGAGAAATAAAATACTTTACAGACAAGCAAATGCTGAGAGATTTTGTCACCACCAGGCCTGCCCTAAAAGAGCTCCTGAAGGAAGCACTAAACATGGAAAGGCACAACTGGTACCAGCCACTGCAAAATCCTGCCAAAATGTAAACACCATCAAGGCTAGGAAGAAACTGCATCAACTAACGAGCAAAATAACCAGCTAACATCATAATGACAGGATCAAATTCACACATAACAATATAACCTTTAAATGTAAATGGGCTAAATGCTCCAATTAAAAGACACAGACTGGCAAATTGGATAAAGAGTCAAGACTCGCCAGTGTGCTGTATTGAGGAAACCCATCTTACGTGCAGAGACACACATGGGCTCAAAATAAAAGGATGGAGGAAGATCTACCAAGCAAATGGAAAACAAAAAAAGGCAGGGGTTGCAATCCTAGTCTCTGATAAAACAGACTTTAAACCAACAAAGATCAAAAGAGACAAAGAAGGCCATTACATAATGGTAAAGGGATCAATTCAACAAGAAGAGCTAACTATCCTAAATATATATGCACCCAATACAGGAGCACCCAGATTCATAAAGCAAGTCCTGAGTAACCTACAAAGAGACTTAGACTCCCACACAATAATAATGGGAGACTTTAACACCCTACTGTCAACATTAGACAGATCAACGAGACAGAAAGTTAACAAGGATACCCAGGAATTGAACTCAGCTCTGCACCAAGCAGACCTAATAGACATCTACAGAACTCTCCACCCCAAATCAACAGAATATACATTTTTTTCAGCACCACACCACACCTATTCCAAAATTGACCACATACTTGGAAGTAAAGCACTCCTCAGCAAATGTAAAAGAACAGAAATTATAACAAACTGTCTCTCAGACCACAGTGCAATCAAACTAGAACTCAGGATTAAGAAACTCACTCAAAACCACTCAACTACATGGAAACTGAACAACCTGCTCCTGAATGACTACTGGGTACATAACGAAATGAAGGCAGAAATAAAGATGTTCTTTGAAACCAACGAGAACCAAGACACAACATACCAGAATCTCTGGGACACATTCAAAGCAGTGTGTAGAGGGAAATTTATAGCACTAAATGCCCACAAGAGAAAGCAGGAAAGATCCAAAATTGACACCCTAACATCACAATTAAAAGAACTAGAAAAGCAAGAGCAAACACATTCAAAAGCTAGCAGAAGGCAAGAAATAACTAAAATCAGAGCAGAACTGAAGGAAATAGAGACACAAAAAACCCTTCAAAAAATTAATGAATCCAGGAGCTGGTTTTTTGAAAGGATCAACAAAATTGATAGACCGCTAGCAAGACTAATAAAGAAAAAAAGAGAGAAGAATCAAATAGATGCAATAAGAAATGATAAAGGGGATATCACCACCGATCTCACAGAAATACAAACCACCATCAGAGAATACTACAAACACCTCTACGCAAATAAACTAGAAAATCTAGAAGAAATGGATAAATTCCTCAACACATACACCCTCCCAAGACTAAACCAGGAAGAAGTTGAATCTCTGAATAGACCAATAACAGAATCTGAAATTGTGGCAATAATCAATAGCTTACCAACCAAAAAGAGTCCAGGACCAGATGGATTCACAGCCGAATTCTACCAGAGGTACAAGGAGGAACTGGTACCATTCCTTCTGAAACTATTCCAACCAATAGAAAAAGAGGGAATCCTCCCTAACTCATTTTATGAGGCCAGCATCATCCTGATACCAAAGCCGGGCAGAGACACAACCAAAAAAGAGAATTTTAGACCAATATCCTTGATGAACATTGATGCAAAAATCCTCAATAAAATACTGGCAAACCGAATCCAGCAGCATATCAAAAAGCTTATCCACCATGATCAAGTGGGCTTCATCCCTGGGATGCAAGGCTGGTTCAATATACACAAATCAATAAGTGTAATCCAGCATATAAACAGAACCAAAGACAAAAACCACATGATTATCTCAATAGATGCAGAAAAGGCCTTTGACAAAATTCAACAATGCTTCATGCTAAAATCTCTCAATAAATTAGGTATTGATGGGACGTATCTCAAAATAATAAGAGCTATCTATGACAAACCCACAGCCAATATCATACTGAATGGGCAAAAACTGGAAGCATTCCCTTGGAAAACTGGCACAAGACAGGGATGCCCTCTCTCACCACTCCTATTCAACATAGTGTGGGAAGTTCTGGCCAGGGCAATTAGGCAGGAGAAGGAAATAAAGGGTATTCAATTAGGAAAAGAGGAAGTCAAATTGTCCCTGTTTGCAGATGACGTGATTGTATATCTAGAAAACCCCATTGCCTCAGCCCAAAATCTCCTTAAGCTGATAAGCAACTTCAGCAAATTCTCAGGATACAAAATCAATGTACAAAAATCACAAGCATTCTTATACACCAATAACAGACAAACAGAGAGCCAAATCATGAGTGAACTCCCATTCACAATTGCTTCAAAGAGAATAAAGTACTCAGGAATCCAACTTACAAGGGATGTGAAGGACCTCTTCCAGAACTACAAACCACTGCTCAAGGAAATAAAAGAGGATACAAACAAATGGAAGAACATTCCATGCTCATGGGTAGGAAGAATCAATATCGTGAAAATGGCCATACTGCCCAAGGTAATTTATAGATTCAATGCCATCCCCATCAAGCTACCAATGACTTTCTTCACAGAATTGGAAAAACCTACTTTAAAGTTCATATGGAACCAAAAAAGAGCCCACATCACCAAGTCAATCCTAAGCCAAAAGAACAAAGCTGGAGGCATCACACTACCTGACTTCAAACTATACTACAAGGCTACAGTAACCAAAACAGCATGGTACTGGTACCAAAACAGATATAGATCAATGGAACAGAACAGAGCCCTCAGAAATACGCCGCATATCTACAACTATCTGATCTTTGACAAACCTGAGAAAAACAAGCAATGGGGAAAGGATTCCCTATTTAATAAATGATGCTGGGAAAACTGGCTAGCCATATGTAGAAAGCTGAAACTGGATCCCTTCCTTACACCTTATACAAAAATTAATTCAAGATGGATTAAAGACTTAAATGTTAGACCTAAAACCATAAAAACCCTAGAAGAAAACCTAGGCATTACCATTCAGGACATAGGCATGGGCAAGGACTTCATGTCTAAAACACCAAAAGCAATGGCAACAAAAGCCAAAATTGACAAATGGGATCTCATTAAACTCAAGAGCTTCTGCACAGCAAAAGAAACTACCGTCAGAGTGAACAGGCAACCTACAAAATGGGAGAACATTTTCGCAACCTACTCATCTGACAAAGGGCTAATATCCAGAATCTACATTGAACTCCAACAAATTTACAAGAAAAAAACAAACAACCCCATCAAAAAGTGGGCAAAGGACATGAATAGACACTTCTCAAAAGAAGACATTTATGCAGCCAAAAAACACATGAAAAAATGCTCTCCATCACTGGCCATCAGAGAAATGCAAATCAAAACCACAATGAGATACCATCTCACACCAGTTAGAATGGCAATCATTAAAAAGTCAGGAAACAACAGGTGCTGGAGAGGATGCGGAGAAATAGGAACACTTTTACACTGTTAGTGGGACTGTAAACTAGTTCAACCCTTGTGGAAGTCAGTGTGGCGATTCCTCAGGGATCTAGAACTAGAAATTCCATTCGACCCAGCCATCCCATTACTGGGTATATACCCAAAGGACTATAAATCATGCTGCTATAAAGACACATGCACACGTATGTTTATTGCAGCACTATTCACAATAGCAAAGACTTGGAACCAACCCAAATGTCCAACAATGATAGACTGGATTAAGAAAATGTGGCACATATACACCATGGAATACTATGCAGCCATAAAAAATGATGAGTTCATGTCCTTTGTAGGGACATGGATGAAATTGGAAATCATCATTCTCAGTAAACTATCTCAAGGACAAAAAACCAAACACCGCATGTTCTCACTCATAGATGGGAAATGAACAATGAGAACACATGGACACAGGAAGGGGAACATCACACTCTGGGGACTGTTGTGGGGGAGAGGGAGGAGGGAGGGATAGCATTAGGAGATATACCTAATGCTAAATGATGAGTTAATGGGTGCAGCACACCAGCATGGCGCATGTATACATATGTAACTAACCTGCACATTGTGCACATGTACCCTAAAACTTAAAGTATAATAATAATAATAATAAATAAATAAATATATCACGGTGGTTGTCTAATCTTTAATACATACAGTCTGCCCTCCATGTCTCTAGGTTCTGAATGTGTGAATTCAACCAACTGTGGATGGAAATTTTTATTTTAATTGCATCTGTGCTGACCATGTACAGACTTTATTTCTTGTCATTATTTCCTAAACAACATAGTATAACAACCATTTACATGGTGTTTACATTGAATTAGGTATTATATGTAATTTAGAGATGATTTAAAGTATATGAGAGGATGTGCATAGGTTATTCCAAATACTACACCATTTTACATAAGGGACTTGAGCATCCGCAGATTTTGGTATCTGTGGGAGGTCCTGGAACCCATTCCCCATGAATACCGAAGGATGACTGTGATTTTATGCAGAATATCACACATATTGTTGAAGCCAAGGGAATCCTATGTGTTTTTAGTACTTATTTAATTTTTAAGTTGAATATTCTCCCAACTACAGTGCCAGCAAATGTATAATGAAAATGACGTTAGATGGATTACTCTAAGAGGCTAATAGTGGAAAAAATGAAAACTTAAGACAATAGTAACATTTACAAAGAAGAATGGGACATTTATGTCATTATGTAAATGTATAACATGAGATAATCTTTCTTTAATTAACATAAATTGCAGACTGTTTGAAGAAATTACTAATTCAGTGTAAATGAGCTGCATAACTGGTTACTTGGCATTCAGTTACTGCATAACTGGTTACTTGGCATTCAGTTACTTTGCACATGTTTAATTCCATTTTATTTTTGGTTGCGAATAAAACGCATGAAGTTAGATATTTTTAAACAAATCTTTTGGGAAACAGTTGACTTCTCAGAAATTATAATGATAAGGTGAAATAGCCATAAATGAAAAGTAGAATGCTAAATAAGTGCCAGTTATTCAAGATTTTGATTACCTAAAATGAGTTCGTGTCTTCTGAAATATGTATTTTTCATTAAAATTTCTCTTGCTTAATCATATTTCTAGTTATTAGATAAACCTAATCTCCCTATTCTTGACCCATGACTAACTAAAAAAGTATTTGCTATTTTATTATGTTTTTAGTGGTTACCATAATTATTATAACAGGCATTTGTGATTTAACAAAATCTGATGTTTATTAATATGTTTACCCTTTTTCCAGAAAGTGTTAGAACCTTTGAAAATATAGTTTAACAATATTTATCTTTCTCCTAATATACTATTGTTCTGTATTTTTCCATATTTTAAAGACTGAATGTCATTATTATTACTGTTTCTGTAGGAAATACTCATCTAGATTCATCCAAATGTTTTAATTTTACTGCTTTCACTCCAATTGGGATCATTCTTTTTCTACCTACAGAATATCCTGGGACAGGCACAGGGGCTCATGCCTTTGGTAATTCCAGCAGTTTGGGAGCCAAGGCAGGAGAATCGCTTGGGGCCAGGGGTCTGAGACCAGCCTGGGCAACATAGTAAGATTCTGTCTCTACAAAAAACTTAAAAATCAGTCAGGCTCGGTGGTAAGTGCCTGTAGTCCCAGCTGCAAAGGCAGCTGAGGCAGGAGGATCACTTGAACCCAGGAGCTGGAAGCTGCAGTGAGCTATGATCACACAACTGCACTCCAGCCTGGAAGACACAGTGAGACCCTCTCTTAAAACAACAACAACAACAAAAAACTTCTGTGGTATTCCCTTTAATGTAGATGTGCAAGTTACTAATTCTCCCAGTTTTTATTTGTCTGAAAATGTCTTTATTTCCCCTTCATTCTTGAAGAATACTTTGACTGCATACAGATTTCTACTTGGTCATTATTATTTTTTTAACTGCCTTCATTACCATTGTCTTCGGGATTCTACTGTTTCTGCTGAGAGGTTAGCTGTTGGCTCTTAGTGTAATTATTGCTCCTTTGAAGGTAATCTATTTTTCCCCCTCTGGCTGCTTCTCCTCATCCCACTTGATTTTTAATATTTTCTACTTATGTGTTTATAAATTTTACTGTGATGGACCTAAGGGTAGTTTTTTTTTGGTTTATCCTGTTTAGAGCTTTTAGAGATTCTTGAATTTTTAACTTATTTTTCATCAGTTTTGGGACAATTCTGAGCTATTATCTATTCAGATATAACCCTCAGTCTCTCTCCTCTTCTTCTGGGACTTCATCTATACCTATGTTATCCTTTATCACTCTTAACCATTTGCCCTATATTTTCCATCCTTTTGTCTTTTTGTGCTTCATTCTCAATAGTTTCTTTTACGTAATATGTGGAATCTAAGTTTTAATTTTAATTATTCGCTTCTCATTTATAGGATTATATTTGGTAAGATTTTCAAGTCTTTTATTTTCTATAGCTCCCAAAGCTACCAATCGTGTCTTTTTACCTTCTTGAGCATGCTAAACGTACTTATTCTAAAATCCACTTCTGGCAGGGCATTGTGGCTCATGACTGTAATCCCAGCACTTTGGGAGGCCAAGGCAGGCCGATCACTTGAGGCCAGGAGCTCGAGATCAGCCTGGCCAATATGGCAAAACCCCATCTCTACTAAAAATTTGAAAATTAGCCAGGCATGGTGGTGCACACCTGTAATCCCAGTTATTCGGGAAGCTGAGGCACAAGAATCACTTGAGCCTGGGAGGTGGACGTTGCAGTGAACCAAGCAAGACTCTGTCTCAAAAAATAAAAAATAAAAAAAGTCTATTTCTGATAACTCTAATAAACCTTGAGAGTCTGTTTCTGTTGTTTATTGTTTCTGCTGGTTCTCAATTGTATTGTCATGTCTCCTTGGGTACCCGGTTATCTTTTATTGTATACTGGACATTGTATCTGAAAATGTTTATAAAAATAATTTGATGGCTAGGATAATACCACCATACTGTGGCTGGGCGCGGTGGCTCAGGCCTGTAATCCCAGCACTTTGGGAGGTGAGGCAGGCGGATCACTTGAGGTCAGGAGCTGGAGACCAGCCTGGCCAACATAGCGAAACCCCATCTCTACTAAAAATACAAAAATTAGCTGGGCATGGTGGCATGCGAGTAATCCCAGCTACTCGGGAAGCTGAGGCAGGAGAATCGCTTGAACCCAGGAGCTGGAGGTTGCAGTGAGCCAAGATTGCGGCACTGCACTCCAGCCCGGACAACAGAACACGACTCCGTCTCAAAAAAAAAAAAAAAAAAAAAAACAAATCACCTTACTGCATAGTGTATTTATTTACCTTCAGGCAAGCTGTGAGACGCTAGCAATTATGAATAAACAATCACATTCTGCAGATTGGGACTATGTAAAACTAGTTCCTGTGAGAACTAATCTATTTCCTGTTCACCAGTGTTTCCATGGCTCAGCACTTTGGGGCTCATAGGTTTACCATAGTTACTCTGCTACTTGCAGGTCTTAGACTTCAACTTTTACTATCCTAACTCCATGAGGTTATTGAAAGTACTGATCAGACTATTGGCTTCTCTTCTCTAATTAGCAAATGTCCCTGGGGGAAAAGTCACTGTAAAAAGAGATAAGCTGGCCTGGTGCGGTGGCTCAAGCCTGTAATCCCAGCACTTTGGGAGGCCGATGCGGGCGGATCACGAGGTCAGGAGATGGAGACCATCCTGGCTAACATGTCTCTACTAAAAATCCAAAACATTAGCCGGGCATGGTGGCAGGTGCCTGTAGTCCCAGCTACTTGGGAGGCTGAGGCAGGAGAATGGCGTGAAGCCGGGAGGCGAGTTTGCAGTGAGCCGAGATCGCACCACTGCACTCCATCCTGGGCGACACAGTGACACTCCATCTCAAAAAAAAAAAAACAAACAAAAAAAGAGACAAGCCTACCTTTCTGGATTTTCCACTTCTCTCAAATATTGCCCTAAAAGTCTTATTTTATTTGATCTTTGATGTCTTCAAGCAAAATTTTTAAAGTTTGGTTTGGTTTAGGCATTTGTCCAGCCTTTCAGGTTGTCCTCAGAAGAGCTGGTCCAAAGTACTTGATTCCTAATTACTGGTTGTAGAAGTTGATCTGGTAGTTAGGCATTTTAGATGTAGTCAGCTAAAGATAAATACAGAAGTTTTGGAGATTGCTCACCATCACCTTATCCTCAATCTAATACTTTTTTCTGGAAACTCCTAATTATTCAGTAATGTAAGCCAACTGAGGGCCAATCAGTGACTTTGATTCTGCTCTAGAATGAATAAATTGGAAGTGGAATGTCAGTTCTCATGATCACTGTGAAATTGGGTATTCTGCAGTGTCTCTATATGTTTGACAGGCATCCTTTAGGCTAAAATTGGCTTCTAGCAATGGATAGACTCTCCCTAGGTGTTTGCCTCATAAAATTAAAGCCTAAATTGATTCTTGATTTGCACATTGTAATTATACCACAATCGGTGGAAGGAAGTTTCTCTTTAAAGAAATAGTCAAGCTAATATATGACAAAGGAATGATAAAACTGATATATCACCATTTACATCCATCATGAACTAACAGAAGAAGCCTACCTAAAAAATATAGAACCTCAATCTGATCAAACCTCCAATACAGCTACTATTTTACAGGAAATAAGAATGACACTGTTCAAGTTAACAATCTTAAAGAGAACTCCTTGTTTTCTGAAAAAGTATACATTTAATCACAGAGAAGTGTTCTTAGCCTTGCTTGTGTCCTATACCTATCACTTGGACCAAACTATCATATGTGCATCCCTACATCCAGTCCTGGTGGTGGCAAAATGATTGGCAGCTACACCAGAATTTGGTGGAAAATGAAGGAGCAGTTCCTTAAAGGAAATAAGGAAGAAAACATCAGATATGTACCACCAACAATATGATGGAGACACACACCTTTTTACATATACTTTATTACATGATGAAAGAGGGAAAAGGAAGAATTATCTGGGATAGTTGCTTAGCAATTTGAAAAAAAATTCATTACTTTTGACAAAACATTAAAATGAATTCTGGGGATCAGAGTTAATGGTGGAAATAATTGGCCAGGCATGGTGGCTCATACCTGTAATCCTAGCACTTTGGGAGGCTGAGGGGAGAATCAATTAAGCCCAGGAATTTGAGGCTGCCATGAGCTAGGATTCTGCTACTGCTCTCCAGCCTGGATGACAGAGTGAGACCCTGTCTCTTTAAAATAAAAAAGGTGGAAATAATTAAATCATAGTAATCTAAAAGAAAATATATCTGAATATTTTTCTGAATTCTCAGTAGGAAATTCAGAGAAAACCACAAAACATTAAACACGTTATTTTCTTCTAAATTCTTCACCTAACAGATTTAAAAGCAATTATATAGTTGTGCCCATATACATATGTAAAATGCATAAATACATATTTAATTGTATGTGTATATGTAAAGTGTATGTATAAAATATGTCATTGGGCCTATACATATAAAACTATAATATACTTTCCAATATCCCTTATAAATAAAGAGAAAAAATCTTCAGTAAAAACTAGAAAACTGTATTTAGCAGCATATAAAAAGGATTATATACCACGACCAAGTGGAATTTATCCCAGGAATACAAGGTTGGTTCAACATATGAAAATTAGTCAATGTAATATACCATATAAATAGAATAAAGAGGAAAAAAATTGTCATCTCAATAAATACAGAAATAATATTTATCAAATTCAACACCATTTCATGATTAAAAAAACAACCTAATAAACTGGGAATAGAAGAAAATCTTTTTTTTTTTTTTTGAGTTGGGGTCTCACTGTGTCATCCAAGCTGGAGTGCAGTGGCACAATCATAACTCGCTGCAGCCTTGACTGCTTGGGCTCAAGCAATCCTCCTGCCTCAGCCTCCTGAGTAGATGGGACCATAGGCACATGCCACCACACCCGGATAACTTTTGTATTATTTGTAGAGACAAGGTCTCACTTTGTTGCCCAGGTTGGTCTCAAACTCCTGGGCTCAAGCAATCTTTTTACCTTGGCCTCCACAAGTGCTAGGATTACAGGTGTGAGCCACTGCACCAAGCCGAAGGGAACTTCCTTAACATCACAAAGGGCATCAGTGAAAAATCCACAGCTGGCTGGGGACAATGGCTCATGCCTGTAATCCCAGCACTTTAGGAGGTGGAGGCAGGTGGATCACATGAGGTCAGGAGTTCAAGACCATCCTGGACAACACAGCGAAACCCCGTCTCTATGAAAAATACAAAAAAATTAGCCAGATGTGGTGGCCCCCATCCTGTAATCCCAGCTACTTGGGAGGCTGAGGCATAAGAATAGCTTGAAACTGGGAGGCAGAGGTTGCAGTGAGTCAAGATGGTGCCACTGCACTCCAACCTGGGCCACAGAGCAAGACTCCACCTCAAAAAAAAAAAAAAACCAAAAGAAATATCCACAGCTAGTATTGTATTTAATGGTAAAAGACTAGATGATTTTACCATAAGATTAGCAACAAGGCAAGGATATCCACTCTTGCCACTTTTATTCAACATTGTACTAGAGATTCTAGCCGGGGCAGATTGGAAAAGAAGTAAAACTAAATCTATTCTCAGATAACAAGATATTGTATATAGAAAGTCCTAAAAATTTCACTAAAAAACTATTGGACCTAATAAATTAGTTCAGCAAGTTTGCAGGATGTAAGATCAATATACAAAAATCAATTGTATTTCTTCTAACTTGCAGTAAGCAATCTGAAAATGGAATTAAGAAAACAATCCCATCATAATAGCATCGAAAATAATAACATACTTAGGAATGAATTTAATGAAAGAAGTGAAAAACTTAAATTCTGAAACCTACAAAACTGTTGAAATTAATTAAAGAAGATTTAAGTAAGCGGAAAGACAACCCATATTCACAGATCAGGAGATTTAATATTGTTAAGATGGTGCTATGGTTTGGATGTGGCAATCCTGACAAAACTCAAGTTTAAATTTGATTTCCAGTGTGGCAGTGTTGGCAGGCAGGACCTAGTGGATGTGTTTGGGTCACAGGGGAAGATCCCTCATGAATAGATTAATGCCCTCTCATAAGAATGAGTGAATTCTCACTCTCCCAGGAATGGATGGTTCCTAGGAGAGCAGGTTGTTAAAAAGAGTCTGGCTTCCTCCGCTTATCTTTTGCTTTGTCTCTTGCCACGTGATCTCTTTGCACATACCTATGCCCCTTCTGTTTCCTGCCATGAGTTGAAGAAGCATGAGGCCCTCACCAGATGCAGTTGCCAAATCTTGAACTTTTCATCCACCAGAATCATAAGCCAAATAAACCTCTTTTCAAGTTACCCAGCATTCAGTGATAGCAACACTAAACAGGACTAAGAAAAATGGCAATAATCTCCAAACCGATCTACAGATTTAATGCAATTACTCGCAGCATCCAAGCTGGCAACTTTGTGGAAATTAACAAACTGACCCTAAAATTTATATGGAAACTCCAGGGACCCAGAATGGCTGGAACAATCTTTTAAGAAGAACAAAGTTGGGGGACTTCCCAATTTCAAAACTTACTACAAAGCAACAGCAATCAAAACAGCGTGTGGCCAGGCATGGTAGCTCACTCCTGTAACCCTAACGCTTTGGGAGTCTGAGGGGGGTGGATCACTTGAGGTCAGGAGTTTGTGACCAGCCTGGCCAACATGGTGAAACCCCCCTCTACCAAAAAATACAAAAATTAGGTGGTCATGGTGGTGTGCACCTGTAGTCCTAGCTACTCAGGAGGCTGAGGTGAGAGAATTGCTTGAACCCAGTAGATGGAGGTTGCAGTGAGCTGAGATTACACCACTGTACTCCAGCCTGGGTGACAGAGTAAGACCCCCCCAAAAAAAAGTGTGATGCTGGCATAAGGACAGACATAGAGATCAATGGAATAGAACTGAGAATTTACTCTAAACCCTCACATTTACAGTTATTAACTGCCTGCAAGGATCCCAAAACAATTTAATGGAGAAAAATAGTCTTTTCAACAAACAACAATGGGACAATTGTAGAGCCACAGGCAAAAGAATTATTTAGGACTCCTACCTCATACTATACAAAACTTAACTAAAAATGGATCAAACACCTAAACATTAATGTTAAAATTATAAAATGTAAGAGCTAAAATCTTCTCTTTTTTTGAGACGGAGTTTTGCTCTTGTTGCCCAGGCTGGAGTGCAATGGCACGATCTCCGCTTATCACAACCTCCGCCTCCTGGGTTCCAGCAATTCTCCTGCCTCAGCCTCCCAAGTAGCTGGGATTACAGGCATGCGCCACCACACCCAGCTAATTTTGTATTTTTAGTAGAGATGGCATTTCACCATGTTGGTCAGGCTGGTCTTGAACTCCCGACCTCAGGTGATCCGCCCACCTCGGCCTCCCAAAGTGCTGGGATTATAGGCATGAGCCACCAGGCCTGGCCTAAGAGCTAAAATCTTCTAATCTTAGAGGAGAAGGTAGGAGTAAATCTTCATGACCTTGGATTCTGCAACATTTTCTTAGATACGACACTAAAGGCATGAGCAAGAAAAATAACAAAAATAAATTGAGCTTCGTCAAAATTAAATACATTGGTGTGTCAAAGGATACTGTCAAGAAAGTGAGCCAAGGGCAGTGATTCATACCTGTAATCCTAGCACTTTTGAAGACCATGGCAGGAGGATCGTTTGAGCCCAGGAGTTCAAGACCAGCCCAGGCAGCATAGTGAGATCCCAGCTCTAAAAAAAAAAAAAAAAAAAAAAATTAGTTGGGCTTGGTGGTGTGTGCCTGTAGTCCCAGCTGCTTGGGAGGCTAAGATGGGAGGATCACTTGAGCCCAGGAGGTCAAGGCTGCAGTCAGCTGTGATTGTGCCACTGAACTCCAGCCTGGGTGACAGTAAGACCCTGTCTCAAAAAAAAGTGCAAAGACAACTCATGGAATGGGAGAAAACACTAGCAATTCATACATTGGACAAGGGCTTGTATCTAGAATATATAAAGTACTCCTACAATTAAATAATAAAAAGATAAGTAATCCAATTTTAAAATGGACAAAGGATCTTAAGACAATTCTCCAAAGAGGATATATAAACGACCAATAAACATTTGAAAAAATGCTCGACATCATTAGTTGGCAAAACCACAATGACATACCACTTCATACTCACTAGAACGTTTACAATCAAAACGACAGATAAATACAAGTTTTGGTGAGGATGTAGGGAAATCAGAACCCTCATACACTGCTGGTGAGAATGTGATTGTTCTGTTACTTTGAAAAACAGCCTGGCTCAAAAGCTACAATGGAGCAGTTCCACTCCTAGGTATACAATGAATGGAAATAAAAACATATGTCCACACAAAAACTTGTACCTGAATGTTTATAGCAGCGATTTTCATAATGACCAAAAGGTAGAAACAACCCAAATGTCCAACAATTAATGAATGAATAAACAAAACATGATGTATCCACACAATGAAATATTATTTGGCCATAAAAAAGAATACTGATACATATGACAACATAGATGAACCTTGAAAATATTATGCTGGCTGGGCACAGTGGCTCAGGCCTGTAATTCCAACACTCTGGGAAGCCCAAGGGGGATGATTGAGGCCTAGAGTTTGAGACCAGCCTGGGCAACATAGCAAGACCCCTCTTCAAAAAAAAAATTAAAAATTAGCCAGGCATGGTGGCATGAGCCTGTAGTCCCAGCTATTCAGGAGGCTGAGGCAGGAGCATCACTTGCACCTGGGAGGTTGAGGCTGCAGTAAGTATGATTGTGCCACTGCACTCTAGCCTGGGCAACAGAGCAAGACCTTGTCTTAAAAAAAAAAAGAGAGAGAGAGAGAAAGAAAGAAAACATTATGTCAAGTGAAAGAAGCCAGTCACAAAAGACCACATATTATATGATTCCATTTATATGAAATATCCAGAATAGGCAAATCTATAGAGATAGAAAATAGATTAGTGGTTATCTATTGGGGGAGCAAGGTGTGGGAAGATTGAGGGGTGAAAGCTAAAGGGTACAGGGTCTTCTTAGGGTGATAAAAATGTTCAAAAATTGAATGTGGTGATAGTTGCATATATCTGTGATATATCCAGCTGTATGCTGAGGTTTAAAAACCATTTAATTATATACTTTAAGTAGGTAGATTGTATGTGATTATATCTTAATAAAGGTTTACCAAAAACATTTAAATGTTAAAAAGTGAGCCCTTTTCGTGCAAATATATCACTGTCAGATCAATAACATTAGTGCAGAAAGTGATCATGGCAAATGTAATCTTGAAAGTCTAAATAAAGCAAAATCTGGGGAGAAGGTGAAGGAGTCTGAACTTACTTGGGATTACACTTAAGGAAAGGGGAATACATGTAATTTCAGTTAAAAAAGAAAAGCTTTAACTTACTTTATTGCCTTAATACTTAGTGATAGAAAATGAGTTGGTGATTTTGCTACTTACTTACAAGTTAGTTTAGCTGAATGTATCATGAGAATGTGAATCCAGAAAATAAGATATTCCCAGAAGTTTGGAAACATATTATGTGTCTCTGATAACTAGGGTCAGAATCAGCTTGTGGTAGGTATGGACATTGAGAGATATTCCCCTGTTAATGCATTCGGACTTTGTTCCCAGCTAGCTATGAAGCTAGCATGAAATAATGAAACTTATGTTTTCAATATTATGACTTGCTGTGGATAGGTCAAATTGTAAGCTTTGTATTTTTTGTTTTGAATGCAATATAAAAATGGATGTGAACCCTTTTTTGAAAATGACAGATGGTTTAACTTTGATTCGTCGGTGTATATTATGAAATAAATATGGAACCCCAGGATTACTTTTGATGATATATGATCCTGGTCTGATTCTTAATATCCAGCTGTGTGCTGTAGGTTTGATATTTTAAAATAAAATTGCAAAATGAAAACCAACTCACTTACCATTTGCAGAAAACTGGTATATATGCAAGAAAGCAACTTGCTTTGAGAGCCAGAACAAAAGACCAGGGTGTACAGGGACTTAGAGTCTATAATCAGGATACCTTGCTCTATCAGGAATAATCTCTTCTGAGCAACCTGACCTAAGGTTCTGTTTCAAAGTCTTAATGTATCATCATGTGCACATGCCACTACAATTATGATGTAACATCAGGAAGAGGTTTCTCCATAGAAGAGAATTTGGCTAATGAAGACTAGGGTTTGTTCTCATTGAGAAAACTGGTGTGCTACATGACCAAACACAAAATATTATCCAAAAGTTTGCAAAACAATAATGCCTGGAGATTCCAGCATCCTCCCCCAAGAAGAAGTCACATCCTGGCAACCTACCTCTGTTTTCCCAAATGAAATTAACACTTAAATGTCTTTTAACTTATTTCATCTGTAATATTTTCATAGGGATTATTAGGAGAGACAATACAATGCACCACCTGACCATAGGACTCGACAGTAGGGCTAAGCAAATGGTGAAGCTTGTGCTCTGCTGTGCTTCCCACACTTGCTTCTTGATTCTATTTCCCTCATTTTACTATCCACACCTCCTTTACCTTGATTCCATTTCAGACTCCACGCTGCCATACTTTCTGTTTGGGAAGAGAATTGCTTAATAAACGAATTCAAATTAAGATGCCAGTGACCTGAAGTTGTCCCTCTATGAAACTTTGTTTTATTTATTTATTTATTTATTATTCATTTATTTATTTTGAGATGGAGTCTCCCTCTGTCACCCAGGCTGGAGTACAGTGGCGCGATCTTGGCTCACTGCAACCTCTGCTTCCTGGGTTCAAGTGATTCTCCTGCCTCAGCCTCCCCGGTAGCTGGGATTACAGGCATCCGCCACATGCCCAGCTAGTTTTTTTGTATTCTTATTAGAAATGGGTTTCACCATGTTGGCCAGGCTGGTCTCAAACACCTGACCTCAAGTTATCTGCCCTCCTTGGCTTCCGAAAGTGCTGGGATTCACATGGTCTGGTTAGTCTCCCAAAACTCTAGTTGAACTTTGATTTCCAATGTGGTTAGTCTCCCAGTATATTAGAAAAAATTACAACTAAACAATAAACCTAACTTTATTAGGTGCTCATTGTTAATATAGCTGTAAGTGCTTAAATAAGAAAATACCATCAACATAGAAATAAGTGTGGTGCAAAGATATGGCTGAAAAGTAGAAAGAAAACAGGCCGGGCACCCTGGCTCATGCCCTGTAATTCCAGCACTTTGGGAAGCCAAGGCAGGCGGATCACCTGAGGTCAGGAGTTCGAGACTAGACCAGCCAACATGGTAAAACCCCGTCTCTACTAAAAATACAAAAATTAGCCAGGCATGGTGGCACATGCCTGTAATCCCAGCTACCCAGGAGGCTGAGGAAGGAGAGTCACTTGAAGCCGGGAGATGGAGGCTTCAGTGAGTCGAGATGGTGTCACTGCACTCCAGCCTGGGCAACAGAGCCAGACTCTGTGTGGAGAAAAAAAAAAAAAAAGTAGAAAGAAAAGTCATCATGGTGCATTGGCCACACTTTTTCCATTTAGCAATCAAGAACAGCTATAAACAGGGAAGGCAGCAAGAATCATTCTATGAAGTGAATTTCTTCCCACCTATATATGAGGAAGGGAATCGAAGATAATGTTGAATTTTTAACGAAAATCAAAGCAGTTGCATCACAAGGAATGAATCTGGGGAGGAAATATATTTGGTTAGTGATTTTGTTTTTTGATCTGATTTGTGAAATGGTTTCATAATGCTTTTATTTTAAATGTCCATGATGATATCCAAAAGATTAAACACTTTTCATAGGTTTATGGGCCATTTCTGTTTCAGTTTGGTGAAATTTCTGGTCATTTCTTTTGACCATCTTTCTATTGGAGTGTTTGTATTTTTCTTATTAAAACACAGGAATTCAGCCAGGCATGGTGCCTCACACCTGTAATCCCAGCACTTTGGAACGCCAAGGAGGGCAGGTCTCTGAGGTCAGGAGTTCAAGACCAGCCTGACCAACATGGTGAAACCCCCTCTCTACTAAAAATACAAAAAATAGCCTGTAATTCCAGCTACTTGGGAGGCTGAGGCAGGAGAATCGCTTGAAGCGGGAGGCAGAGGCTGCACTGAGCCGAGATTGTGCCACTGCACTACAGCCTGGGAGACAGAACAAAACTCTGTCTCAAAAATAAAAATTAAAAATAAATAAACAAATTTTAAAAATCACAAAAATTCTCCATACATTTTGGACTAATCCTTTATTGGTTATACGTGCTGCAATTATCTTCTCCCCGTTTATGGTTTGTCTTTTCACTGTCTTCATGGTGTCCTTTGAGGAATAAAAGCTCTAAACTTAAATGTTGATTCACCATTTTCCCCTTATTTTTTACACTTCTCTGTTTCAAGAAATCTTTCCCCATTATGATGTTATAAAGATAACCAATTTTGCCTTCTGAAAACTCAATTGTATTGTTATTCCATTAGGTCTCTAATCTGTCTTTCTTGTGTGTATGGTGTGAAGGGGTGCAATTTCTTTTTTTTTTCCGTATGTTTATCCAT
Organism: Pongo pygmaeus; assembly: GCF_028885625.2. NCBI lineage: Eukaryota > Metazoa > Chordata > Mammalia > Primates > Hominidae > Pongo > Pongo pygmaeus. The sequence continues at coordinate 51,659,019 of NC_072384.2, read as the reverse complement.
TTGTGGCAAGACCACTCTTTCCTTGTTCATTTGCAAGATAATCTCATTCATGTATCAAATATCCATATTTGCAAGGGTCTATTTCTGGGCTGTCAATTCTGCCCCTTAGTCTTTTTTTCCTGTCACTGTACAAACACCACATAATTTTTTTTTTTTTTTTTGAGACCAAGTCTCACTTTGTTGCCCAAGTTGGAGTGCAGTGGCATGATCTCGGCTCACTGCATGCAACCTCCGCCTCCTAAGTTCAAGTGATTCTCTTGTCTCAGCCTCCTGAGCAGCTGGGATTACAGGTGCCCACCAGCACCCCTGGCTAATTTTTGTATTTTAACTAAAGACAGGGTTTCATCATGTTGGCCAGGCTGGTCTAGAACTCCTGATCTCAGGTGATCTGCCTGCCTCAGACTCCCAAAATGCTGGGATTACAGGCATGAGCCACCACGCCCAGCCAACACCACACCATTTTAATTGCTACAACTTTATGAAAAATTTTATAACTGGTAGATTAAGTATGCTCCTCCTTATTTATTTTCTTTAAGAGGGTGTTGGTTATTACTGGCCTTTGCTCTTCCACATAAAGTTTAGGATTAGTTTGTTCAAATTTAACAAAGTAAATACTCTGGGATATTGATTGGAATTATATAAAACCTATAGAGCAATTTGGGGAGAAATGGCATCTTTACAATATTGAGTCTTTCAACCACGAACATGGCATCTCTCCATTAATTTAGTTGTTTTTTTGTTTGTTTGTTTTGTTGTTGTTGTTTTTTTGTTTTTTGTTTTTTGTTTTTTTTACCAGGCTCATGGCTTCAAGGTCTTTTAAAAATACATCTTTAAATTAAATTGTATTATTTTATTTCATTTTTACTTGTGTATTTATTTATTTATTTATTTTTAAGAGATGGGGTCTTGCTCTATAGCACTTTGGGAGGCTGAGGTAGGAGGATCTCTTTGAGCCTAGGAGTTCAAGACCAGCCTGGCCAACATGGTGGGGTCCTTTCTCTAAAAAACATTTTTTAAAATTAGCTAGGCATGGTGGTGTGTGCCTGTAGTCCCAGCTACATGGGAGGACAAAGTGGGAAGATCATTTGAGGCTGCAGTGTGCTGTGTTCTCACCACTGCATTCAGGCTGGGTGACAGGGTGAGACCCTGTCTTAAAAAAAAAAAAAAAAAGATTTTATAACACTCTTCTTATATTTATTCCTAAGTATTTAATATCTTTAATGCTGTTATAAATATTATTTTAAATTTTTTTTATTTTTGAAGCATTTGTTGATGGTTTACAAAAATGCAATGTATACATTTTTTTTTCAACTAACACTTTGCTCATGGAAACAATGTATAAATATTGATGTGGCTAGCAACCTTGCTTAATTTTTAAAGTAATTCCAATCAGTAATCCATAGATTACTTTGGGTTTTTTATGTGGACAATCATATCACCTGCAAAATAGTGGGCTTTCTGTTTCTTCCTTTTAATCTCGATTCCTTTTCTTTCTGCCTTTCTGCTTTGCCTAGGATGGCCAGTACATTGTTGAATAGCAATAATTACTGTGGCTAACTTTATCACTTTCCTGATCTAGAAAGTGTACTTTCATTGTTTCACAAATAACATTTGATGTCTTATTTTATATATAACCCTTGTCAAATTTAGAAAGTTCTCTTCTCTTCCTAGTTTTCTAAGAGTTTTATCATAAATAAATGTTATTAGCAAATACATTTTCTGCATTTATGAAGATAATCATATATCTTCATTAAGTTGTTAAGAATATAAATTAAATATTATATTTCGTTAAACCCAATTTTGTAAGGAGACATCCTCTGTCTCTCTTTTTTTCTTTTTTAACCAAGTTCCCAAGAGCTAAAAAAGGATACATCCTCTTTTTTAGCTGGATTCAATCTGCAAATAGTTTGTTTAGGGTTTTTGCATTTCAATTCATTAATGATATTGCCTTATAAATTTCCCTTTTTTAAACTGTCCTCTTACATTCTTCTTTCCTTTTTTCTTTTTTCTTTCTTTCTTTCTTTTTTTTTTTTTTTTGAGACAGAGTCTTGCTCTATCGCCCAGGCTGGAGTGCAATGCAATAGCAAGATCTCAGCTCACTGCACCCTCCACCTCCTGGGCTCAAGCGATTCTCCTGCCTCAGCCTCCCAAGTAGCTGGGATTACAGGTGTCCACCACCATGCCTGGCTAAATTTTGTACTTTTAGTAGAGATGTTGGCCAGGCTGGTTTTGAACTCCTGACCTCAGGTGATCTGCCTACCTTGGCCTTCCAAAGTGCTGGGATTACAGGTGTGAGCCACCACGCCCTGCCTTTCTGAGATTTCTATCTCACTCTCTGGAAGTCCTTGATACCCCGGGTTCTGTCCCCTGATTGCTCATGCCAGAAGATGGTTGACTTTCTGTCAGTCTTAGCTGCTTTGTCTGCAGTCCAGGCTTGAAGCCACACCGCAAGAAAACAGGAAATTCACCCCATGCTGGTCACATCTTCCAAGTTTTAATTTCCTTCCAAAATGTGCTGCCTTTTGTTCACTCTTCAGATCTCTCAGGTAGTTAGTTGGTTTTTATGTTTTTATCTGAGGGAATTTCAGTCTGTTAGGAGCTTATGCCACTATGCTAAAAGAGGAACTTTTCCATATCTTCAGTTTCAAAGTCATATTTAAGAAGCAATGTTAGCTGAACAGATGCTTACAATTTATTGACAGTTGACATAAATAAAGTATGCCCTGGCATACCATTACACATTTATTGGTGAGACAGTGAAAGAGCTTTCTCCCATTATTATAGCCATGCCGTAGCCGCACTAACCTACTTGCAGTCATTTTAGGGTTGTTCCTAAAGGCAAGAAGGGTTGTGAATAAGCTGGGGATGATTCCGTCATAAGCCTTTTGGATGTCCCTTATAGCATAGTCCCCTGTAAATCGCTGATTGTCAGCATGAAGAACTAGCCCCTTTGAGACTGTTCAGAACCTCTTGCTTTTTCACGGTCACCAATCACTAATGGATTTACAATGTTGTGGCAACAATTTCCCAGAGCAGACATCACTTTAATAGTGCTTTCTAGATAGCAGAGGTCATTTACCTCAGAGACACTTCAAAAGTGTTCATTACTGTATTTAAAAAAAAAAAAAAAGGATGGAAGGCGAATTGCCTGAAGGCTGTACAAATCACTGTGGTTAATGTATGGTGGGATAACCAAGGTCCCTAGGAATCCTAATAGCATGTTAGAAGGTGACTAATGATAGATCGTATAGGACGTTGGACATATAGTTAAATGCCGACTTGTCGTAAACATTATGTTTTTCATTGTTCCCAAGTTTACTAACAAAGTAATCCCAATAAAATTTGGCAAGTTTGAAAATGTTCTAAGATCCTTACGTTGGCCTGTAATTCTGGTAATAATAGTTATAGGTAGGAGATAGCGAGAGAAGGCTATGCCCTTTAGATCTCAAATCTTCTTGTTGTGTTGTTTGAAATAGGTATCTCATGTTATGTTTAAGTATATTTTATAACAATGTGTTATATGTAAAGTTTTGGTGCCACAAAAGAAATAGCACTCGAATATAAAATTTTCTTTTTAATTCTCAGCAAGGCAAGGTACTTCTATAGAAGGGTGTGCCCTTACAGATGGAGCAATGGTGAACACACACTTGGACAAGGGAGGGGAAGGGGTTCTTATCCCTGACGCACGTGGCCCCTGCTTCTGTGTCGCTCCCCTATTGGCTAGGGTTAGACTGCACAGGGTAAACTAATTCTGATTGGCTAATTTAAAGAGAATGACAGGGTGAGTGCTTTGGCGGGATTCAAGGCAGAGCAGGTAGCAGGTAATCAGAATGAGTTAGGGGGAGCAGGTGATCGGAATGAATTAGGGTGGAGCAGGTGATCGGAATGAGTTAGGGTGGAGCAGGTGATAGAAAAAAGGTTGCTTTACGAGGAAGTTAAGTTTAAAAGTAGAAGGCAAAGAATTGAACATACTGACATATTAACTCTTTGAAAATAAATTTAGAACTCATATCTAACAACTGTTTCTCAAAATGTGGCCCAATTATTTTAACGCATTAAAATCTCCTGTGGTGTTGCTAAAAATGCACATTCCTAACCTTACCTCAGCCCTGCAATATCAAGACCCCAAATAGGAGGGGTAGAAGGGATGGGACCTTTCTACTTGAGTTTTGTCACGTTCTTCTAGGTGAGTTTCACTCACATGAAGGAAAATAATTATATTAGATTCTCAGAAAGATTTCTTCAGTATCGAGATCATACAAGAAACAAATGTCAAGCCATGAAAAAGACACAGCCAATCTCAGAAGGCTGTACATACTGCATGATTCCAATTATATGATATTCTGGAAAAGGCTAAACTGTAGAGGCAGCAAAAAGATCAGTGGTTGTTGGCTGGGTGCGGTGGTTCCTGCCTGTAATCCCAGCACTTTGGGAGGCTGAGGCAGGCAGATCACGAGGTCAGGAGATCGAGACCATCCTGGCTAACACGGTGAAACTCCGTCTCTACTAAAAATACAAAAAATTAGCTAGGCATGGTGGCAGGCGCCTGTAGTCCCCGCTACTTGGGAGGCTGAGGCGGGAGAATGGCATGAACTCGGGAGGCGGAGCTTGCAGTGAGCTGAGACCACGCCACTGTACTCCAGCCTGGGTGACAGAGTGAGACTCCGTCTCAAAAAAAAAAAAAAAAAAAAGATCAGTGGTTGTCAGGGGTTGGTGGAGGAAGGGATGAATAGGTGGAATACGGAAGATTTTTACAGCCATGAAAACATTTTATATGATACTACACAGAGTACACTATATGGTGGATCCATGCCATTATACATTTGTCCAAACCCACAGAGTGTGCAACACCAAGAGGGCACCGTAATGTCAACTATGGACTTTGGATGATAATGATGTGTTCATGTAAGTTCATCAATTGTAAAAAATATATCACTGTGGTGGGAGATTTTGATAGTTAGGAGTTTGTGTGTGTGATGGCAGGAGGTATATGGGAAATCTCTGACCTTCTGTTCAATTTTGCCATGAACCTAAAACTAGTCTAAAAAATGTCTTTTTAAAAAATCATGGTAAAATGATTTAGTTAAGTTCTGAAGGTTTTTTTCTTTTTATTTAATACATTTACTATATGCCTCCAAAGTTCAGAACATTATGCTAGGTGCTGAGGAAATAAAAAGATGACTAATATGGAGGTTTCTGTACTCAAAGTGATTCTGTTCTGCTAAGGGAAGAGTAGAGTGCCCAGAATGGCTTGATTAAGAAAAAAAATAAAGTACTCAAGGTTCTAACTGCAGTTATGACTTGGAATGAATTTAAAACCCCCACCTCATATCTAATGAGTTTCTCAAGAGATCTAGATTCCAAAAATATTAATGAGTGACCACATTATAGATCCATCTCAGAGACAGCTATAAAAACTGAGACCAAAAAAAGGAATTCCGAAAGATATTTTAAAGCAGAATTTTCAGTGTCTTAGTTGGGTTCCTAGAAGCGGAGCTTAGACAGGAATTCATGTGCAATTGATTTACTGAGACAGTGCTTTCCTGAGACACTGTAAGGGAGTGAGGGAAGGGGAAGAAGCGAGTCAAAGGTGTGGTTTCAGGAGATGTCTAGGCTCAGCTTCAGCCTGCTTAGTAGGTACAGGGAGCGCCAGAGCATAGAGCAAGTAGAGCACTTCACACAGAGGTTTTCCTGCCTGGAGGCAAGAGGGCTGGGCTAGTATACACTCGCACGGTGACTCATTGGCCATGGGCCACCACCAGCTGCCTTCCAGTCTTTCTAATCATATCCTGTCAGCCAAGGGCAACGCCCCTCACCCCCTCAAAGGGTGCAGCTGTGAGTCAGGAGCAGCCAGTACTCACAGTGGCTGGGGTTGGGTGCACTGCCCAGTAAGGGGATCAGGGAGGACACTGAAGGCATCTGTCACATAAAGAAATGAACTGTCACATACAGTTCAATGAAAAGGTTCTTCATTGCCTTTCCAGTTTTAACTGTTCTTATTCCTTTTTATCAGCTGTTTTCACAATTTTAGTCTCAGGAATTATCTTCATTTCTAAGAATTGTTGAGGCCCCCAAAGAGCTTTCTTTTATGTTGATTTCATCTGTTGATATTTACCATAATTGAAATTAAAACTGAGAAACACTGAAAAGATTGACTCATTTAAAAATCAGCGGTGTCTGAAATGATTCATCTTCTATGCTGGACACTCTTCTGTCCAGGCTCTGCAGTCAGGCTGTGTGGCTTCAAATCTTAGTTTCATCCCTTACTTGCTATCTTCCATCAGCATCTTTGTGCTTTAGTATCTTCATCTTTAAAATGCACTTTGTAAAAGTTAATTATTAGATTGTTGAGAAGATAATGAGATAATACACACCAAGTGCCTGACCCATAGTAAGCACTTCACAAATGTTAGCAAATACTAGCTAATATTTTCATTCCCTCACTATACCCTTCATTAAGACCTCAATTACCTTGTGTCTACAGAGTTCCATCAGTTTCCTGCCTGGCTTCTCCAGTTTCTCACCATGTCTCCCTCCATCAAAACATAGTAAACAGTCTCATACACATACTTTTTCAAATGATTCCACACACACACACACACACACACATATATATATACACTAGAGTTTTTGTCCTAAAAAGTTTTTTCATCATATTATCTCTCTGCTCAAAGTCATTATTTCCATGATTTAAAACAAAAATCCCTATTTTAGCCTGCAATTCAAGTGGTTTCACAGCTTGGCTCTTCCTAGTCTTTCCAGTTGTGACTGTTGTTATTCCTTTGTATCAACTGTTCTCATAATTTTGCTCTCAGAACTTCTCTTTGTTTGTAAGAATTATTGAGGCCCCCAAAGGGCTTTCTTTTATGTTGATTATATCTGTTGATATTTACCATATTTGAAATTAAAACTGAGAAATATTGAAAAGATTGATTCATTTAAAAATAAACATATTACATATTATCATGAACACCATAGGTTTTATTAAAAAATAAAGATGTTTTCTAAATTAAATAAATTTCATGAAAAGAGCATCACTTTCACATTTGCAAATCTCTTTAATATCTGGCTTAATAAAATATAACTGCATTCTCATATCTGCTTCTGCATTCAATATGTTACAAATATGTTGTTTTGATTCAAGGATATGAAGAAAATCTGGCCTCTCACAGATAAGTAGTTGGAAGAGGGAGAGAAGTAGTTTAAATCTTTATGGTTAGCCATAGATATTTTTCTACGGTACAACACTAATATTCAAAAAATGGTGGTTTCTCAAAGGTTAGCTGCAATGAGGAATCTGTAACCGTATCAATGGTCTTTCCATGCTCTGTTATATTAAAATCCATTTGGCTATTTTGCATTCTGTGAGGATACTTGTGCATGATTTTGATCTTATAGACTCCCTGACGGGTCTCAGGCATCCCAGGGTTCCTCAGACTGCATTTCAAGAACCACTGCTCTATACAAACTCTCTGTACTTATCATTCTAAAATGTACCTGGGATTTTGTTTTTATTTAGGTATGGTGAGGTCAACAGGTTAGGCAGGAAACAATTGTCGCTGAAAAAGATAATTTGTTATTCACAGCTCTCAAGAGAAAGGGGCACTCCATTCCATGCAGAGCCACACGGGGAAGCCACCAGGGTCAGTTAGGCAGCAGAAGATGCAAGGAGGAGGCATGGGCAAAAGCCTTTATTGTGGTTTTCATGTGAAGGAATGCGCAAGGCAGGATAAGGAGCTGGGCAGGCTTAGGATTGGATAGCTTGAATAATTTTGGCGGGCTCTGGACTATAGGGGTGGTCTCTAGTTGTCCAGTACCTGGCCCTAGGGTGGCTGAGGTCAGGAGGACACTGCAGGAGTCTGACGGAAGGAGGAGCTGGGGGTGTGGTTGGTTTGTATATCAAAGGCATTCTCAAAGTCAAGTTGTTTGCTATCTCTAGGAATTCGCTATCCCTGAGAGGGGCAGTCCCTCCCTGAATCCACAAAACCCCAATATGTCAAAGCCTCACAAAATATAGAAAATGAAAGACATGATTAATACACCTTTCAGGTTGGTTTAATTACTGTCCCATAATATACCAGATATATTTTTTTTCACTTTTTTAAAAATTATACTTTAAGTTCTGGGATACATGTGCAGAATGTGCAGGTTGGATACATAGGTATACACATCCCATGGCGGTTTGCTGCACCCATCAACCGTCATCTACATTAGGTATTTCTCCTAATGCTATCCCTTCCCTAGACCCCCATCTCACAACATGCCCCAGTGTGTGATATTCCCCTCTGTGTCCGTGTGTTCTCATTGTTCAACTCCCACTTATGAGTGAGAACATGCAGTGTTTGGTTTTCTGTTCCTGTGTTAGTTTACTGAAAATGATGGTCTCCAGCTTCATCCATGTCCCTGCAAAGGACATGAACTCGTCCTTTTTCATGGCTGCATAGTATTTCATGGTGTATGTGTGCTACATTTTCTTTATCCAGTCTATGATTGATGGGCATTTGGATTGGTTCCAAGTCTTTGCTATTGTTAACAGTGCTGCAATAAACATACGTGTGCATGTGTCTTTATAGAATGATTTATAATCCTTTGGGTATATACCCAGTAATGGGATTGCTGGGTCAAATGGTATTTGTGGTTCTAGATCCTTGAGGAATTGCCACACTGTCTTCCACAATGGTTGAACTAATTTACACTCCCACCAACAGTGTAAAAGTGTTCCTATTTCTCCACATCCTCTCCAGCATCTGTTGTTTCCTGACTTTTTAATGATGGACATTCTAACTGGCATGAGATGGTGTCTCATTGTGGTTTTGTTTGCATTTCTCTAATGAGCAGTGATGATGAGCTTTTTTATGATTCATATGTTTGTTGGTCGCATAAATGTCTTCTTTTGAGAAGTGTCTGTTCATATCCTTTGCCCACTTTTCGATGGGGTTGTTTGTTTTTTTCTTGTAAATTTGTTTAAGTTCTTTGTAGATTCTGGATATTAGCCCTTTGTCAGATGAATAGATTGCAAAAATGTTTCCCATTCAGTAGGTTGCCTGTTTACTCTGATGACAGTTTCTTTTGCTGTGCAAAAGCTCCTTAGTTTAATTAGATCCCATTTGTCAATTTTGGTTTTTGTTGCTATTGCTTTTGGTGTTTCAATCATGAAATCTTTGCCCATGTCTACGTCCTGAATGGTATTGTCTAGGTTTTCTTCTAGCGTTTTTATGTTTTTAGGTCTTACGTTTAAGTCCTTAATCCATCTTCAGTTAAGTTTTGTATAAAGTGTAAGGAAGGGGTCCAGTTTCAGTTTTCTGAATATGGCTAGCCCATTTTCCCAACACCATTTATTAAATAGGGAATACTTTCCCCATTGCTTGTTTTTGTAAGGTTTGTCTAAGATCAGATGGTTGTAGATGTGTGGCATTATTTCTGAGGACTCTGTTCTGTTCCATTGGTTTATATATCTGTTTTGGTACCAGTACCATGCTGTTTTGGTTTCTGTAGCCTTGTAGTATAGTTTGAAGTCAGGTAGCATGATGCCTCCAGCTTTGGTCTTTTTGCTTAGGATTGTCTTGGCTATATGGGTTCTTTTTTGGTTCCATATGAAATTTAGTTTTTTCTAATTCTGTGAAGAAAGTCAGTGGTAGCTTGATGAGGATAGCACTGAATCTATAAATTACTTTGGGCAGTACGGCCATTTTCACAATATTGATTCTTCTTATCCATGAGCATGGAATGTTTTTCCATTTGTTTGTGTCCTCTCTTACTTCCTTGAGCAGTGGTTTGTAGTTCTCCTTGAAAAGATCCTTCATATCCCTTGTAAGTTATATTCCTAGGTATTTTATTCTCTTTTTAGCAATTGTGAGTCAGAGTTCACTCATGATTTGGCTCTGTTTGTCGATTATTGGTGTATAGGAATGCTTGTGATTTTTGCACATCAATTTTGTATCCTGAGACTTTGCTGAAGTTGCTTATCAGCTTAAGGAGTTTTTGGGCTGAGACGATGGGGTTTTCTAAATATACAATCATGTCATCTGCAAACAGAGACAATTTGACTTCCTCTCTTCCTATTTGAATACCCTTTATTTCTTTCTCTCACCCCAATGCCCTGGCCAGAACTTCCAATACTATGTTGAATAGGAGGGTGAGAGAGGGCATCCTTGTCTTGTGCCGGTTTTCAAAGGGAATGCTTCTAGCTTTTACGTATTCAGTATGATATTGGCTGTGGGTTTGTCATAAATAGCTCTTATTATTTTGAGATACGTTCCATCAATACCTAGTTTATTGAGAGTTTTTAGCATGAAGGGCTGTTGAACTTTGTCAAAGGCCTTTTCTGCATCTGTTGAGATCATCATGTGGTTTTTGTCATTGGCTCTGTTTATGTGATGGATTATGCTTATGGATTTGCATATGTTGAACCAACCTTGCATCCCAGAGATGAAGTTGACTTGATCGTGGTGGATAAGCTTTTTGATGTGCTGCTGGATTTGGTTTACCAGTATTTTATTGAGGATTTTTGCATCAATGTTCATCAGGGATATTGGCCTGAAATTTTCCTTTTTTGTTGTGTCTGCCAGTTTTTGGTATCAGGATGATGCTGGCCTCATAAAATGAATTAGGGAGGAGTCACTCTTTTTCTATTGTTTGGAACAGTTTCAGAAGGAATAGTACCAGCTCCTCTTTGTACCTCTGGTAGAATTTGGCTGTGAATCCGTCTGGTCCTGGGCTTTTTTTGGCTGGTAGGCTATTAATTACTGCCTCAATTTCAGAACTTGTTATTGATCTATTCATGGATTCAACTTCTTCCTGGTTTAGTCTTGGAGGGTGTATGTGTCCAGAAATTTATCCATTTCTTCTAGATTTTCTAGTTTATTTGGATAGAGGTGTTTATAGTATTCTCTGATGGTTGTTTGTATTTCTGTGGGATTAGTAGTGATATCCCCTTTATCATTTTTTATTGTGTCTATTTGATTCTTCTCTCTTCTCTTCTTTATTAGTCTGGCTAGTGGTCTATCTATTTTGCTAATCTTTTCAAAAACCCAGCTCCTGGATTCATTGATTTTTTGAAGGTTTTTTTTTTTTTTTGTCTTTATCTCTTTAAGTTCTGCTCTGGTCTTAGTTATTTCTTGTCTTCTGCTAGCTTTTGAATTTGTTTGCTCTTGCTTCTCTAGTTCTTTTAATTGTGATGTTAGGGTGTCAATTTAGATCTTTTCCACTTTCTCTTGTGGGCATGTAGTGCCATAAATTTCCCTCTAAACACTGCTTTAGCTGTGTCCTCGAGATTCTGGTATGTTGTGTCTTTGTTCTCACTGGTTTCAAAGAACTTATTTCTGCCTTAATTTCTTTAGTTACCCAGTAGACATTCAGGAGCAGGTTGTTCAGTTTCCATGTAGTTGTGAGGTTTTGAGTGAGTTTCTTAATCCTGAGTTCTAATTTGATTGCACTGTGGTCTGAGAGACTGTTATGATTTCAGTTCTTCTGCATTTGCTGAGGAGTGTTTTCCTTCCAATTATGTGGTCAATTTTAGAATAAGTGCAGTGTGGTGCTGAGAATGTATATTCTGTTGATTTGGGGTGGAGAGTTCTGTAGATGTCTATTAGGTCCGCTTGGTCCAGTGCTGAGTTCAATTTCTGAATATCTTTGTTAATTTTCTGTCTCGTTGGTCTGTCTAATATTGACAGTGGGTGTTAAAGTCTCCCACTATCATTGTGTGGGAGTCTAAGTCTCTTTGTAGGTCTCTAATAACTCACTTTATGAATCTGGGTGCTCCTGTATTGGGTGCATATATATTTAGGATAGTTAGCTCTTCTTGTTGCGTTGATCCCTTTACCATTATGTAATGCCCTTCTTTGTGTTTTTTGATCTTTGTTGGTTTAAGGTCTGTTTTATCAGAGGCTAGGATTGCAACCTCTGCTTTTTCTAACTTTCCATTTGCTTGGTAAATATTCCTCTATCCTTTATTTTGAGCCTATGTGTGTCTTTGCACATGAGATGGGTCTCCTGAATACAGCATACCAGTTGGTCTTGACTCTATCTAGTTTGCCAGTCCATGTATTTTAATTGGGGCATTAAGCCCATTTACATTTAAGGTTAATATTGTTATGTGTGAATTTGATCCTGTCATTATGATGCTAGCTGGTTATTTTGCCCGTTAGTTGATGCAGTTTCTTCATAGTGTCGCTGGTCTTTACAATTTGGTATGTTTTTGTAGTGGCTGGTACCAGTTTTTCCTTTCCATATTTAGTGCTTCCTTCAGAGCTCTTGTAAGGCTGGCCTGGTGGTGACAAAATCTCTCAGCATTTGCTTGTCTGTAAAGGATTTTATTTCTCCTTCACTTATGAAGCTTAGTCTGGCTGGATATGAAATTCTGGGTTGAAAATTCTTTTCTTTAAGAATGTTGAGGCTGGGCGTGGTGGCTCACACCTGTAATCCCAGTACTTTGGGAGGCTGAGGCAGGTGGATCATGAAGTCAGGAGCTCGAGACCAGCCTGGCCAATATGGTGAAACCCCATCTCTACTAAAAATAGAAAAATTAGCCAGGCAGGGTGTTGCATGCCTGTAGTCCCAGCTACTCGGGAGGCTGAGGCAGAAGAATCGCTTGAACCCAGGAAGTGGAGGTTCAGTGAGCTGAGATCACGCCACTGTACTACAGCCTGGGTGACAGGGTGAGGCTCCGCCTCAAAAAAAAAAAAAAAAGAAGGTTGAATATTGGCCCCCACTCTCTTCTGGCTTGTAGGGTTTCTGCTAAGAGATCCACTGTTATTTCGACAGGCTTCCCTTTGTGGGTAACCCGACCTTTCTCTCTGGCTGCCCTTAACATTTTTTCCTCCATTTCAGCCTTGGTGAATCTGACGATTGTGTGTCTTGGGGTTGCTCTTCTCGAGGAGTATCTTTGTGGTGTTCTCTGTATTTCCTGAATTTGAATGTTGGCCTGTCTTGCTAGGTTGGGGAAGTTCTCCTGGATAATATCCTGAAGAGTGTTTTCCAACTTGGTTCCATTCTCCCCGTCACCGAGGTTAGGTCTTTCCACATAGTTCCATGTTTCTTGGAGGCTTTGTTCATTCCTTTTCATTCTTTTTTTTCTAATCTTGTCTTCATGTTTTATTTCATTAAGTTGATCTTACACCAGATATATTTCAAATCCCTTCCTTTTATTCACTCTGTTAATCCCCATATTTGTTTTACCTCTTTGAACTCTTCTCATTCATCAAAGACTGAACTCAAAGCTCCTCTCTACTTTGAAGCCTTCCCTGACTAATAATTTGGTATTTAACTAATCATACAAGGTTTTGCAACACCACTTGAATTATTGTTTGGTGTTATTCCCTTTCCATTGGTGTAAACTCTGTCTCTCCAACTATAGTGTCCATTTCTTAAGATCAGCAACCTCATTTTATACTGTTTGATGCTATTCTTATCTTCCAGAGTGTCTGTCTTTACTCTCTGCAGGTGTATAAACCTGCAGCATCCCTCTGGAAAAAGCCTCTAGTTTCTTGCCCTGTCTTGTCTCATACTAGTTTGCCAGCCTGCTCTTTGTCTCCTTGCTCTTGACTTATTGACCAGTCTTCTTTCTGTAGTCTTTCCCTCTGGACTAGACAGATGCCTACTTTTGCTTCTTTGGTGCTGCCCTTGCCTCTACTTCTCAGCAAGAGTCTGCACTTGTTCTTCAGATCACATTTGCTACTGGCTCCTGCACATCTCCTGAGATCTTTCCTCAACTTTCCTTTGAGTTGTGGGAAGGGTAAAACAGACACAAGGCTCTGATTATTGTAGACCTTGTATACATGTCTGTAAAATTATAGCTTCAAAGTCCTTTGAGTCATATTGTTTCCAGTGATTTGAAATCATTTATACTTGATTGTGTTGCTTAAAAAATCAGGCCGGGCACACACCTGTAATCCCAGGACTTTGGGAGGCCAAGGCAGAAGGATCACTTGAGCCTAGGAGTTCCGAAACCAGCCTGGGCAACATAGTGAGAACCTATCTCCACAAAAAAAAAAAAAAAAAAAAAAAAAGTTTAAAATTAATTGACCAGCCATGGTGGCACATGCCAGTAGTCCCAGATACACAGGAAGCTGAGGTGGGAGGACTGCTTGAGCCCAGGAGGTTGAGGCTGCAGTGACCTACAATCGTGTCACTGCACTCCAGTCCTGGTGACAGAGCAAGAGCCTGTCTCAAAAAAAAAAAAAAAAAAAAGTTAAATGCTCTAAAGAGCCTCTTCTGTGTTCCCCTCTCTGCATGTCTTAAGAACATTAAGATAATTTGTGAAAAATATCTAAACACTTTGTTTTCATTGTCTTGCATGTCATGCAAATCTTTGCATAAAAAAACCTGAAAAGCCATCTCAATGTTGTTTGATTTGGCTAAATGAGTGGTATTGGAGAGATTATTATGAAACAGATATTAACACCTCATGTCATCATAACTAAAAAGTGTCAACTACAGATTATGTTGGAGTACTTTAAAACTATCCTTTTCTTAGCTCTGGCCCAATATCACACAGCCTGATTTGTACTATAGTTAGATTAGATGTAGTCAAAAGGCTTTTTAAAAAAGGCATTTTGGAACTAGCTAAAGCAGAGATATATTTTTCATTTGTCTTGTTTGTTTGTTTTGCTCCGTTTTGTTTTCAAGACACAGTCTTGCTCTGACACCCAGGCTGGAGTGCAGTGGCATGATCTTGGCTCACTACAACCTCCTGGGTTCAAGCAATTCTTATGCTTCAGCCACCCCAGTAGCTGGGACTACAGGCGCATACCATCCCACCTGGCTAATTTTTATATTTTTAGTAGAGATGGGTTTTCACCATGTTGGCTAGGCTGGTCTCGAACTCCTGGCCTCAAATGATCCTCCCATCTTGGCTTCCCAAAGTGCTGGGATTACAGGTGTTAGCCATTGTGCAGGGCCCATTTTTCTTTTTTTTAAGCCTCCAGATCCTTTTATGAATACAAAAATCACAAACATTTTATTTTCTAACTGAAGCCAGAACAGGGAATACATGTGTTGAGTATTTGTGTGGTAAAGTCATTCATTTATTACACTTAGGGTTTCATTTTGCCATTTCTCTAACCAGGGATAGGCCTGTATTCTACTAAGGTGCTAATGAATTTACAAAGCAATGGTTGTTCTCATTTTGAGTAAGTGGAATAAGGAAGATGGAATATGGAATCTTATGACTGAAGGTTAGTCCTAATGTAGTAATTTTGTTGTGTATTAAGATTCACAAACAGGATATCTAGGTGACTACAGCAATGTACTTAATTCCATGTGACATCTGCTTTCAGCATCTAAGGTTTGGCTCTACCACAGACCATGGAGATGCTTTGTTGAAAAACACTGTCCTCTATTTTTTCCTAGCAACTCATTACGTATATATCATCTATACATTGATCTTAATATTCTTTGAAATTAGCTGGATGCAGTGGCTCACACCTGTAATCCCAACACTTTGGGAGGTCAAGACAGGAGGATTGCTGGAGCCCAGGAGTTTCAGACCAGCCTGGACAACATAGTGAGATGTTGTCTCTACCAAAAAATTAAAAAATTGTCTATTTAGTATATATTTAGTATAGAAACCATTTTAAAAGAAGTTTTAGGCCGGGCGCAGTGGCTCGTGCCTGTAATCCCAGCACTTTGGGAGGCTGAGGTGGGCAGATCATGAGGTCAGGAGTTTGAGACCAGCCTGGCTGATATGGTGAAACCCTGTCTCTACTAAAAATACAAAAATTAGCCGGACGTGATGACACGTGCCTGTAATTCCAGCTACTCCAAAGGCTGAAGCAGGAGAATCGCTTGAACTTGGGAGGTGGAGGTTGCAGTGAGCTGAGATAGCGCCACTGCACTCCAGCCTGGGTGACAAAGACTCCATCTCAAAAAAAAAAAGAGGTAAATGTTAGGATAACTAAAATTTACTACTCTACAGCATATATTGCCTTAAAGTGATGTTTTAAATTTCAACTTATGTTGTGCAATTTGGATTATATCTGTCTTCAGTGCACCTCCCAGATGACTGCTTTTCTCTGCACATGTGCAGAAATTAAGTTCTTGTCATAGCAGACATAATAAACATTTGCTGAATGACCAGCACACGTGAAATTAAGTAGAAATAATACCTACCTTTACATTAAACTATAAAGGAGATAATTTATTATATTATGATAATAAAGATTAAGTGAATATTAATTTTTAAGATAGCACATCCTGGTTTATTGACATTCACTGGCAAAATGAATTATTCAACATATGAATTTTTACTAAACACTGAATGTAGAATATATAACAATTTGGCACATAATTGGCATATTATAATGGCATATTACTGACATGACCTTATAAGGCAATGCTTTTATTTTTGGCCAAATTAGGATCCTGAAATTTGTTTCAATGTTTGCCTCTGTTTTGTACTTCTAGGCCGTTCAGTTGATTCTGGGAGTGAAGCACGGTTGCCACCTACTGTGCAGAGTGCGGTAATGATGATGACAAAGGAAAATGAACGGAGAGTAATAATAGAGTTTTAAATAAATTATGAAGTAAAAATTAAGCGGATCCATCCATACAAGTTACAGTACTCTTGAACTGAATTGCCAGTAAAAATAGTTACTGAATAGAATGAACCAGGTCCGCTAGGAGTCCTGTGAAGCCAGGCCTTTGGAGCTGTGGGAATTTTTTTTTTAATAGATGGGGTCTTACTATGTAGCCCAGGCTAGGCTCAAACTCTTGGGCTCAGTGATCCTCCCCTGTAGCTGAGACTACAAGAATGCACCACCATGCCTGGCTAAGGATCTATGGGCTTTTAAGATAGCCTTCCTTGAAGTTTTTGGTTTACGGATTTTTTTTTTTTTTTTTTTTTGAGACAGGGTCTCGCTGTATGGCCCATGCTGGAGTGCAGTTGCGTGATCACAGTTCACTGCAGACTTGACCTCCTGCAGGCGATCCTCCCACCTCAGTCTCCAGAATAGCTAGGACTACAGGTATAGGTTACCACGCCTAGCTGAAGGTTTTTGGGTTTTTTTAAATACACACTTGTACACACAATTTCCTGAATTTGTACATTTTTTTCCCTTCAACTCTTTTCACCTAACCAATCAATTTTATTACCATTTCTGCTTATGTTTTACTTTCCCATATTACCTTTTTCATAAGCTGATTTCCAAAATGACTTTTTTCCAGATGGTCTATACATAGCTTCTCTCTCTCTCTTTTTTTCTTTCTAAAGATTCAAACTCCAATTTGTAACAATTTAGTTTGAGATAACAGTTCTCAATTACAATCAGAAGTATTCCCAACATCAAATTTGTTGGACTAACTACCCTCAACTAGGCACTAAAATATAATTTCCAATGGGTACAAAGCAAAATACCATTACTCTACACTTGGCCTCCACATGGAATTCCCCTTATTCCTATGTATTCTCTTCCATTAACTACTTTTATAAATCATTTTCTCCTCGCCTGAATATGAGTCATTGAGGGCAGTGATTATGTTATTTTCATGCCTACCCCTCATCAACCTTTGCCTCTACTGCTAGTATTTTGGACATGGTAGCTACCCAATATTTACTAAATAAAGTGTGAAAAGTGTAATGCCTCTGAAAAAAATGATTTTATTCATCATGCAGGAGTGAGAGAGATAAAGTAACACAATGTAGGAAATAAAAAGGTAATAAATGTTATTAGATAACTGATTAGGTGCTCTTTGTTCCTTTCAGCCAACTTCTAGAGAATGGTAGCAGGAATTGGAAGGCAAGAGGAATGGATCAGAGAAGTAAAGGACAGGTAATCACTCAAACATTGGGTTATTCAGTGTGTTTTAGTCAGGTTAGGCTGCTATAACAAAGTACCACAGACTGGGTGTCTTATAAATAACAGCAATTTATTTCTCACAGTTCTGGAGGCTGGAAGTCGCAGATTGCTGTGTCAGCCTGGTCAGATTCTAGAGAGGACACTCTTTTGGTTGCAAACTGCTGACTTCTCATTGTGTCCTAACATGAAGTAAAGAGAGCAAGAGGGGTTTCTGGCCTCTTCTTATAAGGGCACTAATTCTATTCATGAGGAATTCCACTCTCATGACCTAATTACCTCCCCCAAATACCACTTTCAAATACTATCTTATTGGGAATTGGATTTCAACATATGAGTGTTGGGAAGATACAAATCAGTGTTTAAGTATTCTAAGTAATGGGCTAATTGGTCTTGAAAGGGAGGACACAGAATTAAAAGCCACAGAGTTCCTGATACTGTGCTCTTGGGAAGTTCCAACAATCACACAAGATAGGTTAGAAGAATATTAAGTGCTAACCAGTGCAATGTTGACCCATGTTCAATAAAAGTTTCAGAAACGTGAAAAACATGTAGATTGGGATCAACTGAGGAATACTTCTGGAGAAGATGGGCTGTTGAATGGATTCTTAAATTTCCAGATGTGAAAAATGAAAAGAGATAAAAGATGAAGATAGGTGAAAGAAGTAAGCATGCATTTTTGGAAAGTGAAATATCATAAAGCATAATAACAGAGATGGAAGACACTCCTATTTTTCCTTGAACTGATTTTCAAGTACGATGTAGAGCACTCAATTACACTAGCTACTAGGCAGCCACATGTGGGTATTTGCATTTAAAATGAAATAAAATTAAAAATTCAGTTCCTCAGTTGCGCTAGTTACATTTCAAGTGATCAACAGTTACATGTGCCTACTGGTATTTGTATTGAGCAATGAAAATATAAAACATATCTGGCCGGGCATGGTGGCTCATGCCTGTAATCCCAGCACTTTGGGAGGCCGAGGTGGGTGGATCCCAAGGCCAAGAGATCGAGACCATCCTGGCCAACCTGGTGAAAGCCCATCTCTACTAAAAATACAAAAAAATTAGCTGGGCATGGTGGCATGGGCCTGTAGTGCCAGCTACTCAGGAGGCTGAGGCAGGAGAAGTGCTTGAATCTGGGAGGAAGAGGTTGCAGTGAGCTGAGATCGCACCACTGCACTCCAGCCTGGCAACAGAGCAAGACTCCTTCTCAAAAAAAAAAAAGAACAAAAAACACATCCATCATCGCAAAAAAGTTCTTTTGTATTATAGTGAGTGCTATTGAGTATTCACTATACAAAAAGCTCTCATAATCCCATTTAATTTTCACAGCAACCTTATAAAGTATATAGTAGCCAGGTGTGGTGGCTCATGCCTGTAATCCCAGCACTTTGGGAGGTTAAGGCGGGCAGATTGCTTGAGCCCAGGAATGCAAGATCAGCTGGACAACATAGTGAGACCCCATCTGTACAAAAAATACAAAAATTAGCCAGGCATGGTGGCATGTGCCTGTAGTCCCAGCTACTTGGAGGTCTGAGGTGGGGGGATCACTTAAGCCCCAGAGGTCAAAGCTGCAGTGAGCTGAGATCACACCACTGCACTCCAGCCTGGGTGACAGAATAAGACTGTCTGAAAATAAATAAATAAAGTATTTTAAAATTTAATATATTTTATTTATATTAAGTGTTTTATATTTTGAGACTCTGTCTCCACATACAAAATAAATAAATAAATAAATAATAAAGTATATAGTTAAAGGGCCAGGCGCGGTGGCTCACACCTGTAATCCCAGTACTTTAGAAGGCCGAGGCAGGTGGATCACCTGAGGTCAGGAGTTCAAGACCAGCCTGGCCAACATGGTGAAACCCTGTCTGTACTAAAAATACAAAAAGTTAGCTGGGCGTGGTGGCAGGTGCCTGTAATCCCAGCTACTCAGGAGGCTAAGGCAGGAGAATTGCTTGAATCCGGGAGGCAGAGGTTGCAGTGAGCTGAGATCACGCCATTGCACTCCAGCCTAGGTGACAAGAGCAAAACTCTGTCAAAAAAAAAAAAAAAAGAAAGAAAGAAAGAAAAGAAAGAAAACTTAAGTCCCTAAAACTTAAGCGTTTGTTCAAGTTACATGTCAGCAGCACAGCTGTGATTTGAAATTTTATGTGACTCCAAAAACTGAAGCTTTAAGCTATAGAAAATAAGCCTGTTAGATAGGGAAAAATGAGTCATTTACCAGAGACAGTGACACCCCAGCTTGACCTTTTTATGGCAGGCAAAATCCAGTAGACTCTCAAGGAAGAGAACAAAATTACAAAAGTGGTATTCCAGGATATTAAGTAGACTGTTGTGTGCAGGGGTAGGCCAGCCCACATGATTTCTTTCGACGACTAGAAAAAAAGCCTCCCTCTCTAGGAAGGATGCAGCCTTATGGGTATTTAACTTAGTTAACAGAGCACAAAGTAGACTCCAGCCTCTTCTCACCCCCAAGTTTGGGCACTCTCTTTTAAAAGGAAGAAACTGGAAGGCGTGGAGGAAATGGAAGCCTGTGCTATAATGGAGGCAATGCCGAAAGAAAGAGAAAAAACAGCAAAAACAAAATTTGAAAAAAGAAACCTAAAAAATTAAAAATTTAATTAAAAAATTTTAAAAATGGAAAAATCAGAGCAAAGTCAGAGTTTATTCCAAGGTTTCCAGTATGCTGGTCTAACACACTGTGGCACTTGTAATAGAAAAGTAATAGAAAGGGGTGGGTGTGGTAGTGCATGCCTGCAGTCCTAGCACTTTGGGAGGCCAAGGGGAGCAAATCACTTGAGCCTAGGAGCTCAAGACCAGCCTGGCCAACATGGTGAAACCCTGTCTTTACTAAAAATACAAAAATTAGCTGGGCGTGATGGCATATGCCTGTAGTCCCAGCTACTTGGGAGGCTGAGGCAGGAGGATCACTTGAGCCAGGGAGGCAGAGGTTGCAGTGAGCCAAGATTCTGCCACTGCACTCCAGCCTGGGCAACAGAGCACGACTCCATCTCAAAAAAAACAAAAAACAAAAAAAACCACACACACACAAATTAGCTGGGCATGGTGGTGCATGCCAGTAGTGCCAGCTACTCAGGAGGCTAAGGTAGGAGGAGCTCTTGAACTCGGGAGTTTGAGATTGTGGTGAGCTGAGATTGTGCCATACTGCACTCCAGCCTGGGTGACAGAGTGAGATCCCGTCTTAAAAAAGAGAGAGAGATAGAAGAAAGGGAGCTGATTTCTGGGTTCTAATCGGGCATGGAAGCTTAGAAGTCACCACTCCTATCCACACAAGGAAAACAACTGAAGAAAGTAAAAATCAACAACTCTTTTTAGATCCATCAGAGAATGTAAGATACAATAAATCTTTCTGAGTTTCTCTTCAAAGGGTTTAGCCTGTTAACTTCCTTATCCTTTGTTCTCAAACTCAACTTTCTTGTTCTTCCTTGCCCCTGGTTACCGTAAGCAGCCCACCCACTTCCCATCAGCTCTAATCAATAACTCACGTCTGTTCCCCTGTTACCTGTACCAATTGTTCCCCCAAAACTGCATATCCCACACGCTCCACCTCTGTACCTCACATCCCCCTCCCCTTCTATATTTAGGAAAATATATACAAGTAGCCAGTCGGTCAGCTCAGATTGTGCAGTCTGACCCAAGCCCATGAAGGAGTGACACAGAGATAGGGACTGCATTAAGGATAAAAACCCCCTGGTCTCCTTTGTTCTCTGTGCTCCTGTGATCTTGATTGACCCAGGTGGCACCCTTCTGCAGAAGTAAATTGCCTTGCTGAGAGAATTAAACTTTTGCCTGGGTGCTGGTTTTACTTCACGGCATGAAGCGTTTATTTCTGGAGCATTTTATACCCAGTAGAGAGCTAAGATCACAGGGCAAACTACTGCCCTCAAAATTGGAGAGATAGACAGGTAGATACAGAGGATCACAACTTATTGGAGGAAACCCACGAGCAGAAACATCCTTGGGTACCAGTGGCTGGGGTAGGAAAACCTGAACTGCCATTGACAAATTGCTGGAGGCTCAGTGTGGACAAGTCTGAGAGTTAAAAACTCCATGGGGGCCTAGTTATTGGAGGGTCCCCACACTTTTGTGAGTTTTACCTCCAGGAATTCAATCTGGTTCACAGTAAGAGAAATCACTGTGTGTTTCTAGAAGGGGGAGAGGAAAAGAAATTATTCTGAATTATCCCATAGAATTATGTCTTAAAGAACATCCTCAAGAGAAACTATCTGACCCGAGCCTAAGCAATTAGGGTTTTACCAGAGCCTAACCTAGCTGGTGGAAGGGAAATTCTCAACTCCATCTTCCCCTAAGCCTTCTTGTCTCACCAAAACTGGAGACTGGGGATGGGGAGGTAGGTAGGGGGAGAGGGACAGAAAGCACCTGTGTTTTTGTTGTGGTGGTGGTGGTTGTTTTGTTTTAGATAGGGTCTCACTGTGTCGCTCAGGCTGGAGTGTAGGTGGTGCGATCACAGCTCACTACAGCCCTCATCTCCCTGGCTCAAGCGATCATCACACCTCAGCTTCCCAAGTAGCTAGTACTGCAGGTGTGCACCACCATATCCAGCTTTTTTTTTTTTTTTTAATTTATTGTAGAGACAGGGTCTCGCTATGTTGCCCAGGCTGGTTTTGAACTCTTGAGCTCAAGTGATCCTCCCACCTCGGTCTCCCAAAGTGCTGAAATTACAGGCATGAGCCACCACACATGGCCAGAAAGCACTTGTGAAGTTCATAGCAGAGGCACAGGCTCACTAAAGAATTGAGACCTACTCTCAGACCTTATTTAAGTCTCAAGAACCCAAAGACAACAGAGGAGACAAAAACAAGGAAATCAGCCTTTGACACTTAATGCTATAGCAAGCAGTAAACACAGCCTAATCCCTAGCCAGATAAACATAAAACCTCATACTAAAGGCCTGTTTACTTCAGTTCCTTTTACCCAGTAAATGTTGTCCTGTTTTCACAAAAAGACAACACTTAACGAAAGACAAAAAACAGTTTGAAAAGACAGAGCAAACATCAGAATCAGAATCAGGTATAGCAAGAATGTTATTAGAATATGTATAATAGAATTATCATACAAGGAATTTAAATTAACTATGATTGATACGTTAAGGGCTGTAATGGAAAAAAAATCAACATTATGCAAGAACAGATGGGTAGTGTAAGCAGAATGACAGAAACTCTAAGAAAGAATCAAAAGGAAATGCTAGAGATAAAAAACACTAACAGAAAGGAAGAATGTCTTTGATGGGCTCCATCAATAAAGTTCAGAGACAAAGAATCTGAGCTTGAAAAAATGTCAAAAGAAACTTCTAAAACTGAAAAAAAAAAAAACTTCTAAAACTGAAATGCACAGAGAAAAAAAGAAAAAATCAGATATCCAAAAATGGCAGGAGAATTACAAAAGATGTAACATATACATAACAGAAATACCAGAGGGAGAAGAAAAGAAGAAAATTTGAAGCAATAATGACTGAGAATTTCCCCCAAATTAACGAAGGATACAAAACCACAGATCCAGGAAGCTCAGAGTACACTAAGCAGTATAAATACCAAAAAATCTGCACCTAACCATAATCATGTTCAATCTGTAGAAAATTGAAGACAGAAAATCTTGAAAGAAGCAAAAAGGAGAAAAAAAACACATTTTGCCTACAGAGGAGTAAGGATGAGAATTACATTAGATTTCTCTTCAGAAATTGTGCAAGCAAGAGGAGAGAAAAGTGAAATATTTAAGGTATCAAAAGAAAAAAAAAAACCACTCACCTAGAATTCTGTATCCAGTGAAATTATCCTTCAACAGTGAGGGAGAAAGACTTTCTCAGGCAAACAAAATTTGAGGGAATTTGTCACCAGTAGACTTGCCTTGCAAGGATTTTTAAAAGTCCTTGAGAGAGAAAGAATATGATGCAGGTCAGAAACTTGGATAAACATTTTAAAAACAAAGGGCATTAGAGAAGGAATCAATAAAGGTAAACAGCCTGGGCAACATAGTGAGACCCTGTCTCTACAAAAAAAAAAAAAAAAAAAAAAAAAGAGCTAGGATCAGTGGTGCATACCTGTAGTCCCAACTACTTTGGAGGCTGAGGCAGGAAGACTGCTTGAGCTCAGGAGTTTGAGGCTGCAATGAGGTATAATTGTGCCACTGCACTCCAGCCCCGGTGACAGAGAGAGAGACGTTGTCTCCAAAAAAAAAAAAAAAAAAAGATAAATAAAGGTGAATAAAATATTTTCTTTTTCTTTTTCTTCTTTTTTTTTTTGCTTCTTTTTGAGACAGGGTCTCCCTCTGTCATCCAGGCTGGGGTGCAGTGACATGATCACGGCTCACTGCAGCCTTGACCGCCCTAGATCAAGCAATCCTTCTGCCTCATCCTCCAAAGTAGCTGATGCTACAGGTGCATGCCACCAAGCCTCTATATATATATATTTTTTTTTGTAAACTGGTTTTCAAATTCTTTGCACACCACAATTTTTAGACTGCCACTGAAATATTTTTTAATTGCCCAATTACTTCCTAAGATGAAGCAACAGTGAACAACTTTTGTATCCTCTTGTTTCTAACACAGGGTCTGCTCCCGGTAACTATTAAAAATGTTGTTAATTACAAAAGATGAAAAAAAAACTTTGTTAATTAGAGGAACTCACTGAGGAACTGACTGAGTATATACATAGAAAAAAATACCTATAGATCCTTCAGTATACTTGCTTTTAAAGAGGAGGAATTAAAAGAGTCTCTTTAAAACATGAATGTGGCTGGGAGCAGTGGCTCACGCCTGTAATCCCAGCACTTTCGGAGGCCGAGGCGGATAGATCACTTTGAGGCCAGGAGTTTGAGACCAGCCTGGACAACATGGTGAAACTCCATCTCTACCAAATATAGAAAAATTAGACAGGCATGGTGGCCCACGCCTGTAGTCCCAGCTACATGGCAAGCCGAGGCAGGAGAATTGCTTGAACTTGGGAGGCAGAGGGTGCAGTGAGCCAAGATCGCGCCACTGCACTCCAGCCTGGGTGACAGAGCAAGAACTTGTCTCAATAATAATAATAATAAATAAAAATGAATGCTTTCCAAAGGCAAATCCTCAGCTTTCTGCTCTTTATAAAAAATTCTTTCTTTTTTTTTTTTTTTTTTTGTGACAGGGTCTCACTCTTTCACCCAGGCTGCAGTGCAGTGGCACAATCATAGCTCACTGTAACCTTGAAATCCTGGGCTCAGATGATCTTCCCACCTCTGTTGGGAATAGGCCCCCCAAAATCTGGCCATAAACTGGCCCCAAAACTGGCCATAAACAAAATCTCTGCAGCACTGTGACATGTTCATGATGGCCAAAATGACCACACTGGAAGGTTGTGGGTTTACTGGAATGAGGGCAAGGAACACGTGGCCCACCCAGGATGGAAAATGCTTAAAGGCACTCTTAAGCCACAAACAATAGCATGAGTGATCTGTGCCTTAAGGACATGCTCCTGCTGCAGTTAACCAGCCCAACCTATTCCTTTAATTCAGCCCATTCCTTTGTTTCCCATAAGGGATACTTTTAGTTAATTTAATATGTATAGAAACAATGCAAATGACTGGCTTGCTGTTAATAAATACGTGGGTAAATCTCTGTTCGGGGCTCTCAGCTCTGAAGGCTGTGAGACCCCTGATTTCCCACTTTACACCTCTATATTTCTATGTGTGTGTCTTTAATTCCTCTAGCACCACTGGGTTAGGGTTTCCCTGACTGAGCTGGTCTCGGCAAGTGACATCCATCATGGGGGCTCGAATCCAGGTTGAATGGTCGCCAGAGTGACGGTTGGAGAACATGGAACTAGCTGGAGGACACCCGCGTACTCTTAAAGCAATCCCCGTGGTGAGTAAGAAGGGGAGCTCGGAAGCGCCAGGGTAACAATGGGACAAGTGTGGGCTGTGGTTCGTTCCACCTCGGAACTTTTTCACACTGATGATGAGGAGGAAGGAGAGTATAACGAAGTAACAGAAGAGGTTACAGAGCAGGTTTGTTCGCCAGCTAAAGCTAAAGCGGCAAAGCAGGGAGAGGTTCATCCCCACCCTTCTGCACCCCCTCCCTATTATTTTGAAGAAAATGACCCTCCCGATCTTTCTTTTCTGGAAGACACTGGGCGAAAAGTAGTTGCCCCAGTGACTGTTCGAGAAGTGCCTTGAGCAACCGCTCTCAGTTCTATTCAGGCAGGAATTCAGCAAGCTACACAAGAGGTTGATTTAGAGGCTTGGCAGTTCGCTGTTAGAATACACCCTCCAGATCAACAGGGAAATATTATAGCTACATTTGAGCCTTTTCCTTTTAAATTACTCAAAAAATTTAAACAACCTATTCATACTAAAAAAGGATATAGAAATAATCAGCGAGTCAGGCTGCCAGATAGGGGATTCCAGAATGGCTCAGGCCATTCCCTCACCCCTGTACAATGTCTGTCCCCTGCCACAGCCGGTAGTGCCACGGTAGACTTATGCTGCACAAAAGCTGTGAGCCTTCTGCCTGGGGAATCCCCACAAAAGGTCCCAACAGGAGTCTGTGGATCCTTGCCAACGGGGACAATAGGATTACTTTTAGGAAGGTCTAGTTTAAGTTTAAAAGGGGTACAAATACATGTAGGAGTCATTGATTCAGATTACAATGGGGAAATTCAAATTGTTATATTTACTTCTGTTCCCTGGAAAGCAGAGCCAGGAGAGTGCATAGCACAGCTCCTGATGGTGCCATATGTGGGAATGGGAAAAAGTGAAATTAAACGAACAGGAGGATTTGGAAGCACAAATAAACAAGGCAAAGCAGCTTATTGGGTAAATCAAATTACTGATAAACATTCTACCTGTGAAATAACTATTCAGGGAAAGAAATTTAAAGGTTTGGTAGATACAGGGGTAGACATTTCAATCACTTCTCTACAGCACTGGCCATCTGTGTGGCCAGTTCAACCCACTCAATTTAACATAGTTGGAGTTGGTAAAGCTGCTGAAGTATATCAAAGTAGTTATATTTTGCATTGTGAAGGGCCTGATGGACAACCTGGGACTATTCAACCAATTATAACTTCTGCACCTATAAATTTATGGGGAAGAGATTTGTTACAACAATGGGGAACACAAGTTCTAATTCCAGAACAATTATATAGCCCTCAAACTCAACATACAATGCATGAAATGGGGTATGTCCCTGGTATGGGACTAGAAAAAAAAATTTTGCAAGGTTTGCAAGAATCACTTCAAGCAGAAAGATAAAGTTCCTGCCAAAGATTAGGATATCGTCTTTGATGGTGGCCATTGTTAAGCCTCTAGAACCTATACCTTTAAAATGGTTAACAGATAAGCCAATTTGGATAGAACAATGGCCACTAAGTAGAGAGAAACTGGAGGCTTTAGAGAAATTAGTTACTAAACAATTAGAAAACGGGCACATAGCTCCAACATTTTCCCCTTGGAATTCTCCAGTTTTTGTAATTAAGAAAAAATCAGGTAAATGGAGAATGTTAACTGACTTAAGGGCCATCAATTCAGTTATACAACCTAAGGGAGCATTACAGCCAGGATTGCCTTCCCCTGCTATAATTCCAAAAAATTGGCCTTTAATAGTCATAGATTTAAAAGACCATTTCTTTACTATCCCTTTAGCTGAGCAAGACTGTGAACGGTTTGCATTTACAATTCCTGCAGTAAACAACCTGCAGCCTGCTAAGTGTTTTCATTGTTTCACAGATGGGTCTAGTAATGGTAAAGCTTCTTATTCTGGATCAAAAGGTAAAATTTTCCAAACGCCCTATACATCAGCTCAAAAAGCAGAGCTTGTAGCTATAATTGAGGTATGGACTGCTTTTAATATGCCTATTAATGTGATTTCTGATTCTTCATACGTGGTTCATTCCACACAATTAATTAAAAATGCTGTTACTATTTCATACAGATAAACAACTAATGACAAAAACAAAAAAGGGGGAGAAATAGGGATTATGGCACAGCCCATATACAATTGAATCTAGCAATATTAACTTTAAATGTTTTGAGCCTGCCCAAAGAAAGCCAGATGTTATCAGCAGCTAAACAGCATCTACAGAAATCAGATGCAAAGACAGAAGCAGAACAACTGATTTGGTGGAGAGATCCGGTAACAAAAAGTTGGGAAATACGTAAAATAATAACTTGGGGTAGAGGTTACACTTGTGTTTCTCCAGGCCAAGATCAACAGCCAATTTGGATACCATCAAGACACCTGAAACCTTATCATGAGCCAGATGCCAAGGAAGAGATTCCGGGAGGATCCCGAGGACCCCCCCGGTTGCAGCCATGTTGAGACTGACGCTGAGGAGGACCCCAACTGTCGTGAGCAACACCTGTCGAACACAGCCACCCACTTGGGGACAGACCAAGAAGCTGTCACAGATGGCAGAAGAAAACCTGAGGAAAGCAGGACAACCAATCATAACGAGCAATTTAATGGTAGCTATGATAGCGGTGATCACCATTGCCATAAGTATTCCTTCAACAAGGGCTGCTGAGACCAGCTCGGTCAGGGAGAGCCTAACCTAGCGGCACTAGAGGAATTAAAGACACACATACAGAAATATAGAGGTGTGAAGTGGGAAATCAGGGGTCTCACAGCCTTCAGAGCTGAGAGCCCCAAACAGAGATTTACCCACATATTTATTAACAGCAAGCCAGTCATTAGCCTTTTCTATAGATATTAAATTAACTAAAAGTATCCCTTATGGGAAATGAAGGGATGGGCCGAATTAAAGGAATAGGTTGGGCTAGTTAACTGCAGCAGGAGCGTGTCCTTAAGGCACAGATTGCTCATGCTATTGTTTGTGGCTTAAGAATGCCTTTAAGCGTTTTCCATCCTGGGTGGGCCAGGTGTTCCTTGCCCTCATTCCAGTAAACCCACAACCTTCCAGTGTGGTCATTTTGGCTATCATGAACATGTCACAGTGCTGCAGAGATTTTCTTTATGGCCAGTTTTGGCCATTCTCCTGAGGAAGGAGAATGGTGTGAACCCAGAGGGCGGAGCTTGCAGTGAGCCCAAATCGCGCCACTGCACTCCAGTCTGGATAACAGAGTGAGACTCCGTCTCAAAAAAAAATTTTTTTTACTATTCTGCTACTCAATATCCTTAAATAATTATTGAGTGCCTTAATCAAAATAAAAAATTCCCAGCTTGCCCTTTAAAATTTTTCTCAATCTGTTTCCTCTTATACCTAGTTAGCCTTGTTTTCCATTCCAACACTAAGTCTTAGACAAAAAGTCTTTATCTGTCCAAAAAATCTCTAGGTTTTTTTTTTTTTTTTTTGAGACAGAGTCTTGCTCTGTTGCCCAGGCTGGAGTGCAGTTGCCTGATCTTGGCTCACTGTAACCTCTGCCTCCTGGGCTCAAGTGATTCTCATGCCTCAGCCTCCCAAGAAGTTGGCATTACAGGCTTGCGCCACCATGCCTGGCTAATTTTTGTATTTTTAGTAGAGATGGTTTTTCGCCATGTTAGCAAGGCTGGTCTTGAACTCCTGGCCTCAAGCAGTCTGCCCACCTCGGCCTCCCAAAGTGCTGGGATTACATGCGTGAGCCACCATGCCCGGCCTCCCAATTTATCTTGAACATTCTAGGTTCAACATTCTATAAAAAACAGCCCCTCCTGCACGATTCCTTCTCATTTGTGCCCCTAACTTTATAAAATGCAACCACCTTTCTGAATGTGTATGAGCTCTCTCTTTATAGCATCAGGTCTTTATACTAGAGTTTGTAAAATGGTTTTGATTAATCCATTATTTAAAATGTTGGAGTAATTCTCAACATTTAAACATCATTGAAAAATTGCAAACTCTAGTAGGACCCACATTTCAACAAATGGCTGCAATTTACCAGTAGCTGACATCTTTAGATACGCACTGTTCAGTTAGAAAGTTCCAGCTTCATTCGAAAAGTATTGAGCGTCTATTACTTCGGACACTGTTTTAGACGCTGGGGATATAGTAGTGACCAAAACTCATCAGGCAATTTATAATCTAACGAGGAGGAGAGAGACAGGCAACATAATCATTACTACAGTTTTCTAAGAGGAACGAGAATATGTGGGTGGGAAGGTTGCTTGGGCTTTTGCATTCATTTAAATACCTGGCTGGATCCTATGGGAATTTGAGTTTATGACTCGTACTACTATCCGAATCGTCATACACCATCATGTACGTTATGCACTGCCCCTATAAAACTCTCAGCAAGTCTAAGGCAGGGAGTGTGCCTCCTTCGCCTTTGGATTCCGGGGGCCCAGCAGTGTTTTTATGGAGGGGACACTATGGACATTGAAAAATTAGGCGTAGTTACTTCGACCACCGCTGTCCCGGGTGGTTATCCTGACGGGGTTTGGATTGGGCGCCGGGTAGGGTGCAACACAGTAAGTGTTGGAGAGCAGTCAGGTCTTTCGCAGAATCTCAAAGCCACCTCCGCGCCGGCGGCTCCGTTTCTAGGGAAACAGGACTGTAACGCGTACGCATCGTGGGTCCGCGTTCTCTAGCTACGAGTCCTGCCGCTCTGGAACGAACTAAATTCGTGACAAGAAGTTGGCCCTCACAGCCCGTCGTCCAACGCGAAAAACCACGGGTAACTGCGCCCCCTGCCGCGCCTCCGCTGGCACTGCAGCTTCCGGGGTCGTCCGGTTCCAGGCGGGACTACTTCCGGCTCCGAAGGTCCCCGGCTTCGTGGCTCGCCGGGGTCCTAGCGCTGGAAAGGTGGCCGTAGCGGCCGCCTGACCCCTACAAAAGTCTGGGACTGGGGCAGCGACAAAGGCCTTGGGAGGACGCCCATGGTCGGAGGGATCTCGCCCCGGGAGAAAAGTTGGGACAGGAGCGCGGGATCGAAGGGTGGACTCCGAGCCGGCCTGTCAGGCAGGAGCCGGGCAGGTGCGGTGGCGGAAGTGCGGGGACGGAGGCCGAAGCGGAGCGATCTAGGGAGCCGCGGCCGCGGGTCACCCGGTGGGGAGCAGTTGCGAAGTGTTAGCTAGACAGCAGTGAGTAGGGCTCGGGCGCCGGCGAGATGCCTTTGTTCACTGCCAACCCCTTCGAGCAAGACGTGGGTGAGTGCTGTGCCCGGTACTGGACTGCTGTGTGCCTGGCCCTTGACTGCTGTTTGTCTGGCTAGAAAGTGGGCGGTAGCGACTACGGGGACTAGGAAGCCAAGCCAAGGGAGGGGAGGGGGCGGTGCCGCCCGCTCCTTCGACGTTGAGATTTTTCTGGGGGCAACCTCGGCGCGTCGCTAGCGGTCTGGGGAGTGCTTCCTGCCGCCTGAGTTTGGGGACCCTCAAAGGGCCGTTCTCCTTGCCAAGCGTAGGATTTGGGAAGAGCCTAGGGTTCGCTGGAGACTGGACTGATTAAGTAATTGTGGAGTTGGTGATTAAAAACTTCCTGCTCGTTCGACAGCTGGTTACCTCCGTCTTTGCCCCGTCGTTTTCTGAAGATGATGCAGCAGTGGAGACCCTGCTGTCTAGAGAAGCCCAACACTAGACACTTGATACCTAGACAACCGCATTGAATAGGAAGAGCTTACTTCCCCATTATTTATATTACTTATGCATTCAATCCCTGATAGGGTAGCTTTAAGATTTATTACAATTGTAAAGGTGTTGCTCTTCATCCCCGGATTGCAAAGATTGCGCGGGTCCTAGGAGATGTTCTGTTTTAGAGTATGAAAAGGAAATCTCGAGTCTCAAAACACTCCAGAACAACAAGTATTTTACTTGTTGCAGTCATAAAGCGCTGGTCTCTTCAGTGACTATAGAATGACAAAAACATGGATAAGATATACACGAAATTATTTTGGAAATTTGAGTAACAGTAAAACAAACTGAGAAATGTATGTATGTATTCTCGAAAGTCTGGGTCTCACTATGTTGCCCAGGTGCGACTAGAATTCCTCCCACCTCAGCCTCCACCTCCGTTTCCCCTTCCCGAGTAGCTGGGACTACAGGTTTGTGTTTTGTTTCTTTTTGTAGCAGTAGTTAACAGAACCCTAGATAAATTTTTAGAACTTGGAAATGGGGTTGGGGCGGGGGTACTCAGAAGAATACTGCACATCTCAGCAGTAATTCCCTTGTTTCATAGTTAACATTTGGTTATTAGGAGACGGTAGAAAGTGCCCTATTCTGGTACGTTGTGTAATCCCCTAAGCCATTTTAAAAAATATGTTTGAGTCAAATAATATATGTAAATAGTTCAAATATGTATGTTCCTTACTTCATTAATCTTTTTTTTTTGGTGGATGAATACAGGTGACTGGCATAAATCTGGGAAACATCACTGTAAGGATCACTGTTTCCTTTTGGAACACCTCATTGCAGTATTTCTTCTTTTGTTTGAATCATACAACCTTTGTGCAACCTGTACTTTTAAAAAATTGCTATTATGAACACTTTGATTCTGTTCTAATGAAATAAAACAGAAGGCGCAAAATAGAATTAGACAAATGATTTTAAAACTTAAAAACCGTGAACTATTTTCTTCAATATAAATCTTTCTTGGAAGTTCATTATTTTCTGATGGAAAAATTCTCTGGTACAAGTAGGCACAGTTGCTCTGCCTGTTCTGTTCTAAACCTTTCCCTGCCTGGCTCCTGGGGCCCCAGCATGGTTTAGTGGATCACAGTTTAGTCCCACAGTTGTAAAGGAGGCACTACTGTTGAGATTAAAAAAAAAAAAAACAACTGTGTCTAGATTATCTTATGGCCAGTGCCATAAGCCAGAGCTTCAAGTAGTTACGTATTAGCTTAAGCATGACTGAATTCAGTACCCCAAAGACATTTTAAGGGTGAAAGAATGAATTTGAGGCCCTCCTGTAACTTCTAGACAAGACAATGGAATTAGAAAAAGTAGAATGAAATACTAAGGAGCTCAAATTGGACTTGCACGTATATCATAGAAGAAAAATTATATATTACGTGTTTCATATCTTAAAACTTTTCTTTTCAAATCGTTAATACGAAGCAAGGGCCAGGCGCAACAGCTCACGCCTGTAATCCCAGCACTTTGGGACACCGAGGCGGGCGGATCACCTGAGGTCGGGAGTTTGAGACCAGCCTGACCAACATGGTGAAACCCCGTTTCTACCAAAATACAAAAAATTACCCAGGCATGGTGGCGTGTGCCTGTAGTCCCTGCTACTCGAGAGGCTGAGACAGGAGAATCGCTTGAACCCAGGAGGCAGAGATTGCAGTGAGCCGACATTCTCGCCACTGCACTCCAGCCTGGCGACAGAGCAAGACTCCGTCTCGGGAAAAAAAAAAAAAGTGTGTATATATACACACACACACACACACACACACACACACACACACAAAGCAAGTCATTATTTGACTTGAGATGTCTACAGGAATGTTACTTTACATTGTCATTGTCTTTTTCACTTGTTCTCCTTGATTCGGTCAGATTTTTATTACCTTTTTTTTTTTTTTTGGTCTTTGTTCACTCTTCATTCAGCAGACATACATTGAATAATTACTGTGTGTCAAGTATTGTGTTAATCTATGGACACAAAATGAATACATAGACTGTGAGTTCCTGCCTTCAAGGAACTCTCAATCTAATGGAGGAAACATACAGACATAAGAATTGTAATTTAGTAGGATAACTATAGTGCTAGGAATATACAAGAAGCTTTACATCCTCTTTTATTTAAAACAGTCATAGTCCCTGAAGAAAAGACAAGGACCTTCAGATAGGAGCTTTCTCTGTAAAGGTGTTGACACTATCCTCTCCTTCCCACCTTTTCTTTTTTCTTTTTCTTTTTCTCTCTCTTTTTTTTTTTGTGACGAATCTGTCTCTTAGGCTGGAATGCAGTGGCCTGATCTTGGCTCACTGCAACCCCGCCTCCCGGGTTCAAGCGATTCTCCTGCCTCAGCCTCCCGAGTAGCTGGAACTACAGGTGCGCACCACCACACCTGTCTAATTTTTTGTATTTTTAATAGAGATGGGGGTTTCACCATGTTGGCCAGGCTGGTCTTGAACTCCTGCCCTCAAGTGATCTGCCCGCCTCGGCCTCCCAAAGTGTTGAGATTACAGGCGTGAGCCACTGTGCCCAGCCTCCTTCCCCCCTTCTCTGATAGCACTTTTCCCCACAGGAAGTAACCACCTTTTGCTAATGTATGATATGGTCATTTTATGATTAAAGGCCTTTAAAGATTAATCTCTTTTGGTAGGTGAAGAGTCTTGCTGGAGGGTGAGCAGTCTTTCTGACAGTCATATGAGGAAGGAATCCTTTTCTCAGGAGCTGAGAAAAGGATGGGTCAAGGTGTCTTAGGAAGGCACTCATGAATTGATGATGATATGTGACTTGTCAAATGGAAGCAGGCCAAAGGCTAGGAAGTAGGGAACTCTGGCAAATTCCTATCTTTTCTTGGCATCAGAACCTACAAGCCCTGAAGGATATACTAGATTTGGTAGTATTAGAGCTCTTTAAACATTTTATCTAGATTCATTTTTTTGTTTTGTTTAATAAGATTTCTTTGATGTGTTCTGAGGGGAAAAAAGAAAATATCCTTATGTCCCACCTCTTCTCCCCAACTGGGCCTCAAGTGTTAGAGGGGTACAGGGATCTTGAGGTGGAGCCTGGTTGGAGTAGCCATTCTCGTAGAATTCCAAGGGGAAAGTGAAACATGGGGGATGGGGGCCACAGTGGTTAGTGTTAAAAGAGAAGATATCATTTCCTTATTCATTGATTTCCAATTCATGACTTGTCTGTTCTAAGCCTTAACTCCGGTTCTTGTTTGCATATCTTTTTTCCCTTTACTCAAGCCAGGCAATCTTTCTTGCCAGTTTTCTGCCTCTGTGCTATTTACCATTCATTGCTAAATGTTTGCTCTTTTCAACTTTGGTATTTCCTTTAAAGATACACTTGTGTCCCACAAAGCCAAGCTCAAATTCTACCTCTACAAAACTCTGTGGATGCAGCGATTTGAATTGTTAGCTTTTAAGAGAATACATTTCCAAGCGACATTTTAATGTGTGTATTGCTGTGTTTTTGACTTTTGCTATGTTAGAAGAAGTTGACCAAGAAGTAGCTTGGGACTTTCTCCAGTGAAATGCAGTCATGCAGTCCTTTTCTCCAGTGAAATTTTATAAGAAATCCCAATATAAAAATAGATACTGATAGCATAAGAATAATACAAATTCGTAACATACACACAAATTTATGACATTTACTTAACTAGGCCACTCTTTGTACAATAAGTTAAAATCTTTGTAAAAAAGTAAAATTAAAAAAAAAAGTTTTTTGGTTTTGAATAAGAATAGTAGACTTAACAGCCAATTTTTTTTCTAATATATTTTGTAGCTTTTTAAACTATGAAATATTTTCAGCATAAAATACAAAATATGAACTCCCATTCCTGCCAGGCAATTATGTCAAGTGCTAATATTTTGATATACTTGATTCTTTTTTTTTAAGAAAGGAACATTCAAGATACAGTGAAATACTTTAGTATTTTTAGCAGCTACCTGATCTCATTCTTCCTCCTTTCTCAGAGTTAAACACTCTACAAGTAGATAGAAATTCTCTTTAATAGTATATATACTACACTTACAAATATACTATCTATTTTTTGGATGTTTTTAAACTTCTTAAAAATAGTGTCTTTTTGTCATTCTGCAACTTTTGTCGTTCAGCATTTCTTTTTTTTTTTTTTGAGATGGAGTCTTGCTCTGTCACCCAGGCTGGAGTGCAGTGGTGTGATCTCAGCTCACTGCAACCTCTGCTTCCCAGGTTCAAGCAATTCTTGTGCCTCAGCCTCCTGAGTAGCTGGGGTTACAGGTGCCCCACCATGTAGCCACCATGCCCGGCTAGTTTTGCATTTTTTAGCAGAGATGGGATTTCGCCATGTTGGCCAGGCCAGTCTCGAACTCCTGACCTCAGGTGATCTGCCTGCCTTGGCCTTCCAAAGTGCTGGGATTACAGGCATGAGCCACAATGCCTGGCCCATTCAGCATCTCTTCATGAGAGTTATTCATGTTGATGTTTGTAGCTCTAGGTTATAAATTTTAATGGCTGTGTGATACCATATTACTATATGAATATGCATTATCTGTTGTCCTATTGACGAACATGACTTTGTTTTCAGTTTCTTGGACCTACAGACAGCTCTGTATTGAAAGTTTTTATCTATGTTTTCTTGTGTTTATGGGTGCAAGATTCTTTTTTTTTTTTTTTTTGAGACGGAGTCTTGCCCTGTCACCCAGGCTGGAGTGCAATGGAGTGATCTCGGCTCACTGCAACCTCCATCTCCCAGGTTCAAATGATTTTCCTGCCTCAGCCTCTCAGGTAGCTGGGATTACAGACACCTGCTACCATGCCCAGGTAATTTTTTTTTTTTTTTGTATTTTTAGTAGAGAAGGGGTTTCACATGTTGGTCAGGCTGGTCTCGAACTCCTGACCTCATGATCTGCCCGCCTTGGCCTCCAAAAGTGCGGGGATTACAGATATGAGCCACTGTGCCCAGTGGAGTGCAAAATTCTTAAAGGTTGTCATCTTGAAGGGGAATTCTTCAATAGAAGTGTAGCTCTTGGCCTGGTGTGGTGGCTCATGCCTATAATCCCAGCACTTTGGGAGGCAGAGGTGGGCAGATCTCCTGAGGTCAGGAGTTTGAGACCAGCCTGGCCAACATGATGAAACCTGTCTCTACTGAAAATACAAAAATGAGCAGAGTGTGGTGGTGAATGCCTGTCATCTCAGCTACTCGGGAGACTGAGGTAGAAGAATCACTTGAACCTGGGAGGCGGAGATTGTGCCACTGCACTCCAGCCGGGGCAACAGAGTGAGACTCCGTCTCAAAAAAAAAAAAAAAAAAAAAAGTGTAGCAAAGTTGCCCTTCCAAGTGTTTGTTGATTTCCCTCCTGTCAGCAGTGAAATTCCTGTTGTTCCACATCCTCACTAATGCTGAGCATTGTCAGATTTTCTAATTTATGCCTATCTGATGAATATGAAGTAAGACATTGTTTTCATTTCAATTTCTACTTCATTGCCAGTGAAAATGAGCATTTTTTCATATGTTTCTTCATCATTCTGTTTTCTTTTTCTATAAATTGCCTGCTCATTACTTTTATTATTCTGTTGGGTTACTTTTCAAAAATTGATGGCAGGGTGCAGTGGTTCACACCTGTAATCCAAACACTTGGTGACTGCTTGATCTCAGGAGTTCGAGATCAGTCAGGGCAACATGATGAAACCCCATCTCTACAAAAATACAAAAATTAGCTGAGCATGGTGGCGCGCACCTGTAGTCCGAGCTACTTGGGAGATTGAGGTGGGAGGATGTCTTGAGCTAGGGAGGTTGAGGCTACAGTGAGCCATGATTGCACCACTGCACTCCAGCCTGGGTGACAGAGCCAGATCCTGTCTCCCAAACAAAACAAAACCAAAAACCAACACCAAAAAATAAAACAAAATTGATTTTTAGAGTTCCAGATACATTTCTTACTAATCTTTAGTTGGGTATGTATGTTACAAATCTGTATTCTGGTTCTTTTTGTTTCTGGTGTCTTTTATTGTAAAGAAAATGTGGATTTTCACTTAGTGATATTTGTCATTCTCCCTTACTTTTATTTTTCTTAAGAAAGGCTTCAGGGCTGAGTGTGGTGGCTCACACCTGTCGTAAAGAAACCCTTCTCCACCCTGAGGTTATACAGATATTTTCGTATTTTCTTCTGCAAGTTTTACTAAACTTTTGATTTTCACATTTAGGTCTTTGATCCACCAGAAATTAATTTTTGTATAAGGTCTGCGGAGGAATTGAATTGGATAACCAGTTGACAGTAGACAATAATCAATTGTCTAATCACTGTGTATTGAATTGTCTGTTCTTTCCCCCGTTTTATAATTGTCTTAGCTATTTTGGGCATTTCAAATGGATTATATGACAGATTGGTTAAAATCATTATACAAGGGAATTTCTTGTAGGTTTTTAGGATGTAAGAGAAAAGACATTATAATTTTATTTTTGTTTCACATCAGCTGATATTGATACTTTAAAATATATTTTTATTCCTTAATAACATTTAATGATAAGCTTATGTATAATTTGT
Source organism: Pongo pygmaeus (assembly GCF_028885625.2). Classification (NCBI taxonomy): domain Eukaryota; kingdom Metazoa; phylum Chordata; class Mammalia; order Primates; family Hominidae; genus Pongo; species Pongo pygmaeus. The sequence continues at coordinate 51,621,141 of NC_072384.2, read as the reverse complement.
AAGTAAGTCAAGAAGAGAATGATTTTCTGCCATTTAATATACAACATAATACTATAGCAGTATAGTTAGGTGGATGTGTCTCTAGCATGGCTTTTGTTTAAATAAAGAACCTCAGAGGTGTTGCGTGTAATAGGCCTTGTGACTGGGCGCAGTGGCTCATGCCTATAATCCCAGCACTTTGGGAGGCTGAGGTGGGCGGATCACAAGGTCAGGAGTTCGAGACCAGCCTGACCAACGTGGTGAAACCCCACCTCTACTAAAAATACAAAAATTAGCCAGACGTGGTGGTGCATGCTTGTAATCCCAGCTACTCGGGAGGCTGAGGCAGGAGAATCACTTGAACCCGGGAGGCGGAGGTTGCAGTGAGCCAAGATCGCGCCACTGCATTCCAGCCTGGACAACAGAGCGAGACTCCATCTCAAAAGAAAAAAAAAATAGGCCTTGTATATAAGTATGTAGGGTAGGATATCAAACTCTGGTTACTTGGCAAGTGATGATTCTAACCATCTATTACCCAGGTATCAAAATGAAATTTAAGGATATATCATTTCTTTATCTCTTGTTATTTTTTTCCTCGTTGGTTGTCTTTTGTCCTTTAATCTGACCACTTTTCTTCTCCCCCCTCCTTGATTTTTCATTTTGTCTAAGTTAAAAAGTTTTTATTTTATTTTATTTTTTTTTCTTTTCTGAGACACAGCCTCACTCAGTTGCCCAGGCTGAAGTGCAGTGGTACAATCTCAGCTCACTGCAGCCTCTGTCTCCTGGGTTCGTGCAATTCTCTTACCTCAGCCTCCTGAGTAGCTGGGATTACAGGCGCCCACCACCATGCCTGGCTAATTTTTTTTTCTTTTTGTATTTTTTCTAGAAATGAGGTTTTACCGTGTTGTCCAGGCTGATCTTGGACTCCTGACCTCAAGTGATTCACCTGCCTCGGCCTCCCAAAGTGCTGGGATTATAGGAGTGAGCCACCATGCCCGGCCTAAGTTACAAAGTTTTTAAAACTGTTTTTGCTTACAGTCTTTTTCCTGTTATAAAAATATCAGTTAATTGGCAATATTTGTCCAACACCATGGGTGAGAAGGATATTAGTTCCTGAGGCATTTTGGTATTGTTGAAACATTCTTTTCCCTCATCCTTTGTTTTTTAGGATTAAGTTTCACATTGACTTATTGGCATCTGCTGTCTTTTTTGGTGTAATAAGTGTTGCTCCCAGCTTTTAGACTTCCTTTAGTATTATTTTCTTAATGGGTCTGTGGCTGCTATGCTTAAAGGACAAGCACCTCTCTGTCCCTATAGCACCTTGTGGAACATTTACAGTTCTTCACCATGGAGACTTGTTATGGTGATCTCTGTTCCATTCAGGGAGGCCTTTCTTTAGTTTCCTCCAGTTAAGGAATGTTGAAAATGAAGTGTCTTGTGAAGTAGTTCCAGTTCTTACTGACTTTTAATGCAAGCTCAGAACTGTGTTTAATCTCATATTTAAAAAAAGCATGAAGGGAAATGATGAAGGATTTAAAAATTTTTATTATGTACAGTCTCCCTCATATTTAGTATAATTTTTAAATGATAGCATTTGGATGAAAAATCTGTTATTCAGTGAAATTGTTATTGTATCTGAAAACTCGCAAACTATTTTCTTGGTCGGTAAACATACCCTTAGTAAGCACTTGCTTATTTTCATTTGCAATATGGAATTGTAGTGACTCAGAATTTTACTTCTCATTTGTACTAAAATTTTTTTTTATTCTTATCTGGAGCAGCAGCTTTTACTTTCATTTGTCATGGGATGAATTATCTTAACCTTCTCTTCTAAAAAAAGATCTGCTTAAAGAAATCTAGCATGTGCAGTGTTTTGGTTTGTCCCCAGCAGTACTAAGTCCTTGAGGTGGAGGGCTGAAGGGGAAGAACTTTTTTTTTTTCAAACATTAATACCTTATTAGGTTCTGTTAAGTTACCTGATAATGAATAAACCTTTATATTTAATGTAGAGATTGAACCTAAGAAGGTCATTGTGGCAGATATCTGGGAATGGCCATTGTCCCCTGAAAATTATTGACATTCTGAAGTGGCCACCTGCTTATAGGTGTTAAGAATAGGCTGTGTGTATGTGTATGTAGGGTAGGATATCAAACTCTGGTTACTTGACAACTATCAGTTCTAACCATCTATCACCCAGATATCAAAATAAAACTTAAGGATATATCATTTCTTTATCTCTTGTTATTTTTTTTCTCCTTGGTTGTTTTTTGTCTCTGAATCTGACCACTTCTCTTCTTCCCCTGCCTTGATTTTTCATTTTGTCATATTATTCCAGTTTTATGTCAGAAATTTGTCAGTACATGATGATGTAGTCTTAAAATTTTTAGCCATTCTAGTGGGTATCTCATTGTGGGCTTTGTCATTGTTGTTGTTTTTGAGACAGAGTCTTGCTCTGTCCACCAGGCTGGAATGCAGTGGCGTGATCTGGGCTCACTGCACCCTCCACCTCCCGGGTTCAATCTGGGACTACAGATGTGCACCACCATGCCTGGCTAGTTTTTGTATTTTCAGTAGAGACAGGGTTTCGCTGTGTTGGCCAGGCTGGTCTCCAACTCCTGGCCTTATGTGATCCGCCCACCTTGACCTCCTGAAGTGCTGGAGTTACAGGCGTGAGCCACTGTGCCCGGCCTTCATTGTACTTTTAATATGCATTTACTTGATAACTCTTGATGTTGGGTACCTTTAAATATATTTATTTGCTAAATGAATATTCTCTTTTTCAAAGTACCACTTGTTTAAATATTTTGTCCATTTTTCTTTTCACTTAATTTTCACAACTCCTCTTTTGAGCACGGCAGCTATTTTAATCTCCATTTGACAAATGAGAACATGGATTTGGGTTTGAGTCAGAATGGAGGTGAACTACTCCAAAGCTTATAAGCTAGTAAGAAAGCTTCAGAGATGGATGTAGGCAAGGCAGGTCCCCGTTGTTTAATTGGTGATGTGTATCCCCCACCAAGCCTGACAGTACTCCACAGGTGCATACAGAGTGTGCATAATGGTTTTCTCAGTCTGCAGAGGTAATGTAATCATCTGCCTGGCCTGTTTGCTTTTGATTCTCTATCTGTAACTTTTTGGCATGTTAGTGGCTACCTTGGAGACTTTTTTTTTTTTTTTTTTGAGACAGAGTCTCGTTCTGTGGCCCAGGCTGGAGTGCAGTGGCACTATCTCGGCTCACTGCAGCCTCTGCCTCCCGGGTTCAAGCGATTGTCCTGCCACAGCCTCCTGAGGAGTTGGGACTACAGGCGCATGCCACCGTGCCCAGATAATTTTTTGTATTTTTTTTTTTTAACAGAGATGGGGTTTCGCTGTGTTAGCCAGGCTCGTCTTGATCTCCTGACCTCGTGATCTGCCCGCCTTGGCCTCCCAAAGTGCTGGGATTACAGGCATGAGCCACCACGCCCGGCCAACTCATTTTTCCTTTATCCCAGCCACTAGAAAATGTCTGGCACATTATGCTTCCTAATAGGCCTATTACAATGGAAATTATAACATGTATGCTTCTGCCCTATCTCCTGAGTAAGAGTGTGTGTAAATAAGTGTGCTCATTTTGTGGAGTTAGGGGGACATGGTTCTCACCTAACAGGATTACAGAAGGTATTTTGGAAATATCAGCCAAGAAGAAAGTGAACTTGTAGGAAAATAAAGGCTGGCCCCAGGACTTTTGCCTTTTTAATAGATGGTTTAAAATATTAAAAGACAGTAAAAGGTAATTTTTATGTGTTTTTCCCCTTCTTTTCATCCTGGCTCCCCAAAAATGTTGGTGGCGACATGAGAAATAAATAGAATGGCAATTACTGATCTGTATTCCATCAGAGAAAGCAGCTCTTAAATATATTGTATTATTATATGGTTTAGTAAGGAGTTAATCAGTTGGGCATAGTGGCTCACGCTTTTAATCCTAGCAATTTGGGAGGCCAAAGTGGGCAGATCACCTGAGGTCAGGAATTTGAGACCAGCTTGACCAACATGGAAAAACCCCTTCCCTACTAAAAATACAAAATTAGCCCGGTGTGGTGGCGCATGCCTGTAATCCCGGCTACTCAAGAGGCTGAGGCAGGAGAGTCGCTTGAACTCGGGAGGCAGAGGTTTGCAATGAGCCAAGATCATGCCATTGCACTCCAGCCTGGGCAACAAGAGTGAAACTGCATCTCAAAAAAAAAAAGACAAAAAACAAACAAAAAAAGTTAATCATGGCATTCTGCCTGATTCTTTGCTCATAAACGAGAGTTGAATTTGCATGTTTCCTATTCAGTGTGTTTAAGATACGTATTATCAGGGAACCCACCCCCAATATTTCAACATAGGTTCTTTCTATTTTCCCTAAGTGTCGGCCGATCTGAGAAATCGAAAGAGTACAAAGAGAAGAATTTTACAGGTGGGCTGCCAGGTCATTACGGGCTGTAGGTCCGTAATGCCCCACCTGAGCCGCAAAATCGGCAAGTTTTTATTAAGGCTTTCAAAAGGGGAGGGGGTGTACGAACAGGGAGTAGGTCACAAAGATCACGTGCTTCTGAGGCCAGTAAAGATCACAAGGCAAAGGGCAGAATTAGAATTACTGATGAGGGTCTATGTTCAGCTGTGCATATATTGTCTTGATAAACATCTTAACAGAAAACAGGGTTCAAGAGCAGAGAACCGGTCTGACCAAAATTTACCAGGCTGGAATTTCCCAATCCTAGTAAGCCTGAGGGTACTGCAGGAGACCAGGGCGTATTTCAGTCCTTATCTCAACCACATAAGACAGACACTCCCAGAGCGGCTGTTTATAGACCTCCCCCCAGGAATGCAATTCTTTTCCTAGGGTCTTAATATTTAATATTCCTTGCTAGAAGAAGAATTTAGCAATATCTCTTCTACTTGCACGTCTGTTTATAGACTCTCTAAAAAATATGGCTCTTTTTGCCCAACCCCGCAGGCAGTCAGACCTTATGGTTATCTTCCCTTGTTCCCTAAAATTGCTGTTATTCTGTTCTTTTTTAAGGTGCACCGATTTCATATTGTTCAAACACACATGTTTTACAATCAGATTTCGTATTATTCAAACACACATGTTTTATAATCAATTTGTACAGTTAACGCAATCATCACAAGGTCCTGAGTTGACATACATTCTCAGCTTACGAAGATAAGAGGATTAAGAGATTAAAGACAGGCATAAGAAATTATAAGAGTATTATTTGGGAACTGATAAATGTCCATGAAATCTTCACAATTTATGTTCAGAGATTGCAGTAAAGACAGGCGTAAGAAATGATAAAAGTATTAATTTTGGGAACTGATAAATGTCCATGAAATCTTCACAATTTATGTTCCTCTGCCACGGCTCCAGCCAGTCCCTCCATTCGTTCTGGGTCACTGACTTCCTGCAACAATGTATATACATAGGGAAACAGAAAAACTATGTTAATTTGGCAATTTTGAACAAAAATTGCTCTCAAGAGGCAGTTTAATATAGTGATTTGAACCTGGAGCACACACCCTGAGCCAGATGGCACAAATTGAAATCTCTATTTTATTGCTTACTAGCTGTATAACCTTGTGCTAGTTATTTAATAATTTTCTGGACAGGCACAGTGGCTCATGCCTGTAATCCCAGCACTTTGGGAGGCCGAGGCGGGCAGATCACCTGAGGTCAGGAGGAGTTTGAAACCAGTGTGACCAATATGGCGAAACCTTGTCTCTACTAAAAATACAAAAATTACCCAGGCATGGTGGCAGCACCTATATCCCAGCTACTTGGGAGGCTGAGGCAGGAGAATCGCTTGAACCTGGGAGACATAGGTTGCAGTGAGCCGAGATTGCACCACTATACTCCAACCTGGGTGACAGAGTGAGACTGTATCTCGAATTATAATAATAAGAATAATTTTCTGTATCTTGGCTTCCACATTTATATATTTTTTATTTTTATTTATTTATTTCACATGCAAGGTTGTAAAATAACCCAGCCCAGGCTGGAGTACAGTGGCACAATCATAGCTCACTGTAACCTCAAACTCCTGGGCTCATGCACTCTCCCGCGTCAGCCTTCTGAGTAGCTAGAACTACAGGTGCGCATCACCGTAGCAGACTTTTTCAATTTTTTTTTTTTTTTTTAGAGGTGAGGGATCTCACTATGTTGCCCAGGCTGGTCTTGAACTCCTGGACTCTCAAGTGATGCTCCTGCCTTGGCCTCCCAAAGTGCTGGGATTACAGCTGTGAGCCACCAGGCCCAGTCCCCACTTATGGGGATCCTTCATTTGATTGAGGAGCAAGTGATTTAGCATATGTAAAATGCTCAGGAGTTATTGCTTAATTGCTATTATTGTTTTTAATTAAATTGCTATCTGTCATTCAGTACTCAGAGCTGTAAGTAGGTTTTCATTTTAGAAGGCATGCAGAATGGGCTGGGCACGGTGGTTCACACCTGTAATCCCAGCACTTTGGGAGGCCAAGATGGATCACCTGAGATCAGGAGTTCTACACCAGCCTGGCCAACATGGTGAAACCCTATCTCTACTAAGAATACAGAATTAGCCGGGTGTGGTGGCCCATGCCTGTAATCCCAGCAACTCCAGAGGCTGAGGCAGGAGAATCGTTTGAACCCAGGAGGCAGAGGTTGCAGTGAGCCGAGATCATGCCATTTCACTCCAGCCTGGGCAGCTAAGAGCAAAACTCCATCTCAAAAAAAAAAAAAAGAAAAAAAAATGGTATGCAGAATGTATTTTTAAGAACTATGTGTATTGCTGCTTTCCCCAGAGTAAAGATTTGCATCAATAAACATTAACCCAAACAGAGCATTAAATGGGGTGGAAAATTAAATGAGAAAATTTATGTTAAACCTAAGTTTAACTATAAAATGCTAAATAGAGTCATCGTCATTTAAGGGAGAGAAGGAGTAGAATTATTTACAGTCTATCAGGTTGAGGTATTGGGCATTTAAATATTTTAATCTAAATTTCACTACACAAGAATTATGTAGTCTAGAAACCTAGTAAGTATATATAATGATTTTAATAGTCTAAACATATACAATTTATTCATAGACTAGAAAAAAAGTGGCTTTTCTACATTTTTGAAGAATTTAGTTTTTTAATGAATTAGTCCAAAGAAAGAATGTTTCTATCTTTAGTAAAAGCTATCATTGTGGTTTCCTGCAATGTATGAAAATTAATTCTACTCATTTACTTGTTTTTCATTTTCTAGTTTTTTTCTTTTTCCTTTTTCTTTTCTTTTTTTGTTTTAGAGACAAGTGTTTCACCCTGTCACCCAGGGTGTGGGTGGAGTGTAGTGGCTTGATCATAGCTTACTGCAGCTTTAAACTCCTGGGCAGAGGGACTCCTCCCACCCCAGCCTCTCAAGTAGTGGGGACTACAGGTGTGCACCACCATGCCCAGCTTCTTGTTTCTGCTTTAAAAAAAAAATTATATATATGTGTGTTTATATATATATGTGTGTGTATATATATATGTATTTTTTTTTTTGGCTAGCTTTTCTTGGTTCTTATACTGCAATTTTAAGGTATAGAAACAATTGAGGTTTTTTTTTTCCTCCTATTAATAGATAAAAGGCAATTTTTTTTCCTAAGATTGCTATGGTCAGAATGTGTCCCCCAAAATGTACGTGTTGGAGACAGTCCCCAATGCAACAGTGTTGGGGGATGGGGCCTTTTGGGAAGTGTTTAGGTCATGAGAGTACCTCCTTCATGAATGGATTAATGCTGCAATAAAAAGGGCTTACAGGGGTGGGTTCACTCTCCCTTGTCCTTCTACCTTCTGCCATGTGAGGACACAGTAAGAAGGCCCTGACCAGATGCCAGTGCTTTGATCTTTGACTTTCCAGCCTCCAGAACTGTGAGAAATAAATTTCTGTTCTTTACGAACTACCCAGCTTCAGGTGTTCTGTTAAATAGCAGTGTAAAACAGACTAAGACAAAGTTCTAAATTGCTTTAGTCATATCCAAAGGTATTAATATGTAATATCTTAATCATAATACATTTTTATGTTGCCTTCTGTTATACTGTAAATTATCCACATGTCCTGATTGTTAAGTTTCCATGTGATCGGGTATTACAATTATTATTTTTTTGAGATGGAGTCTCACTCTGTCGCCCAGGTTGGAGTGTAGTGATGTAATCTTGGCTCACTGCAACCTCCGCTTCCTAGGTTCAAGTGATTCTCCTGCCTCAGCCTCCTGAGTAGCTGGGACTACAGGCCCCCACCACCACACCCAGCTAATTTTTTGTATTTTTAGTAGAAACGGGGCTTCACCATGTTGGCCAAGATGGTTTCGGATCTCTTGACCTTGTGATCCACCCCCCTTGGCTTCCCAAAGTGCTGGGATTACAGGTATAAGCCACCATGCCCAGCCCATTTAATGACTTTTTTAATTGAGATATTGTACTTTTCAGTTCAGACATTCCATTTTTATAGTTTTCATTTCTCTGCTGAGCATTCACCAGTCTTTGCATTCTTGAAAATATATATAATAATGTCTCTAAAGTTCTTTCTTGCTAAATCTAACATTTGGGTTATGCTAACATCTATTTTTATTGACTAATCTTGATTTGGGGACACTTGTTTGCTTATTTAGTAATTTTTTATACTATGGTGGACATTGTGATTATTCTTTGTAGGGAGGCTAAATTACATTGTCTTCCTCTAAATGGTATTGAGTTTTGTTTTGTCAGGTTGTAATATTATTGGGGGGATCTTTTACGTTTTGACAGGTTTGGTTTTATTCTTTGTGAGGGAGGCCTATTTTGGTTTTGAACTAAATTCTAGAGGGCTTTTCCTCTTAAGGTGTGCCCTTTTTGGATTTTCAACTAAATGCATGAAGTGTTCTCTTGCTTTGTTTGGGCAGTGTTAATGAGCCTGCTTGGGCTGCCATAACAATACCATAGGCTAGGTAGCTTATGCAACAGAAATTTATTTTCTCACAGTTCTGGGGCCTGCAAGTCCAAGATCAAAGTGCCAGCAGAGGTGCTGTCTGGTGAGAGCTTGCCCCTTGGGTTATATACAGCCCCCTTATTGCTGTGGCCTCGTATGGCTTTTCCTTGCTGTGTGTATACAAAGAGAGTGCTAGCTCTCTGGTGTATCTTCTTAAAAGGACACTAATCCTATTGGATCAGGGTCCCATCCTTTTGGCCTCATTTAACAATAATTACTTCCTTAGAGGCCCCATCTGCAAATACAGCCACACTGGGGATTACGGCTTCAATATAAGAATTTTGGGAGGAACACAAACATTCCATGCATAATAGGGAGGATGACTCCCAGTGCTGCTTGACCTTTCAGCCCCATAGCAGGTAATCTCTGCTAGACCCCATAGAGACTCATCTCAAGTGTGTTTGTGTAGCCCAGCCTTTGGCCAAGGGCCTCTGGTTAATCACTGTGCTTAGAAACCTGGTCTCCATCTCTCGTTCTTCTTGGGCCAGTCGTTCTCTACTTGGGCTAGACCTCCTTGTGCTGGACAGGAAAGTATTCCAAGGCAGAAAGCTGAGGCCATCGTGAGGCTCACTACATATTTCCCTTCCCTCAAAGATCTGGGACCTGCTCTGCCTGCTATTCATTCCCTGAAAACAGTTGCCTCATTGATTTTGGCCTGTTTTATAATTGTTTTTGGTAGGATCGCAAGTCTGGTACCAGATATTCTATGATGTTTGGAAGCAGAAGGCTAGTCATGAATTTTTATTTGCAAACATAATAGGAGGAGCTTTAAAGCTTTCTTGCAGGCATTCTTATTTTATGTAGTTAAGTTTTTTATTACTGATAGAGCCTATTTTATTAAAAGTTTTATGGGTAGAGCTAGATTCTTTTTAAAGCTGTACTTTGAACATAATGACTGTAAGGGGGGGAGCCTTTTTGTTCCTTGTAGGTAGGTATTGATGGAATTATTCTTTATCATATTGTTAGAATCTTTCTAAGCTATTTCACATTGTATTTGAGGCTCTTTTTATACAGTAATCAAAGCCTGGTGATGAAATGTTATGACTTACACCCACCAAATGCTGGCGATTTAGCATTTAGGCCCCAGGAGGGGTCTTTTAACTTTCTACCTCTCTATGCGTTTGACACAGAATAACGTGATATAGGGCCCCAACATTGGGCAAAGTGACATGAATATTTAAAATTTTCCAGGGGTTTAAAATATTCCTAAGTGCATAATTTAAATGTTATTTAGCTCCCTTGAAAAACGAAGTCCTTTTTGGCAGGCCATTATGAAGTCTTCAGATTTTATACTTTTTAAAAAGAGTAATTGTGAGTCCTATATTTGTAGAGACTAAACTATGCTTGATAGAGTATTCAAATCAGGAATTTCCCATTTTCTATGGAAATTAAATAAACAATAGTCTAATTAGGTATTTTAAAAATTGTTGGATGGCTTTAGAAGGCATCAGATAGGCTTCATATTTAATGTTATTACATGACCAGAATTGGAAAAATATCATGAAAAGTTGAGTTCTAGCTGGACTAGGTAGGTTATTAGATGGTCTAAAATCAGATTCACCTGATTATGTGTGTGTCTTTGTACTCATACATATCCATACTCATAAAATTCGGTAATTGATGATACTGGCTTCTCAGATCAGTGAAGAAAGGATAGATTCTTAAATAGTAGAACTGACAAAAAATTCGTAAAAATATTTTTCTGTTCCAGCCTCACACCATGTGTGAGGTTCCAGATATACTAAATGAAGTTCTAAATACACAAGATTTACATGTGAAAGGGGAATAATATACAGAAAAGAATGTGGGTGGATATTTAATCTTCAGGTAATTCAAACAGTATGCTAAATGACACTATAAAAAGAAAAATGGTAGATTCTGTTATAGCAAAGACTGCATCATAAACAAATAGGAAAGATTAGCATGAAGCTGTAATATATATGATTTGCTTTTCAGACTCAGTATATAAAGTTAGTTACCTATCTAAGAAGCTTTTGAAGCATTGCCTTCCCCACTTACCCTGACTCCTTGTTGAGACTCCCAAAGGTAGAGTTACTTCTCTTCAGTAAACAAGAGGAGAACTAGAACTTCATAAGCTCACTAGTGCTGTTACGTTTTGTTGCCATGTGGTGTTGCTATTGAAGTTTGATCCTATGTAGCCTGTTGAATATTTGTCTGCTCAGCAGTGAAGCTTTGGTTGGTCCAGAACTTTGCACACATCAGCCAAACCATGTCCACAGATGGGCATCAGAGTTAAAGCCCTTTTAGTTCATGTACTCAAAAGCTCTGCTGTTGTTTCCCACCTTACACATTGTACCAGGCTGACGGGATGTGGGGGAGCAACCAACATCATTCATTCACTCATGAAACAAATATTTATGGAGCACCTACTTCGTGCCCTACATACTGTTTATGTACTAAGAATAATAATAGTAAACAAAACAAAAATTTGTGCCATGATGGTTACATTCATTCTGGGGGTGGAATGTGGTGAAAGGTTGTAGCAAAGACAGATGCTAAACGAAAAAATGCTATGAAACATCTTTAGAAAGGACTATGCACAAAATCCTGCCTTCCTAATTATTTTATATTTAGTCTATGTGAGTCACCAATATGACAGATACCAATAAGTATAACAAAGAAGACAGATTGAGTACCTAATGGATTTACAACCAGTTTGCTGATAACTTCTCTCTAGCTTGTTTTGGGACTTTGTGGCCACTGTGCATATAATGGTACATTATGCAGGTACTAAAAATACTGGTATAGACGTGTATTTCTGAATGTGGACAGATGTTTATGAGTAGAAATGCATGTTAAGAACTGATACATTTAGTAAGATCACAATGTTAGTGGGGAATATTTTTTCTCTACCCCTGTGGTTTCCTTTGTGAGAAGGGAGTTCCATTAGTGTCACCCTGAGCCTGCCCTTTGTTTTGTTTTGTTTTGTAGAGACAGGGGCTCACTCTGTTGTCCACATTGGAGTGCAGTGGTGCGATCTCGTCTCACTGCAACCTCGACCTCCCAGGCTCAAGCCATCCTCCTACCTCAGCCTCCCGAGTAGCTGGGACTACAGGCGCGTGCCATCACGCCCAGCTAACTTTTTTGTATTTTTTGTAGAGACAGGGTTTTACCATGTTGCCCAGGCTGGTCTTGAACTCCTGACTCAATTGATCTGCCTGCCTTGGCCTCTCAAGTGCTGGGCTGATAGGTGTGTGCCACCTCACCTGGTTTGCCCTTGCTTTTTTATTCACTTCGTTTCTGGTGTGATGACACCTGACTGGTAAGTTTGAGAGTAACTGGCCTTACATATGCTCTTCTGTGTAGGACTAGCTAGTCTTTCCACCACCACTGAGTGATTTTTCATTTCCTTCTCCATGGAATAAGTTATGCAGAGCCTTACCCCTGCAGGGAGAGGCCTTCCCCTCTCTAGTGCTAAGGCATGCCCACTTCTGGGGTTCACTATTAACAATTCATGTGGCTAGTATATCTAAAGCTTCTGTTAATAACAAAAGTGTTATTTTATTCTGTTTTGTTTCTCGTCTTGTTCATAGCTTAACCAAGGAAGGAGTTGTCTGTTTTGGGGTGCTGCCTTTGTACACCTTATACTATTTTATTTAATTTTGCATTAACTTTTATTATTTTTGCGTGTGTGTGTGTGTGTGTGTGTGTGTAATGTCTGGCAGGATATGCATCATAGTTTTAAAAGGGATTGGAAAAAGGATTCATAGAATTAGGAGGTTTTTCCTTGTCTGTACTTCTGAATTCATGGAATTTATTAGATATGTAATTCAGAAATAGTTAAGCCTTTTAAGCCTCTAAAACAGTATAGTCTGCTCTGACTTTCCAAAGCAATAGTCTTTTTGGCACAAGGGAAGAAGGTGAAAACCTGAGTAGGTATGTTTTGCCTGCATAGCATTTGGTGCCTGGATCTAGAACTTTCAGTAGGCAAAAATGTATTACTTTTCTAAAACCCCTGGTTTGTCATTTCATCACATGTCAAAACAATTGCTTTCCATCCAAAAGTAGTAGGCAATTTGCATGGCTTTTTAAAGCGAGTTCCAGTATTTAACTGAGGTTAACTGCATTGGTGTGTTTCTCTTTACTCACGAAGTATGGTTGTTTGCTAAGCCTGTTCATTTTTTGACTTCTTTTGATTACTCCTTGCTATTAAAAAAAAAAAAGAAATTACTCTGGATTCCTGCCATCTTTCCTGATGATCACTGTGATATTACCTGTCGTGTGTATATATATATACATATATATAATGTATATATATATGTTTTGCTAGATTATTCTGTATTTGAAATTATAAGGTATATATAATAAAGAGGAAAAGACATAAAATGATACAATGTTTCTAAAGTGGTACTTTTTATATCTCCACCTCTCCATACTAGCAGAAAAAATTGTATTCCTTGATATTGAAATTTTTGTAAAAGTTAATAAAGTAAAAATGCTCTATAACTCAATTATTGTATTCTGATCATGCTTTTTAACAGTTTACCTTTAATTAATTTATTTTATTTCTCACAATGCAGGTTAATTACTTGTCAGTTTTTACTTTGATCATGTAATATTTCAGACCACAAAAAAGATATTGAAAATATTTTCTAGATACATACTGTACAACTTAATAAACCTTTATAAATACAATGAAGCCCCTGTCTTCTTTTGAACCCCCCTCAAGTTTGATGTTTATCATTCTCCTGCATGCTAATATTTTTACTACCTGTGTATGTATTCCTAAAGAATATAGTGTATTTTTTTATTGTTGTGAAACTTCAGGTGAAACATTCACATATTGCTGGTGGGAATGTACCATAGTATAGTTCCTTTGGGAAACTGTCCATTCCTAAAAAAATTAAACTTAGAGTTACCATATGAACAGCATTTCTACTCCTAGATATATACCAAAGGAAAATAAAGACATAATGTCCACACAGAGACTTGTACATGAATGTTTTCGCATCAGTGCATTATTTATATTAGCCAAAAAGTTTTTTTTTTTTTTTTTTTTTGAGACAGAGTCTCACTCTATCACCCAGGCTAGAGTGCAGTGGCGCGATCTTGGCTTACTGCAAGCTCCGCCTCCTGGGTTTGTGCCATTCTCCTGCCTCAGCCTTCCGAGTAGCTGGGACTACAGGCGCCTGCCACCATGCCCGGCTAATTTTTTGTATTTTTAGTAGTGACGGGGTTTCACCATGTTAGCCAGGATGGTCTCGATCTCCTAATCTCGTGATCTGCCCACCTCGGCCTCCCAAAGTGCTGGATTACAGGTGTGAGCCACCGCTCCTGGCCCAAAAACATTTTTAAAAATCCAAATGTTGACTGGGCATGATGGCTCAAACTTGTAATCTCAGCACTTTGGGAGGCCAAGGCAGGCAGATCGTTTGAGCTCAGCAGTTTGAGACCAACCTGGGCAACATGGCAAAACCCCGTCTCCACAAAAAATACAAAACTTAGTTGGGCGTGATGGTGCACACCTGTAGTCCTAGCTACTCGGGAAGCCGAAGTGGGAGGATCACGTGAGCCCCGGGAGATCAAGGCTGCAGTGAGTCATGATCACACCACCGCACACCAGCCTGGGCAACAGAGTGAGACCCTGTCTCAATAAGCCAACCAACCAGCCAACCCAGATGTTCATGAACTGGTGAATGAATAAATGTGGTATATCTATACAATGGAATATTATTTAGCCATAAGAAGAAATGAAGTACTTATACATGCTACAACGTGGATGACCCTTGCAAACATTATGCCAAGTAACAGAAGCCAGTCAGAAAAGAACATATATTGTGTGGTTCTATTTATATGAAAAATCCGGAATAGGTAAATCTTTGGAGACAGAAAGTAGACAAGTGGTTGCCTAGGGCTGGGAATATGTGGGGAGAATGAACAGTGACTGCCAATGGGTATGGATTTCTTTTGGAAGTGATTACATGTTCTCAAATTAGATACTGGTGTTAGTTGTACAACTCTATGAATATAGTCAAAACATTGAATTGTACATTTTAAATGTGTAAATTGTATTGTTACATGAATTATAGCAATAAAGCTGTCTTAAAAAACTCATGTAGCTGGGTGCGGTGGCTCATGCCTGTAATCAGTCCCAGCACTTTGGGAGGCCGAGGTGGGCGGATCACAAGGTCAGGAGTTTGAGACCAGCCTGACCAATATGGTGAAACCCCATCTCTACTAAAAATACAAAAATTAGCCGAGTGTGGTGGCAGGCGCCTGTAGTCCCGGCTACTCAGGCGGCTGAGGCAGGAGAATCGCTTGAACCTGGGAGGCAGAGGTTGCAGTGAGCTGAGATCGTGCCACTGCACTCCAGCCAGCCTGGGCAACAGAGCAAGACTCTGTTGAAAAAAAAAAGAAAGAAAGAAAAAAAAAAACCTCATGTAAATATTATAAATTCTTCTGCTGTTAGCTTTTTTGACTCAGCGTTATAAGCCCAAGCAAGTCATATTTTGAGATTCATAAATTTTTGTTCATTTAATTTTGTATTCCTCATTTCATATTTCATTGTATGAATTTACTATATTAATCAATTTTCCTTTTTGCTATTGAAAACAGTGCTTCAGGCTGGGTGCAGTGGCCTGTGATCCCAACATTTGGGAGCCAAGAAGGAGGATTCTTTGAGCTCAGGAGTTCAAGACCAGCCTGGGCAACATAGTGAGACCCCTTCTCTATTAAAAAAATTTACAAAACCAATGCTTTATTGGACAGTTTAGTGCATATTTACTTGTATGATATACTTTCTAATTTTTTTAAGAGATAGAGTCTCACCCTGTCATCCAGGCTGGAGTGCAGTAGCATGATAATAGCTCACTGCAGCCTTAAAGTCATAGGCTCAAGCAGTCCTCCCATTTCAGCCTCCCAAGTAGCTAAGATTACAGGCATTTGCCACCATGCCTGGCTAATTTTTAAAATTTATTTTTCGTAGAGACAGGGTCTGTCTATATTGCCCAGGCTGGTCTCGAACTCCTGGCCTCAAACGATCCTCCTGCCTTGGCCTCCCATGCCTGGGATTACAGGCATGAGCCACCATGCCCAGCCCTGATGATACATTTTTAAAACTTTCTTCCAAATTAGAATTTGATGGGATTATTGATACTTAGTAATTTGTTTATTTAGAAGACATTTTATTGCTTTACCTCAAGATATTTAGTTCATTTAATTATACAATTTAAAATTGAAGTTAGTAGAAGTACTTTTGTCTTCTGAAGGTCATCTGTAGTATCTTCGGCAATAGAAAAGGTAGGATTTCTTAACTGTTGGGCCTTTACTGGTATTTTAGTGTTATATGAGATGTGTCCTCATTGTTGTGTATGCCAATATATTTTATAGAAAAAGCCACGAATGAGTACAACACTACAGAAGATTGGAGTCTTATTATGGACATATGTGACAAAGTTGGAAGTACTCCTAATGGGTAAGATGTCCAGTCATGCTCAGTGAATGTCTAGGAACTTGATAACCAGTGTCTCTTTTTGTGATGTAACTTTGAGAGGAAAATGAGACTTTATCACAGTTGACCCTTGAACAACACAGATTTAAACTGTGAGGGTCCACTTATACATAGGTTTTCTTTCACCTCTGCCACCTCTAAGACAGCAAGACCAACCCCTCTTCCTCCGACTCATGATTTCCTTAACAACATTTTTTTTTTCTCTAGCTTACCTTATTGTAAGAATACAGTATATTATGTATATACACAATATATGTCCATCTACTGTTTATGGTATTGGTGAGGCTTCTGGTCAAGAGTAGGCTGTTAGTTGGCTGTGCGCAGTGGCTCACGCCTGTAATCCCAGCACTTTGAGAGGCCGAGGCGAGCAGATCACTTGAGGTCAGGAGTTCAAAACCAGCCTGGCCAACATGGTGAAACCCCGTCTCTACTAAAAATACAAAACTTAGCTGGACATAATGGTGTGCGCCTGTAATCCCAGCTACTTGAGAGGCTGAGACAGGAAAATCGCTTGAACCCAGGAGGCGGAGCTTGCAGTGAGCCGAGATGGCACCACCGCACTCCAGCCTGGGCGGTAGAGTGAGACTCTGTCTCAAAAAAAAAAAAAAAAAGAGGCTATTAATAGTTAGGTTTTTGGGGAATCAAAAGTTATACACAGATTTTCGGCTGCGTGGGGTGTTGGTGTCCCAACTTTCATGTAGTTAAAGGGTCAGTTGTTTTACTTTTGGGACATAAAAGTTAAAAAAACCTGAATGCTGGATTTATGGGATTAACTTACATGAAAAAGAGTTCAACTGAAAATCTGCTGTGGTAACACACATAATTAAAGCCTTGATACAATAGGATACATGATAACAATGTATAGGTGAGTTATTTAAGGAATTCCTCTGGGACTTCTATAGGTATGGGAACTTTTAAATAATGAAGTAGATAACACAGTAGATAATATAACAAAAAAGTCTTCAAATAATATAAATGTAATAGATTAACAAAATGAAAAAAGTGAATTAAAAAAGTGCTTTTGGGGAGATGTGGCAGTTAGCTGAACTATATGTTAGAAATTTAGAAGAGCGATGAAAGCATTTGTTTTAACATTAAAGCTTTTCATAGTACATTCACATGTTTATACTTGAACCTCTTAAAATTATATATCATGTTAGATTTTTTTCAAGATAATATTTTGCTGTTTGAAAGCTAAACCTGTCTTGAAGAAATGGAAAGATCTGGTATACATCTCTTGTGTTGACAGACCTTTTGTGAAATGGTTTGTCTCTTGATTTTGGAATACACGACATTTGCAACATGCTTTTTTTTTTTTAAAGTTCTATGAGCCTATAAACAAAATATTGTGTAAAATCATTTTATAGATTTATTCCTTTAACATTGTGAAATTTCCAGGATTTTAGTTTAGTTTATTTTTATTTTATACTTACTTTATTTTATTTTGAGACACGGTCTCGCTCTGTCATCCAGGCTGGAGTATAGTGGCATGACACAGCTCACAGCAGCTTCCTGGGCTCAAGCAATCCTCTTGCCTCAGCCTCCTGAGTAGCTAGGAGTACAGACACATGCCACCATGCCCAGCTAATTTTTAAGTTTTTTATAGAGATGAGATCTTACTTTGTTGTCCAGGCTGGTCTCAAATTCATGGGCTCAAGTGATCCTCCTGCCTTGGCTTCCCAAAGTGTTGGAATTACAGGCATGAGCCATTAAATATAAAATTATTTGGTAATAGAGTAATACCTTAATGTTTGAATTAAATTTATCAATAAATACTTAACTGTCTCTCTCTCTTTTTTTTTTAGAGCAAAAGATTGCCTAAAAGCCATAATGAAAAGAGTAAATCATAAGGTTCCACATGTTGCTCTGCAGGCACTAACTGTGAGTACAAGTCGTGTTATTATTTGATGCAAATTTTAAATGTGTTTTTAATTACAGTAAGTTAATATTTCAATATTCGTATATTAATTTTTATTTCAATTAATAGCTTCTTGGGGCTTGTGTGGCAAACTGTGGAAAGATATTTCATTTAGAAGTATGTTCCCGTGATTTTGCAACAGAAGTACGTGCTGTGATTAAAAATAAGGTAAATTTTAAAAACAGAAGAACTTTAAGTCATTACAAAAATGTAGATTGTGTGTCATTATAACTATATGTGGCATTACTAAAGTATTATAAATGAAGTCATTTTTAGATACATTGAAATGAAATAAACTGTTCTGAAATTTGATTTTTTAATTTGTAGCACCAAAAACTATTCTCCCCAAAGTATATATACTGTAAATAATAGCAAATCCTTTTTGAGGGCTGGTAAGTAGTCATTACTTTAAGCATTTTACATATACTGTATTGTTGAATGCTCTTAACTACCCTTGGAGCATTAGATTCTTGGAAGTTAGATTCCCCTATCATTCTTATTTTATAAATGCAAAAACTGAGACTTAGAAGTAACTTGTCCAAGGTCATGCAGCTGGTAAGTGGAATAGCCAAGATTTACATCCAGGTTTCTCTGGCTCCATTCTCCAAAACATGGAGGAAATAATCTCTGAATATAAAAGATTTGTTGTCATTATAGTAAGACTTAGGAATTGGTGTTAAAAACAGTCATTTTGTATGAAACAACTATATCACAATATGTAGATAGGCATCTATCAATTACTTAACTAGGCTAGAAATTTCAGGACTTTTGTTGATGTTCATATAATTAAAGAGAATTTTGATGGTAATTCTCCTTGTTAAATATTTTAAGTACTTATTTTAACCATAGATTTTTGTTTATTTTCCTTTCCTTTTCCTTAAAAGGCACATCCTAAAGTATGTGAAAAACTGAAATCTTTAATGGTGGAGTGGTCAGAAGAATTTCAGAAGGACCCTCAGTTTAGTCTTATATCTGCAACTATTAAATCTATGAAAGAAGAAGGAATTACTTTTCCTCCAGCAGGTTCTCAGGTGAGAGATTCATTCAGACCCATGGTTGACCCTATAATATTTTGAAGGTATGTATGTTATGTAAAGACTAGGCAAGGTATGTCTAGATTATCATTTTCCACCTTTACTTCCCAAATGACTCTCTAGCATAGTGCCTTCCTTACATTTAGTAGACATTCTAGTTTTTATGTGTATTTCTTCCACATATCAGAACCTTGTGAAGTTAATCAGACATAATGTATTTAATGTTCCTCTAAGTCTACAGTCATGCAAAAGGCATAGGTATATGACATAGCCCTTATATTCAAGAAATTTGTAGCAAATTTGAATGATAGCTTTATACATGTGAAAAATAACTAATTTAGATTGTAAGTGACAAATACAGAATGAGGGGAATAGACTGTATACTGTCTATCTTAATACCAAAGAGAGAAAGAGGTGACTACAGATTGGAATGGTGAAGAAGGTAAAGAGGTAGAATTTTGGGACTTGAATGTATTAATATTTTGTTAGAAGTGAAGAAGTCTTATCAGGAGGTAAGTGAAATGAACAAATTCATGGAATTGAGAGGCTCAAGACTTGTTTGTTGAAGAGTGAATGTGCCTAGAGTGAATGCTTTACATACAAGATGGATGGAAATGTAAGACTTGAAATCTATTTGCTGGGAGAGGGGATAGCTTTAGTAGAACTGGGGTGTGGAGGCAGGGATGTTGACTCATGGAGTGGGCTGGTTTTTTTAGGTCTAGGGGAGAAAAATACTATTCCTTGGGTTTTGCTCTCAGTACCTTATTCCTTCCCATTAATATTAGGATATGGGCTAGGGAAAGAGACTATGAAAAGTACTATATTTTCTTTTATTTTAGATCATAGATCAAAGAGAAAAAAATTTTTTTTTTTTTTTTTTGAGATGGAGTTTTGCTCTTGTTGCCCAGGCTGGAGTGCAATGGCGCAACCTCAGCTCGCTGCAATCTCCGTCTCCCTGGTTCAAGCAATTCTCCTGCCTCAGCCTCTAGGGTAGCTGGGATTGCAGGTGCCTACCACCATGCCTGGCTAATTTTTTGTATTTTTAGTAGAGATGGGGTTTCACCATGTTGGCCAGGCTGGTCTCAAACTTCTGACCTCAGGTGATCCACCTGCCTCGACCTCTCAAAGTGCTGGGATTACAGGCATGGGCCACCAAGCTGGCCGAAAAAAGATTCTTTATAGCTGACCAGACCTAAGGGTACAAGGTAGGGTTTTGAGACAAGAGTCTTATAAGTAATAAAAAGGAAACATTTTCCTGTTCTGTCCTTTCTGCATATTTTTCTGAAAAATCTATGTAAAGAACCGGTTAATGGATCAGAGTCCTGGATACCTGTCTTACATGCTGTTTATTAAATTCAAGCATGACCTTCCTTACTTCACTGCTATGTCTGGCAGACCACTGCCACCCAGCCACAATAACTAGTAGAAGGACTTCACATATATTCCTAGAACTGCACCTCTTGTCTCTGTCCCCACTCCTCTCTCTTCAGTGATGATCATGACTTCTTGCTGGCACTCCTCGTGTAGCTGTACTCCTATAGCAGAGCTCCTCTCACTAAGAGACCTTGGACAATTGAGATCAGGAATACAGTCAGAAAAGAGTCTTTTTAAAATTCTATTAATATTTAAGTACTTTCTGTATGCCAAGTTCTGTGTTACATTTATGCAAAATCTAAGCCAGTTTGAGCCCTGTGTGAGTTTATAATGTTTTCTTGAAAAATCTGGTTTTATTTTAGTATTTGAAAACAATTACTTAAAATTATTATAAGGAACTTCACTTTTAGACCAGGGATGGTGGCTCATGCCTGTAATCTTAGCACTTTGGTAGGCTGAGACAGGAGAATCACTTGAGGCTAAGAGATGCAGATCAGCCCAGGAAACACAGTGAGACCCCGTCTCTACAAAAAATAAAAATTAGCCGGGTGTGGATGCATACACCTGTAGTTCCAGCTTCCCAGGAGGCTGAGGCAAGAGGATCACTTGAGCCCAGGAGTTGGAGGTTACAGTGAGCTATGACTGTGCCATGCACTCCAACCTGGCTGACAGAGTGAGACCCTGTCTCAAAAAAGAACTTCACTTTTAAATGAAACTCAGTTATATCAGTATTTTTTAAAATTTACCATCTGCAAGTAATTATAGAGCTTGTGTTTTGTTTGAAAAGGTAGTTGTGTTCATTTTACTCATACATTTACAGACTGTCTCAGCTGCTGCCAAGAATGGTACGTCATCGAACAAAAACAAAGAGGATGAAGACATAGCTAAAGGTAAATGATCAAGCACATGTAATCTAGTGTTGCTTAAAATATCTTTGTCAGGGCTGGGCGTGGTGGTTCACGCCTGTAATCCCAGTACTTTGGGAGGCCGAGGTTGGCAGATCACGAGGTCAAGAGATCGAGACCAGCCTGACCAACAAGGTGAAACCCCATCTCTACTAAAAATACAAAAATTAGCTGGGCATGGTGGCGGGCGCCTGTAGTCCCAACTACTCAGGAGGCTGAGGCAGGAGAATCGCTGGAACCCAGGAGGCGGAGGTTACAGTGAGCCGAGATGTCACCACTGTGCTCCAGCCTGGCGACGGAGTGAGACTCCATCTCAAAAAATATATATATGTATTTGCCAGAACATTTTTTTGAAATAAAAATGATAATAAAACTAGTATACTTTTATTTCTACCTCAAATCTAAAAACTAGTAGCATCCAAAAAGTAAGGAAAACAAATGACATGCTATCAAATGAATTTAATTCATTATCTTTTTTCAATAATATGTATTTGATGTGCTACCTTTGGAGAGATTACATTTCACCTTTTTTTAATGCCAAAGTTATGAGTCAAGCACAGAAATATGTTCATGGCTTATCCTATATGGAAAGCTACCCATATTATAATGTCACAATCTGTTTGCTATAAAAATAATTGCTGCTGTATATGACAGACCGTGATAATAAAGAATGAGCAAAAACTTTTTTTTAAAAATGTCATGGTTCCCTGCCCTGCCCCACCCTCCCGAAAGTTAACTGTAGCATGTAATTAGACAAATAAAATGCTTGATTTATTCTTATTAAATTTTACATTGTCATCTAATGTTTATTTTATCAAAATTAATTCCAGTTTCTTTGCATTTTAATTTTTGAAACTAGCTATTGAATTATCGCTGCAAGAACAGAAACAGCAACACACAGAAACAAAATCCTTATATCCATCCTCAGAAATTCAGTTAAATAATAAGGTTGCACGGAAAGTGAGAGCTTTATATGATTTTGAAGCTGTTGAGGACAATGAACTCACCTTTAAACATGGTGAAATAATTATTGTTTTGGATGACAGGTATGTTTTAAATCTTTATGGGAAGGTTTAAAGTGTAATGCCCTTAATTTAGAATCCAGAGTATTCAGTTCTTTGACTTTTAGTGTATTTAAATCACAATAGAACCTTTTCATACCTTGTTTTTTCTGAAATAAAAGTTAGGCAGATAATGTGAGCCTCTTCTCATTATATTTGATCATTTATGTTTGTTATATTTGATAATTTATATCTTGGATAAAAGACGTATTAAATAATATTGTTGATGACCACAACTGGGAAACATGTAAATACTCAGTTACTTGAATATGTTTACGTTGGCAGTTGTGTGTACTGAAATTACTGGCAGAAAAACTTTAGGAAGAAATATAGCGATATACCCTTGATCAGAGCACCAAAAGCCATACTTGGCTCCTCCCCAATTCTTAATCTACTACTGTACTCTCCTCAGAATTTCTCTACCATTTAAAGCTGTCATAAAAAATAGATCAATCTCTGTAGAGCTTAATACTGTTCTGTACTTTTAAAAGAAATTCATGAAATTTAGCAAGAGTGAGAAGTAAGCTTGTTGCTGTGAACACAGATTGCAGATGTATTTGGTATCCATTATAAATAACTTAGTTATTTATAACACACTAGTCTAATATATTTCTAGTATATTTTTAAATAAAGGGTAGATAAGTAATGGTTTTACTTTACTGTGGTAAATATTTATGGAGAAAATGTTATGTAATCGACTATTTATAATTAATAACAAATGAGGACACAGTTCTGTCTTCATAAAACCTAGAATAAAATAAGGGAGTTAAAATTACCATATAGACAATTGTATGGAAGGCAGAATGTGGCGAATACCATAAAAGAGGTGCTGTTGGAGCCCAGATAGCAGATTTACACTTGGTGCAAGCATCTGGCAAAGAAGGCTTATCCTGCAGCTCCATTTCAGGTGTGTATCTTGATTGGTTTTGATAAGATAAAAAATTTTGCAAGAAATTGAGGATGGGAAAAGGAAGGTCTCTTAGGCAATCAGGATAGTACCATCTTCACTTAGAAAATCTTTTTTCCATAAAGAAAAATTTTTTGAATAATCATTTGGAGTGGAACACCATGATCCCTGAAGGAGAATAGATAGAAATACAGATGTTTCTCAACTTATATTAGCCTACAGTTGGGCAAAATCATCTAACACAAAGCCTATTTATTATAATAAAGTATTGAATATCTCATGTAACTTATTGAATACTGTACTGAAAGTAAAAACCAGAATGGTTTATGGGTATCTGAGTGTGTATCACTTTTGCACCATCGTAAGTCATGCCATCATGAATTTGACACTGTCTGTAAAGGTGGAGAGATAGTGTGGGCTCTGAACACTGACAGTCTGAAATGTCAGGCTTATGAGTGTCTTTTAGTTAGAGTACTTACAAAAGAACTTAGGTTTACCGTTTTGTTACTCTTATACAACTATGAAGTTAAAGATATTTATAAAATAAAAACAAAATGAGTGGTTTTATCTAAGATTTTAATTTAGAGCATTACTTTACATAACAAAATTTTCTAAAATAAATTGCTGCTCACAAAACAATTTTCAGTTAAGATTTATCACCTCAAAAAAGAACTTTTTTATTTGTAACTGCTAAGAGAATTCAACATGAATATGATGGAATATGCAGGTCAATTGCTGTCATTTTGACGATAGGACACCCTACTTTTATAGTTGCTATAAGCATGCTTATGGGTAAAATATTGTCATTTTAGGTGATTGGTAATCGCTGGTAGACAAATGCAAACTTGCATGCTAAAGTTAAATGACAGTCTTCAGTTAAAAGGAAGTCATCCAGAAAATGACTCTACTCATTGTTTTTATACTTCTGTGGAATTTGAAGCGTAAAATTTTCACACACAGAAGTCCCTTGAAGTCCCTTGAAAATATATCATTCTTGGATCTCCGTTTAAGAACCATTGAGCTGGCAGGGCGTGGTGGCTCACACCTGTAATCCCAGCACTTTGGGAGGCTGAGGCAGGCGGATCATGAGGTCAGGAGTTCGAGACCACCCTGGTCAATATGGTGAAACCCCATCTCTACTAAAAATAGAAACATTAGCCGTGCATGGTGGCGCACGCCTGTAGTCCCAGCTTGGGACTACTTGGGAGGCTGAGGCAGGAGAATCACTGGAACCCGGGAGGCAGAGGTTGCAGTGAGCCGAGATCACGCCATTGCACTCCAGCCTGGGCGACAGAGCGAGACTCTGTCTCAAAAAAACAAACAAACAAACAAAAAAACATTGAGCTGATAGAAAAGGTGCACATTTCTTATTTATTTATTTGAGACAGAGTCTCGCTGTGTTGTCCAGGCTGGAGTGCAGTGGTGCCATCTCAGCTCACTGCAACCCCTGCCCCCTGTGTTCAAGTGATTCTCCTGCCTCAGCCTCCCCAGTAGCTGGGATTACAGGCATGCGCCGCCATGCCTGGCTAATTTTTGTATTTTTAGTAGAGAGGGTTTTGCCATGTTGGCCAGGCTGATCTCAAACTCCTGACCTCAGGTGATCTGCCCACCTCGGCCTCCCAAAGTGCTGGGATTACAGGTGTGAGCCACGGTGCCGGCCCAAAGGCGCACGTTTTTTATTAATGGAGTATATCAAGAAAGTGTTTTACTTTCTAAACTTTTAGCTTTATCTTACCACTCCATGTTTCTTTTCTTTTCTTTTTTTTTTTTTTTTGAGACAGGGTCTCACTCTGTCGCCCAGGCTGGAGTGCAATGGCGTGATCTTGGCTCACTGCAACCTCCACCTCCCAGGTTCAAGTGATTCTCCCACCTCAACCTCCTGAGTAGCTGAGAATTCAGGCGTGCACCACCATGCCCAGCTAATTTTTTGTATTTTTAGGGGTAGAGACAGGGTTTAATCATGTTGGCCAGGCTGGTCTCAAACTCCTGGCCTGAAGTGTTCCACCCGCCTCAGCCTCCCACAGTGCCGGGATTACAGGCGTGAGCCACTGTGCCTGGCTCACTCCATGTTTGTTTTCTGTGTATCATTTCAAATAATCAAGTGGAATTCTTGCAGTTCCAAAAATGCCATTTTCTGCTTAGTCCTCTGTAGCATTGCACCTTTGGTTCTGTCTGCCTGGAAAGCCCTGCTGAAGGAGGTAAAAGCATTTAGAAAAGGAAAAGAACTTTACTTTCAAGGACAGTTTGCAAGGGAGTCCAGGCTTTAGAAAAGTTGCCTCCGCATGTTAAAAAGTAAAACAGGTATTTTAAGGAAAAGACCCCCACAAGGTTACCAGGTTTTTCCAGGTTTACTATTTATATGTTCATGGTAGAAATAGCAGTTTTGTCATGTGATTATTATATCCATAAAGGACATCACTACCTTCAGTCATTGTCATTGCAAAAGTTAGCAGGTGAGTACTTTTTGTTAAGAAATCAGTAGTTAAAAGGAAAGGCTCAAGTTTTTATGTACTTTGAGACCTAAAACTAAATACGGTAACATTTTTTGTTTTATCTCAGAGTGCAGAGTTTTTTGTTTGTTTGTGCCTTCTTTTCTTGCTTATCAATGGCAGGAGGGCAAAATGTCATTTTTATTTCCACAGACTTAATTTTCTTTTCCTCCTGGCAAGTGCCTACTTAACCTTCAAAACCCGTGTCAGATTTTATATCCTCTGAGAAGCCTTTCAACCTTTCTCTGCTTTTTAGCTCCCAGTGGAGTTAAGAGTTCTCTTCTTTGAGCTATAGCTCTCTGAACGTATATAACAGCATTTCTCATACTGTAGTTTAAATAGAGTCATTGCTCAGTTCCTTAGAGAGTTGGTTCCAGAACTCCTGTTGATACCAAAATCCACAGATGCAAGTCTTCAATATAAAATGGCATCATATTTGCATATAACTTACACACATCTTCCTGTATACTTTAAATTATCTCTAGATAACTTATAGTACCTGATACAATGTAAATGCTATGCAAATCACTATATTGTATTTTTAAATACAATATATTGTATTAAAAAAATTTTTGTTCTATTGTCATTTTTGTTTATCTTTCGTGAATACTTTTGATTTGGGGTTTGTTGAGTCCATGGATGTAGCACTCGCCAGATACAGAGGGCAAACTGCACTTCTTTATGTATGTCTCTCTACTAAATCAGTTGATTCTGAAGAGGCTCATCACTTCCTTGGGTGGGAGGAAGGGGAAAGGAGAAAAATTCTGAAGGTAAAGCAAGATAACATATTTTTAGTCAGTTCTGTAGGAGAGGTTGTAAAACACTGCTAGATTTTTTTTTTCTTGTTTTTATGGATAGGGTATGACTGTGTTGCCGAGGCTGGAGTGCAGTGGTTATTCACAGACGTGAGCATAGCACGCTACAGCCTGGGCTCCTGGGCTCAAGCAGGCGGCCTCCCTCAGCCTCATGGGTAGCTGGGACTACAGCTTAGTGCTAGATTTTAAACTTCTTGAGGGCACAAATGGTGTCTTAATTATCTTTGTAATTTCAATGCTTAGCCTGAAGGTACTATTTTCTCCATGGTAGGTTTTCAGAAATGTTAGCTGAATAATGTTTGTTGAAGGTGAGGTTCATGTTCTTTACACTTGTATCATTTTTCGTTTTTCACTCAGTTGTGATTTATTCTTTTTTTAATATAAAAAGCTCTAAATATAAATGCTACATTAAAATTTTCTTTAATTATTAAATGGTTTGTGTAAAATTAGAGTGCCAATTTCTTTAATTTGGGAATTTAAACTTGAACAATGTTTTTTTGCCATCAACATTCCATAGAATCAACTTGTAGTCAGTGGAGAGAATATAGAGCTGGATTAGGGCTGGGAAGGAGTTGTCAATTTGATTGCTTTGCCTACTTTTATGCTTCATCAAAGAGTTTGTAGTAGTGGCTGGGAGGAAAATTATCCTATATTGGTAGGACCACTAAGGAAGGGTACACATACAGTTGTTGGTAGGTTCATATGAAACACTTGCATCCATTTCACAGGTTTGGGTTTTCTCGTTTTATACAAAAATTTCTCAAGTTCAGCTCTCCTTTTCAAAATGAAAAGTTAACTTAAAAATATGTTTGTAAGAGAAAGAAAATTTTTCCTATCTTCCATAGATATTTGCAGATATGATATCTTAGAACTGTCAATACATCAGTACCTCAGTTATTTTCTGGCTTTAAGAACTTGGATGATATATAACTCTTTCATCTCTTTCTAGGGCTCATAAATGAAATGATGTTTCATAATCATAGACATTAATTCATCCATAAGACTCATACTTAAGAATGTCTATCCAATGAGTCAGATTTTTGGAAAGGAATAGATAAAATTATCATTATTTCCAGATACTATGGTTTTCCATATAGAAAATTCAGGAGTCCAATGGACAAACTATTACAAGTGGTAGGAGTTCATAAAGGTTGTTGGATACAAGCTCAACATACAAAACTCAGTAGTATGCTTTAATCACAACTTTTTAGAAAATGTAGTAAAAAAAAAATCAGTAGTAACAAAAATTATATAAATGATCTAGAAATGAATAAGCCTAACAAAGATATGTAAGGTCTTTATGGATTAAATTATAAAATTATTTGAAAGCTATAAAAGAATATAAATATATATTTACATATTATGTTTTACATAAATGTAAATGGAGAAGGATACCATGTTCATAGGGAAGAAACCTTAATATTACAAAGATTTCTTTTTTCTTATATTATTGCATAATTTCAGTGCATTTCCAGTTCAAATCCCAACAGGACTTTTTCCCCAGAGAACTTGAAAAGTAATTTAATATTAATGTGGAAATTTGAAGGTATGCAATAAATGAGAAGGAGTAACATAGGAAGGGTATTTTCCCTGGCAGATATTAAGGTACGTTAACAAGATGTGTAAACAGATGTACGGACTATTGCAACAGAATGGAATCTAGAAATAGGCTCATGAACAGATTACTGTTTGAAAGGTAGGGTATTATAAATTAGTAGAACAAATGATGGACTATTTAATAAATTTTGCTGTGATGAATGGCTCTTTTTATACTACAGATAAAATTTTGATCAGTTTCACATAGTACCTCAAAATTTCATTCCAAATGAATTAAAGACCTAAACATGGGAGAGGGAAAAAAAAATAAAAAAACTAAAACTACAGTTAAGTATATAGGAGAATAGATTTAGTAGTTTAAGGGTAGAAAAAGGTAAAAGTATAAGCCATGAAAGAAAAGATTGCCAAATTTGATTGCATAGGGGAAAAAACCACTGTACAGTTAAAGAAACCATAAACATATGCTGAAAAGACAGCGACAGCCTAGAAGAAGGTCTCTGCATAATTCAGACAAACAACTGCTGTCCAAAATATGTGAAGAACTTCTACAGATCCATGAAAAAAGACAAATGATCCAGTAGAATAAGAAAAGTGGGCAAAAATACGAACAGTCAGTTTGCAGAAAAGGCAATCTGAATAGCTAGCAAGCACAAATAGATGCTTGGGAAATGCAAGTGCATACAATGAAATACGATTTCTCTCCTGTCTGTTTATCAAGTGTTAGTTGGGAAAATTATCACATATAAGGGAAGATGACATTGTTACATGCAACCGGGGGAAGGAAAAGGTGAATTTTCACAGCCATTCTAGGGAACATTTGGCAATATCTAGTAAAATGAAATGCTTATGGCTGGGTGCGGTGCCTCACACCTGTAATCCCAGCACTTTGGGAGGCTGAGGCAGGCGGATCACTTAAGATAAAGTTTGAGACCAGCCTGGCCAACATGACAAAACCCCATCTCTACTAAAAATACAAAAATAGGTGTGGTGGTGCATACCTGTAGTCCCAGCTACTTGGGAGACTGTGACAGGAGAATTTCTTGAATCTGGGAGGGAGAGGTTGCAGTGAGCCAAGATCATGCCACTGCACTCCAGCTTGGGTGACACAGCAAGACTCCGTCTCAAGAAAAAAAAAAGAAATGTTTATATTCTTAAATCCCAGCAAGTTCACGTCTGTGAATAAGCGCAGAGAAACTGTTGCATGTGTG
The DNA here is from genome assembly GCF_028885625.2 of Pongo pygmaeus. Classification (NCBI taxonomy): domain Eukaryota; kingdom Metazoa; phylum Chordata; class Mammalia; order Primates; family Hominidae; genus Pongo; species Pongo pygmaeus. The sequence continues at coordinate 51,591,432 of NC_072384.2, read as the reverse complement.
TCCTCAAGTCTAGGATGATCATTACCTTATCCTTATAATGGTGAAAGACTGGAATCAACCTAAATGTCCATCTATACAGGAATGGATAAATATGGCCTATTCATGTGATGGAATTTTAATTTAAAAGGAATAAGCAAAATTTGAAAGTATTAATATATAAAATTAAAAAGATCTGTATGGATTAGCATCTATGTCTGTCTGTTCTATATGGACTTGGCTATAGATACATGTAAAAGAACAAAAAACAGACTGACAAGAAGGCTACCAACTTTATTGTGGCAGTGTGGTAAGATGGATGTGGTGCTGGGATTTGGGGTCATTACTAAAGGGCAGTTGTGTTTCCTGTTTACTTTTTAATTTTTTAATTTTATTATTTTTTTTTGAGACAGAATCTCACTCTATCCCCCAGGCTGGAGTGCAGTGACGTGATCTCAGCTTACTGCAACCTCTGCCTTCTGGGTTCAAGCGATTCTCCTGCCTCAGCCTCCCAAGTTGCTGGGATTACAGGCACCTGCCACCACACCTGGCTAATTTTTGTATTTTTAGTAGAGACGGGGTTTTGCCATGTTGGCCAGGCTAGTCTCGAACTCCTGACCTCAGGTGATCCACCCGCCTCGGCCTCCCAAAGTGCTAGGATTGCAGGCATAACCTACTGCATCCGGCCTTACTTTTTTAAAGTCCAGAATAAAAAATGATTAATTGCTAATTGGTTCTAATTTTTTTTTTTTTTTTTGAGACGAGTCTTGCTGTGTCACCCAGGCTGGAGTGCAGTGGCACCATCGTGGCTCACTGCAACCTCCTCCTCCCGGGTTTAAGCGATTCTTCTGCCTCAGCCTCCCAAGTAGCTGGGACTACAGGTGTGTGCCACCATGCCCGGCTAATTTTTGTATTTTTAGTAGAGACGAGGTTTCACCATGTTGGCCAGGCTGGTCTCAAACTCCTGACCTTAGGTGATCTGTCCACCTTGGCCTCCCAAAGTGTTGGGATTATAGGCATGAGCCACTGCGCCTGGCCTGGTTCTAAGTTTAGATATAGGGATGTGGATATTTGTTTTACTTGTACTTTTTAATATCATTTGTTAAATTTAAGAAAAATGACTTAATTATAGCTGCATGTAAACGGATATATTCAAAGGAGGCTAAATTTAATTTTTAATTCCTCTTTGCTATTGTATTAAAATGTGGGGAACAAATGATATTTTTTGCACTGTATTTTTAGTGATGCCAATTGGTGGAAAGGAGAAAATCACAGAGGAATAGGACTTTTCCCATCCAATTTTGTAACAACTAATTTAAACATAGAGACCGAGGCAGGTAAGTTAAATCTTAGAGAACATTAGATCTATTTAAGTTTTTTTCACTTAAATTTTATGATTCAGTTTTGGATGTAAAGTAGATTGGCATTTAACTTTTGTTTTAAATCATTTCTTTATAGGCATGACAATCTAACCTACTTTTTAACCAAATTAAGGGGTTAATTTAGCCTGTGTCAATCCCAAGAATTATTTCCTCTTATTTTACATCCTCTGAGAGTTAGCATACATAGTTAAATGTCAGGCATAAAATCGTATGTGACCATGCAGGTATTGAAATCAACCTAACTATGTAGTGTAAGAGGCAGTTCATATCTATTCTGTACAAAGAGTGTTTTGATTCATCAGTGAACCACAGAGGCAAAGTGGGAGTGGTGTGGGGAGGTTGTGGTTGGCAAGTGCCGAATATGATTATTGGGGTTAGGAGTACTCCTAAATTTTAGACCTTTCCTCACCTTGATTTGATGCTAGGGAGCTTGAAACAATAACAAAGTAATGTAATCAAGCCACTAAGCTTCCTGTTTCAGATCTGCTGAACTTAAGTCAGTCTGCAGCCACAGACAGTTCCATTTTAGTCACTTTAGCCATTGTCAACCATGCTGAGAAAGCATTCCATTTGTTATTCAGGTAGGGAGGTGGGGAAATCTGAGTGTAAAGGAACAGCTCATAATAGTACTAATGATGGTAATCAGAAATAGTTACTGGTTTTTGAGCATTCATTATTTGTCAGGCATTATGCTAAGTCATCTGTACTATTGCATTTCAATCTCACAGTTCTGTGAGATAGCTACTTTTGTTGCCCTGTCTTACAGATAAGGACACTGAGGCTGAGGGATTATGTGTCTAGTAAGTGATTGAGCCAGGATTCTATGGTCAGTCAATCTGACCTTAACACTGACTCACTGAGGGATATATCAGTGCTAGTCCTTGCTAGTTCAGGAGAAAGAACTTCAAATTTTCATTTGAAAATTGAAAGCATTATGCATGTGTAACATCGTCTTAGTATGTGTAGAGTGATACATTCAGAAAAATGAAGTCGTGAGAGGTTGATACTCACTGATTTGAATATAGAGTACTTTGCCATTATTTATAATTTTATTCCTCTTAACTGACTCTCTAAGTAGATAGGAATATTGGAGATACCTTTAAAAAATAACTTTATAGATCATGCTCAGGGGATTCTATATAGCAATTTCTCCTTGACATAGGCTGGAGAGTATTAAGAGGAAAAAATATTGGGGGTTTTCAGTTTATCCTTGTGTTATGCTGACTTCTCTTCTTTGAAAGTTAGCCAAATATTTGAAATAAATGACTAACAGTTGGGATTTAAAATTGTTTGGCTACATAGGTTTTTATTATAGTTTTATTTTTACCAAAATTTACTTTGTTAAAATATGGTACATTCTAGCAATACTCCAGGGAACATTTAAATAGTTTTCTGGGTTTATGTATTTGTAAGTTTTTTTTCAACCTTCTCTTCATGAAAAACTTTGTGTTTAGTGTTGTTTTAACTATTATCGAAGTTAGCTTAAAATAAGTTTTATTTTTTGTTCATATAGGAAATAGTTTTTTTAATAGAAGCGAAGAGTGTAGAAGGAACTCGTAGATGTAACTATGAAATTAGCTAGTTAATAATCTGCTAGATAATAATCTGCTGTCATATATTTATTCACCCCAGTGGTAACACTCAGTTTTCAGGAAAATGCCTAAAATGTCGGCTGCTGTTTATATTGTACACTTGTTCCACTAAAATTTTAAGTTCCAAGAGGTTAGGGATTCTTGTCTGTTTTATTCACCGGTGTATGTATAAATGCCTAGAACAATGCCTGGCACATAATGAGTACTAAACAAGTGTTTGTGAAATAAATGACCAAACGTATGTAATAAACGTATGTAATATTGATTATAAAATGTGATGAATATTTGAAGGACTTCTGTTTTTTTTCTTGTGGACAATCATAGGCCACTTATAAATTAATGGCTAAAATTACTGAAGTAAATGCTGAGGAACTTAAAATTACTTTGTTTCTATAGCGGCTGTGGACAAATTGAATGTAATTGATGATGATGTGGAGGAAATTAAGAAATCAGAGCCTGAGCCTGTTTATATAGATGAGGTAGGGTCCCTCTTTTGTTTAATAGTTAAACTATCAAGACATTTAAATGTACTATCTTTGAGAATGCTTGGAAAGAGTAATTTCATATTTACTGAAGTTAAAACTCTTGAGTTTTTAAAAAAGTGTCCTGTTACTTTTTTAGGATAAGATGGATAGAGCCCTGCAGGTACTTCAGAGTATAGATCCAACAGATTCAAAACCAGACTCCCAAGACCTTTTGGATTTAGAAGGTACTTAGTGAATATTTTATATTATTTTAATATTACTTAATATTTTAGCTATTCATGATGTCTTCAGTTTCTTCTGCCTTGTATTTGCCTCTAGAGGTTAGAAATCTCTGGTGGGGAACAGACTAGTGCAGTAAAATAGTAAAGTATGACTTGGAAGGCATTGTCATAAACCTGCAAATCCTTTTCATAAAGGAAGTATTTGTATTTCTTTAAGCCCACTAGTAAAACTGGCTGAAGATTTTTGCAGTCCAAAAAAGGACAGAATTAAAAATAACAGTACATCAAATTGAGTCAAAATGTTTAAAATGCTTATCGCTGTTTAATGTTCTTGTATTATGAATTTAAAGGACCAAATTATACATGATAATTGTTAACTTCATAACATAGTCAATTGATGCATGTTGATGTGTCTTTTAGTCTCTAAGAAATGTGAGAACAATTAAAACGTGTTTTTTATGCTTTTAAAAAAAATCCTTTGGGATAAGAATCTCTGGTAAATAATTCTTCTTAAATCTTTTTATAGAAGAAACATCTGGTTATGAATATAGAATACAGCATTGTGCTCTTTATTGTGTCAGTGTTCACATTGGGAAATACACAGTATGTTTAATCTTTAAATGTCTTAAGTAAATGAAAAATCTTCATATCTGATGGGCAAAGGTTACATAGTTTATATACTGTGGCTTAAGTTTGTTTTAGTTAACTAATCATAGTTTTCTAGATGTCTTTAAGACTTTGGGATAACTCCAGATTTCAGTCTGTCAACTTAGTTAATAGTTTCAAGAAAACATAATGAGGTTTTTATTTTAAAGTTGACCTTGCTTTTAGTCACATGATAGTAATATGTAGTAGTAGTGCTGAATAGTAGTCTTTCTCTAGCATGAGCTTAATCTCTGTGTATTATGCATAGTGTTGTATATTGGTGCTATATTGTTAAAAATTGTTGAAATTGGCTTAAACTGGATTAAGTTTCTATATTTGTAAGTATTTTTGTATTTACAGATATCTGCCAACAGATGGGTCCAATGATAGATGAAAAACTTGAAGAAATTGATAGGTGAGATTTTTCGTGCAAGGAATAAAAAGTATAGTTTTGGGGGGTTCACTTGTTTTTTGGCAAACAGTAAAGTAGGGAAAGTTTTTGTGGAACTGTACAATTCATGGAAATTGTTTTTCAGTTTCCCAAGCTCTTACAAATTTATAGCAAGGTGGTGCTTTTTATTTTGTTTTTGTTTTTCTAAAAAACAAGCTCTGACAAGTTTTATTAAATAAAAATTTTGCATGGCTTACTTTTCACCAGTCTGTTCTAGCATGCTTCTAGTGATATTAGAACTGCCTGGATCAGTGATAGCCAGTGTGCATACTCTCTAGTATTTTCTGCATGCTGTGCCCATCATTGCCACTGTAGTGATGGACAGCAGTTTTGGCCAACATTGTATAGCACTCTATTTCAGATTTCCTCAAAGCTGGACAGTTTTAGTGAGGATGACCAATTTTGCTTTGCCTTTTCTGATCATCTTCAGAGTCTACTTTTACCCCAGCACATACTTTCCACTTTTCATAAGTTGGAGCCTAGAGTTGATCAACTCCTGACTTTTTCCTCTTTGAGACTATCCTGCCTTAAGTCCAGGAGGGTCCCCAACTAAGAGCAGCTGCCAAGATGGCTGAGGAGTCTGGTGTTTTTTATTTAGGGTTTTTTTGGAGATGGACTTTTGCTCTGACACCCAGGCTGGAGTGCAGTGGCGTGATCTCGGCTCACTGCAACCTCTGCCTCCCGGGTTCAAGCAATTCTTCCGCCTCAGCCTCCTGAGTAGCTAGGATTACAGGCGTGCACCGCCACACCCGGCTAATTTTTGTATTTTCCGTAGAGACAGGGTTTCACCATGTTGGCAGGCTGGTCTCGAACTCCTGACCTTGTGATCTGCCCAACTTGGCCTCCAAAGTGCTGGAATTACAGGCATGAACCACCGTGCCTGGCCGAGAATTGAATTCTTATGAGAAGTGGTACTTATAAAAATTTTAAATGAGATTTCTCTAGTGTTTGAAGCTAAATCACACCTTCTCTTTTCATTTCTTGTCCTTGTATTTGTTTCTATTGCTCTTTTAATTTTATCCTATATAGTTTTCTTTTTCTTTTTTTTTTCTTTTTTTTTCTTTTTTTTTTGAGATGGAGTCTTGCTCTGTCACCCAGGCTGGAGTGCAGTGGTGCGATCTCGGCTCGCTGCAACCTCCACCTCCCGGGTTCAAGCCATTCTCTGCCTCATCCTCCCAGGTAGCTAGGATTACAGGTGCCTGTCACCATGCCTGGCTAATTTTTGTATTTTTAGTAGAGATGAGGTTTCACCATATTAGCCAGGCTGATCTCGAACTCCTGACCTTGTGATCTGCTCACCTCAGCCTCCCAAAGTGCTGGGATTACAGGTGTGAGCCACTGCACCCAGCCTCATGCCCAGCTTTTTTTTTTTTTTTAAAGATAGGGTCTTGCTGTGCTGCCCAGGCTGGTCTCAAACTCTTGGCCTCAAGTGATCTTCCTGCCTCAGCTTCCCAAAGTGCTGGGTTTATAGGCATGAGCCACTGTGCCTGGCCCTTATTGTCCTTTAAAAATAGGAGCAGCCGGGCACAGTGGCTGAAGCCTGTAATCCCAGCACTTTGGGAGGCCGAGGTGGGTGGATCATGAGGTCAGGAGATCGAGACCATCCTGGCTAACATGGTGAAACCCCGTCTACTAAAAATACAAAAAATTAGCCAGGCGTGGTGGTGGTGGCCTGTAGTCCCAGCTACTCGGGAGGCTGAGGCAGGAGAATGGCGTGAACCCGGGAGGCGGAGCTTGCAGTGAGCCGAGATCTCACCACTGAACTCCAGCCTGGGCGAAAGAGCAAGACACGGTCTCAAAAAAAAAAAAAATAAATAAAAATAAAATAGGAGCAACACTGAAGGGGGTAGACTTTCAGGGTTTTGAGCTTTTAACTTGGTTCTGCTCCCTTATTTCTCAGCTCTCTCTCTGAAGTCAGAGGGAGAACCTGTAGTGAAAGGAAAACAAGGGATAGGGCTTAGTATTCCATCATCATCCCTTTCTAGTGGTATTTATTGAATTAATATATAAACAGCACAAGAAGAAAAGATTAGATAGGGCCAAAATAAGAAGGAGAATAGAAACTACTTTTCTGCCTCTGCCAGAGAAGTGCAGTAGCAACAGGACTTTTCCTAGTCACCAGAGATTGTCGTCTTTGTTCCAGGGGACATTTTAAAAATAAATTTGTTGTGTTTTCTAAAGAAATGAAAAATCTGTGTGGCAATTAACAGTAGTTTTGCCATATTTTAGAGAAAGCATTAAATATCTCCTTACACATCTACTTTGTTTCAATGCAGCATGTTAATGGTTAGTGAATAATCAAACTGGAAAAGATTATCATAAAAGTATTATGATAGATGTGGCTGTATGTTTAGTTCAGACACAATTTTTTTTAATTTTTTGTATATTCAATTTGAAGTTGGTTGAGTGCACGGATGCAGAACCCATGGACATGGAGGGCTGAGTGTTTGTCCACACATTCTACAATGGAAATCATTGTCCTTGATAATTATCCCTTGATATGAGTAGATATTATATAATGAAAAAAGGCAGAAGCTATGACAATTTAATCTTATTTTTGGTTCATAAAAAGAATTTTGTTAAAGGAAAAGATCTAGAAGAATTAGAAGTCAGAGTGAGGCCACTGTGGGGGCTCAGACCTATAACCCCAGCATTTCAGGAGGCTGAAGTGGGAGAATCATCTGAGCCCAGGAATATGAGACCAACTTGGGTAATACAGTGAGACCCCGTCTCTACAAAAAAATTTTTTAACGATTAGCTGGGCTTGGTGGTGTGTGCCTGTAGTCCCAGCTCCTCAAGAAGCTGAGGTGGGAAGATCACTTGAGCCTGGGAGGTCAAGGAGGCTGCAATGAGCCATGATTGCACCACTGCACTCCAGTCTGGGTGACACAATGAGATCCGCTCTCAAAAGAAAAAAAAATCAAAGTGGCCATTCTGATATTAGTTAATTTTTTGAGTGAGAACTCAACCATTAACCAGTTTTCTTACCAGTTTGTTTTTGAATAGGCCAACTGGCATTTTTTCTTGTTGTATGGCCACAGCTGCAGATGCAGCTCCTGTTCTGGGAAATGTTTCCTGTTCTTCAACAAATTCTTATTGACTATTATTTACCCTAGTCAAGTATTCAAAGATAAATATCCTTTTTTCCCTTGAATGGATCATCATGTTTGTTATTCCTACTAAGAAAAACAACTTTACTGTTAGAAAGTTAAATTGTACATTTCATTTTTGTCATTGTACAGAATGAAATTTTGTAGCATTTTATCATCCTAAGAAATTATATTGAGTAAACATGTAAATTGACTCCAAAAAAGTTTAGGTAGATTTGTTGAAGAGAGATTCATAGTCTGGACTTAACTATGTTCCAGACTATTCTAATCTTATTTCCTCCTGTCCTCCAAAGGTAATTTTCTACCACCTGATCAAGTTGCTGTTTTGCCTTATTACTCTGGGATTGTGTCTCAAATCTTTAAGGGGATTTCAAACACAGTGATCATGTCTTTCTACTGCATTTTCCTGGTGTTTCATCAGCATACTGGGTTTTGTGGATCAAATTCCTACAGTTACATTTTAGTTATGCATTTGTTAGCATGGCACTAATTTCTGTAGCTTTCTGGGTGACTTGTAACTGATTTTTTTTTTTTTATTATTTGAGACAGAGTCTCGTTCTGTTGCCCAGGCTGGAGTGCAGTGGCGCGATCTTGGCTCACTGTAAGCTCTGCCTCCCGGGTTCACACCATTCTCTTGCCTCAGCCTCAGCCTCCCAAGTAGCTGGGACTACAGGTGCCTGCCACCACACCCGGCTAATTTTTTGTATTTTTAGTAGAGACGGGTTTCACCGTGTTAGCCAGGATGGTCTCGATCTCCTGACTTCGTGTTCTGCCTGCCTTGGCCTCCCAAAGTGCTGGGATTACAGGCATAAGCCACCGTGCCCGGCCTGATATTTTTGATAATAGAGTTTGACCTGCTTAATGCAGTCATTCCTACCAGAGAGAGAACAAACTTTTCATTGTTGTAGTTCAGACATAACAGACTCTAGTAGAAGAAAAGTGACAAATCTTGATAGGACTCAGTCCAGGCTGTTTACTTGGTAGTCCTGTGTCTGTCTGTGTGCCTCTGCTTGTTGCCTCTCTGTGTTTATGTAGAAAGAACCACATTCAGTAAAAAGGCTTGTGGATGTTTCAGGTCAGATGAAAAGTGGTTGCTTAGCTTTTGTAAATTTGACAGTGCAAAGAGAGTTCTTTATTACTCCCAGGGGAACTATCCAGTAGGAAGAGTTTTCTCTGAAGCTTCTTGGGCAAATTCGAAGATGCTTTTATTTGGGTTTGTTGTCATTACATAATAAAGCATTGGTTTACTTACTTTCTCAAAATAAACCAACCAACAAATGAGCTGTAGAGATTAGTCTTACACATTGTTTTTACTTGGATTTTCAAGGATAATTATTTAAGTAGGTTTTTTTTTTTCAGTTGACACTTTCATGGATATAAACAAATGAAAATGTGTGTGTGTGTTTTTTTAACAAGTGTTTTTAAATTTCCATCATATTGTACTTCATAGAGGTTCTGAGCCTTGCCTGGGTACTTTCTTTTATTGAGATTTTTAATTAAGGCCTAGATTCTTACTCAAATTGAGAATTTTCTTTTTAATAATCGAATTCTCAACAAAAACCTGGAATGTGTGAAAGTAAATTCTCTCAGCACCAAAATTATGAATTGATTGCATTTTATGAGGTGTGGAAGGACTTTTCCCTAATATTATAAAGTCATATTGTCACCAGTAGAGGATTGTGACTGCAAGTTGTCCATGTTCTTAGCATTTTGAACAAAGAATTGGACAAAATGCCCAGCAAAGCAAAGAAACATCGAAGCAACAAAAGAACAAAAGCAGGGTTTTATTGAAAAAGAAAGTACACCCCACAGTGTGGGAGTGGGCCTGAGCAGCAGCTCAACGGCCAGGATACAGAATTTTCTTGGGTCCAAGTACCCCCTAGAAGTTTCCCATTGGCCTTTTCGTGCTCACCTCATGTAAATGAAGTGGAAGCTCACAATCAGTCTGATTGGTTGCAGAAAGCAGCCAACCAGAGGCTGAAATGAAGTTACAAAGGTAACACTGCTGTGCAAACATCTGATTGGTTGCAAAAAGCAACCAATCAGAGGCTAGGGTGAAGTTACAAAGTTATATTTCTGTGCAAATAAAGACTCCGCCCACAGTCAGTCTGATTGGTTGTGGACAGCAGCCATTCAGAGGCTGAAGTTACAAAGTTGGAAACGAAGACTGGACCTGTAATCAGTCTGATTTTTTTCGGACACCCAATTTCCCATTTGCTGCACAGAAAACGTGGGGGGTTTGCAAAGGAAGTAGCCTCTGGTCCTTTTGTTACTTAGGTGTGGAAAGTTAGGGTTGGTTTTCCTTTCAATTTAGTTATAAGAAGTAAGCTTGAAAAACAGCCTTAGATTCTCTGCCTCCAGACCCTATTCTCCTGCCTCAATATCAGCCTAGCTATTACAAAGATTAAGCAGTTCTTCCTCTTAGTTTCCCTTTGTGAATATTCTTTCATTAAATATAAAAAAGCCTTTTAATATATTAATAGGAATTGTGCTAAATTAAAAAAATAATTTGTATTACTAAATACGTGCTAAAAACTAGAAGAGTATTATAATACTTTTCTTCTACATCAGGAAGCATTCAGAATTGTCTGAATTGAATGTAAAAGTCCTGGAAGCTCTGGAACTATATAACAAATTGGTGAATGAAGCACCAGTGTACTCAGTCTATTCAAAGCTCCACCCTCCAGCACATTACCCACCTGCATCATCTGGGGTTCCAATGCAGGTGAGCATGTTTTTTGAGAACATTTTCTAAATTATAAACAAGTTTTAAAAGTAAAAGAAAATGTTTTATAGCATAGTATTAAGATTTCTTTTGTCTGTGAATAAAATTATAAAATTTATCTTTGATTGTTTCAGTAAATATTGGCTAAACAATTAACATTCACCAGAGCAAATTAGACAGATACTGATATTTCACAAATACATTTTAGTTCAGTTTTAACATGGATGAAAAGACCATTAAGTATGTGAGGGTAGTTCTGGTTCTTCATATGCTTTTGTAAGTATAAAGCATAAATCTTTTATGTAAATATAAATCCTTTTTGTAAATGTGGGGTATAAATCTTTTGATTTAGGACAGTACCTGACATATCAGAAGTTCCCCAGGTGAGGTACTAACGGTTTCCTGCTGCTCAACAAAATTTAACATTTCTTTACAAATTTCCATAAAGATTTATTTGACTTACATGATTATTAACAGGCACAATGAACTTCTAGAGTATGCTTTATACTTCCTTTACTTAGCTGCATGACTTACATTGTTAAAAATCTGTGCATAGCAAAGATATGATACATGTCTAGGAGGTACAGACTCCGTAAGCCATCCAGGAACATCCATAAGCCATCTTTTTCCAGTACTTTTCACCTTTTTTGTGTGCTTGCCATGTGAAGTGAATACTTAACATTTGTCAGTATCCCCATTCGGAAGCGTTTTTTGAAATTTCAGCCTATTAGCCAATTGAATTCAGAATGAGCTTGGATGAGCAAAATTCATGTTAATTTATGAAAACTGGTATGTAAAGGTGCATGTGAAGGAGACACCAAGGAGATAGGGTAGAATGTGGGTGCATAATTTAGATGACTTGACACAACATAATTGTTAAGTAAAAAAAGAATAGTCACTATGGTAACTGTCACGTCAGACAAGATACATTTATCAAATATGCCATGCCTTGATCTTTTTGAAAATTAGGAGGGTAGGCAAGATTTTTCTGGCTGCAAAAGACATTTGGGATTTATTCAGTTTGCTTCTGTTTTCAGAGTTGTTCGCTGCTGCTGTGAAAGTGGAACAAAACAGCAGTGTCTGTATCATTGTATGATAAAACTTTATGTTTGCTTTTTTGTGTGTCTGTAAAGGGTTATTTGCCATTCTGTGTCAGGTTTTGGTGTTTAGTTGCATTCTACTTACTGCGTTTTGCCAAGCACAACTCATGTCTCTAAAAAGTTAACTTTCTTTCTGTTAGATTCCTCACATAATCTGTATCTACAGTGTTCACTCAAGAGCATTTGAAATATTCAAAAGTTTTTATTCTAATTTGACAAAAATATATCTCTACTAGAAGCAGTTGGGGTAACACATTAGTTGTATCGTGTAGGCTACTCAGGAACCCTAAACTGCAGAAGAAGCTGATTCTCACAGTCTCAGCCTATTGTCAGTGGATTGTTACATGTCTACTAAGGAGGTAATGTGATTGTACTTAATATAGCTTATTTGGCATTTCTAGCATTCTAAATTTTCAGATGAATGGTCTTTGCTTTAAAAATAGCTTAATTTAAAACTGGATTGATGATCATTATGGTATGATATGATATTAAATGTGTGCATTGTTTTGATGCTATATTTAGTAGACAGGTGGTAGACCCTGTCCTTAAGGAGCTGTTGTCCTGAAAATAAGTAGGGCACATATAAATGTCCAAAGAGACCTAAACCATTTTTGCTGTTTCCTGAGGATACATGTCTTTTGCCCATAACTCTTCTTTACTTTTGTCCTGTTTGTCTTAAAGGTAGGAAATAAAGTAGACATTGCCAGGGAAGCCCTGGCACCCTTATACCATTTCTTTTTCAGCTTTTTCTCTCAAGTTTCTTTCTTAGGAAGGAGTTGGATGAGTCATCCTGGGATGAGGGTAAAGAAGGTTATCATTGTTATAGTGACTTTGAGTAATGGTGGGCTTCCCTTCAAGGGAGTGTATAGTTTTCTGTGGCTCTACAGCAAGACATGTTTACTGAGTAATAGGCAACCTGGATAGATTGCAATCCACTACTTAAAAGTATACCACCTGTCTTTCTCCCAGCTCTCTGTAAAAATAACAGCCAAACAAATCAACTTTGCATAGATTTGGCACTGTGATTTGACAGCTCTCCACTTTTAGCTCTAAGATGGATAGATTGGTAGAATCAGATTGCTTCCCAAAGAAGTATAGTTTCTTTCCTTTAAGTCTTTTAACATTTTAAATATATTATTAGGCACATGTTTGGGAGATTAGTGAATCAACTTTTTCTTTCTGATTAATAGACATATCCAGTTCAATCACATGGTGGAAACTATATGGGTCAGAGCATTCACCAAGTAACTGTTGCCCAAAGCTATAGCCTAGGACCCGATCAGATTGGTCCACTGAGATCTCTGCCTTCAAATGTGAATTCCTCAGTGACAACACAGCCTGCTCAAACTTCATATTTAAGGTAAGTTTTGGGAGCTGTATTGATTTTATAATTATATGTGTTAATTTTCCTAGATTTTCAGAATGAGAATATATAGACCCTTATTAAGATGAAGTTACAGAACTGTTTATTCATAATCCTGTGAAGTGGAATGGTGTTACCTTAGCTTTGCTACCCATACTGAGATTATTGCCCGCCCTTAAGCTTACAGTCTGCATCCTTGGGACAAAATAAAGCTAATTGTCCTTTATGAGATTAAGCCCATGATGTGCTTAGCACTGTGCTATAATCAGCCTGTGAAGTAGTCCCAGGCTTATTTATCTGCATGCACTCTTAAAAATTAGAAAACTGTTGTTACTTTGACCCTTAAGAAGGGCGTTTGAACTGTGGAATTTATAGTTCAGGTTTTTTTGTTTTGTTTTTTTGAGACAGAGTCTCCCTCTGTCGCCCAGGCTGGAGTGCAGTGGCTAGATATCTGCTTACTGCAACCTCCGTCTTCCAGGTTCAAGTGATTCTCCTGCCTCAGCCCCCTGAGTAGCTGGGATTACAGGCACGCGCCACCACGCCCAGCTAATTTTTTTGTATTTTTAGTAGAGACGGGGTTTCAGCATGTTGGTCAGGCTGGTCTCGAACTCCTGACCTCGTGATGTTCCACCCGCCTCGGCCTCCCAAAGTGCTGGGATTATAGGTATGAGCCACCACGCCTGGCCAAGTTTTTTTTTTTTTTTAAGACAAGGTCTCACTCAGTTGCTCAGGATAGAGTGCAGTGGCATGATCTCAGCTCACTACAGCCTTGACCTCCCGGTCTCAAGCTATCCACCCTCATCAGCCTCTCCAGTAGCTGGGACTACAGGCGAGCACCACCATGTTCTGCTAATTTTTATATTTTTTTGTCGAGGTAGGGTTTTGCCATGTTGCCCAGGCTGGTCTCAAACTCCTGAGCTCAAGGGATCCTCCTGCTGTGGCTGCTCTAAGTGCTAGGATTACAGGCATGCACCACCACACCCAGCCCTGTAGTTCTTTTTTTAAATAAAAACACTTTTGCTCTAAGAGTTGTATTTAAATCTTTCTATTCATTTTGCTTAACCATATAAAATGTTCATTCAATATAATCATATGTGGATGATCTATAAGGTCTCTTCTCACCCTCAAACTCCATGAGTATGAATTTTAGATATTATATGAATATTAAATAAATCTGTTCATATTAGTGTTCAGTTAGAATAAAATATAAAATTTTGCTATGTTTGGTAACACTAGGAATTATGGAGAAAAAACTGGTGTAGTTTTGAAACTAATTCTCTTTTATTGCAAAGCAGTTTATTTGGTGGAATTTAAAATTACATAATTTTTTCTATTGAAACTTTTTTTATAGATGGGGTTTTATCACCCAGGCTGGAGTACAGTGTTGTGATCATAGTTCATTGCAGCCTCCAACTCCCGGGCTTAAGGGATCTTCCAGCCTCTGCCTCCTGAGTAGCTGAGACCACAGGCGCATACTACACCCAGCTAATGTTATTAATTTTTTGTAGAGATGGGTATTGCCATGTTGCCTGGGCTGGTCTCAAAGCAGGCTGACCTCAAGCAATCCTCCCACCTTGGCCTCCCAAAATGCTGGGATTAGAGCCATGAGCCTCCGAGCTCAGCCCTAAAACCGCTGGGCATGGTGTGTGTGTGTGTGTGTGTGTATATATATATACACACACATATATATAGATATACACACACACACACACACATATACACACACATATATATGTATATGTATATATGTATATGTGTGTATATATACACATATATACACAAATATATACACGTGTGTGTGTATATATGTGTATATATATACATATATATGTGTATATATATACACATATATATGTATTTTTTTTTTGAGACGGAGTCTCGCTCTGTCGCCCAGGCTGGAGTGCAGCAGTATGATCTTGGCTCACTGCAAGCTCCGCCTCCCGGGTTCACGCCATTCTCTTGCCTCAGCCTCCTGAGTAGCTGGTACTACAGACACGTGCCACCACACCCAGCTAATTTTGTTTTTATATTTGTAGTAGAGACGGAGTTTCACTGTGTTAGCCAGGATGGTCTTGATCTCCTGACCTCGTGATCTGCCCTCCTTGGCCTCCCAAAGTGCTAGGATTACAGGTGTGAGCCACCGCGTCCAGCCAAAAGTATATATATTTTAAGAGAAATGTATGCCATAGTAGTTATAGGAACAAACAAGTCTTGCAATTTGATGTGATTTTTCAGCTTAGTTTGTGAAGTGTCAATAAAGAAACTATAGTTTTGGACTATCCTAAGGGTCAATTTTGGGCTCTATACAGACTACACTGTTTTCCTTTTAAAAGTAGAAAGTCCTTACTGAAGGAAAGCTTGAAGGATGTTTACAGAGAAGAGGTGGACTTCTTTGTGCTGGATTGGGAGATGGGGAAGGGAGAATGTGGGCTGAAAGTGGCATCTTGAGCCAGGGCTCCATTCTCATTGTAAATGGCCAAGGGTACTTCTGTCAGGAACAGTTTGCATCTCCTCAGATGGTTTCTGAATGTTTTTAGTTAGAGATTCTGGAGAAGGGAAGTTAAATTGGCCTTAGAATCTCACATTTTGTTTGTTTTCAAGTATCTCTCTCTTCTTACCAAATATAAAAATTACATTAACAAGCTCAGCATGGTGGCTCATGCCTGTAATCCCAACGCTTTGAGAGGCCAAGGCCAGAGGATCACTTGAGCCCAGGAGTTTGAGACCATCCTGGGCAACATAGCAAGACCCAGTCTCTACAAAAAAAAATTTTTTTTTAATTAGTTGGAACTAATTTAAATTTTTTTAAATAGTCCCAGCTACTCGGGAGGCTTAAGGCAGGAGGATTGCTTGAGCCCAGGAGTTTGAGAATGCAGTGAGCTATGATCTGCACCCCAGCCTGGGCAACAGAGCAAGATCCCATCTCAAAAATAAAAAAGAAGAAGAAAATTTGATTAACAGTATTCAATGGCTGGAATGATTAAATTGTAATCAGAACAGCAGAGCTACATAAGCTTAAAAAGAAGATGGAAAAGGCATTTTTGTCATGATGATTGGTCTCTAACTGTAACCTTAGATATTGCAAAGTAAATATGGTTTTCTTTTTAAAATTTTGTTTGTAGCACTGGACAAGACACTGTTTCCAATCCTACTTATATGAACCAGAACTCTAACCTACAGTCAGCTACTGGTACAACTGCTTACACACAGCAAATGGGGATGTCTGTGGATATGTCGTCTTATCAGAACACTACTTCCAATTTGCCTCAGCTGGCAGGCTTTCCGGTGACAGTTCCAGCTCATCCAGTTGCACAGCAGCACACAAATTACCATCAGCAGCCTCTCCTTTAGAAACAAAGCAAGCATTTTCTTGAAAGCCTTCATAAGTGTATTATTCAGTCCTTGTGATACCAACCTGAAAATATTAAAACTTTTTTCCCTCTCAACTCAAAAGGACCATGAATAAATAAAGCACAAAAACCTCTCTTATTCTACAAGGCCATAAAAGGTTTTTTTTTCAGTCCAGTTTGTTTGAAGTCAATCTTTTGATCAGAGGCAGCTTAAAGATGCTTTCAGTTAGTTTTGTCTTACTTTCAGATTTCTCTACATAAATCTAGATACTCATTAAGTAGCCTTATGACAAACAGTATGAGATACTTATGACAAACTCGCTCTGTTACCCAGGCTAGAGTGCAGTAGCATGATCGACAGAGTGAGTTTGTCATAAGAATCTCATACTTATAAACAGTATGAGATAGGAGGATTAAAATGTTTTAAAGAAACCACTATTTCCCCCTAAAATGTCATAAGAGCACTGAAGAACTTGAAATATTTTTTTCAGAGTTTCTCACACACTGTTATTTTAAAAGCCTAACTTTTTTGTGTGTAAGCGTTTAGCTTGCCAGCATATTTCTTTTTGGCTCCTTAAATTGCAGTTGTGTTTGCAGTATTGTCACTTTTGCTCTCACTGTTATGTTGAATAATAATTAGCATATAATTGTCTACAGAAACAAGAGCAATCTGGAAGGAACAAAAATGTTTTCTGTGATTAACAGTGAAGACCTTGTAAATGCAGATGTGTGATAAAGCATTTAGTCAGTCCCCCAAACAGTCATGCCAACTGTGAAGGAATGTCCCACAAAACATTTCCATTCCCTGAGGAAAAACATTTTCTTTCCTACATGTATCTCTGGTATTTAGAATTGTCACTAATAACCTTTTCAAGTGACTTTGGCTATTCTCTAATGAAGATATGGTCCATTTGTTTTTCTTCCTGCAATGTGGTGTGCAGAGATGCTCCATATCCTTTTTATGGGATTGCGTGTGAATTTGAGCCATGAGACATTCCTAATAATTTGTTGTGAGATATACCAAGCATGGATGATAAGTGTGTTTTTAGTGATGTGTTGTTTTTTTAAAGAGGCGATTCAAGTACCGTTGCTAAGCTGTCAACATACCAAGCTGTTGAAAAAATTGACCATTTCTTTCAGAAGTAATTCTCAGCCTGTGGAATAATAGCAGGTGATGACTTCATAGAAGGTGACAGATTGACAGGGAGGCTATTGAAGCAGTTTTTCTGAAGCCTGCGTTTTGAGTTAGTTTACAGTGCTAATAGATTCTATATAACTGTGAGAGTTTGGTAGTAAACCAGTAGGGATTGTTTTCTCTCCTAAAAATTTGCACACTACTTCATTGTCTACCAACTTTTTACATATTGGAAAATAAAAATTGCAAATACATACATGTATGGAAACATATTCAGACTGGGAAAAACAATGGACATTAGTTTTTAAAAAGTTACATGGAAGCAAGATTTCTGTATTTTTTTTTTTTAAAGAAAGCAGTCATTCTTTCTACTTAATCCATTTCAAGCTAGTTCTCTGAAAATTTTGCCATTTATCTACAGAAATTTGATTATAAATATGTTCCTTTTTCAAAGAAACTTTATTCTAGAACAAAATAGTCTATATGGTACTTGATCTACATTTAAGTGGAAAAATTAGCAGTATTTGAAAGCTCAGTTTATGTCATTGTCTTAACTTCAGATACAAATAACTGAACAGAAAGTTTTAACCTTTAATATCTCATGTTCTGTTTTTTATTCAGTATTTTCCTTTATGTTAATTCAATTATATACTTCTGAATGGCACCTTACTTTTTGGAAACAAATCTTCTGTTCTTTACAAAATAATAATTTTTAAAAAACATTTAAAAAAATCCAAAGCTGCTCTTGATAATAGTCAACGTTTGCATATATATGGAATTTCTTACATTTTTTTCTCCCAAACTCTATTTAATAAACTTATTTTAATGTTTGTGTATTTCATGTATAATTGTGATCTCAATTATAAAAGCTTAATTCAGCATGTCTTTGAGCCAGTATAATTACTGCACACCCACTAAATTGGGATCAGCCATTATAATTAATGTAGTTTTAGAATAATAAAACATGACATATATATATATAGTATATATTGGCACATCGGTGAAAGTTTATACATGCAGAAGTTTTTTTCTTTCTCTTAAATTAAAAATTATTTTTTGCCATATGTAATAAATTTTGTGTTGCAGGCTGTCAAGAGATAAAAATGATTTTAAATCTGTATACTGATGATTCTTTCGGTGTTAAGAAACACAGGGTTGTGTACTTTCCTTTTTATGAGCTTATGGATTCTATTTATATTAAGACCTGTTTATAATTGTTTTCTGCCAAAGGGAATTGTCTAACTTCATATTTCTACATTGGGTTCATACTTACTGTTTTATATCAGAAATAAAAAAATAGCTTCTGCTTTTTCATATGAAATCTTGGTACATCAGAAAGAATTCCTGAAAATTTATAATAGAAGAATTTTATTAATGCAGAAAAATACCCCAGGGTGTTAAAATATATGAAGTGTAGGATATATTGTTATAGTTTGTAAAATATAGTCAACCAATACTGTCTTCTAATTTGGTAATTTATTTATAAAATTACTTAAACATTAGGTAATTATATTTGTTAGGATTTGAAATTATTTGTAGTTAAATTGTCATGCTGTTTGAAATAATTGATACTTGACTACGTAATACATTTTACTGTATGTTTTGAAGATGGTTATAATTTCACTTTCAAAATTTAAAAAATCAATTTTAAATGTTTTAAAAACATATAGCTTAGGGATTTTTTTAAAAAGGTTTTCTTAGTAAAAACATAAATTTAAAAGCCCCTGAGTTCTAGGAGAGGGCTTATTGAATTGTTATAAGAAAGCTGAAGTTACTTTAATAAGTAATAAATTATAAATAGCACTGATCTATAATGCTTAATTTCTATCAGAAGGTACTTTTTCTTCTTTCATCATCAGTTTTAGCCAATAAATAAATGGGAATACTCAGTTTTAGGGATTTGATTTTTGTTTGGTTTAATTTTCTTTCAAAAATTAAAAGTATATTTCTAAAAGTTTTCCCCAGAGGCCAGATGCAGTGGCTCCTGCCTATAATTCCAGCACTTTGGGAGCCTGAGATAGGAGGATCGCTTGAGGCTAGGAGTTTGAGACCAACCTGGCAACATGGCAAGACCCTATCTCTACAAAAATTTTAAAACTTAGCCAGGTGTGGTAGTGCACCTGTAGTCCCAGCTAGTCAGTAGGCTGAGGTGGGAGTATTGCTTGAGGCTGCAGTGAGGTGTGATCACGCCACTGCACTCTGGCCTGACAGAGTGAGATCTTGTCTCAAAAAGAAACTTCCCCAGAAGAAGAATTCTAATTTTATCAAGCTGAATTAAAATTTGAGAGTCTTTTTTAAAAATCTTACTGTGTCAAAAGAGGCATTATGTTGCTTGTGTGATATAGTGAATAGTGTCCCTCCAAATTTCATGTACATCTGGAATGTCACAATGTGACTTAACAGTAGCCACCCCCCACCCCCGCCCTTATCTGTGGTGGATACATTTGCAAGATCCCCAGTGGATGCCTGAAATCGCAGATAGTACTGAACCTTAATATACTGTTTGTTTTCCTATGCATACATATCCCTATGATAAAGTTTATGAATTTGGCACTTAACAGCAGAACTAATAAGATGAAAGAGTTGTAACAATATACTCTAATAAAAGTTATTTAAAATGTATGTATTGTTATCTATAATTTTGCATTTAATATTTTTGGACCGTGGTTTAATCTGGGTAACTAAAAACACAGAAAGTGAAATCATGGGCTGGGTGCGGTGGCTCATGCCTGTAATCCCAGTACTTTGGGAGGCCGAGGCAGGTGGATCACCTGAGGTCAGGAGTTTGAGACCAGCCTGGCCAACATAGTGAAACCCTGTCTCTACTAAAAATACCAAATTAGCTGTGTGTGGTGGCGCATAACTGATCACAGCTACTTGGGAAGCTGAGGCAGGAGAATAGCTTGAACCTGGGAGGCAGAGGTTGCAGTGAGCCAAGATCACGCCATTGCACTCCAGCCTGGGCAACAAGAACGAAAGTCCATCTCAAAAAAAAAAAAAAAAAAGTGAAATCATGGTTAAGGGCGGACTACTGTATTTGGAAATAGGGTCTTTGCAGATACAATTATTTAAGGATCTTGAGGCGAATTTATCCTGGATTTAGGGTGGGCCCTAAATCCAATGCCTACTGTCCTTATAAGAAGAGGAGAAGACACACACAGATGAAAAGAGGCCATGTGAAGATGGCAGTGAAAGTTGCAGTTATGCTGCCAGAGGGCAAGGACTACCTGGGATCACCAGAAGTTGGAAGAGACAAAGGATTCCTCCATAGATCCTGCAGAGGGAGCATGGCCTTGCTAACACCTTGATTTCAGACTCCAGAAATGTGAGATAACAAATTTCTGTTGTTTGTTACAGCAGTCCTGGGGAACTCAGACATGGGTAAAAGTGTACAGTGAAATCTGAGTACCAAGCACTCAAGACTTTGATAAGATTGCTTAAAATTGATGGAGGAATTCTGAGAAAGACGTCTGTAGTCCAGTGGCAGTCTTTTTATCTTTGCTAAATTATAATGATATTGCATGGATAGATGAAACGAAGACCTCTATTAATCCCATAATCCTATTTCTTGATTTTTAAATACCACATCTACATTTCAATAATTGATTTCATTATGCCAGAGGTGTTTACAGTTGGCAAGATTATAACTGATTTGCATTTTTATCTACTCTGCTCATCTTGAGCAGTAGTTATTGAGTGACAGGAGAAATGTTCAAAGCCAAACAGATGAAGAAGAAACAAAAAACCTGGATGGATATTCCCCCTCAAAAGCTACTCAAGAATGGAGGTTTGGTTTTGTTCTTAGCTTTATACCATTTAATATCCTAATAAAGGCTTTCCAGTTGGCTGGGCATGGTGGCTCACACTTGTAATCCCAGCACTTTGGGAGGCCGAGATGGGAGGATTGCTTGAGGTCTGGAGTTGGAGGTCTGCCAGGTCAACATAGCAAGACCCCATCTCTTTTTTTTTTTTTTTTTTTTAAAAAAAAAAGGTTTTCCAGTACCTTTACACTAAGTCAGTGACATACTGATTACATTTTGGTCTCAGGAGCTGGCTACTTCTTTAAAAAAATTGAGGTGAAATTCACATAAAATTAACCATTTAAAGTGAACAGGTCAGTGGCATTTTGCCATTAAAAGTAATGGCAAAAACTGCAATTACTTTTGCACCAACCTAATAATACATTCACAGTGTTGGGCAGGCACAACTGCCTTCTTTTTTTTTTTTTTTTTTAATGTTTTTGCAGTTTTTTATGTGTCTGGCTTCTTTTATTTAATGTTTTTGCAGTTCATTTTTATTGTAGCATATATCAATACTTCATTTCTTTTTATGACTGAATAATACGCCATTGTATATATCACAATTTGTTTATTCATCTTTTGGTGAATACTTGTGCTATTTTTACTTTTTACTTTTTTTTTTTTTTTTTGCGACGGAGTCTCACTCTCTCACCCAGGCTGGGGTGCAGTGGCATCATCTCAGCTCACTGCAACCTCTGCCTCCTGGATTCAAGTGATTCCCCTGCCTCAGCCTCCCGAATAGCTGGGATTACAGGTGAGTTCCACCACGCCTGGCTTATTTTTGAATTTTTAGTAAAGATGGGGTTTCGCCATGTTGGCCAGGCTGGTCTGGAACTCCTGACCCCAGATGATCTGCCTGCCTCAGCCTCCTGAAGTGCTAGGATTACAGGCATGAGCCACTACACCCGGCCTATTTTTGCTTTCTGTTGTGAATGCTGCTATGAACGTGTGTGTACATGTATATGAATACCAGTTTCCAATTCCAAGTACTGGGTCATATGGTAATTCTATATTTAACTTTTTGAGGAACTACCAAACTTTTCCACAGCGGAACCATTTTACATTTCCACCAGCAATGCACAAGTCTTCCAATTTGTCCACATCCTCACTGACATTTGTTAATTTCTTTTTTTTTTTTTTTTAATTATAGTCATGCTACTGGGTGTGAAGTTGTTGGTACCTCATTGTGGCTTTTTTTTGCATTTTCCTAATGACCAGTGATGTTGAGCATCTTTTCATACGTTGTTAGCCACTTAGATATCTTTTTTTTTTTTTGAGACAGTGTCTCGCTCTGTCGCCCAGGCTGGAGTGCAGTGGTGTGATCTCGGCTCACTGCAAGTTCCATCTCCCGGGTTCATGCCATTCTCCTGCCTCAGCCTCCCGAGTAGCTGGGACTTTAAGCACCTGCCACCACGCTCGGCTAATTTTTTTTTTTTTTTTTTTTTGTTTGTTTGTAGTTTTAGTAGAGACAGGGTTTCACTGTGTTAGCCAGGATGGTCTCAATCTCCTGACCTTGTGATTCGCCCACCTCGGCCTCCCAAAGTGCTGGGATTACAGGCGTGAGCCACCGCGCCTGGTCTGATACCTTCTTTAGAGAAATGTCTAAGTCCTTTGCCCACTGTTTTTGTTGTGTTTTGAAGTGGAGTCTTGCTGTGTTGCCCAGCCTGGCCTCATCTCCTGGGCTAAAGTGATCCTTCTGCCTCAGCCTCCTCAGGAGCTGCCTTTGCTCATTTTTTAATCAAGTTTTTTATCTCTGTTGTTGAGTTGTTTTGATAATGTTCTTTGACACACCAAAGCTTGAAATTTTGGTTAGGTCTAATTTATTTCCTCTTTTATTGTTCTTTTTTTTTTCTTTTTTTATTGCTCTTGCTTTTGGTGTTATATCTAAGAATCCATTGCCAAATCTAAGGCCATGAAGATTTCCTCCTTTGTTTTCTTCTAAGACTATTACGGTTTTAGCTCTTATAATTAGGTTGTGGATCCATTTGAGTTAATTTTTGTACGTGGTATGAGGTATAGGGTCCAAATTCATTTTTTGTATATTGGTATCCAGTTGTCCCAGCACCATTTGTTGAAGATACTATTCTTTTACCAGCTACTTTTTGACACTGCTATAACATACCCTAGTGGTGGTCAATTCTAGGACCTAGGTTGTCCAGCTGTGATGCATCAAACCCATAGCTGTATAGTTTGCACTTCTAAGAGAGGACAGCTTCGTCCTAATCTGATTACTTCTATCTTACACCTAAAGGGGAGACAATGCTATCTTGTTAGGACATATCTTTCCGTGGTGTCTAGGAACAGATATGTTAGGTGTCAGTGTAGAGATAGTTCTTAATTGTCACATAGATTTGTTCTCCAAGCAACTTCAGACATGTACTGTATTGTGAAAAGTGCATTGTCTAAATAGAAAAAAGAGACTTTGTGCCCTAGCCAAAAATAATCATCATACTTCTGTCCTGGGAAACCCTCTCCAGAGATTTTCGTCTACATGTTATTAGTCAGAACTGTATGAAAGGACTACACTTAGCTGCACATGCCTTTGGGAAGGTGAGAATTTTGCTTTCCATCCTGTATATAGAGAAGGCAAAGGAGATGATGATTGGGGAAATGTAGAGTGAAACAATTGTTGATAGTAATCTGCCACAGAGACAGACCTGTTGAAATGTGTTTACACCATGGTGTTACTATTTCGTGTGACTGGTAAATAAATTTGAAGTTGCATTGGTTGTTGCAATTCCATGACCAAATAAACTCTTGTTAAGATTCTCTAATAAAAGCATATCATACCATAGTTTTTAGTCAGTGGAGGCTAGAAATAACGTATTTACATCTGACCTCATATAACCGGGACTTTTTTCTTAAAACACTTTCTTAGGAGACACAGAGAAAGCCCTGGAAGTGAAGAGGGAGATAAAAGCTTCAAACTGCCCCTGTCTCTCTATTTTGAAACAGATGGAAAAGTTAAAGATTTATTAGCATTCATTAATTTATTCAATAACATAATTATTGTACACTGGGGATGCTAAGAATTTCCATTTCCGGCCAGGCGAAGTGGCTTATGCCTGTAATCCCAGCACTTTGGGAGGCTGAGGTGGGCGGATCACGAGGTCAGGAGATCGAGACCATCCTGGCTAACACAGTGAAACCCCGTCTCTACTAAAAATACAAAAAATTAGCCGGGCATGGTGGCGGGCGCCTGTAATCCCAGCTACTCCGGAGGCTGAGGCAGGAGAATGGCGTGAACCCAGGAGGCGGAGCTTGCAGTGAGCCAAGATCGCGCTACTGCACTCCAGCCTGGGCGACAGAGAGAGACTCCCTCTCAAAAAAAAAAAAAAAAAAGAATTTGCATTTCCAAGCCAAAGTTATATTTGTGGTTTCACCATGCACTAACTAGTTGCATAACATCAGACATTGCTCTTTGAATTCTCATAGTTCCTGTTAGGTAGAAAAGTAGGTGAAGAAGTTAAATAGCTTTCACATGGTCCCATGCAGCGATAAAGCGGGAATTACAACCTAGGCTCTATTTGATGCTAAGAATGTGTCCTCACTGTACTAATGTGACTGTTAACTAGAAATAATTTCTTTATTAAGGTCGTCAGAATCTTTCAGCTCCCTTTCCCACAACTCACTAAGATGGATGGAGCTGCAGAGGGCTCATATAGGTATAAAATGCCTTCAGATATGCGAATGCTAATGCAAGGAAGAGCATTAGAGTAGATGGATCTGTTTAATGTGTACATTGTAGTACAGTTAGCTCTGTCACAGATGGCTGATGAGACCAAAGCTTGATGCAAACAGACTGACTCTTTCTGAGAATCCGTGTGGTTCTGTCACACAGGATGGGTCCAGCATCTGGCAAATGGGCAAAGGTTTCAGAGTACTGTTTTCTAAACAGAAGAGATCTAAATTCAAGGAGTTGCTGTGAGGAAAAAGCAGGTGACTACTTGAGGCTAATTTGGTTGTGAGGACAGTAGTTCTAAGTTGAAGCCCACACACATAGCCTGGTTTCTCCAAGAACCAAGAACCAAGATTGCTGAGAAAACAATTCTAGCCTTTCCCAGGGTTTTGTTATATTCTGGATGACGGCTAAACTCTAGAATCACATGTTCGGGTCTTCATTAGCTCCCGTTGGCAGCTTTTCTAACCTCTTCTTCACTCTCACATACTCTCTAGCCACCAAACCCAAAATTCCACAGGTGACAATTTGGCTTTTTTTGTGCCTGTTTGGCCCTGTTATTTTTTTTCTGCCTGGAATACTTTTGTCCACCTAATAAATTATCCTTTCAAGTGTCAGCCCCAATTTCACTGATCCCAAAACCATGCTGTGATTCTGAAGTATCTTGTAATAGTGTTATAGTGGTTGCCCTGTCGCATTGGAATGTAGTTTGGCTCACTCAGCATGCATTTCCAACCTTCCCCTTACTTAGATTTCTCTGCAAGGAAGTCAGTAGGCAAGATAATAGTACTTGCCTTCCCAGACTCTTGCAGCCAAGGGTGGCCACATAACATGGTTATGGCCAATGAGATTTAGCTCAGAGTTCCTGGGGAGGACTCCCTAGGATGAAAGAAAAAACTTTTAAAGAAAAGGCTCTTTCCACTTCTGGATTAGAAAGCAGGTGTAATCCCAGGAGATATAGCAACCATGTGACTATGAGAAAGAAAGTTATGATGGCTCAGAAACACTGAAGGTGTCTGACTCCTTGATGACATCCTTGAGTGGATATTCCGTTCTAGACTGTCTTCCTCTGGACTTCTTCATATGTGACAAGGGAAAAAAAGCCCCTATCATCTGTTACCCTTATTGGTCTAAACTATGGTTGGTACAGTTTTGCTATTTGTATCTGAAAGCATTTCTACCCCCGCTAGGTCTAAAAAAGCCTTCAGACTTTTACTCATTGTAGTTCCTGGGCCTAGCACGGATACATAAAACATTTGTGGAATAAAGAATGAAAATGGATTTAGCACCTCACGGTGCCTGCTATTTAGTAAATTTGAGTTTTCTTTGACCTTATCCTTGTGCTTATCATCATTCTATTTTAACATTGCTGAAATGAAGATTTGGCTGGGTGTGGTGGCTCATGCCTGTAACCCAGCACTTTGGGAGGCCGAGACAGGTAGATCACCTGAGGGCAGGAGTTCGAGACCAGCCTGGCCAACATGACGAAACCCCGTCTCTACTAAAAATACAAAAATTAGCCGGGCATGGTGGTGGGCGCCTGTGATCGTAGCTACTCAGGAGGCTGAGGCAGGAGAATCGCTTGAACCCAGGAGGCAGAGATTGCAGTGAGCCAAGATCATGCCACTGTACTCCAGCCTGGGCAACAAGAGCAAAACTTCGTCTCAAAAAAAAAAAAAGAAAAGAAAAATCAAGATTTATTTTACAGTAGGTAAGCATGTTTTACAGGATTTCATTTTATTCTCTTAAAGCTATTTCATTGATACATCTGAAAATCCATGGTCTTTTAGAATCAAAGGAATATGGCATTACTTTAACTATCAAGAAACAAAGTGGGGCCCGGTTGTGGTGGCTCACGCCTGAAATCCCAGCACTTTGGGAACTGAAGTGGGCGGATCACTTGAGGTCAGGAGTTCAAGACCAGCCTGGCCAACATGGCAAAACCGCACATCTACTAAAAACACAAAAATTAGCCGGGCATGGTGGCGCACGCCTGTAATCCCAGCTACTTGAGGGGAGGCTGAGACACGAAAATCGCTTGAACGATTTTCACTGGGAGGCAGTGAGCCGAGATCATGCCACTGTCCTCCAGCCTGGGTGACAGAGTGAGACTCTGTCTCAACAAGAAAAGAAACAAAGGAGGTTAAGGGTCCAGTCTAAGGGTCAGGAAACCCAATGGCTTTGCTTTGTTTTGTTTTTTAAATATCTTAGGTGTTGTAGTGCACAACTATAATCCCAGCACTTTGAGAGGCCAAGGAAGATCTCTTGAGCCCAAGAGTTCGAGACCAGCCTGGGCAACATAGGGATATTAAAAAAAAAAAAAAAATAGCCAGGTCTGGTGGCACAACTATAGTCCCAGCTACTTGGGAGGATGAAGTGGGAGGATCACTTGAGCCTGAGAGGTTAAGGCTGCAGTGAACCATGATCGTGCCACTGCACTCCAGCCTGGACAAGACTCTGTCTCAAAAAAATAAAAATAAATAAATATCGTGTCTCTAGTGCTCATCAAATAATGCTCGTTTCTGCATTCTGAGTCCAGAGATTGCAGCAGAGGCAGAAGCACAGTGAACATTTCTTTCTGACATGTGACAGAAAACTATATCATGGCAAAATAGGACAAGAATTTTAATATTTGGAACCCACATACTTCAGCACCTTAATTTGAACCTTTAGAAGAATACTTCCTTTAAACTTTATAGAAAACTGCATAATTTATGACAACCACCCAAAATGGCAGAATGAAGATGAAAGATAGGGGTGATTATATTTTATAGTTGTCTGTTTTAAGCAAGTTATCCTTCGGGTGGAAGATTGTATTGTTGTTTGCAGTTTTTCACTCTCCCATTTTTCTGTAAGAGGACTGTTTGTATTTGCCCATGCACTTGACTTCTGGAGTATTATGTCCTCATTCAGTGATTTTGGAATTGGTTGTATGTCTATGTCATACGTTGGCCAAAGGGATATGAGCAGATGCAACAGATGCCTACATCTAAGCAGAAGCTTAAGAGGCATTATGAACTTCCTGTAGCTCTCTAGCTTCTGCTCTCTTCAGAGGCAGTATGTTCTAGATTATGGCTGCTTCTTCAACCTGGGAAATGGAAGATAAGGGTAACAGAGCTGCAGTGTGGACCAGAGCAACAGGCTATATGGTGGTGTAATCCACTGAGGTTTTAGAGTTGTTACCATAGCAAAGATGGCAAATATGCCTGGTAAAATAAATGTAGGTTTTAAAATGTAAATTAAATTTAAATTAGCTAGTAGGTAGCATCTTAATATAATTCACCACTTAAAAGATGTGTATGATTCATCTTCACAGTGACTATACTTACAACTTAGATTTTGGATTTTATTTCCATTACCAATCTGAATCATTTGTACCTTTCAAAGTTGTATGGCTGGTTGTGGTGGCTCACATCTCCAGCCTTTGGGAGGCTGAGGCAGGAGGATCACTTGAGGCCAGGAGTTCGAGACCAGCTTGGGCAACACAGTGAGACCTATCTCTACAAAAAATTTAAAAATTAGCTAGGTGTGGTGGTGCACATGTGTAGTCCCAGCTACTTAGAAGGCTGAGGTGGGAAGATGGTTTGAGTCCGGGAGATGGAGGCTGCAGCGAGCCGTGATTGCACCACTGCACTCTTGCATGGGTGACAGAGTGAGACTCTGTCTAAACAACAACAACAATAAATTGTACCAAGAGAATAGCATTTTCACGTTTTTTGTTATTGTTCGTTTTCTGTTTATGTTTTTGTTTTTGTTTTTTTTAAAGACCAGGTCTCACTCTGTCACCCAGGCTGGAGTGCAGTGGCACAACCATAGCTCACTGCAGCCTTGAACACCTGGGTTCAAGAGATCCTCCCACCTCAGCCTCTCGAGTAGCTGGGACTACAGGCATACACCACCATGCCCAGGATTTACTGGATTTTATAGCATGTAAATTTTTTAGGGTTAGGAAAGTAAACATTTTAAATCCAATTCTTGAAAACTTAACCTTTAATATCCTGAAAGTACATGGCTTATGTGCCTTTTGAACAGATTTTCAGTTTGGACCAGAACACAGGGGAAGGGGGAGAGGTAATTCTGGAGAAATTCTTTAGAACAAGAGAAAATAGAACCTGTAAGATGAAAACTCTGAAACTTTATGCCATGGTTAGTTGGACATAAATGTAAGAGGTTAATTACACAAATCAATAATATGTAACTAAGCACATGTGCCACTATTGTGATTTTTGTATGCTCCTAGATTAAAAATACAACACTCTAGATATGCATGGACCCTAGACAAAATGTGTTTAACTTAATTTTTTTTTTTTTTTGAGACAGAGTTTCCCTCTGTTGCCCAGGCTGGAGTGCAGTGGTGCCATCTTGGCTCACTGCAACCTCCGCCTCCTGGGTTCAAGTGATTCTCCTGCCTCAGCCTCTTGAGTAGCTGGGATTACAGGCACCCACCACCACGCCCGGCTAATTTTTTGTATTTTTGGTAGAGACGGGGTTTCGCCATGTTGGCCAGGCTGGTCTCGAACTCCCGCCCTCAGGTGATCCGCCTGCCTTGGCCTCCCAAACTGCTGGGATTACAGGCATGAGCCACCGCGTCCGGCCGATTTAATTTTTAATTAAGAAACACATTGTCATCTTATATTCCTGAGCTCTGTGAGTTCTGCAAATCATTTTTTTTTAAATGGCTCTTTGGACAAGACTTTGACTTTAGGAAGCACTTAACGAAAGTATTTATTAAGTGACAATAAAGTTTATGAAGAGACAATCTGTAGCTGACAAAGTGATTCAGCTGTGTTGAATGTTTTAGGAAAGAAGCAGAGTCTAATAGCAGTCACTTGCTCTTGAACAGTTCATTCTCTTGAGCTCAGCTTCTTAATTTGCTAAATGTGGAGTTTCTTCTAAACAGTTACTAAATTCCCTTCCAGCTCTAAAATTTTAGAATTTTTAAAAATAAATTTTTATTTTGGAATAGTTTTAGATTTATTCACAAACAATTGCTAAGTTAGTACAGATAATTCTACACCTAGTTTCCTTGATTATTAACACCTTCTCGTGGTAAATTTGTCACAATTAATGGGCCAATATTATACATTATTATTAATTAAATTTCATACTGTATTCAGGTTTCTGTAGCTCTTACCTAATGTCCTTTTTCTGTTCCAGGATCCCATCCAGGGTATACATCACATTTAGTCATATTCCCTTAGGCTCCTTTTGGCTCTGACAGTTTCTCAGACTTTTCTTGTTTTTGATGACCTTGACAATTTTGAGGAGTACTAGTCATATATTTTGTAGAACGTTCTCAATTGGGATTTGTCTGACATTTTCCTCATGATTAGACTGAGGTTGTGGGTTTTCACCCCAGAAGTGCCATTCTCATTTCGTTCTATCAAGGGCACATACTATCACCCCGACATTGCTGTTGATGTTGATCTTGATCACCTGGCTCAGGCAGTGTTTGTGGAGTTTCTGCACTCCCCCCTTTCCTGCTGTACTCTTTGGAAGGAAGTCACTATATGCAGCCCACACTTTACTTCTCTTTCTTGAGGGTAGAGTTTCTACATAAATTATGTGGAATTTTCCACATGGGAGGTTTGTCTCTTTTCTCCCACGTATTTATTTGTTTGATCATTTATTTTTATCACTATGAACTCATGGGTATTTCTTTTATACTTTGGGTTTTAATTCAATACTACTTTTATTACTCAAATTATTCGAGCTTTGGCCATTAGGAGCTGTTTCAGTTTGCTCCTATTGCCCTTTGACATACCCATCATTGTGGTTTTGATTTTGGGATTCTTTTTTAAAGCACTTACCTTACTTTCGGGCACTATTAAGATGCTCCAGACTCCTCTTGTACATTTCCTGCCCCAGTCCTAGAATTAGCCATTTGTCCAAGGTTGCCCTGATTTCTTCTATTAAAGGATAGTATTAGAAACCAACATCTTGGTACTAGATGTGTTTGTTGCTACTAAGGGGTCATTGCTTCTAGGCCCTCAGCTGAAAGCAAGAGAATATATATATGTATGCTAACCCATGTATATACAGCTATCTATAAATATTTCTTTTCTTTTTCTTTTTCTTTTTTTTTGTTTTTTTGAGATGGAGTCTTGCTCTGTTGCCCAGACTGGAGTGCCGTGGCTCAAGCTCAGCTCACTGCAAGCTCCGCCTCCTGGGTTCACGCCATTCTCCCACCTCAGCCTCCTGAGTAGCTGGGACTACAGGCGCCCGCCACCACGCCCGGCTCATTTTTTGTATTTTTAGTAGAGATGGGGTTTACCTGTGTTAGCCAGGATGGTCTCGATCTCCTGATCTTGTGATCTGCCTGCCTCGGCCTCCCAAAGTGCTGGGATTACAGGCTTGAGCCACCACGGCGGGTCTTTTTTTTTTTTTTTTTTTTTTTGAGACGAAGTCTTACTCTGTCGCCCAGGCTTGAGTGCAGTGGCATGATTTTGACTCACTGCAAACTCTACCTCCGGGGTTCAAGTGATTCTTATGCCTCAGCCTCCCGAATAGCTGTGATTACAGGCAAGAGCCACCACGCCCAGCTAATTTTTGTATTTTTAGTAGAGACGTGGTTTCGCTATGTTGGCCAGGCTGGTCTCCAACTGCTGACCTTAGGTGATCCACCCGCCTCAGCCTCCCAAAGTGCTAGGATTACAGGCATCAGCCATCGTGCCCGGCAAATATTTCTTTTTAAAAAGTTAATTTTTTTTTTTTTTTTTTTTTTGAGACACGGTCTCACTCTTTTGCCCAGGCTGGAGTGCAGTGGCACAATCACAGCTCATTGCAGCCTCAACCTCCCAGGCTCTAGTGATCCTCTCACCTCAGCCTCCCAATTTGCTGGGACTACAGGCACACACCACCATGCCCTGGTAATTTAGAAAAAAGTTTTTTGTAGGGATGGGTCTCACTACGTTGCCCAGGCTGGCTTTGAATTCCTGGGCTCAATTGAGCCTCCTGCCTCAGCCTCCCAAAGTGCTGGGATTACAGGCATGACCCTTGGCATAGGGCCCTATAAATATTTCTGTATGTAACCATCTGTATCTATTAAGTTACCCTCGAGTTCATGCAGATTCTCTGACTCCAGTCCATTACCACATGGATCATTTTAGTCTCCTCCCCTTGCTTCTATGTAACCTTCCACTCCAACAGTGGGAAACCTGGCCCCCATCATTTGCCATCTATGTAATGAATTGTTCAGTTCCAGTGTATACATATAGTGATTTCAGAATAGTTAACCCACACTCCTCAGAAACAATGTATCAACTGTAGTACAATGCTTATGCACAGTTCCTTTTAGTCTTACAGGTGCCACTCATTTCCAGGGTTACTTAGGCCAGCAGCCATTTTCTCCACATTCTTCAGTGACATTGTTTAATATATTTGTAATACAGTTATATTCTTTTGTCACATTCTGCATTCCATCCTGATCTCTCAACATCTTCAATGATTTTCTTTTTAATTCACCCACATTAAGGCTTACTTTATGCTGTGAAGTTCTATAGGTTTTGACAGATCCATGTTAGGTATCCATCATTACAGTATCATACAGAACAGTTTCATCACCCTTAAAAACCCCCCACGCTCCACTTATTCAACCTGCCGTCTTCATCACCCCCTCCAGAACCACTGATCTGTTTATTGTCTTTATAGCTTTGCCTTTTCTAGAATCCCAAATAGTATATAGACTCAGACTGGCTTTTTTCATTTACCAATATGCATTTAAGGTTTATCCATTTTTTTATGACTTGATAGCTGAATAGTATTTTATCATTTTATCATATGATTAGACCATGCTTTGTTTATTCATTTACCCATTAATGGACACCTTGGTTGCTTCCAGTGTTGGGTTGTTGTGAATAAACCTATTAAACATTTGCATGGTCTTTGTGTGGATGCAAATTTTCAGATAAGTTGCATAAATACTTAGGTTCTCGATTGCTGGATTGTATAAGATGGTTTAGCTTGTTAAGAAACTGCCAAGAAACTGCTGAAGTATGTTCCTAAGTGGCTGTACCATTTAGCATTACCATCAGCAATGAATGAGAGTTCTTGTTGCTCCTTATCCTTACTAGCCATTGCTATTATCATTTTTATGTTTAGTCATCCTTATAGGTGTATAGCAGCATTGCATTGTTGTTTTAATCTGCATTTCCCCTAAAGTAAATGATGTTGAGCATCTTGTCATGTGCCTATTTGCTATCTATGTGTCTTCTTTGGTAAAAGTATCCATTCAAATATTTTGTTCATTTAAATACTTTTTTTTTTTTTCAAATTTTAGAGATGGGTCTCCTGTGTCTCAGGCTGGAGTAGAGTAGTGAGATGATGGCTCCCAGCAGCCTCAAACTCCTGGGGATCCAGGGCTCAAGGGATCCTCCCACCTCAGCCTCCCAAATAGCTAGGATTACAGGCGCATGCCACCCACTGCGCGTGGCTAATTTTTGTTTTTTTTTTAATTTTTTGTAGAGATGAAGTCCTGATTTGTTGCTCAGAATGGTCTTCATCTCCCGGCTTCTTGGGCAATTCTCTCCTCAGCCTCCCAAAATGCTGGGGTTACAGGCATGAGCCACAACCCCCTGCTACTTTTGTCCATTTTTTATTTGAATTCTTTATTATAGTTGAATTTTTTTTTTTTTTTTTGAGACGGAGTCTCGCTCTGTCACCCAGGCTGCAGTGCAGTGACGTGATCTCAGCTCACTGCAAGCTTTGCCTTCCAGCTTCATGCCATTCTCCTGCCTCAGCCTCCCCAGTAGCTGGGACTACAGGCGACTGCCACCACGCCTGGCTAATTTTTTGTATTTTCAGTAGAGACGAGGTTTCACCATGTTAGCCAGGATGGTTTCAATCTCCTGACCTTGTGATCCACCCGCCTCGGCCTCCCAAAGTGCTGGGATTACAGGCGTGAGCCACCGCGCCCGGCCTATTATAGTTGAGTTTTAAGAGTTATTTATATATTTTGTTTACAAGTTCTTTGTCTTTTTATTATCTTAACAGAGTTTTTCACAGAGCAGAAATTTTTAATTTTAATTAAACCCAGAATATCAATTTTTATTTTCTTGCATCATGCTTTTGGTGGTGGTGTGAAATCTCAACACCAAACTCAAACTCATGGAGATTTTGTCTCCTGTTTTCCCCTAGAGGTTTCGTAGTTTTGCATTTACACTTAGGTCTGTAATCCATTTTGAGTTAATTTTTCTGTAAGATCTGAAGATTAAAAAAATAATAATTTATTGACATATAATTCACATACCATACAATTCACCTACTCAAAGTATACAATTTGGCAGGGTGCAGTGGCTCACACCTGTAATCCCAGCACTTTTGGTGGCCAAGGTGGGAGGATGGCTTGAGCCCAGGAGTTCAAGACCAGCCTGGACAACACAAGGAGACTCCAATTCTATAAAAAATAAAAAATTAGCTAGGCGTGGTAGTGCCCACCTATGGTCTCAGCTACTCAGAAGACTGAGGTATTGCTTGAGCCGGAGATGGAGTCTCGCTGTGGTGCCCAGGCTGGAGTACAGTGGTGTGATCACAGCTCATTGCAGCCTTGACCTCCTGGGCTTAAGTGATCCTCCCACCTCAGCTTCTTGGTTAGCTGGGACCCCAGACACGCACCACCATGCCTGTCTAACATTTTTTTCTTTTCCTGCTCATGCTTTTGGTGTCATGTCTAAGAATTTATTGCCAAATCTAAGGTCATGAAGATTTACCCTTATCTTCTCATAGTTTTATATTTTTAACTCTTTTAAGTCTTTGATTAATTTTGAGTTAATTTTTGTATATGATATAAGGCAGCAATCCCCAACCTTTTTGGCACTAGGGATTGGTTTCATGGAAGATCAATTTTCTATGGGACGGGGATGGAGGATGGTTTGGGGATGATTCAAGCACATTACATCTTTTGTGCACTTTATTTCTATTATTATTACATACTCACCATAATGTAGAATCAGTGGGAGGCTTGAGCTTGTTTTCCTGTAACTAGATGGTCTCATCTGGGGGTGATGGGAGATAGTGACAGATCATTAGGCATTAGATTCTCATAAGAAGACCACAACCTAGATCCTGTGCATGTGCAGTTCACAATAGAGTTTGCACGCCTATGAGAATGTAATGCTGCCCCTGATCTGACAGGAGGCGGAGCTCAGGCCATAATGCTCACTTCCCCACTGCTCACCCCCTGCTGTGTGGCCCAGTTCCTAACAGGCCACAGACTGATACTAGTCTGTGGCCTGGGGGTTGGGGATCCTTGATGTAAGGTCAGGGTTCAACATCATTTTTTCCACTCTGGTGTCGGAGGTAGGGACAATGATGCACCTCTCTCTGAGTGACATCACCACGTTAGATACTGAGTGTTTCTGGTAGAAGCACTCAAAGCGGTCCCACGTTTCCTGACTTCCTTCTCGATGAGCCAGGAGCAAAGGTGATCAAGGCCCAAGTACACTCAGTGCTGCTGTGGCCAAGGTACAGCCTCCAGGTACAGCTGGGCAGAAGAAGGGAGCCCCCTCCTCTGCCATACTTGCTTAGAACTTAGTCTCAACAACAGGTAGCTGCGGGGAGGATGACAAATGCTGATGTTTTGTCCCTCCTAGGAAGCTGACCCTCCAACTGGGAGCTGAAGGGTGAGGGAGCCCTGTGTTCTTGGCTGCACCAGTATAGTGTGGAGCCCTCTCTGAGTTGGAAGCACGAAGAGAGTGAGTAGGTCTTGGTTCAAATACCTCAAGCTCACTTTTCTTACTGGGTTTCGGTAGGTTTTCTTGAATAAATGTTCCTTCATTTGTTGTGCACCTTTAGGACCATTTTTAGAAATTTAAATGGTTGTGTATATATAAAACATATAATTTTCACCAGTTTTGCTTTGAGCTGGGTGTACAGGGCTTCTCATGTTGTTATGCCTCTGTGGGTTCTGTTTCAATAATTCAAAGTCAGTGAGAATGTGGACAGTGGAAAACCACACAATTCAAAGTCCAGTGCTCACATAGTAATTTAATATGCACACACATGTATCAACTATGAAAATGGCTCAGAACTAAATATGGATTGGGTTGACAGTAACTAAAGTAGGGAGTCCTGCATGGTTAGACCTCCATTCCCCATAAATTCATGGAGTATCTACTGTATGGAAGGTATAGGAATAGAAGATAAACCGCTAAAAATCTGTTCTGAAAATTAGATTTTCACAAAAACAGAATTAACAAACTAATAAACTAAGGCAGCCTATTCTAAGTGCCCAGAGAATACATGCTCCAGTTTTTCAGAAGCACAAGAATTATGTGGGACTGGAGTAGTCAGAGAGGATTTCTGTGAAGGAAGCGTGAGCTGAGTCCCATTTAGAGGAAAGGTAGGATTTAGCCGGGTGTGTAGGTTGTTGGGAGGGCATATTCCAAGGAGGCATTCCAAAGCAGAGGTGCTCAAATGTTATTGTATTTGGAATACTTGGGTAATGATGACTAGACCTGCCTGGTTGCTGGAAGGTTTGTATAGAGAGATCAAGATGGAGAAATGAGATGGAGAGTGATCAGAAATGCAGGAGAGGCTGAGTTGTTGGACCATGGAGTTTGGACTTTATCTTAGAGAAGAGTGACTTGGGCAAGATATTTTAGGAAAATGGCTTTGCCTGTAGTGTGTAGATGGAATGAAATCTCTGCGTGTGTATGGGTGCATGTGCATATGTGCACACGCACCAGGAAGCCTGGAGGCAAGGACTTTAGTTATAAGATTGTTACAGAGGTTTGGATTAAGTGAAGGGATTAGGAACGGAAAGGAAGTGTCTGGTGGATGTTAAGATATAACCAGGACCTCAATAAAGCTAAGCAATTGTTAAAACAAGCATGGTAGTTTTGTCCATAAACATAAAGTCCTAGAATGCAAGCTGATTTAGCGATTTGAGATAGTAAGTATATTTTAATTTAAACGGAGTCTCTTTATTTTTGAATTTGCATATACTTTTCTTCCCTCTTCTTATTCCTCTGTCAATACCTCGCGCTTATTCTTCCTCTCCGCAATCCCTCTCTTTTAATTTGATCACAAATTAATCTCTTGTATGTATTTACAGGAGGAAACCAATGGCAAACGTTGTGTATGGTTGCAAGGATGAGTTTCTCCCCCTTGAAAACATCCATATGCATAGAAATGGGAGGCACAGTGACCAACTCTTGCTTCTTAGCAGGTCTAACATGACCTTCAAAACTCCTTAGGACATACTGGTCTTTGGCGGGGCAGAATCTCCCGTCAGACTCAGGCTGGCTGGGTTTCCCACGGCTGCCTGGATGTGTGTGATTCGCAGCTCTAAGGATAGAATTGCCAAAGCAATACAAAAACACGGACGAAAAGCAAGCCACAAAACCCCATGCCTTACACGGTAGGCTGATGAGTGAAGTCGCGGAAGGTGGCTCTGCTCTTGCCCTTTTAAAATTCCAGTGCAGCAAACACACACACACACCCGCTCGGTTCTTCCCACTCCCGCCACACTGCACCAGCTTCCGTCCCCAAGTCCTGATTCATGAACCGTGCCACCTTTGTCTCATTTTAAACTGTGCAGACTATTTTAATCTTGCCACCCCCATCCCAGATTTCCCCCTCCCTTCATCCTCTGGAAGCTCTGATGTAAAGCGCTTGCTAGGTGGGAGAGCGCTTCTCCCAATCCGCTCGGGTAGGCGAGTTTCCGAGAAGCCCCCTCCCCGGGATCCCGCCGCGAGCGCGGGGGAAGCGCCTCGGTCCCTTTAAGGTGCCGCGCTCTCCGAAGTGCGGGCAGGGAGCCTGGGCGCCGGCGCGGGTCCTGGAGCCGGGTGGGGAAGTCCTGCGCCCTCCCCCTCCTTCCGCAGCCCAGCCTCGGGGGCCAGCCCCCTCCGCCCACCGCACACGGGCTGGCCATGCGGCGGCTCTGAACGATGTCCTCCTCCTCCTACGCCAAGAATGGGACGGCGGACGGGCCGCACTCCCCCACCTCGCAGGTACCGCCCCCTCCTCCCCCTCCTCCTCTTCCTCCTCTTCCTTCCTCACACCTCCTCCGCCGCCCTAGCGCGCCCCGCCTTCGTGCCGGGCGTGCGGGGCCCGAGTCCCGGGAGTCGGCGGCCCCGCTCCCCCCACCCCTCTTCCACGTCCCTTTCTCCTCCCGCTCCTCCTCTTTCTCCTCCTTCTCTTCCTCCTCCTCCTCACCCTCCTTCGGGTCTCTGCGCTCCCGCTCCGGAGCCCGCAGCCTCCCCCAGCGGATGCCGGGGACTCGGACCCCGCACCCTGAGAGTCTTTGTTAATGGATGTGGTGGGTGCTTGCGGGCTGTTCTTCTCTAGCATCTTTTCAGCCGTCGAGGCTTGCAGTGGGTGGGTGGGGGTGGGGGCTGTATTTGGGAGTCGCGGAGGAGACTTGGGTGCGGGCTCTGGGGGACCCCAGGGAGCGGGTCCGGAGGCGGACTCCAGCCGGGGATGGTCGCCCCGCTCTGCGCTGCGGTCCTCACCGGCTTCTCTCTGGCCCCGTGTGTCGAGTCCAGGTGGCCCGAGGCACCACAACCCGGAGGAGCAGGTTGAAAAGATCCGATGGCAGCACCACTTCGACCAGCTTCATCCTCAGACAGGTACGAGAAGGAGGCGGGAGACCAGGATGGGGAGGAGGCCGAGCGCGCGGCGAGGGGGTCCTGGAGCCGGCCGTGGCCCACACGTGCGGGAGCTGCGGGTCGAGCCCGCGCGCGTCTCTTCCCGGCCTCGGCCGGTGCTCGGACTCAGTCCCTCTCCCTCTAGCCTGGGCTCTTGAAGTCTTCGCGTCCCGGCGTCTCCGCACCGCCCCGGGAAGTTAGTTTGTGCATGTGTGTGGACAGTTCGGTGGGGACCTGGCTTAAGTCAGGGACGTTGAATTTAAGAGCTGGAAATATGTCTGGTTGCACCTTTGGTGCGTGGAGAAATGTCTTTAAGTCGTGTAACTCGACCTAGAGTAACCAGACCCCTCGGGGCCGGGGACCTGGTTTGATTCGAGTTGAGAGTTAGTGGTTTCTTCTGTTTTGTCCTAATTTGAATACTCTTATCTGTCTGGATCTTGGGAGAGATCGTCAAGCTCCGGTCAAAAGAAAGACACTGAGCAGAAAGTTTACTCACTTCAGGACCGCTTCTCGGATTCGCTTAATTAGGGAAAGACAGCCGTATCTGCTTAAATAGGAATTAACGAAGGCCAGCACTCAGCTCCCGGTCTGGGTGCGCCTTCACTTCGTGTTTGTTTTCTTAGTGCTTGCTTTCTCCTGCGTGGTTCTAGTGCGAGTTGTCTGTGCTCGGAATCTCCGGATCGCTGGTAATGCTCAATGCTTAGGTGCCTTTCACCTTGGCACAGGAAATTGGTCCTCAGTTTTCCAACTGTCAATGTGCTGTTAATGAAACCACCCCTGGCTGCTGGGTGCTAGAGAGATCATGCAACAGTGAGTCACCTTGATCTTTCTTTGGAACAGAAATTGTCGGGGTGTGTCCTAGGTTTCGGGTGACCTAGGAAGACATTGGTCATCGCACCAAGAGGCTTTTATCCCAGGTGTTCCTGTGAGCTGCTGGAGTGACCTTGAGAAGTTCTTTTCCCTCTAGGTTACTCAGTATTGTGTAATGTGTTTTCTAACCTATGATGGCAGCTCTGGTGTTTCTTTAGTGATTATCATCAATTTAAACATATCAACGAGGAATGGGCTTTAGCCTCAAAATTGAACTCAGACGTCTCCTAAAAGGGTCTATAAAGCATATTTAGATGATATTTATTATGCAGAATTTCACTTTCTGCAGAAGCGGAAATTTTGACTACCCTTTAATTCAGTGAGCACTAAGCATGTACATTATGGAAATAAATGCATTTTGGATTCCGAATTCATTCTAAAAGTGCATTCTATCCTCTTTGCAGTACTTAGATTATGTATTTGATAAGGCAAACACATTGTTTATCTTAAAAACATTTTTCTGTTATGCAACTGTTTGAGGTCTTGCTGGTGTTTATTTTGTAGGTGCCTATTTTTAGTGGTGTTTCATTGTTGCAAATTCTTGGAAATACTAATTACACAGCAATTCTTTCCATAAGCTGTTTGACTAAAACTTTTGAGTTCATCTACATAACTGCACTAATGCTTTATTCTTTCTTCCAAGCACAAACAAAATAATATTCTAATATTATTATTCTTTTCTCAATTTATGCCATAACTGATTGAGATGATGTATATGTAAGTTCTTGTAAAGCGTGCTGCTATGTGCTGGCTTAAGAAATGTTAAAAGTATTGCATGCTAAATAATTTTGGGAATAATTTAAAGCAAAGTAGATTTTTTTGAATAAATATATTTCATCTATGAAATGGGAATTCGTTGGTTTGATTAAATGGTCTAATTTAAATTCAGGAGTTAATTGTAATTGTATTATATATACAACCTTATTTTTCGGCACAAAAATAGTACTTAATTTTTTTTTTTTTTTCCGGACGGAGTCTCGCTCTGTCGCCCAGGCTGGAGTGCAGTGATGCAGTCTCAGCTCACTGCAAGCTCTGCCTCCTGTGTTCACTCCATTCTCCTGCCTCAGCCTCCCGAGTAGCTGGGACTACAGGCACCCGCCACCACGCCCGGCTAACTTTTTTGTATTTTTAGTGGAGACAGGGTTTCACTGTGTCAGCCAGGATGGTCTTATCTCCTGACTTCATGATCCGCCCACCTCAGCCTCCCAAAGTGCTGGGATTACAGGCGTGAGCCACCGCGACCGGGCTACTTAATTTTTATGAGCACTTTACAACTCACTAAGTATCCTACACATGATCTCATTCAAATGACATCATATAGACTTCTGTATTGGTTACAATAAAAATAACTGAGGGATTTACATTTCTTTGATGAGATAAAGAAGATGATTACAAATGCAGTTTAACAATAACTTTCGGATAAAATTGAAATCACCCAAATGCCGAGAAATATTTTTTATGAAAGCATAACAGCTGCTTATGTTAACAGAGCCTTGGGCTGGTCACAGTGGCTCACGCCTGTAATCCCAGCACTTTGGGAGGCTGAGGTGGGCGGATCACTTGAGGTCAGGAGTTTCAAACCAGCCTGGTAACATGGTGAAACCCCAACTCTACTAAAAATACAAAGAAATTTGCCAAGCATGGTGGTGTGTGCTTGTAATCCCAGCTACTCGGGAGGCTGAGGCAGGAGAATTTTTTGAACCTAGGCGGTGGAGGTTGCAGTGAGCCAGTATTGCTCCACAGTACTCCAGCTGGGCGACAGAGCAGGCTTCCATCAAAAAAACAAAAAACAAAAAACAAACAAACAAAAACAGAGTCTCATTATTTGTAGAATGACCAGTGATTTATTGATATTTGAATTATTGATACATTGGAGTGATGAAATTTCTTGGTGCTGTTTCACAGTCTGTTTGATGCCTTTGAAGAAGATAGTGGAATACCAAAAAAAATATATTGCTAATTTCTTTGTCATATTATTTACAAAAATATGGAGAAAAGCTTTCACTAAAACAAACAAAAAAAATCGATGTGTTACATTGGATGGAGAAGACTGGGCTGTTGGTGAAGCAGAGAAGGCAGTTGGCAAACTCACCCAATAAGACAATATTTGTTCTTTGAGCTTGTTAAAAAGTTTCAGTGTTTGTGAGAATATATATGCACATATGTGTGCACGCAGACACATGAACATTTGAATTGGCTGGAAAACAAGCAGACTGAGAAAGAGAGCCTGCTTCCACTCTGAGGACTGCTCATGAAGCCCCTCAGGAATCTTTGACCTTGTTTCTGGTCTACAAGGTTGCTGGCTTCCACCATTTAGGAGGGATGGAGGTTTTGGAATGAATCCAGGGAGCAACTAAATGGCTTCTTTGAGGAAAGGTGAGAAGATGAAGTACTTTGCCACTGAAAGGAAAGAAAGCTAGGAGTGACCCAGAAATGATCTTCAAAGTATACACAAAGGCTTTCTTTGGAAATGTGATGAAGTGTTCTCACTCTTCATTGGGGATGAAACTCAAGAACTGGCCCAAATTAGAAAGGAATGATGTTTTACAGCAACACCTTCCTAAGAGTGTTGCCATCATTGGAGTGGCTTTCCAAATGAGGCCGAGAATTTTCTTTGAGGAGAGCCCTTCTTACAGGCTATTTATGAATGGATTATCTAGTCATGTTTTAAAGTTTTAGGAAACACTTAAGGATTTGCTATGTGCCTAGCACTGTGTTAGATATTGTAGGGGAGGAATGAAAAGATGGATGAGACACAGCCCCCATACTCAAAGATTTTTATAATCTAGCAATGGAGACAGAGATGTCTACAAACAGTACAGTGACATGTAACAAGGAATGAGAGGGTGGGCTCAATGACCATGTACCCTGAGTATCTATTATATATCCATAAGTATATCTACCCATGGGTGTCACTACACGTACAGTTTATATGGCTGAGTACTCCAAGTTAGTCCTCTTCCCACTGGGGTTTGAAGAGAAAATCTGATCAGAGTGGGAATAGTTTGTTGACTTTTCCTTGTTAAGTCTGCTCTTATGAGGCCAGCAAAGTCATACCTGGCCTGGCCCCTACCTGTTTCCAGCCTCTTCTTGAATGATCTCTTAGCTCTGGACACAGAGTTTGAACACACTATCCTCCCTCTTGCCACTGGTCCCTTGCATATGCTGAGCCCTCTGTGTGGCAGGTTCTTGCCCTTCCTTCTGCCTAGTTAACTTTTAATCTTTCCTGAGATCTGGGAGTTTAGTCTTCACTTCCTCTTCTAACCTTCCTGATAAAGTCAGTTCTCCAACCAGGGGCTCCTAGAGCGCCTTGTGCCAGTTTTCAGTAGCACCACCCCTTTTATTTAACATGTACTTAGATTTCTCTGTTACATTCTGTCTCCCCATCCATATGAGTTCCACAAGGACAGGGACATGTCTGCATTTGATCTTTATGTCCTCAGCATCTAGCATAGTATATGTTCAATAAACACACACTTGAATGAATGAAGCAGTGGATGGATAGAGGACTAACTTGATATATTTTAGGCATGAGGTTCTGCTCCAACATTAAATGCTTTGTTTAGTGGGGAGAAATTGCCTCCTAACCTCCCCCGAAACTCTGTGGCTTGAAACAACAACAATTTTTTATTTCTGTGTACTAAACAGACAGTTCTGCATTGTATGATGTTATATGGGCACTGGGATGGCTGGAAGGTCCAGAGTAGCCTCACACATGTGGTTGGCAGTTGGTGCTGGCTGCTGGCTGAGAACTCAACTAGAGCTTTTGGCAGGGGCTC
Organism: Pongo pygmaeus; assembly: GCF_028885625.2. Taxonomy (NCBI): domain Eukaryota; kingdom Metazoa; phylum Chordata; class Mammalia; order Primates; family Hominidae; genus Pongo; species Pongo pygmaeus. The sequence continues at coordinate 51,548,183 of NC_072384.2, read as the reverse complement.
AGTTTTTCTCCACCTGGGCCTCTCAACATGGTTGCTTGAGCTTCCTGATACTATGGTGGCTAGGTTCCAAGAAGTGAAGGCTGAAGCCACAGCTCTCCTAAGACCCAGTTTTGAAAGCTGCACTTTATCACTTCTCTTGCAACTTCAAGTCAAGACAGGTCCAAGAGCTTGCCCAGTTGCAAGGAAAGAGAAAACAGACTATCTTTTGATGGGGTACAAGAAGGTCACGTTATAAAAGAGCATATGGGTAAACACACACACACGCGTGCGCGTGCACAAACACACACACCGAAAAACAGCAAGTCAAATTCAGTGCCAATAGTATAAACAGGAATTTAAAGATTATTCAATTTATATAACAAATTAAAGAAAAATATATGTTGATTTCAGTAGGTGCCAAAAAAGTGTTTGATAAATTTTTTAAGTTAAGAATAGAGCATATATAGAGGCACATGATTTTAAAAAAAGAAAAGAAGGCAGCTCCCTAAATCTAATAAAAATTGTCTTCTAAAATCCATAGCAAACATCACATTGAGCAGAGAAACTAGAAATAATATATGTATGCAGCAGTCAGTAAATGAGCAAATAATGTATTTTTGCATTCCCTGGTTTCAGTTACCTGCAGTCGACTGAGGTCTGAATGTAGGTGAGTACAGTACAGTAGATATTTTGAGAGTGAGAAAGAGACTACATTTCATATAACTTTTATTATGGCATATTGTTAACATTGTTCTATTTTATTAATCTCTTACTGTGCCTAATTTATAAATTAGACTTCATCTTAGGTATACATGTATAGGAAAAAACATTACATATATATCTGTATATATATGTAAATGTATATATAGTTTGTTACTGTCTGTAGTTCCAGGCATCCACTGGGGTCTTGGAATGTATCCCCCACGGTTAAGGGTGGACTACTATACATTATACTACAGAGTACTATTCAGCCATTAAAGAAAAAAATGAAGCCACCCTGCATGTATTGATACGGAAATGCATTCAAGTGAAAAAAGTAAGTTACAGAATAATGTTTAATAGTACTTCATTAAAAAAAGAGCATGTGGAATGGAAGATATGGTTGCAGCCATTGTTGGAACCATCTACCTTGGAGCAAGGAACCTCGTATTTTTTAAGGTATGCTAATCAGATGATCGTTACAATAATTCAATGAACCGCACTGTATTTAGAGATCTAAAACATTCAGATTTTTAGGTTGATACTAGAATAAAACAAGTTGGCAAACAAATTCTTTGGGTTATAATTTGAGCACCAGTTATAGATATGTTTCTCTGATGAAATGCAAATTCATCAACAGAAGGTATATGCTTTGCGCATAGCTCTAAGAATAATCATATGCCTACAGGCATGTATATATGCAAAATTTATCCATAAAGTTAGAATCACAGAATTTTAGAACAGGAAGAGACTGCAGAAAGAAAATACTTCAGTCTCTTTTTTCAGATGAATAAAACATAGGCCCAAGGACATAAAGGTCATACCAATAGATAATGGTAGAACAGACGCAAGGGATCCTGGCTCAGACTTTACTGTTTTTTTCACCACAATCCACTTTATCCCTGAATAAACAAGCCAAATACACAAACTCACATAGGTGTGGATACATGCAAGGACATATGGAGCTTATTCGTCTCAGATCCTGGAAACGTTCTGAATCTGCGTGGTTGCTGTGAAGAACCATAGCATCAGTTGAAGAATTTAGAGACTGTGGTTTCTTCCCAATTCTATCATGGATGGAATTTTTGTTTGCTTGGTTAGCTTCTTGTAGGAGTATTCCTTCCACCCTCCAGTCTTCTGCCAGTTCCTCCCATTGGCTGAGCCTCTCTGGAAGCCCACTGACCTGGGATTCTGGGAAACAGGCTGCAGGCTGTGGCCCCCTGAGATAGAAAATAGAGCAGCGGAGAGGGAGGAGTGGATCTGAGGGAAACAGCCAAGGAGGGGCACAACCAGTTACGTTTATGTTTATTTTTGTTTGAGAAGGAGTCTCACTCTGTTGCCCAGGCTGGAGTGCAGTGGTACAATCTCGGCTCACTGCAAGCTCTGCCTCCTGGGTTCTTGGGAGGCTGGTCCTGCCTCAGCCTCCCAAGTAGCTGGGACTACAGGTGCATGCCACCGCATCTGGCTAATTTTTGTATTTTTAGTAGAGACCGGGTTTCACTATGTTGGCTAAGCTGGGGCACAACGATTTTTATATTTTAGCTGCATGGAAGACAGTAGTGAATCATTTTCATCTGCAAAGTTGGAAGTTTTTACTTGCTCTGTAAGTAGACCTTCCTTGCTAAATGGTGTAATCCAGTTACAATGAACTTTAAAAAGTTCACACTTATTTCTTTTGTGAGTTTTTTGCGCAGTGAATCTTCCCTTGCTCTGATAGAGCAAGAAAGAACTCTGTCCCTCTTGGCAAACTGTGCTTCTTCTTGTTTTGGGGCTTAAATAAATTGAACTGAGCTTACGAAGAAAGAAATCTAATTACTGGGTAGCTAACCCGTTAACCAGTCATTTTTACTTATGTCTGAGTCTCTGTTCTTGATGGATAGAATTGCCTAAATTTCATTTCACTTTTTTGTTTTTTGAGATGGAGTCACACTCTGTTGCTCAGGCTGGAGTGCAGTGGCGCAATCTCAGCTCACTGAAATCTCTCCCTCCCAGGTTCAAGCAATTCTCCTGCCTCAGCCTCCCGAGTAGCTGGGATAACAGGCGACTGCCAACATGCCTGGCTAACTTTTGTATTTTTAGTAGAGATGGGGCTTCACCATGTTGGCCAGGCTGGTCTTGAACGCCTGACTTCAAGTGATCCACCTGCCTCAGCCACCCAAAGTGCTAGCATTACAGGTGTGAGCCATCACGCCCAACCCTAAATTTCATTTCTGTAGAATAAATATTTATCCTTTAGTTTAGAATGGTACAATTTTATTGAAACTTAGATAAGTTCTGATTCAAGTTTTTATCTTTTTCTTTTTTTTTGAGATGGAGTTTTGCTGTTGTTGCCCAGGCTGGAGTGCAGTGGCGTGATCTCGGCTCACTGCAACCTCCGTCTCCCAGGTTCAAGCGATTCTCCTGCCTCAGCCTCCCGAGTAGCTGGGATTACAGGCATGTGTCACCACTCCCGGCTAATTTTGTACTTTTAGTAGAGACGGGGTTTCTCCATGTTGGTCAGGCTGGTCTCGAACTCCTGAGCTCAGGTGATCTGCCCGCCTCGGCCTCCCGAAGTGCTGGGATTATAGGCGTGAGCCACCGCGCCCAGCTTCAAGTTTTAATTTTTCTAGAAAATTACAAGAAGCTGTGTGGAAATGTAAGCTGAAAATGACTTTGGCTTCAGCCCTCTCCCCTTAATTGCTCCACCTGCTGCCCCAGACAGGGTCAACCTTGGATATTAAGGAAGCAGAGACTGCCCTTTCAAACAAGGTTTAAACAAAAAGCAAGGCTATTTAATGGGCTTCCTTTGGCCACTCAAATCTGGGTCTGACCCATCTTTTCTGGGTGGGGTCTTGGCATTGTCCATACTCATCTTCCTCAAAGCCTGGCCCGTTTTTGGTCTCATTTCCGAAGCTCTGACTCAGAATAAAGCATAAATCCTAACCAGGGTGAGCAGCTTGCAGCTCACTCACATTCATGAAGACTCTACAGACATGTGGAGAGTGGGGTATGCAGGTCCCATTCTGCTCAGTAGCCCTCTGTGTTTGGCCTCTGCTTTCTTTCTTTTTTTCTTTTTGAGACAGGGTCATATTCCCTGCAGCCTCAACCTCCTGTGCTCACGGGATCCTCCCACCTCAGCCTACAAGTAGCTGGGACTACAGGTGTGCACTACCAAGCCTGGCTTTTTTTTTTTTTCTTTTTCTTTTTTTTTTTTTTTTACTTTTAGTAGAGATGGGGTCTCACTGTATTGCCCAGGCTGGTCTCAAACTCCTGGGCTCAAGCAGTCCTTTCACCTCAGCCTCCCAAAGTGTTGGGATTACAGGCATGAGCCACTGCGCTTGGCTCTGCATGCTTTTTAAGCCACATTTGGGAAGAGAGAGCTTCCTAGAACAGTGCCATCTCTCTATTTGCTGTCCCTTTGCTGGAGCTTTCTTCCCTGCAGAGTGTGTGGGCCGAGAATGGGTGACAGGCCTCAAAACATGTATCCTCTGAGATGATCCTTCAGTGGGGTGAGCCTGGTGTAGGCTGAGCTTCTGGACTGTTTTTCACTTCCACTGAATCCAGTGTGTTGCACAATTATTTCCTTTGTGGGCCGTGGCAAGACAAAGCTTACAAAGCACTCTTTGACCACCCCCGGGAACACACTGCTATACCTCTGTATCTTAGAATACATCAATGGGTAAATCTCAAGAAGAGCTGGGCTGTTATCCCCAATGAATCCCAATCCAAACACATTCTGGTTGAAGCAGTCAGTATTGTCCTGCTTTTGCACAGTTGCCCTTGTACTTCATGAACCAGGAAAACAATGAGTTGAATCCAGTGTTCTTCATTCTATAAGAATGTCAGTTCTGAACTCGACTACATGGACACATCAGGAATTTCACATGGATTTAACCATGTGTACTGTGAGGAGAGAGGAGGGCACTCAGGGAGGTAGGACTGGAAGTAGAAGCCCAAATTCATGAAAAAGCTGAATTATAGATTCAATTTTAAGGGAATACTGTAGCTTTACTGCTTTCAAGTAACAATAATGACAAGCTGTGTGCTAGGGCACCCTGCCTTCAGAAATAGATGAGGCTGATGTATTATCATCTGGCTTGAATATAAACAGTGCTTTGGAATTCCTTAAAGATAGTTCTCATTTCGAGTAGAGTAAACATGCGCCTTTGTAAACTTCCCTATTTTCTTTAACGTGTCTTTTCTTATTACACACATAAATAGAGCAGATGTAATTACTTGAATCTGAAGGGATGGCATTCATGATCTGAAAGCATTAGTTAGGTAAGGGCTGTAAAACTTATTCGACGGCTACTGAATTTTTCTGATCATCTCACTGTAATCATTTGGATGACAAATCGTGTCTATTTCATTTCTCATTTTCTGTTCTATGTTGATGGATGCATCTTTCTCCAAGGTTGCAGTTTAATTGCTGTTGTAGTATTTGTTTTGGGAGTAAATATTTTGTAAACCTAAACTTGAAAAGAATATGCATTTCTGGGTTGTAGAATCACTAGAGGTGGTTAACTTTTATAGTGCTCACTGTGTCCATATATTATGATGAAATTTTAAAATTCCTTATGGAAAATTTTTTTAGCAGTTTCATTGATAACATATGGAAAATCTAGCAGTAATGGAAATGCATAGTAACTTGTGCAGATAAATATATCATCTTCCTTTTTTTTCTTCTTAAATGGCCCAATGCTATTGCTAACAATTCAATGCTGATTATTGTTTAGAATCGAATAGGTGGGTAAAATGATCATTGTTACCAGTAGAATGTTCCTTAGTCACTGCTTTTTAATTTGCCGTGTGTGTGTGTGTGTGTGTGTGTGTGTGTTTGTGTGTGTTAAGTGGGGAAGGCATTCTTTTTTTCAGGCATGTCATAATCTAATATTTTCATGACCTGGAGAAGAAACCTATCCCTGTTAGCAGTCATTCTTCATCCTCTTCCCCACCTCCCAGCCCTAGGCATCCACTAATCTATTCTCTGTCTTTATGGATTTGCCCACTCTGGACATTTTATATAAATGGAACCATAAATTAACATGTGGTCTTTTGTGACTGGCTTCAGATTTTTTCTTTTTCTCTGTCTCTTTCTTTTATTAGACAGGGTCTCGCTCTGTTACCCGGGCTGGAGTGCAGTGGCACAATCACAACTCACTGCAGCCTCAAACTCCTGGGCCCAAGAAGCTGGGTCCAAGCTGCCTCAGTCTCCCAAGTAGCTGGGACTGCAGGCGTGCACCATCATGCCTGACTATTTTTCTTATTTTTTTGTAGAGATGGGGTCTTGCTATGTTGCGAAGGCTCAAATCTTTTCATTAACATATTGTTCACACCAGCCCGAGAAGTTTCAGTTATAGCCCCTGGTCTAAATGTGTAGATGCTGGCGTGAGGATAGAAATGGACTTGCCTTTCCTTAAGTCAGTGTCAGAGATGGCTTTTCAAGTCACAGTGTTGAATAGGATGGATCATATTCTTATTTGTTTTATTTTGGAGCTTCAGTCTCAGCTCATAAAGCTGAATGTGTTTTTTTTGGCAAAATTCTTTTTTTTTTTTTTTTTGAGATGGAGTCCCACTCTGTTGCCCAGGCTGGAGTGCAGTTGCGCAATCTCAGCTCACTGCAACCTCCGCCTCCCAGGTTCAAGCGATTCTCCTGCCTCAGCCTGCCAAGTAGCTGGGATTACAGGTGCATGCCACCATGCCTGGCTAATTTTTGTATTTTTAGTAGAGAAGGGGTTTTACCACGTTGGTGAAACCTCCAGGCTGGTCTTGAATTCCTAGGTGATCAGGCCTTGGCCTCCCGAAGGGCTGGGATTATAGGCGTGAGCCACCGTGCCTAGCCTTTTTTTTTATTTTCAGTTGGAGTCTTGCTCTTGTTGCCCAGGCTGAAGTGCAATGGTGCAATCTTGGCTCACCGCAACCTCCATCTCCCCAGTTCAAGCAATTCTCCTGCCTCAGCCTCCCGAGTAGCTGGGATTACAGGCATGTGCCACTATGCCCGGCTAATTTTGTATTTTTAGTAGAGATGTGGGTTTCTCCATGTTGGTCAGGCTGGTCTCGAACTCCCAACCTCAGGTGATACGCCCACCTCAGCCTCCTAAAGTGTTGGGATTATAGGCGTGAGCCACCGTGCCCGGCCAGAAAACTCTTTAACCTGCATGGAAATCAAACCCCTGACCCTGGACTTCTTGTCTTCCTGGAGTGGCTCCCATCTATAGAGGGGGGTGGTTTTTATAATAGGATGTGATCGACAGGATTAAAGAGAAGTATATGAACAATATAAAGGTTATTGTCATCATTTTCAATAATTTCTAGTAATAGAAATATCTTGGGTACTTACAATTCAAAATGCTTCCTTTCCTTTCCTAGAACATATCTAGATGTTCATAGTAACTCTGCTTTGGTAATTATAACATTTCCTCCTTGAGAAATACAATTAAGGAGAAAGCAGAGTGCTGGAGTTCCAAGCTAAATACAATATTTAAGGGAATTATTAGGTATATAAAACTGTACTCTCTATGTGGCAGGTGCTTCTCAATTATATTTGAGTACTTCCCTGGGGGACAAAAGTCAATTATCAACACAGTCGTGTGGGCGAGAAATAGGTCAGCTGCAAACATTCTTTGCTAATTTCAGAAAGCTTGAGGGGTGGTTTAGTTTGAGGTTGTGTTTTATTCTTTCTGTCTCTTTGTTGAGGACTCTAATAGGGAAGGCTCTGTTTTTCATGTAGTATTGATTGTCGTATTCATTTACTTTATTACAATATACATATTTCTCTTGATCATGTAAAATGAAAATTAAACTCTATCTAATATCGTTTTAAAAACTCTGTCAAATCTATATTGTAAGAGAAATGTGTACCATGGATATTACTGTTATGGCTATTTGTACATTAGTAGAGACACTGAGGGTGTAAACCAACCCAATCAAAGGCAAGTGTCATATTTACAAGTATTTTATTTATTTATTTATTTATTTCCCCTCTTTAGTAAGAAGACACCAAAGAGTGCTAATTGTTGAATAAAAACCAAGGACCTTGGTATGTTTTCTAACAATTGTTTTCTTTATTTATTTTTTATTGTGGTATAATAAATGTAATATAAAATTTGCTATTTTAACCATGTTAAAGTATAGGTGCAGTAGCATTTAGTACATTCACTGCTGTTTTTTTTTTTTTTTTTTTTTTTTATGGCTGCAGTAGGTTATCAAAAAGACAGTGCAGGCAGGCAAAACGTATGTCCAACATATACATATGTTAAAAACATCCGCCGTTATTGCGGCCTCCCTCCACGACTGTGGTGTTATTTAAAGCAACAACAGCAACACAAAGCCAGACCTTGGAGTGCCACACCCAAGTGTGGGTTTGGAAGTTGAGAAGGGAACAAGCTGAAAGGAAGCCGGAAGAGCTATGGAGACCGGCCGAGACCCTCACGGTGGGGATGGGAAGGTAGGAGTGGGAGGATGAGGCCGCCCAGGGGCAGTTCTGCCCCCAGATACTTGTTTTCACACTGCGTGACTGCTTTTCTTTTTTCTCCACTGTCTGAAGTTCAGACAGTTCCAAGATGATTTGGGTTAACAAGCAGCCTATTTTAAAAAGATAAGTGTTCCCAGGAGTCTTTGGAGGCTCTATTCACTCATATATTATGGTAATTTGACTTATTGCTTACAAGTATGCTCATTTTATCATCTTAACAAAGCCCACCCCATCAAAGCAGCTGCGCTCCCATCTCCCCGATCTGTTTGCCCTTTCATGCCAGTGTGTTCCCCTTCCCTCCCCTCTGCCTGTACTTGCATCGCGGCCGCAGGTACCTAGACTTGGACGTAACCCCTGCTTTCATCCCTCCACTACCTTGATCATGCCATTCCTTCACCTTAAAGTGCTTTCCCCATTTCCACTTGATAATCTTCCCACTTGTCAAAATCCGTCTTGAATCTTCTCTGTGAAGCTCTTTAATGTGGTGCTAGGTCTCCTTCTCTGTCATGGCCCTGATACTGTGTTTTGGCTGTTCACTTATTAAATTCTCATTTGTGTAGTCTAAATGTCCCTGTGTCCCACTAGCCTGTGGATATACATTGACATTATGCCCGTAATCACGCCTGTAATCCCAGCACTTTGGGAAGCTGAGGTGGGAGGATTCTTTGTGCCCAGGAGTTTGAGACCAGCCTGGGCAACATATCAAGATCTTGTCTCTACAAAACAAAACAAAACAAAACAAAACAAAAAAACATTAGCCAGGCATGGTGGCATGCACCTGGGGTCCCAGATACTCTGGAGGCTAAGGCAGGCAGACTGCTTGAGCCTTAGGAGGTTGAGGCTGCAGTGAGCTATGATTGTGCCACTGCACTCCAACCTGGTTGTCACAGTGAGACCCTGCCTCAAAAAACAAAAAACAAAGGAAGCAGGAGCAGCAGCAGAAGTTTTCATGTATCCACATTAATAGTCCATATATTGCTTGCTCACATTTCTCACCTGGAGACATAGGACCTTAACACCTTCCCCCTAACCTGTTGCCCATTTTTTCTGAGTCCAGCAAGTGTCTTAACGTGTGCTCACAGCTCCCCCGCTCATTGATGTCTACTGCCACCAGCCTTTGAAGAGGCTTCTGCTGCAGGGGCTGTGCCTTCCTCAGTGAGAACACAGCTTCTTCCTTCTAAGGTGCTGTTTTTCAGCACTGTACTCTTCAGCCTCCCTGGACAACCTGTGTTCCAGACTTTCGCAACTCTGGGTCACACTGTGTCCCCTGGGCACTCGAGTGACTCTTCTTGTGCCCAGTGTCTCCCAGATTCTTTTGTAAAGCCAGCTTCTGCAGCATGACCTGCATCTCTCTGTGGGGAACAGACATCATTCAGCCTCTGCCCCGAACTGCACCTAAAACCTGCTTCTAGCAGTGACTTTTTTACCCATTCATGTCAACTCGCACGAACTGATGTAGACACAAACTCTTCATCCTCTTTTAGGCTCAGTTACACCATACTCTTAGTAATTTATATATTTAAAATATTTTTGTTTTATGCATTTGTACTTGTGGTGGAGGTGGAACAGGGAGTAAAAGAAGAAGGAGGAAAGGAGAAGGTGATGTCAGGGCCTGAAGCATTTTCAAAGTTAGTGCAGGCCTGAGTAGGATATTGGAATGGGATCCTTGGGACAGAGGAGGGCACTGGTGCCTGGGCAGAAAGAGAGTGACTGGTGGAAGATGCTTTCAGAAAGGGAAGTGAATGAGGATCAAACCTGGTCTATTTCAAACTTCATTCTTGAAGTGTATCTGATAAGAATCTTTTCATTGCAAGTAAACAGAAAGCCAGCACAAATTGGCTACAGCAAAGTATGGAATTAGTGACTCATGCAAGTAAAAGCTCAGAGGCAAACTTTATACTTCAGATATTGTATATTCCAAAGTTCATGGCTTCATCAGCAGCTCTACTCTTTCTGTGCGGTTCTTTTAACACTGTGTGTTCTTCTGTGTGCTGGTTTAGGCCTCAGTTTAGCACCCATTATGGTGGCAGCGGTGGCCACAGTGATTCAGGATCTCCCATTTATCCACGATCCTGTCCAGTTAGGCTTCCTTATAATAGTTCCAGCTAAAAAAGGAGAGGTGCCTTCTTTCCTCCCTCCTTCCCTCCTTCACTCACTCCCTTCCTTCCTTCCTTCCTTCCTTGCTTTCCTTGCTTGCTTTCTTTTTGCAGCTAATGGGGCTTTAAATACCGTCCCTGGCAGCACACACACACATGTGTACACATGCTTGTGTGCATGTGCACACACATACGCATACACACACATACATATACACATTTCTTGAATCTCATTGAAATGAGATGGCTCATAAACCAACACTGTGGCCAGGGGGACTGTCTTAAGGCAGCAGTTGGCTACCTAGAGATGAGATTGAGGTCAGCCCTACAGTAGCTGAGATTGGGGAGGGCAGTTTCCTAAGGGAATTTTGGACCCAGGCAGGATCGTGGGAACTTCTTCCTTCTGCTCCTCCTTCCTCTGGTACCACAACTTTCGTCACTTCATGAGTTAGATATTGTTTTAAGTGTGGTAAAATAAATATAACAAAATTTACCATCTTCACCATTTTTTAGTGTACAGTTCAGTGACATTTAAGTACATTCACATGGTTGTGCCTACCAACATCACCACCATCTATCCTAAATAGGATTTTGTGGACTAATCTGGGAGCCTAGCTTTCTGTTGTAACAATGTATTTTAATGGGAAAATATGTAGCAAGTTTCAAATAACTGACTAAACAGTGAAGTTCTGGGACACCACATAACTATTGATACAGGGGAGACTGCCTGAATGAATGCTTCTTAAGGTCTCTATTTTCCTTGTTGCAAAATGGGGGTGAGAGTGGGGAGGACTAGGTAACCTCTAAGATTCCATCAAGTTCTGGTATTATAGGACTTTACGGCTGTGTCCACAGATGTATGTGGTCAACTCATTCATTTTGGTAGAATATACTGTACAGTTAGCTCTCAGCTCTGAGGGTTCTGCAGGCTGACTGCAGGACTCAAGCCGCAAGGACTTTGGTATCCATGGAGGGTCCTGGATCCAATTCCCTACTGATTCTGAGGAATGACTGTATTTTGAAGCTTTGGCAGAAAGCCTTTGTCACTTAACTGCTGAGATGAACTCATACAACATACGGCCATTCAGTATCAAATATTGGGAACTTCAGATAAGGACATTCTTTTATAATGTAGCAAAGAGATGATGTGGAGTTTACAGGAGGAAAGATAATTTGGGATAGAGCTGGAATTTATAACTCTTTCAAGTATATGCATGCAGCATGAAAGGATGTGCAAAGAATAGAGTGGGCTGTCAAGGATGAAGTATTTGTGAAATGTGGTGAGATGGTTCTCAGATAAGCATCCTGGAAGCTATTAAGAGGAAGTCTGCTGAGGAATAGTATAGCTCCTGCTATTATAATTATTATAGCCACCAGGAAGAACAAGTAGCTAATGGGGCTTTAAATCTATAATAAAGAATAACACAAGTTGCCATATTGGAACTTTGCTGAAGGTGAGTGGAACCACAAGGTTGATTCTCATCATTTGAAAACACTGCATTAGGGGCTTTTAATACTGACTTTCCTGCTTACTCCGTGTTTGCTATGGGCCTGATATTTGCACACATAGTTCAGCAAAGTTGCCTTTATTGCAAAGATGAGGTAGGAATTTCTGTTTTTAAGTAACATTAACTATTTAATAAGTAGATTCTGGTGGATATATTTTTTTTAATCATATGTCGAAGCACTAACCAATGTGATAGTATTTGGAGGTGCAGCCTTTGGGAGGTAATTAGGTTTAGATGAGATTTTGAGGGTAGGGCTCCTATAAGGGAATTAGTGCTCTTGTAAGAAGAAGAAGAGGGACCAGAGCTCTCTCTGTCTCCACAATGTGAGAATATAGCTAGAGGGTGGCTGTCTGCAAGCCAGGAAAAGGGCCCTTACTAAGAACCAAATCTGTCAGGATCTTTTTTTCTTTCTTTTTCTTTTTTATTGACAGGGTCTTGCTGTGTTGCCCAGGCTGAACTTGAACTCCTGGCTCAAGTAATCCTCCCACCTCAGCCTCCAAAGTAGCTAGGATTACAGGCATGCACACTGAGCCCAGCTGTCTGTCAGTATCTTGATTTTGGACTTCCTAGCCTCTGGGACTGTGAGAAATAAACTCACATTGTTTAAGTTCCCCATTCTGTGGTATTTTGTTACAGCAGCTCAAGCTGACTAATTCACTTGGTAAGCTGGTGCACTTGACTATTTTCCTTCTCATCCTTCTAGTCAGTAGCACATGCTTCTTATTCATTATGTAAACATTATATTTATATCCTGCTTTATTCTGGAAATGACTTAAGTTAGCTTGTGTATGATATCACAAGAGTGTTAGACTGTTGGCATTGCTATAAAAGTATACCTGAGACTGGGTAACTTACAAAGAAAATAGGTTTATTTTGGCTCACATATTTTGGCTTGCAGTTCTGCAAGCTGTCCAGGAAGCATGGTGCCCACATCTGCTCCTGGTGAGGGCCTCAGCAAGCTTCCAGTCATAGTGGAAGGTGAAGGGGGAGCAGACATATCACATGGCGAGATTGGGAGCAAGAGGGGGAAGGTGCCACACTCTTTTAAAAAACCAGATCTCGCATGAACTCAAAGCATGAAATCACTTCTTACCCTGAGCAGGGCACCAAGACGTTCATGAGGGATATGCCCCATGACCCAAGCACCTCCTACTAGGTAAGCCCTGCCTCTAACATTGGGGATCACATTTCAACATGAGATTTGGAGGGGACAAAACATCCAAACCAGTAGGTGAATACAATGAACTAAGGAAAAAATAGAGGTAAGACAGAGTACAGAAAATATATGCCACTGATCTTATTCACGGATTTGAGTCTGAACTTTCTAGAAACTACCTAGAGAGGAAAGCAAGGTCATTTATGAGATTTTTCAATGTCCAAGGGTAAAAGTAAACTTGTTTAAGAAAACTACACAAATTTCCCACCCTGAGGCTAGAGAGAAACTTCTCCCATGTTCTCATAGAGTTGACACTGTATAAGACAGTAAATTGGCCGGGCGCAGTGGCTCACACCTGTAATCCCAGCACTTTGGGAGGTCGAGGCAGGGGGATCACGAGGTCGGGAGTTCAAGACCATCCTGACTAACATAGTGAAACCCTGTCTCTACTAAAAATGCAAAAAATTAGTCGGGTGTGGTGGTGTGTGCCTGTAATCCCAGCTAGTCAGGAGGCTGAGGCAGGAAAATCGCTTGAACCCAGGAGGCAGAGGTTGCAGTGAACCAAGATCGCACCACTGCACTCCAGCCTGGGCGACAGAGCAAGACTCTGTCTCAAAAAAAAAAAAAAAAAAAAAGACAGTAAATTAAACCCTGAATAATTAAACCTTAGAATTCTAGAGTTGTTTCTTATCATATACTTCAATATATAGATTATACTTCTCATCATGCTGGAGTACAATTCAATAAAAGCAATTACCTAGAAACTATTGCTGTATGGCTCAGAAATGTCTGTGATTCTCAACCTTGGCTGTATGTTAGAATCCCCATGTCCAAGCCATATCCCAGCCTAATGATATCTGGATTTCTTAGGGTTGGGACTCAGACATCAGCCTTTTTCAGAACTCTAGGTGATGGATGTACTTTTCTGGTCTGATGTAATTCAGGGGGAGATTTTACTTTTATTTGTTTATTTTTTTGAGACAGGATCTCGCTCTGTTACCTAGGCTGGAGCGCGGTGGCACCATCACCGCCCATTGCAGCCTTAACCTCCTGGGCTCAAGCGATCCTTCCACTTTGATTTCCAAGGTACCTGGGACTATAGGCACACACCACTGCACCTACCTAATTTTACAATATTTTGTGGAGACAGGGTTTCACTATGTTGCCCAGGCTGGTCTTAAACTCCTGGACTCAAGTGATCCCCCTGCCTTGGCCTCTTAAAGTGCTGGGATTACAGGTGTGTGCCACCATGCCCAGCCAAGCAGGGAGATTTTAAAGCAGCTCTTTTCAGCCAGGATTTATCAGTCAGGATACATTAGGTGATGTTGCGATAATAAATACTTCTCTAAAACAATAATAACAACAACACGGCCAGGCGCGGTGGCTCACGCCTGTAATCCCAGCACTTTGGGAGGCCGAGGCAGGCGGATCACGAGGTCAGGAGATCGAGACCATCCTGGCTAACACGGTGAAACCCCGTCTCTACTAAAAATACAAAAAATCAGCTGGGCGTAGTGGCGGGTGCCTGTAGTCTCAGCTACTCAGGAGGCTGAGGCAGGAGAATGGCGTGAACCCGGGAGGCAGAGCTTGCAGTAAGCTTAGATCGTGCCACTGCACTCCAGCCTGGGCGACAGAGTGAGACTCTGTCTCAAAACAACAACAACAACAACAACAACACAACACAGGTTTATTTTGCACTCACTCTACATGCCTCTCGGTGGGTTAGCTGGGGTTTACTCACTGTTCTTTCTCCAGTAGAGCAGGTACCATGTAGAACATTACTGTTTGCTGCAGAAGAGGGTATGAGAGACATGGTGGACCACACACTGGCTTGTGAAACTGTGCCTGGGTCTGTGCTAAGCTGCTGTAATACTGAAACCAAAAGATCAATATATATTTCTTTGTCACTTAACAGTCTACAGGAAGGTAGGCAGTTCAGCATGGGTGGTTGGCTGTATTTCAAGGGATTAGTGGTCCAAGGACCTAGGGTGTTGAGTGGCTTTGCCATTTTCAACATTTAGATTCCATCTTTGGATCCAGTGTGATCCCTACAGTCATTACCATTTTCTAGGTAGCTCAAAAGGGAAAAGGGAGGATAAGCAGCTTCCTTTTTAAAGGGATGACCTAGAAGTTAAACAGATTTCTTCTGCTCACAATCCATTGGCCTGAACTTTGTCATGAGGCGACATCTAGCTTCAAAGGAGGCTGAGAAATGCAGTCTCTAGCTGAGTTGCCATGTGAAGGCTAAAAATTGGGGCAGCTCTATTTCTGGAAGGAAGGAGAGAATGGATGTTGGAGCCAGTTATGCAGACTATGCCTCATCACGATAATAGTTTCAAAGTTTGGTTTTCACATAGAAGCATTTCCTTCAAATGAAATTGCGGATGTTGTCTTTGGTAATCGACGTATTTGGAGATGCTTTGATGAAGTGAGGGGATCTGTGTGGACCGCCCTCCCAGTTTCCTCCTCATACTCTCTGCAGCAGTTCTACAGGCATCTCCAAGGACCCTGAGGGCTCTATGAAAATCATGGATGCAGATGAAGTGATGATTTACATATGCAGCAGAACATCCTCCCAGAATACTGTTCCTCGCAGAAGGACTTTGGATTGATATTGAAAATGGAACTGCATCCTTCTAGTCAGTTCTATCGCAAAAAGCCATCCCAAGCCCAGCCACCTCCCTCCATCGCTCCTCCTGCTGCCCTAGTTCTCAGCTTGCGCCACCGCCGTCTCTCTTCTGACCTGCTGAAAGAATCTCCCTCTGTCCATATGCTAGCAGGTCCATTCTCCACGCAGCTGCCAGAGTTATCGTTTTAAAAAGGAAATCAGATCAGGCCATTTTTCTGTTTTAAAACCCTCGAATGGATTTCAGGTGGGTTTAAAATATAATCTAAATTCGTTATTGTAGCCTCCAAGGCTCTGCAGTGATATAACTCCTGTCAGACTCTTACTTCATCTTCGTTTTTCAGCTTACTAACCCTTCTCCTCAGTCTCGGGTTTTCTTTATGTTCTTTTTTTGAGAGGGAGTGTCCCTCTGTCACCCAGGCTGGAATGCAATGGCATGATCTTGGCTCACTGCAATCTCCGCCTCTCAGGTTCAGGCGTTTCTCCTGCCTCCAGCCTCCCGAGTAGCTGGGACTACAGGTGTGCACCACCACGTGTGAGTCATTTTTGTATTTTTTTGTTTGTTTAAAAAACAGAGTCTTTCTCTGTCGCCCAGGCTGGAGTGCAGTGGCGCAATCTTGGCTTACTGCAACCTCTGTCTCCTGGGTTCAAGCAATTCTCCTGCCTCAGCCTCCTGAGTAGCTGGGATTACAGGCACGTGCCACCACACCCAGCTAATTTTTGTATTTTTAGTAGAGACAGGATTTCACCATGTTGGTCAGGCTGGTCTTGAACTCTTGACCTTGTGATCCATGTGCCTCGGCCTCCCAAAGTGATGTGATTACAGGCATGAGCCACTGTGCCTGGCCAATTTTTGTATTTTTAGCAGAGACAAGGTTTCGCCATGTTGGCCAGGCTGGTCTTGAACTCCTAACCTCAGGTGATACACCCACCCCGGCCTCCCAAAGTGCTGGGATTAAAGGCATGAGCCACTGTGCTCAGCTCTTTATGTTCTTTTAATAAGCCAAGATTAGTCCTGCCTCCAGGCCTTTGCACTTCTGCTCTCCTTCTGGAATGCTCCTTCCCCAGCTCTTTAGATGGCTGGCTCTTTCATTCCCCAACCCAAACATCACCTTTTTAGAGAGACCTCCCCTGGCTGCCCAATCCATGGCGGCCAGACCCCCTCCCTGCTTACTCTCTGTCACATTCTATTACTATCAGAATTTACCTTCTGTAGTTTTCACTTACTCATTTCTGTCCATTCTCACTGGAATGTAAGCTCCAAAGAAGCAAAGAATTGGTATATCCTTGTCATTGCACTTTCTGGGTTGACAGAATAGGCATCAGGAACACCGTATAAGTATAGTAAATATTAACTGGCAATTGAATAGAATGACAGTGACTTTTGAGATTCAGTATCTGGGTAGGTCCTAGTCTTTGTTATCAGCTGAGTGAGGTATTACATAAGGATAGACAGGATGTCTTCCTTTAAGAATTAAGATATCTTTTACTACCATGTGCCTGAAAAGAAGGCTTAGAGATGATTCAAGGGCTGAGGGTCTTCTCTGAAAGTAGTTTGGAGTTTACCTGAAACTATGTAAAGAGATGTCCGTGGACCCATAATTTCGAGCCCAAACACGTAACTACAGTGACTTTTTGCATGGACAAAAATGAAAAGCGGCCGGGCGCAGTGGCTCATGCCTGTAATCCCAGCACTTTGGGAGGCCGAGGCGGGTGGATCACAAGGTCAGGAGTTCAAGACCAGCCTGACCAACATGGTGAAACCCCATCTCTACAAAAAATTAAAAAAAAAAAACACCAAAAAATTAGCCAGGTGTGGTGGCAGGCGCCTGTAATCTCAGCTACTCGGGAGGCTGAGGCAGAGAATTGCTTGTACCCAGGAGGCAGAGGTTGCAGTGAGCTGAGATCGCACCACTGCACTCCAGCCTGGGTGACAGAGCAAGACTCTGTCTCAAAAAAAAAAAAAAAAAAAAGAGAGGTTGTAATCACATGTCCTTCTTATTAGCTCCTGCCAAGGCCTACTAGCTTTCAGCAAGTTCCTTCATAATCTACTTTGCAAAAAGACCTTATGACAAAATGCATACCCCACGCACTGAGTTAGGTGACAGGATTTCGGGGATATTAGCTACAGTTTGGTGAAATGCAGGTGAGCAAATATTTTACTCCCGTTTTGTTTGGATGCCTCATCCTTGACCTGCTTCAGGACAGTTTCCACCCTAATACAGAGCATCCAGGGAGCCTGTGGGCAGCACTGACTTTGGCCTCAGCTCTTAATCTGCTGGTGGCTGATGCTTTGGTCTGGGGCCCAGTATTCGATGTCTGAGCTCCTGTAGATGAGATCTTTTAGTCCCAGACCTCCTCAGGAGGCAGCAAGACTTATTGGGCTCTGGAATTTGAGCTGGAGGCAGGGCAAGGCTAGGCTTAGCAGGAGTCTGTGTGTGTGGCTGAGGGGTGTATGGCTCAGCTGACCAGACCTGAGGCTCTCAGGCCAAGTCAAACGTGGGAAAGTCAGCAGAGCCAGCAGCAGTGAGTCGACGCTGCCCGTGTCCTTCAGGTTGGCTGGTCTCCACCTGGAAATGTTCTTCCTTCTGTTGCTTTTTCTGGTGACTCTTACTCCTTTTCTTCATGATCGCATATATGTCACAGCCTCTGTACAGCCTCATCCGACACTCCTGGGCAGGATTTGTTTCTTCCTCCCTTAATACGCTCAGAGTAACTCTCACATTGTTTTGCAGTGATATGTTTACAGGTCTCTCTCCCATTGACAGTGAACCTCCCAAGGACTTGGTTGTGACTTAATTTTCTTCAGAAGCAGCACCAGCAGAGCTGTTGATGGAATCAGTTGTGGCATCAGGTGAATGGACTGAGTCCATGTTCTATCACTTTCTATTTGTGTGACCTTAGGCAAGTAATAATGTGAAGTAAGGATGATAATGCCTGCCTTGTAGGATGGTGTCAGAATTTTGAAAAATGAAATAATATATGTAGATATTGGATGCAAGTTATTTTATTTAAAAGCACATCTCACTGTAGCTCTTCTTTTCAAGCAGGGTGGTGGCCATAATTTGTATCAGTATTTGCCTTCCACTTTCAGAGACTGGTGGAAAGTCTGACATTTTAAAGCCTCTGCCCGTTTCTCTGTTTGTGGGGGGAACATCCTAGAGTGATGATGGTAATACTGGTGATGGCAGTGAGGGTGGTTGTGGTGATGGTGATATTAGTGGTTATGATGGTGCTGTTGGTGGTCCTGGGTGTCAGGATAGGGGTGGTGATGATGAAGATGGGGCGATAGTGGTGACTGTAGGATGGTGATGGTGCTTGGTAAGGGTTGGGTGGAGGTGGAGGTGATGGTGATGATAGAGGTGGTAATGGTGAGGGGGTGATGGTGATGGTGGAAAGTAGGGTGGGGACAGTAGTAGTGGTGATTATACTTTGGTGACAGTGGTGACGGTCGTGGTGGTGCTGCTGGTGGTGATGATGGTGGCAGTAGTGGTAATGGTGGTGATGGCAGAGAGGAGGGTGGGGACAGTAGTAGTGATAGTAGTGATTATGCCGTGATGGCTTGGTGATGGTTGTGGTGGTGGTGCTGCTGGTGGTGATGATGGCGATGTTGGTGATGGCGGAGAGGAGGGTGGGAATGATAGTAGTGATTATGCCGTGATGGTAGTGGTGAGGGTGCTGGTGGCGGCGATGGTGGTAAAGTGGTGATGGTGGTGATGTTGGTAATGGTGATGGTGGTATTGGTATAAATGGGGGGGTGCTGATGGTAGCTGTGGTGGAGATGGCAATGATGGTGGCGGTGATGGTGGTAGTGTTGGTGGTTCTTACCCTGGGTTCCTTACCTCTGTTGCTCAGCCTGCCTGTTGGGATTCATAGCCTCTTGGAGTGATGACTGCATAGTATTGTTTTCTTTTGTTTTGCCATTCCTCCCCTGCCTGCCTGCCTTATTCTGAACTCAGTCCCCTTCACATGGGCTTACCTAGGACTCTTCAGCTGATTCTCAGCCTTTGACCCTGGACAATAGCTTTGGATCCAGCACAGCATCCTATCCTGCCTGCCCCTATCCCCTGCCTCATACAGTCCTGCTTCTTCTGGTCCTACATCACTGCTTTTCACCTAGAAGCTAGGGACATTTCCTCATTAGATGAGGCCATTGCATTGTTGTCAAATAAGAGCCTTTAATGCTAGAGGATTGCATTTGTTATTGAAGGGAATGCTCCAAGTTCTGAGAGCCCCGCTCTTGGAGAACACAGCTGGCAGTGGAGAATGGACTTTCTTTTAAGATTGAAAGCAGATTGACAAATCTGCCCACCATTATCTCTTTTGTTCCATTTTTAAAATGTATTTTTAATTATTTTTGTAGATTGTTTTCATTATCCTGCAGTTTTCCAATCCCTTAACATTACTTAACCTGTTTATTTAAATACTTAGCAATCTCCGCTTGTTCCAAATTCATAATCATCCCATTCTTATGCTAACTTATGCCAGCCTTGGGGATGGCACTAGAATCTGGGGGTGGTGGCTAAATTCTCATGTAAACATAGCAAAGCACGATTGCCAGTTTACTACACAGGCGAATGGCATTGAGCTAAAGCATTCATTTCAAAGAGGAGAATGCTTCTAGGTATATTGAATTTGGCATGGGGTGATGGGTGAGGGTTGGAGAGGGAGATGTGTTTGGACCTTGGATGACAAGGAAGATGGTCTTTCCTTCTTGACTGGCTCCCTTCATTAAGGAAATCATTATGCTGGAGTTGAGATGTTTCAGTTTGCTGATAGCTGACTTCCGTCTGCTCCCCTGGACCTTATTCTCTCTGCCAGCTGCACAAGTAAATCTATATAGATTTCTTCCTGATGCCATTTGTGATATACTGCTCCCTGAAAGCATTTTCCTGATATTTTATGAAAATCCTTGAATTGGCCCTAAATTCTGGTAGTAGAAAGAGCATGATATTTTCAGCAAAAGCCTAAGTTCAAGGTCTAGCTTAACCATATACTAGACCAAGCCACTGAACTTGAATATTAGTTTCCAACCCTATAAAACAGAGGTAATTGGCCAGGCGCGGTGTCTCACACCTGTAATCCCAGCACTTTGGGAGGCCGAGGCGGCCGGATCATGAGGTCAGGAGATGGAGACCATCCTGGCTAACATGGTGAAACCCCATCTTTACTAAAAATACAAAAAAAAAAAAATTAGTCGGGCCTGGTGGCGGGCGCCTGTAGTCCCAGCTACCCGGGAGACTGACGCAGGAGAATGGTGTGAAACCAGGAGGTGGAGATTGCAGTGAGCCGAGACCATGCCACTGCACCCCAACCTGGACGACAGAACAAGACTCTGGCTCAAAAAAAAAAAAAAAGAAAAAGAAAAAAAAATGGAGGTAATCAACTGCTGTGCCTCATCATAAGGTTTTTGTAAGCCTTGTTTGAGATATTACCTGCGAAAAAGGTTTATAATGTTAAAAGATTACTATAACTGTTACTAAATTTGTCTTATGATATTATCTTGAGACATAAATGGTCTTTAACTAGGAATTTTGTTGTTTGGGAAAAGTAAGTATTACAGATCTTTGTGAAAATAATTATACTCTTAAATTGCTTTTCATACACACATTTCCCTAAAATTTAATATTCATTAAGCTCCCCTAGCCACATTGGATCTCTCAAGTTGTCTTGGAGCTAGCTCCATGATGGACATTCCCCCAGATCTGTGCCTCCACACTGTGCTCCCTTGGTCTGGAATGATGGTCCCCATTCTTGGCTGGTGTCCTACTGCTCATCTCTCAAGCCCTAGCTCAAAAGTCACTTCTCTGGAATCTTGAACTAACTGCTCCTGGCAAAAGGAGTCATTCTGACATCTTATAGCTCCTTGTTCTTATCTCTAAACTGCCCCCTCTCAATTATTGTCATCTAACTGTAAATTAACCTGATTGCAAGCTTCGGGAAGGCAAGAATTTTTGTTGCATTTCATCACTGCAATTCCCAATGCCTAGAACTGTGTCTGGCACATAGTGGGTGCTCAGTGTAAACCCTCATGGAATAAATGAATGAATGGATGAATGAATGAAATTAAATCACCTCTACCAGTTCCTAAATGGCAGGAGTGGTTTACATTGATGTTTCTTACACATTCATCTTGGTCAAGGCCTGGCTCTGGTATATTTGCACTATGTTTGTTGAATGAATAAATTTCTGGATTAGGAAATATTAGATACCTTTAGAAAATAGAAGGAAAAGGCTAAATATTATAAGGTACTAAAGATGCCATTGTACTTCCACACTATAATTGCTTACATTGCATAATTCTAATTTTGTTTTCGGGTTACTATAGGCCCAATTGCTATTTTTATAAAAACCTGCAATAAACATCTGGAGCAATTTCTAAAAACCAAACCAACCAAATCTTAGGTTTCCCTTGACTAGTTTTTAATGTAAATTCTTAATTTTTTTCCCTAAAAATTGGCATAACCATCATTAACATAGAACATGCCAAGATGTTTCACGTCTTTAGCAACCTAATGTGTAGATATTAAAAGCTTCCCCTTAATAAGAATTACTGCAAATTCATGTTTAGTATCAAAATAATGATAGCCCCAAATTTTGCAAATGGCTGTTTGCCAGATTTTCTGTAACTCTCTCACCCCTGCTATGTTTGAGGAAGTGTTTCTCATAGTAAGGTTTTAAAAATTCTACTTACAAAATTTTATATCCTCTTCAGCAGATGGGCTGACCGGCTTACAGTCTCCATGGTAACAAGGTTTCTGTATTTTTTTCCCCCTTTTTAAAATAGCCTAAAGTCACAGAAGAGAACTTAGATATTAATAGCATAAGAAATTTCAGTGTGAACAACAGTTATTAAGTATACAGCCTTTGATTACTTGTTTCTTCATCCAGCATCATTTGTGATATATAGCAACTGTGATTAAGCATGTATGAATATAAGTTGGCTGGGTGCAGTGGCTCACGCCTGTAATCTCAGCACTCTGGGAAGCTGAGGCAGGCAGATGCTTGAGGTCAGGAGTTTGAGACCAGCCAGGCCAACATGGCGAAACCCTGGTTCTACAAAAATACAAAAATTAGCCGGGTGTGATGGTGTGTGCCTGTAGTCCCAGCTACTCGGGAGGCTGAGGCAGGAGACTTGCTTGAACTTAGGAGGCGGAGGTTGCAGTGAGCCAAGAGTGTGCCACTGCACTCCAGCCTGGGCAACAGAGTGAGACTCTGCCTCAAAATAAAAAAGCATATATGAATATAATTTTAATATTCATGCAGATTAGGGTGTGCCAATTGGTTTGCTGAAATGATTAACTATTGGATACCTGTTTAAATTAGCCTCTCTTTCCCAGCTTCCTTTTTGCTAGCCAAATCAGATTATGTACTACACTTCACTTAGCAGTCAACAGCATAGTAATAGTGCATTGCATTATTTCATTATCGATGTGAAAGACAAAACCAAGCCTGTCTTCTTCTTGTGTGGTTTCCGTAACACCCATTTTTGTGTTAAGTGTGGTGTTTTTGCCAACTATAAAAAAAGCATGTATGATTTCATGGGGCCACAGCCCATGTTGACTTGATTGGGTTCTAGTATCTTTGATTGACATGCATAAAGAATTACAACCCCAAACCCAGCTAATACATAAATGATTCTCTAAGAGAAGCACACTAACAAAGCATGAAAAGATATTTTAAAGAGAGGGCTATGTTTGGTTTGCTAAAATTCTTGTATTTTCCTAAGAAGTGCTCTGTTCTTGATACAGTGTGGTTGTACCTCCCACAGAAAAATCAATTCTTATTTTTGGATTGACTTTTAAATGTTTATTTTTGTGAAGTCATGACATATTCTTGCTTGTTTAGCTGTAAATATTGATGAAGTTGGCCAAGCGCGGTGGCTCACGCCTGTAATCCCAGCACTTTGGGAGGCTGAGATGGGCAGATCACGAGGTCAGGAGATTGAGACCATCCTGGCTAACACGGTGAAACCCCGTCTCTACTAAAAATAAAAAAAAATTAGCCAGGTGTAGTGGCGGGTGCCTGTAGTCCCAGCTACTCAGGAGGCTGAGGCAGGAGAATGGTGTGAACCCGGGAGGCAGAGCTTGCAGTGAGCCGAGATCGTGCCACTGCCTGCTAGCCTGGGCAACTGAGCGAGATGCCGTCTCCAAAAAAAAAAAAAAAAAAAAAAAAAAAATCGATGAGGTCATTGTTCTATCAAAAGATCTAGAATAAAGTAGAATATTTTCTGTCCAACAGCAGAAAATTAAGAAAATTAAGCAGACCTGGAGTGCCTGGCCCTGCAATGGGCTCTTTTTAATATGTGATTGGAGCTGAAATCCTATGACAAGATCACCTGAGAGTTTCATTTATATATCTGTTAAAACTTTTTCACCTTGTTTTCCACTATCGTGTCTCTATATTTACTTACTTTGCTGTCAGCTGATCAGGTTGAGCTGTAAAAGACCAAGTGTGGAGGGTATGTGTGAAGGAAGAATTTGATTCTACTGAAAAAAAAAAAATGTCGATGAGGTCATTGTTCTATCAAAAGATCTAGAATAAAGGAGAATATTTTCTGTCCAACAGCAGAAAATTAAGAAAATTAAGCAGACCTGGAGTGCCTGGCCCTGCAATGGGCTCTTTTTAATATGTGATTGGAGCTGAAATCCTATGACAAGATCACCTGAGAGTTTCGTTTATATATCTGTTAAAACTTTTTCACCTCGTTTTCCACTATCGTGTCTCTATATTTACTTACTTTGCTGTCAGCTGATCAGGTCGAGCTGTAAAAGACCAAGTGTGGAGGGTATGTGTGAAGGAAGAATTTGATTCTACTGAAAAAAAAAAAAAAAAAAAAGGTGTGTTGTTTATGTGCTTGTGATGAGATTCAGTGGGAGGTTGGTTGGGGGTGAGTATCTGGTGATGATGCTCTTATCACTGCCACTTCTGCTGCAAGACCAATTTCCTAGGAGGCTTTGAGGTCTTGACCCATATGAAGATACTCCTCCCCTGCCCTCCAAACTATTGGGCTTTGTTTTATCCCATGTTCCTGTGATAGCATTTGTGCAGGTATTTATTTGGGAAGTGATTCCATGGAGTGGGATTGGAGCGGGTGAAGAGCTAATATCAGAATATATTAACAAGTTGGCCAGTGCTGGGAGCAATTAGTGATTGGTGATACCATGCCTCTCTGTGAAGCCCCATGAAATGTGGATCAGAACTGTCCATCCTGGACAGCGGTAGGGGGAAGCATTTATTCACCGGCATCTGTTCCCCATTGACCGAGAGTAGCCTCACAGGGGTTAGCTGTCTCATACTGCCTAGTTGCATATGTGTGAGTGCCAAGCATCCAGCACCTCGTTGTGGCCAGAAAGCCAAAGGTCACCGCCCCAGTGTGAAGCTGGTCAAAGCCTGCGTGGGCCTGATTATTGCCAGTGGCTAGAGTGGTAGGGCCTAGAGGACATGACATGGTTCCTAAAGGGACCAACTGTGCATCTCAAAGATATCAACATCTCTTTCATCAGTTCACTTCTTTATAGCCTCTGTGAAAGGAGAATTCCCCTTTCCATCCTTCCAGAAAACATAGGTGTGGATTCTTCAGTCTCATATAATAAATCCATACTAATCATCTCACCACCCTGACCCTTCTAATCACCTCCTCAGTTCCAGCATCTCCACCTCATGAACAGGAAACCATCATCCTGTCCAGGCTTCTTGGAGCCATTCCAGCTGGGTGTTAGGACTGGTTTCAGGTGTCCTTGTCAGGAGTTTGAACCCAGAGTCATGGAAGAGTACCCCCATATCAATAAATTATTCTTTATCCAGCTTAGCATTTTGTAGCCCCTGGTCTAAAACCACTCCTGATGATCTTCCTCTGGTTCCCACTGATGTATATTCCTTTGATGAATAAGCAGTTTACTTCTGCAGCAGGAACTATATTTCCCTGCTTGGGCTGTGCCGGGACCTGACTCTAGTTACTGGCTCAGAGGCAAAGAGATTAACTGGCAGCAGATCTTAAAAAGGACAAGAATTTCCTTGTTAGGCAGCTACCTCATGTGAAGACCTTGCAGGGTCTCTAGGCAAGGGGATATTGCTCTCCTCTAGCAAGAGGAAGGGAGAGTTGCTAATGGTTTGGAGAATTCAAAGGAACCTGAGGATTAAAGATTCTTAGGTGTCTGCCCAGATGCCCTGATTCCAGGTTTTGGAATCCACTCTTTTCCTATGAGGGCTCTGACTTTGACATGAGAGACATATTGAGACTGTGCCTTTATTTTCCTTTGCAGGTCTTCCAGCTTTATAGTTAGTTCCTGAGCCTGATTTTCAGCCCCATGGCTGCAGGCAATGAGTCAACCTAAACACTGTCAAGGAGGCCTTTTACAATCCTCTTTGAGTTAATAGTTAATGCACCTAAACATATAATTTTAATATTGCCTCTTCAAGGCTTCCAAAACAGCTAATAAAAGCCATACAACTCCATGATGCTTATAATTACCATTGACCCTATGTCATTCAAGTACCACAACTACCACTTAATTCAGTATTTCCAATTCCATATGTACCTCATCCCAGTTCACCACAGGTAAGAGTTTTAGTAGATGTGATGCTACTGTATGCCTGTGATGATTACTATCCTACTTACCACCAGCAATAGGGCGGGTGATCTAGCTCCATGATCCAGAGGGGCTGCTTTCTAAGGCCACTTGCTTATCATCTTTATAGCTCAAGTCCCTGCAAAAATAGAGCCTGAGATAATTGCTTGCATTCAGGTAGTTTATTTGGGATGAGATCCCAACTGGAGTAAAGGACCTAGGAAGAGAAAAGGGAAGGAAAGAAAGCCAGTACAAGAATACATTATCAGGCTGGGCACATTGGCTCATACCTGTAATCCCAGCACTTTGGGAAGCTGAGGTGGGAGGATTGCTTGAGTCCAGGAGTTCAAGATCAGCCTGGGCAACACAGTGAGAAGCACCCCCCCACCCGCCCCCCACACACATCTCTATGAAAACAAAAAAGAATACATTATCAAATTGACCACTGCTGAGAATACTGGGTACTTGATCTCAGGCACTTTTGAGGAGCCATATAAAATATATCTCAGAACTGTCTGCCTTGGTGCTGACATGCAGAAGCATGTGTCCATTTGCTTCTGTCCCCATTGGCCAAGAGTGGCCCACAGGCATTTACTCCCCTGCACTTCTGGGTTGCAAATGCATGAGTGTGGAGCTGCTCCTAAGCCTTAGTTGGCATTAGAAAGCTCTGGAGCAGGAGGTGAAAGGTATGTGGAAGGGGGAGGGGGAGGCAGAGGCAAGGTGCTGTCTGATTATACCTGTTTGAATCTGGTTGAGGCTTGCATGTACGTGGCCACGTCAGCAGAGGCTGGAGTAAGATGTGGGGCTGAGAGGTTGTGAAGTACAGTACTTGAAGGGCGTCCTGTATAGGCTTTATTCCACTTGATTGATTTAAGATGCATTCATTTATTATACTCACTAAATGTATCCACTTTTCTTCTTTGTTTTCTCTTATTTCTGATATAAATATATTTAACTTTTGTAACCAAGAATATTGTTACTTTAAAAATATTATACCCCCTTAGGCCAGATGTGGTAGCAAACATCTGTAGTCCCAGCTACTTGGGAGTCTGAGACAGGAGGATCGTTTAAGCCCAGGAATTGGAGGTTGCAGTGATTGCACCAGTGCACTCCAGCCTGAGCAACAGAGTGACACCCCATCTTAAAAAAATTACCCCTTACATAAAGATTTTAGGCTTAACGTGAGGACATATAGGACAACCTGAGGAAAGGACAAATGGAGAGTGTAGAAGAGAGAGAATCAATGATGTAAGTAAATTTCTGCTTGCTGTTACTTTCCAAGTAGAATGTAGGAAAGTTAAACACTATAGCCAAGAGCCTGAATTTGTCCTGTGTGAAGTCCTTCAAGACCTAGTCAAAGCAGCACATTGGTAAAAACTTTTCTTCCCAGCACTCTTTCTTTGCCTCATACTTCAGGGGGCGGGGGTGATCCATGTGACTTTAGCAGATCTAACCAAGCCCTAAGTGAAGTTCCCTGGGGAAAAAGCGTGTAACTTCTCTCTCTCTCTCTTTTTTTTTTCTTTTGAGATGGAGTCTTGCTCTGCTACCCAGGTTGGAGTGCAGTGGCACAATCTTGGCTCACTGCGACCTCTGGCTCCGGGTTCAAGTGATTCTCCTGCCTCAGCCTCCCGAGTAGTTGGGATTACAGGCGTGCATCACCACACCCAGCTAATTTTTGGTATTGTTAGTAGAGACAGGGTTTCACCACGTTAGCTAGGCTGGTATCGAACTCCTGACCTCAAATGATCTGTCCACCTTGGCCTCCTAAAGTGCTAACTTCTCTTAAAGTTGGAACTATTCTGGGTTTGGGTTGGGGGACAGACATGCAAGTAAATCACATTTACCACACAAGCAAGAGTATGCATGGAAAGGTGAATAAGAATCAGTTCTTGCCCTAAAGAGCCATTCCTTCTGCTGGTCTTGAAGTTTCATAGGAGCGCTGCTGTGTAGCAGCTGATTGTGGACTCAAGGGTCAGGCTTCTCTGGATTTAATATTGGGGGTCTAGTTTCTCTCTATGACAGGTAGAGAGGATTTCTTGGATTTTATGACAATCTAGACAAAATTTCTTAGATTTTATGGTCTAGTTTCTTTGCCTGGATATATTTTGATACCAGTTTTTGGGTAACTGTCTTAGCTGATAATTATGAAAAAGTCTGTTTTCTTTCTTATGTGTATTTATTATTTGAAGAATATATGTATGTACTACTTTAAAGTGCATTATAGGGCCGGGCGTGGTGGCTCATGCCTGTAATCCCAGCACTTTGGGAGGCCAAGGCGGGCGGATCACCTGAGGTCAGGAGTTTGAGACCAGCCTGGCCAACATGGTGAAACCCTGTCTCTACTAAAAAATACAAAAATTAGCTGGGCATGGTGTGGCGTGCCTGTAGTCCCAGCTACTTGGGAGGCTGAGGCAGGAGAATCGCTTGAACCTGGGAGGCAGAGGTTGCAGTGAGCTGAGATCGCAACACTGCACTCCCGCCTGTGTGACAGAGTGAGACTCCATCTCAAAAATAAGTAAATAAAGTACATTATAAACATTCTGGTGCATATACAAAAATGAAATATTAAAGAATAAAATATAGATTTGAATATGGAAATAGAGACTTGAATGTTTTCTTCCTGCACTCCAGCAAATGTTTTTGCCTTCTCCCTGGGCTGCCAAAGTCCACGTGGGAGACATCCGATTCAGATGTCCATGGCTCCCTTCATGCACTTCAACAACGTGAATTTTAAGAGATGTTTGGACCCGTGTACTCACCATTAGACATAGCTAGACCTAAACTAACCTCTGTGTGTAGTTATATATTGAAGACTATCTTCCTAACATTTCAGAACTTCTGTAAATTTCCAGTACTCTATCATTCACAAGACTGTTATTACATTGTCTGCTGAGAATTACAATGAATTTAGAACAGGGGTGTCAGCCTGTGTTGGCAGATAGGTTTTGTTTGGCTCATCATTCAGAAAAAAATAATTTTGAATGACTGCCAAGATTTGAAAGTTGGGGGATTTTGTACATGAGTCTGAATTTTCAACTTTTCTGGAAAAATTGTGAGGAATGGCAAAACTGGCTTTTCATTCTTCTAGGAAGACACTTGGAGCTGATGGGTGGCTGCCTCTTTTAGGTAGGCATCTGCCCTCTTGGTCCTCATTAACCCCGCCCCCCACCTCACCGCCAGTGTGCTTCACTCACTTATATTACTTATGTGTCTTCTGTAGAATTTGAGTTGTTTGCTTTGGTCTAAATTTTGCAAGTGTTAATATTAACACAGGCTTCTTGAAATTATATAATGTGCAGAAAACTCTTCAAGCCTCAATCTGTGAGGAGTGCTGTTTACCTGGTTTATTTGCTCAGAGCCCCAGGAGCTTGATTGCATTCACAGGCTGGAGCTGGCTTGGTGCAGTGTGATTTTCCAAACAGCCTCTAGAGCAAGATTGTCTGGGTTCAGGTTCTGACTCTGCTGTTTTCTAACTGTGGGACCCTAGGCACATTAATCACTCTCTGCCTCAGTTTCTTTATCTGCATAATGGAGATAATAAATGAATAGATGTAAAATAACAGGCTAATAACATTGCTTGGCACATAGTAAGCATTTAGTATGTGTTGGCTGTTGTATTATCTTTAATTTACCAATTCCTATAATCGGGTATTTTGTAATGATTTTGAACAGATTTGGAACTGTTAGAGGCAATCTAAACTGGTTGAGAATAACAAAATTTACACTGTAGAATCATCTGTGTACAGTTCACTGAACAGTTAACTGATTACCAATATATGTGCAATAAACTCCCAGTGACATTGCGGTATGTCTGGAATGGAATCTAATCCCTTCTCACTAAGAAGTTAGTGAATTCCTTAGTATGGAGCAGCTGAGGGAATTGTCTCTGTCCAAGTCCATCTGGATGCTTCTGACTCATCTGCTGATCCTCCTCTGCGTGGATGTCTGGCCCACACCCTAAAGCTAATCTGAGTCCCAAGGGGCATTTTCTTGTCCAAAAGTTGATATGCTAATTTCAGAGAAGTGCTAGCCTTTCTGTCTAAAATTGCTCACAGTTCACACCTCATGTCTTGTCTTCTGCTCTGTTTCCTTCCTAATTTGGCGTTACACAGGTCTGTGCAAAGCCAGACTTTAAGGAAGTTCCCTCTCCTCCCGTGTCCTCTGCCAAATGCTTCCCGTCTGTCATTGGCAAAGGCTCTGTCTTGCTATGATGGGAGAGGCCAGGAGCTGCTCCAAAGCTGGTGGAAAGAGAGCCGTTCCACGTTCAGTGCTCCGTGAAGAGCTGCTTCCACTATTGAGATGGGGAGGTGATTAGTCTAGGTGGTTTCCAGTTTGGCTTAGCCACAGAGATCTTGCCCATTCTGTGTATGTACCCCCTTGGCTTGCTTTAGGAATGCATGTATCTGTCAGAAGTGCTGTTTTTCTGGAAATTTCTTTGTTCTGGTGGTTTAAAGCAACTATCCTTATGCAACTGACACAGTACATAGAGAGACTGGATCAAAAATGAAATAAAATGATATAGAAGAGTGGTCAGTGAAGTGTTGGTCTCAACTCAATGGTGGTGTCAACTCAGTGGTGTGATTGGACTGGCCTCTGGCTGAGGGGATGTTCACAGTCTTTGCTGCCTGAATACTGTTTTTCCTAAACTCTCTAGCTAGTTTTTTTTTTCTATCTGTTGTAATGCGTTAGGAATTCCATGTATTAGCCTGTGTTTATTCATTGAATTAATGAATAGTTAACCAAAAATTAGGGGAAATTTTCACAATAAGGTACATAGAAAGTGAATTTATCTAGTAATCTTAAGTATTTGCTGAAAAAGAATTACTCAGGGTATCAGGAAATCCAGAAAGCATTCCTAATCATTATTATTATTATTACTATTTTGAGATGGAATCTCACTCTGTCACCTAGGCTGGAGTACAGTGGCATGATCTCAGCTTACTGCAACCTCTGCCTCCTGGGTTCAAGTGATTCTCCTCTCTCAGCCTCCCGAGTAGCTGGGATTACAGGTGTATGCCACCACACCCAGCTAATTTTTGTATGTTTAGTAGCAAAGGGGTTTCACCATGTTGGCCAGACTGGTCTCGGACTCCTGATCTCTGGTGATCCACCTGCCTCGGCCTCTCAAAATGCTGGGATTACAGGTGTGAGCCACTGCACCTGGCCCCTAATCATTATTTAGATGATCGTTCTTTATTCTACTGTTTGAGATGACAGCCATATCTGGAAACATTCATAACATTTTTTTTTTTTTTGCTTTGAGAAGCAGAAATCACAGTGGCTAGATTTGGATTTTTGAATTTACATGGTTTATGACTTGAGCAAGTCATTTAAGATCTATGAAACTGATGTAATACGCTCTTTTTACTTCACAAAGTTTTGGGAGGCTCAAATAAGGCTACTTACTTAAAGCTGTTTTTAAAAGTAAAATGTGATAGATTACATGAGTTATTTTTACAGTCTAGATGTTACTATAGTAAATATTCAATTAGTAATCATTTGCTAAATTTGGACAATACTAATTACCTCTTTTCTCTATTTTAAAAATTTTAGATATTTTTAAAAACTAAATTAATTTTTTTTTTAGAGACAGGATCTTGCTCTGTCACCGAAGCTGGAGTTCAGTGGCACGATCATAGCTCACAGCAACCTCCAACCTCTGGGCTCAAGCACTCCTTCTGCCCTAGCCTTCCGAGTAGCTGGGAGGCCACAGGCATGTGCCACCATGCCTAGCTAATTGACAAAAAATTTTTATAGAGATGGGATCTCCTTATGTTGACCAGGCTGGTCTCAAACTCCTGGCCTCAAGAGATCCTCCCACCTGAGCCTCCCAAAACGTTGGGATTATAGGCATGAACTATCTTGCCCAGCCAGTTTTAAATATTTTTGATTAAAAAGAAATATATGTTCATTGCAAAACATCTGTGAAACACAGAAAAGTATAAAGATCACCTATAATATGGCAACTGCTATATATTAACATTTTGTTACATCTTTTCATATTTTCTGTGTATATGTACACATAGATATAGACAATGCTTTTTTTCACAAAAATTTATGTATTGTTTTGTTATTTGCTGTTTTCATATAAGACTGTATTGTAGACATCTTTTCCAGTTAATAAGATCTAGTTCATCACTGTTAATCCGATATGTAGATGTACCATGATGTATTTAACTTGCCCCTGTTGCTGGATATTTGGTTTTCCAATTTCTTATATTTTCTTGATGCTGATGTTTTATTTTCTTATGATAAATGTATAGAGTTGGACTTCCTGGGCAGTTGTTTTCTAAGTTGAAAATCTAATGTACACTGCTCCCTCACCCCTTGCCATGAGTTGTAGAATAGCTAATAATGTAGATTGTATGCTTTTTTACAGTCCTTGATACATTTTGAGCCTCATAGCATGCTATAACATTGGATTTATCAGAGCAGTAGTTTTTCTTGAACCTATTCAAAGGAGGTATGCTTAATTTAAAAAATCTGAAGACCTCATTATAGCATAGTTTTACTTGTAGCTCGGCAGTGGTTCTTCTGTGAATTAATAATGCATTAATAATTAATTTTAAATCTTTTAGTGTAATGGTATGAAATGAATCAACATTCAGCAAACATTTACTGAATCCCGACTGTTGATTAACTTTTTACTACACACCAAAGGCTATAAAGATGAATAAAACTCAAGTCATTTTCCTTGAAAAACAGTCTAGTGTGGGAGATAGACATGTGAGCAATTAATTATATAACATTGTATTAGTTCATTTTCACACTGCTATAAAGAAACACCCAAGACAAGGAAAGAGGTTTAATTGACTCACAGTTCCATATGTCTTGGGAGGCCTCAGGAAACTTACAAACATGGCAGAAGGTGAAGGGGAAGCGAGGACCTTCTTCACATGGTGGCAGGAGAGAAAAGAGTGAGGAGTGAAGAAGGAAGAGCCCCTTATAAAACCATCAGATCTTGTGAGAACTCACTCACTGTCATGAGAACAGCATGGGGGAAACCACCCGCAAGATCCAATCACATCCCTCCTGGTCACTCCCTGGACATGTGTGGATTACAATTCAAAATGAGATTTGGGTAGAGACACAGAGCCAAACCATATCATTCTGCCCCTGGCCTCTCCCAAATTTCATGTCCTCAAGTTGCAAAACACAAATCATGCCTTTCCAACAGTCCCCCAAAGCCTTAATTCATTTCAGTATTAACCCAAAAGTCCAAAGTCCAGTCTCATCTGAGACAAGGCAAGTCCCTTCTTCCTATTAGTCTGTAAAATCAAAAGCAAGTTAGTTCCTTCCAAGATACAATGTGGATACAGGCGTTGGATAAATGTTCCCATTTCAAATGGGAGAAATTGGCCAAAACGGGCTACAAGCCCCATGCAAATCCAGAATCTAACAGGGCAATCATTAAATCTTAAAGCTCCAAAATGATCTCCTTTGACTTCATGTTTCACATCCAGGTGATATTATTGCAAGAGGTGGGCTCCCACAGTCTTGGGCAGCTCCACCCCTGTGGCTTTGCAGGGTACAGCCCCCGCCCCCACCCTGGCTGCTTTCACAACTGCCGTTGAGGGTCTGCAGCTTTTCCAGGCACACACACAGTGCAGGCTGTCAGTGGATCTATCATTCTGGGATCTGGAGAATGGTGGTCCTCTTCTCACAGCTCCACTACACAGTGCCCCAGTGGGGGACTCTGTGTGGGGGCTCCAACCCCACATTTCCCTTCCGCACTGCCCTAGCAGAGGTTCTCTGTAAGGGCTCCACTCCTGCAGCACACATGTGCCTGGTCATCCAGGCATTTCCACACATCCTCTGAAATCCAGGCAGAAGTTTCCAAACCTCAGTTCCTGTCTTCTGCATAGCCACAGGACAAACACCACGTGGAAACTGCCAAGGCTTGGGACTTGCACCCTCTGAAGCAATTGCCCAAGCTGTACCTTTGCCCCTTTTAGCCACAGCTAGAGTGACTGGGACAAAAGGCACCAAGAGGCTACACACGGCAGGGGGGCCCTGGGCACAGCCCATGAAACCATTTTTCCCTCCTAGGCCTCTGGGTCTGTGATGGGAGGGGCCACTGTGAAGGTCTCTGACATACCCTGGAGACATTTTCCACATTCTCTTGATATTAACACTGGACTCCTGGTTACTTATGCCAATTTCTGCAGCCAGCTTGAATTTCTCCCCAGAAAATGGGTTTTTCTTCTCTACCACATCATCAGGCTGCAAATTTTCCAAACTTTTATGCCCTGCTTCCCTTTTAAACATAAGTTCCAATTTCAGATGATCTCTCTCAAGTTGAAAATTCTACAGATCTCTAGGGCAGGGGCAAAATGCTGCCAGTCTCTGCTAAAGCACAGCAAGAGTTACCTTTGCTCTACTTCCCAATAAATTCTTCATCTTCATCTGAGACCACCTCAGCCTATACTTCACTGCCCATATCGCTATCAGCATTTTGTCAAAACCATTCAACAAGTTTCTAGGAAGTTTCAAACCTTTCCACATCTTCCTGTCTTCTTCAGAGCCCTCCAAACTATTCCAACCTCTGCCCATTACCCAATTCCAAAGTCGCTTCCACATTTTTGGGTGTCTTTATAGCAGTACCCCCTCTTTGCGGTACCAATTTACTGTATTAGTCTGTTTTCATACTGCTATAAAGAAATACTTGAGACTGGGTAATTTATAAAGGATAGAGGTTTAATTGACTCACAGTTCTGCATGGTTGAGGAGGCCTCAGGAAACTTTATAGTCATGGAGGAAGGCAAAGGGGAAGCGAGGACCTTTTTTACATGGTGGCAGGAGAGAGGAGAGTGAGGAGCAAAGTGGGAAGAGCCCTTTATAAAACCATCAGACCTTGTGAGAACTCACTTATTATCATGAGAACAGCATGGGGGAAACTGCCTCCATGATCTCATCACCTCCTACCAGCTCCCTCCCATGACACGTGAGGATTATGCAGATTACGATTCAAGATGAGATTTGGGTGGGGACACAGCCAAACCATATCAAACATCATGGTAAGTTGTATTATACTATGTCCTTGGAAAAATAAAAGTTTCCTTCCCTCTGCCTGCCATAGGCAGAGACTAGAGAGAAGAATGGGACTTTGTCAGTTTACCTCATTAGGACCTTTCAGGGTCAGTTCAATTCAAAGTCTCTGCTGAAGATCTGTGTGTGTGCACATGCCTCTGTGTGTGCATGTGTGTATGTATATACATATTTTAAAACCTGGAATGGGTGTCATGGAATAGAAGGGGAGTGAGAGGGAGAGACTGAGTAATACAATCTAGTGGCCAAAGGATTCTCACAGACTAAATGTCCGGTATTCAGTTTTGTGCTTTTAGGATTTTTGTAATGTAAAGCCTCCCTGTCTCCCTAGCCCATGAATAAAGTCTTCTCTATACACAGAAGTCACAAGTGAAGGGGCAGTTTGTTTATTTTTAGGTTTTTGTATTCCTTAATTATTGTTGCATGAATAACACACATTTGTTTTCTTCTAATTTTTGTGACTTAGGAATCTAAGCATGGCTTAGCTGTGTCCTCTGTATCACCTGTAGTCACAAGGCTGCAATGAGGGTGTCAGCTAGACCTGGGGTCTCATCTGAGGATTTGTGGGAAGGATCTGCTTCTCAGCTCATTTGCATGGATTTTGACAGCATTTAGTTCCTTAAGGTGTGTTGGACTGAGGGTCTCAGTTCCTTGCTGGCTGTTGACAGGAGACCACCCTAAGTTCCTTACTATTAATACATGGACCTCCAGCCAGTGAGAGAGAGTCTGCTGTTAATAGCAAGATGACAATCACTATCTTTTGTATTGATTAGGGGAGTGACATCCTTCAATGTTGCTGTATTCTGTTGGTTACTCATGAGAAGAGGATTGTACATGACTAGGAATACTGGGAGGTGGAGATCTTTGGGGGCCATCTTAGAGGCTTGCTATCAGAGCTTTCAGTGGAAATCAGCATAAGGAGTTGAGGTCTATGTTTGTAGAAGTAAGGGATAGTCACAAGACACATAGCAGAGAACAAGAAGTCAATGAGGGCAGAAAGTTGGAGGTAACAGTATCCATAGGATAATCACCACTCTTGCCTTACTGTCTGGGGATTTCAGACATCCTGAACGGGTACTAAATTTTCCACAGGATGTGGAGTTGTGGTGCAAGCATTGGTAACTGGAGCATAAAGGGCAGCATGATTTCCAGTTGCCATCTGGGTTATAATAATAATAGAACTATGAAGAAAATGCCAAGGGCATCACACACAGGTAGAGTCTATTAATTGCCTAGCAAAGCTGGGAAGACGTCACTAGGGGGTGACATGTCTAGGTCTTCCTGTGTGAGCAGGAGAAGGAAGGTACCTTCCAGAGCAAAGGAGTTTCTAGTGGTGCAGTGGTTTTGGTAAACCTGGAGAAAGTTGATGAGGCTTGAGTGTGTGAAACATGGGAGATAATTGTAGCAGATAAACTGACGAAGCATTTGGGGACATGATATTTCTGAAAATTTCTAATTTCTTTTTTTTTCTTTTTTTTTTTTTTTGAGACAAGAGTCTCACTCTGTCACCCAGGCTGGAGTGCCGTGGTGTGATCTTGGCTCGCTGCAAGCTCTGCCTCCTGGATTCATGCCATTCTCCTGCCTCAGCCTCCCAGGTAGCTGGGACTACAGGCCCTGCCACCACGCCTGGCTAAGTTTTTGTATTTTTAGTAGAGACGGGGTTTCACCGTGTTAGCCAGGATGGTCTCGATCTCCTGACCTCATGATCCACCTGCCTCGGCCTCCCAAAGTGCTGGGATTACAGGCATGAGCCACCGCGCCCAGCCGAAAATTTCTAATTTCTAAAAAATATTGCAGGTATTGATGAACCAATTGGTATAACCATATTTTTAAATATGGTCCTTCTGGCTTCAGTGTGGTGGATAGTCACAGGGGCGTGGTGGTGAGTAGAAACCATGTGAGGAGGTGATGATAGTAACAGGCGAGTGAGGATATAAACAGGCTGAGCTTCGGTCGCCACTCACTTGCTGTGCCTCGACTGCTCTTTGTCACGCTTTACCCAGTTTCTGTCTCCTTCCTCCTTAGTAGTCAAAGTTTGAAAATTTCAGAGGTTAGAGTTCCTCCGAAGAAGGTTATTTGTCTTGGCAATAACTTCTTAATTATCTTCTTAGAATCAGGGGGGAAATCAGCCTTCAAAGCTATTTTAAGGATTAATTAACATTTCTGAAAGGCTCCAGAAGCTTAAAAGCCTTATCCAGACTTTGGAGTGTTCAGTAATAATCAAAGTGATAATCAGAGCACAGCAGGACTCAGTGGGGTGTGCAAATCCATTCATGTCTTGCATTGCCTGTGGGCTGTGTGGTCTGCCATGTCTCCATAAGTGAGTGAGTCAGGGTAAGGAGAGGCCCTGCTGCTAAAGTGGAAAAGAATCAATGCCTACAACTGACAATACAAGCTGAAAAAAGCTTGTTTAAAGTTGATCTTAAGATATGGCAATGAAGCACAAGTAACCAAAGAAAAAAAATGGATAATTTGGAGCTCATCAAAATTAAAAACTTCTGTGCTTCAAAGGTTACTATCAAGAAAGTAAGAAGAGAACCAGGCATGGTGGCTCACGCCTGTAATCCCAGCACTTTGGGAGGCCAAGGCAGGCTGATCACTTGAGGTCAGGAGTTCCAGACCAGCCTTGCCAACATGACGAAACCCTGCCTCTACTGAAAATACAAAAATTAGCTAAGTGTGGTGGCGTGTGCCGGTAGTCCCAGCTACTTGGGAGGCTGAGGCATGAGAAGTCCTTGAACCTGGGAGGCAGCGGTTACAGTGAGCTGAGATCGTGCCACTGCACTGCAGCTTGGGTGACAGAGCAAGGCTCTGTCTTAAAACAAAAAAGAAGACAACCCACAGAATGGGAGGAAATATTTGCAAATCTTATATCTGATAAGGGACTTGTGTCTAGGATATATAAAGAACTCTTAGACTCAGTAAAAAAGACATTTCAAAAATAGGCAATGGATAGGAATAGACATTTGTCCAAAGAAGACATACCAGTGGCCAATAATCACATTAAAAAAAGTGCTCCGTATCATTAGTCACCAGGGGGAAATGCAATTCAAAACCACAATGAGATGCCACTTTACACCCAGTAGGATGGCTATAATAAAAAAGACAGACAATTTTTGACAAGAATATGGGGAAATTGGAATCCTCATACACTACTGGTAGGAATGTAAAATGGTGCAACTACCATGGAAAAGTTTGGCAGTTTCTGAAAAGGTTAAATATAGTTATCTTATGACCCAGCAAGTCCACTACTAGGTACATATGCAAGATAAATGAAGGCATGTGTCCACACAAAAGCCTGTACAAGAATGTTTATTGCAGCATTGTTCGTAATAGACAAAAAGGAAACAACCCAAATGGTCATCAATTGATGAGTGGATAAGTAAAATATGGTCTGAAGGAAAAATAAAAAATTGTTCTCCTCTACTCTCATACAGTCACTCAGCACAATACTTCTAAAGTGTAGACGGTTTTTTCCACACACCAAACAGTTCTCCAGCAGATGGAAACTGGGTATCCTATAATTTTACTCGATTCTGACACTAACTACTTGAAGACAGGATCAGATCCCACACGTTGAGGGCTCATTCAGCACCACTCCCCCAGTTTCAGATGCCAGTCGCAAGTAATAGATTGTTACTTATACTTTTAACTGAGGGATTCCCATGACCCTCTTTTTGGGTTCAGTTAATTTGCTGGAGCAGGGCCAGGTGTGGTGGCTCATGCCTGTAATCCCAGCACTTTTGGGAGGCTGAGGCAAGAGGATTGCTTGAGCCCAGGAGTTGGAAACAGGCCTGGGCAACATAGTGAGACTCTGTCTCTACAAAAAATTGAAAAATTAGCTGAGCATGGTGGCATGTGCCTGTAGTACCACCTAGTCTGGAGGCTGAAGTGGGAGGATCTCTTGAGCTTGGGAGGTCGAGGCTGCAGTGAGCTGTGATCACACCACTGCACTCTAGCCTGGGTGACAGAGCAAGACCTTGTTTCAAAAAAAAAAAAAAAAGAAAATTCCTAGAGCAGATCATAGAACCCAGGGAAACACTTACATTTACTGGTTAATTATAAAGAATATTTTAAGGATACAGTTGAACAGCTAGTTGGATGGGTGGGGAACATGGGGCGTCCATGCCCTCTCCAGGCGTGTCACCCTCCAGGCACAAACTCAGCAATCCACAAGCTCTCCAAACCCTGCCCTTTGGTTTTTTATGGAGCTTCATTAAGTAGGTATGATTGATTACATCACTGTCCATTAGTGATCAACTCAACGTACAGCTCCTGTTCCCTTCCCAGAGGTTGAGGGTGAGGTTGAAAGTTACAGGCCTCTAGACATGTCCTGGTCTTTCCTGACCAGCCCCCTTCTTGAAGCTACCTAGGGGTTCTCAGCCATCAGATATTCACTTTTGAATATCTTTTTTATACTCAAAACTATAGACCCAGAGTTCTAGAGATTCCAAGGGCTTTAGGAACTATGTGCCAGGAATTAGACGCAGAGGCAAAATATATGTCTCTTATTATATCTCACTATCATATATTTCTTTTTTTTTAGACAGAATCTTGCTGTGTCACCGAGGCTGGAGTGCAATGGTGCGATCTTGGCTCACTGCAACCTCCACCTCCCGGGTTCAAGCGATTCTCCTGCCTCAGCCTCCCAAGTAGCTGAGACTACAGGTGCCCGCCACCATGCCCAGCTAATTTTTTTTGTATTTTTAGTAGAGATGGGGTTTCACTATGTTGGCCAGGGTAGTCTTGAATTCCAGACCTTGGGATCCACCCGCCTCAGCCCCCCAAAGTGCTGGGATTACAGGCATGAGCCACCGCTCCTGGCCAACATATAGTATTTCTATACAATAGAATATTATTTGGCAATAACAAGGAATGAAGTACAGAGGGTCCTTGACTTAAGATGGTTTAACTTTAAGATGGTGTGAACAGCCAGGTGCGGTGGCTCATGCATGTAATCCCAGCACTTTGGAAGGCTGAGGCAGGCGGATCACCTGAGGTCAGGAGTTCAAGACCAGCCTGGTCAACATGGCAAAACCCTGTCTCTACTTAGAATACAAAAATTAGTCAGGCGTGGTGCGCCTGTAGTCCCAGCTACTTAGGAGGCTGTGGCACGAGAATTGCTTGAACCCGGGAGGTGGAGGTTACAGTGAGCTGACATCACGCCACTGTACTCCAGCCTAGGCTACAGAGTGAGACTCTGTCTCAAAAAACAAAAAGAGATAATGTGAATGATCTGATTTTCACTTTTAGTACAGTATTCAATGAATTACACGAGACATTCAATACTTTATTATAAAATAGGCTTTGTGTTAAAATGATTTTGCCCAACTGTAGGCTAACATATGTATTCTGAGCACATTTAAGGTAGGCTAGACTAAGCTATGATGTTCAGTAGGCTGAATGTATTAAATGCATTTTCAATTTATGATATTTTCAATGAGATGTAACCCCGCCATAAGTGGAGGAGCATCTGTACTGATAATGTGCTACAATATGTGTGAACCTTGAAAATATTATGCTATCACTATGTCTGAAAGAAGCCAGATACAAGAGGGCTTCATATTACGAAAAACTACATATTATATGTACTTTAATGCTACATAAACTACAAAAACTACATATTATATGTTACCATTTATAGGAAAAGTCCAGTATAGGCACATTTATAGAGACAGAACGGTTAGTGATTGCCAAGGTAGGAGGAGTGGAGGGATTGGGGAGTGACTGCTAAAGGGAACAGAGTTGTTTTAGTTTGCTCTGGCTGCCATGACAAATTACCATAGATGGGTGGCTTAAACAACAGAAAGTTACTTTTCAAAGTTCTGGAGGCTGAAAGTCCATGATACTGGTACCAGCATGGTTGGGTTCTTGTTGAAAGCCCTCTTTCAGTTTGCAGACAACTGTCTTCTTCTTGTACGTTCACATCCTCACATGGCTGAGAGCAGAGAGAGAGGAAGCAAGCCCTCTCCTGTCTCTTCTTAGAAGGACACTAACTCCATCAGGAGGGCTTCACCCTCATGACCTGATCACCTCCTGAGCGCTCCATCTCCAAATGCCATCACATTGGGGATTAGGGCTTAATGTATGAATTTTGTGGGGACATATTCCGTCCATACCAAGTATTTCTCTTTGGGGTAATTAAAATAATCTAAAACTGGTTGTGGTGATAGTTGCAGCACAACTCTGAATATACTAAACCATTGATTGTGCACTTTAAATGGGTGAATTGAATGGTACGTGAATTATATTTCAATAATACTGTTAAAAAAAAAAGTTGATAGTAAAAAGCCAAAGGGAAAGCTGGGCTGCTGGGTAGGGATGGGGGGCGGTCAAGGAAAAGGACCTCCCCGGGTAAATTTCTTCACCAGTCACCTGTCTCTCCGTTAGGTCATTGTATGTGGTTTTTGAGGGTTTTTTCTGTTGGTGGTGGTGTTTTAGAAAAAGTGGATGTGGGCTGGGCCCAGCAGCTCCCACCTGTAATCCCAGCACTTGGGAGGCCGAGGTGGGCAGATCACTTAAGCTCAGGAGTTCAAGACCAGCCTGGGCAACATGGTGAAACCCTGTGTCAATAAAAAAAAATTAGCTGGATGTGGTGATGTGCACCTGTAGTCTCAGCTACCTGGGGACCTGAGGCAGAAGGATCGCTCGAACCCAGTAGATTGAGGCTGCAGTGAGCCAAGATTGTGCCACTGCACTCCAGCCTGGGTGACAAAGTGAGACCCTGTCTCAAAACAAACAAACAAACAAACAGAAAAACCCCCACAAGTGGGTATGCCTGCATTTAAAAAAAAATTTTTTTTTTTTTAGAGACAGGATCTTGCTCTGTCACACAGGCTGGAGTGCAATGGCACAATCATGGCTCACTACAGCCTCAAGCTTCAGGGGTTAAGTGATCCTCCTACCTTGGCTTCCCAAAGAGCTGGGATTGCAGGTGTGAGCCACTGCACTGGTCTTGCATTTTCCTTTTCTCTACCAAACCTGGCTCCATTTGCTTGTTAAAAAAGCAGTGAGCATTAGTGGAATGTTAATGGTCTGAACAACTTTAACTTCCCATCTGGCTGTTACTCTCCAGGAAGTCTCTTTTCATTTGATTGCAACTGATTAGAGGTTCTTGTTCATGTTCCATTTGATGTGGCTCATTTAGAGTAAATCCAGTGGGTGATTTGCCCTCCTCTTATGTCCAGCATTCCAAAGAGCTCTCTTTTAGAGGTTGTGTCGGCTTCGTCAACAGCAAATGATCACATTTCTGACCAGCCAGTGTGCCAAAAGGATGGAAGGCAAAGTGAGGGCTGAATTGGGTGTGGGAGAACCCGGAAACTTTCTTTCCTCATCTTTATGTGACAGGCAGCGGGCCCAGCTCAGTATGTCACTTTGGAAAGTCATCTGTCCGGGGCAGCTGTGATAATGGTATTTCACAAAAAACCTGTGGCTTTCACCCAACATGCTAGATGCCAGCTTGGCCAAGATACATCCACTCAGGAGACTGGCCCATGCTGGGATTCTGCAGACCAGATTAAAACATTTGGGTGTCCCATCTCCATACTGTGGCCTGGTTGGTTGAGATGCAGTTGGCCTGCAGACAAGTCAACACATTTGGCCCTCAGTAGAAGTTCCTCACTGTAGGTTAATGACAGTCACCAGTCAAACCAACATGGTCTTAACTTGAATCCTCTAAAAGGAATAAAGTGGTCCCTTTTATTGGTTTATCAATTCATAGCCTAAAAGAGGAAGTTAGCTTGTCGCCTGGGCACCTGTGTAAGCCCTTGCTGCTCCATGTGGAAGATTCATCCTTTAGAACACAGCCTTTCTTTCTTTTTGTAGATTCGGATATTATAGGGAGACAGAATCTAGGGCTGTGGCTGGTGACCTACTTCCTTCTTACGGTGAAGAAGGTCAGGGAGAGAGAGAAAATGAGGGAGGGAGAAGAAAAAAAGGAAAGAAGGAAAGAGAGAGAGTGAGCAAGAGAGCCACAGAAAAATAATCATTATAACGAATGAGAAGAAATAAAGGGATCTGAAAAAAGAATAAGGAGAAGAAGGAGAAATACGGTTGTGAAACGAGAGGGAAAGAGAATGCAGGCCGGGTGCAGTGGCTCACGCCTGTAATCCCAGCCCTTTGGGAGGCTGAGGCAGACAGATCACTTGAGGTCAGGAGTTCCAACATGGCAAAACCCCATCTCTACTGAAAATAAAAAAATTAGCCGGTACTGGTGGCCTGTACCTGTAATCCTAGCTACCTGGGTGGCTGGGGCAAGAGAATCACTTGAACCTGGGAGGTGGAGGTTGCAGTGACCCGAGATTGTGCCACTGCACTCCAGCCTGGGCAACAGAGTGAGACTCAAAACAAAAAAAAAGTAACAAAAAAAAAGAGAGAGAATGCAAATGGAGGAGAGAATGGTATCAAGGTATGACCAGAAAAACAAGTTATGATGGGTAAAGATAAAGGGAGTGCTGAAAAACATACAAGGCTACCGCTTATGAATTCTTCCTTCTTTATCCTAGAAATTGCAATTGATTGTTACCAACGGCCTGGAGCTTGTGGACTTCTCTTAAAAACCTAGCTCATGCCCTCTCTTGTGCACACTGTACAGTCACCTGAGAGTATTCCAGTGCTTTCTTTGGTTCTTCCGCCTCCATCTGCTCTCTTCTTTCTTTTACCCTCCCCAACAGTTGGTCCCTAAAATAGTAGTACTTTAGATCTAGAAGCAACCTCAGAGAAGGGCTAAGATTTGGCTCTTTCACTTTACAGCTGAAGAAAAAGAAATCCAGCAAAATTAAATGACTTGCCTAAGGTCCTATAACCAGCGGATTGCAAGGCTGGACTAGAGGGCAGAGTTTCCATCCCATGGGTGCAGGCCAGGTCCTGAGAGACACACTTCTCTCTGTAGAGGGCTGTCTCTCCTGCTCACATCCTGGGTAAATCCTCATTGGCAAAGAAGAAGGTGGGAGAGAAGGCGGCCAACAAAGTGCTAGCTCTGCCAACTTCTTTCATCGTCAGGAGACAGGTGTTACAGGTACTTTTTATTCTCTCCCTTTTAGTGTGGGGATGAAGTGGAGGCCAGTTGGTTTCCTGTTGGACAGATTCTCTTTCTCCCTTGGATTCTGCCTGGCCGTCTGCTGATGGCCCCTTCTGGATCTAACACATGTTATCTGGAATAGTGCAGGTGGGATGGGTGAAGAGCATTCAGATAGAAGTTCCTGATGGCAGTGGGCAGCAGGATGGAATCTCACTTTAACCCACTGGTTCTCAGCTGAGGTGATTTTGCCCCCCAGGGAACTCTTGGTAATGTCTAGGGGCATTTTTTGTTGTTACATGTAGGGGGTGCTACTAGCATCTAGTGAGTAGAGACCAGGGATGCTGTCAGACATTCTCCAATGCACAGACAGCCCCCCAATAACAAAGAGTCATCTGGTCCACGATGTCAGCAGTGTTACCCAACTGAACTTGAGTCCTCTCGCCCGGCATGCACAAAAATCCAAACACTGATACTGGGATTTGCAGGCAGAGAAAGTTAGGCATTTGTGGCAGGGTGCCAAACAGAGAATTGAGCAGCGAATGCTTAAGACTCGAACTCTCCAATGGCTTACAAGCAAGAGATGTTTTGTTTTGTTTTGTTTTTGAAACAGAGTCTTGCCTTGTCACCCAGGCTGGAGTGGAGTGGCTCAATCTCAGCTCACTGCAACCTCCACTTCCCAGGTTCAAGCAATTCACCTGCCTCAGACTCCCGCGTAGCTGAGATTACAGGTGCCTGCCACCATGCCCAGCTAATTTTTGTATTTTTAGTAGAGATAAGGTTTTACTATGTTGGTCAGGCTGGTCTCAAACTCC
The DNA here is from genome assembly GCF_028885625.2 of Pongo pygmaeus. Taxonomy (NCBI): domain Eukaryota; kingdom Metazoa; phylum Chordata; class Mammalia; order Primates; family Hominidae; genus Pongo; species Pongo pygmaeus. The sequence continues at coordinate 51,503,216 of NC_072384.2, read as the reverse complement.
TGACCTCAAGTGATCAGACTTCCTTGGCCTCTCAAAGTGCTGGGATTACAGGTGTGAGCCACCGCGCCTGGCTACAACTGAGGGGTTTTAAAGGCAGGGGTTCATTTCCAGAAAGCAGAAGTTACAAGCATAATCGTAAATCAATACGTGGGGATTATACACTGGTTTGGCCCAAAAAGAAGGGATATCTTGAAGTGAATGTTACAGGTCATATGTGGATTCAAAGATTTTTTGATTTGCAATTGGTTAAGGAAGTAAGAATTCATCTGAAAACTTGAGGCCAGCAGGAAGGAATGTCAAGTCACGCCTGTGGGCGTGACTCTCTCTAGGCCCCTCAGGAAGAAATTTACAACAAAGAACTGTCCTCAGGGTTCAGTCTTCATTTCCCCCTTATTTGAGGTCTGTGTGACAGCGGTTGACATTTTCCATCTGGTAAGGGTTTGGGTTTCTGAAAAACGACTCAGGGACATATATCAAGATGTTATTTTTAGTTTCTATAGGGAACCAAACATCTGGTGACTCTAATGTATTTGGGTGACTATTGTTAAGCTATTTTTACCTTCTTGCTTAGCAGGTTATTTATTCATTTCCTTAGTTGCTGGCTGCATGGCTAGCTAGGTACCCAGGATTTCCCTTGAAGGGATTCAAATTTTTCTTTATTTTCAGGCTGAGAGGAAGCTGGGGAGGCCCCTAAGAGGGATCCCTACTCCATCTCAATAATGTTGAGGTGAAGAAATTTCACTTTGCCTGAATCTTTTCTTAGCAGAAGTTCAGTGCTTATGGCCCAGGATAGTCAGAGACCCTTTTTCCTAACTGGGTAGTAGCGCCTGGGGACAGTTTAGTGCAGATATTTGAGCTTGGACAAGCTGCCTGAGATGATAACCCAGAATTTCAGGGTTAATTAATTTAAAAAGTCAAGGTTTGCTGAAAACCAGGCAGAATTCTCATCTCCTTTCCCCTGGCTACAGCCCAACAGGCAGAGCTTACCTGCTTCTCCTCTGCTTAGGGCGACATCTTAAAAGGGCAGAAATAAGGACTCTCTTAGGTGTGGACTTCCAGTGGTCAAAGTGTAGTGCTGAATAGATAGAACCCTGTGAGTAGTCACGGTGGAGAATTAAATCAGAAAGGAAATGAGCGTGAGATGGAAGGAGGAGAGACAGATTTTATAAAAAGCAAAATAGATTCTCCTGTTTGCAGCAGTCAAGTTGAAACCAGCCATAGCTGTAGGGAAGAAATTTTAGAGAGATTATCATCTTAGTGATCATTCTGTAAAACTGCTCTAGGCCAAAGGTGCTGCTTTCACATTTTTGTAATTTAACCTCTTTTTACCTTCCTGAGCCACAGCATGCGTTTGTGTTTCTAATAAGCTGTCTTTTTCCAGGAAGGAATTTTGGTGATGTTTCTGCCTGTGCTCACATATGAGAAAAGGGGTGCTACGTGTTCTGGGCCGTTCTAGCCTCCCCTGAACGGACAATCCATATGATATAAAAATATACTATTACATAATCAGAGTTTCCAGGTAAAATAATTGCCACTTCCTTCTTAATAACTCATTTTTGTTCTAGTTTATTTAAAAAGCTAACTAATGTTGATTTTATTTCTGTATGGTCAATTTTTTTTTCTCCTATTATAATAGAGGTTGTTATTAAAGAAAAAGTTTTCCATCCTTCCGTTGATTCTCAGTTACTCTAAAGACCAAGACTTGTTGATTTCCAGTCTGCCTACATTCTAGCTCATTTATCAGAACTTTTTATCCCCTCTATTTCAAGCTATGTTCTAAAAAAAAATCTTTCCAACTGTTCATTACTTGTGTTTTTTTCCTTTTCAATGAATCTGCAAATGTTTAATGAATCCCTGCTAGCTGCGAGTCACTGTATTTGGAGCTGTGGGATGCACAGCTATGCATAAGGTACCATCTGAACTCTCTTGGAACTGCAGGACTGGGAATTCTAGTCTGTGCTCTTGGAGGTTGTGTGAGGGAGAGGGAGAAGAGGCTACTTATAAGACTTTGAGGGTGTGCTTTGATCCACCTTTTCAATCCTTATCTTTTTAAAAAAAATGTGGTAAAATATCCATAACATTTACCATTTTCACCATTTTTAAGTATACAATTCAATGGCACTAAGTACATTAGATGCAGAATTTTTGCTCCTCCTCCCAGCTCCTGGTGACCACTCTTCTACTTTCTGTCTCCATGAATTTGACTACTGTAGGTAGCTCATATAAATGGAATCACACAATATTTGTCCTTTTGTGACTGCTTATTTCCCTTAGCATGATATCCTCAAGGTTCATCCATGTCATAGCCTGAGACAGGATTTCCTTCCTTTTTAAGGCTAGATAATATTCTGTTGTATGTATATACCACATTGTCTTTAGTGACTCCTCTGTTGATGGACACTTGGACTGTTTCTACCTTTTGGCTACTGTGACTAATGCTGCTGTAAACACTGGTATATTCCCAGTCCTTATCTTTAAAAGCATATCTGCATGTGAAAGCACTGAAAAAAAATTGACAAATGATGCCTCTCCATATCCATACATATATACATGTATTTATCTAGTTATATGTGCTAGGCATAGTTATGTGGTGGCAATCATTTTTTTTCTGGCTTGAAATCGTAAGCCAGACCAATATCATATCATGCCCTTGCTTCACATCCTCCTTTCTCTCCACTAAATCTCTCTCCTCCACCCCGCCAACCCCCCACCGTCTCTTCCCCATCTTCTCTTTCCCCTCCTTCAATTCAGTTTAGCACACCTTTATTATTGTTGACTTTTTGGGTGCAAAGTGCTCGGAAATTTTGAAGAATAAAACTGGCCTTGGGTTTTTCACGGTCTGTTATTGGAGACGAGACCCGCGGTAGCAGTTGAGTGAGTCAGGCTGTGGACCTGCCATGGTGGCCAGGCTCATGAAAGGATGGCAAAGATGAGGGAAAACTCATTCCAGCCAGAGAAAATGACCCAAACAAAGGGTGTGGGATGGAAAATGTTGGACATGTTTCATTTTGTTTTTATTTGTATGTGGCCTTTAAATGTTTTTAATTATTAGGATGTGCTTGATAAATTCCCTACCTGGGAGTAATAGTGATTTCTCCACCCTATGTTGTAGATTTTATATAGAAAATTTCCCTTTAATAATTTGCTTTAAGGCTGGGCGCGGTGGCTCACGCCTGTAATCCCAGCACTTTGGGAGGCTGAGGCAGGCGGATCACAAGGTCAGGAGTTCCAGACCAGCCTGACCAATATGGTGAAACCCCATCTCTACTAAAAATACAAAAATTAGCCGTGCATGGTGGTGCGCACCTGTAATCCCAGCTACTCAGGAGACTGAGGCAGGAGAATCGCTTGAACCTGGGAGACGGAGGTTGCAGTGAGCCAAGATTGCTCCACTGCACTCCAACCTGGGCGACAGAGGAAGACTCTGTCTCAGAAAAATAAAATAAAAATAAAAATAAATAAAATTTGTTTTAAAAGAAGTGCATTTGTGTTTGATGTAATCTTAGATATTCTCCATGCTTCAGAGAAAGAAGCACGTTTTGTTTTTAGTATATTTTACATCAGTAATTTAGTTTGATTTTTTTTTCTTGTAATTCTATTGGTTTTTGGAAGATTTTGAAAAAAATTTTTAAGAGACAGGGTCTTGCTGAGTTGCCCAGGCCAGCCTTGAACTCCTTGCCCCAAGTGATCCTCTCACCTTAGTCTCCTGAGTAACTGGGACTATAGGTATGTGCCATCAAGCCCGGCTCTTTTGGTTTTTTTAATTAACTGAAATCTGATTGAATCAAATGTTTGTGAAGCCTGGAAAAGAAGCCCTCTCAATTTAACAGTTTAACATTTGAAGAATGATGTTGCTCAATTGAACAATTTAGTACTTGAAAAGTGGTTTCTATCAGTCAATTTATTTAACAAAAGAAATAAGTGAATTCGAGACATCTTGCCACAAATATGTTACAGAACCCAAGTAGGTGTACATATGTGTATATATGTATGTATACGTGTATACACGCACATAGTCCCTCTCACTTTTAGTTCTAAGTGTGAAGGTAAAAAAAATTGGGACAAGCATGGTGGCTCACACATGTAATCACAGCACTTTGGAAGGTTGAGGCAGGAGGATCATTTGAGCCCAGGAGTTTGAGACCAGCCTGGAGATGGCAAGACCTCATCTCTACAAAAAATTTTAAAAATTATGCAGGTGTGGTGGTGTGTGCCTGTAGTCCTAGCCGTTCCGGAGGCTGAGGTGGGAGGATCCCTGAGCCCAGGATTTTGAGGTGGCAGTGAGCTATGATCATGCCACTGCATTCCAGCCTGGATAACAAAGTGAGACCTCATTGTTATTGGAAAGGGGTCCCAATGCAGACCCCAAGAGAACGTTCTTGGATCTTGCACAAGAAATAATTAGAAGCGAATCCATAAAGTGAAAGCAAGTTTATTAAGAAAGTAAAGGAATAAAAGAATGTCTACTCCATAGGCAAGCAGTGGCACGGGCTGCTCAGCTGCTTATACTTATTGTTACTTCTTGATTACATGCTGAACAAGGGGTGGATTATTCATGAGTTTTCTGGGAAAGGAGTGGGCAATTCCCTTGAACTGAAGGTTCCTCCTTTTTTTAGACCATACAGGGTAACTTCCTGACGTTGCCATGGCATCTGTAAACTGTCATGGCGCTGGTGGGTGTGTCTTTTAGCACGCTAATGCACTGTAATTAGCATATAATGAGCTGTGAGACCGAACAGAGGTCACACTCCTCTCCATCTTGGTTTTGGTGGGTTTTAGCCGGCTTCGTTACTGCATGCTGTTTTATCAGCAAGGTCTTTGTGACCTGTATCTTGTGCCAACCTCCTGTCTTATCCTGTAACTAAGAATGCCTTCCCTCCTGGGAATGCAGCCCAGTAGGTCTCAGCCTTATTTTACGTAGCTCCTATTCAAGATGGAGTTGCCCTGGTTCAAACACTTCTGAAAACATCTCTAAAAAAAATAAATAAATAAAATTGACAACACTTTCAGCCAGAAGGGGGAACATGAGATATAAAATGCCATTTTTCTTTTTTTGATCTTTTTTTTTTAATGATTATCTGCTATCAGCAGATGGCCACACAATATGAGCAGTAAATAATGTAGTAAATTTAGCTGGTGATTTGGGTCAATGGTACTGCTAGTCTAGCTGCTTTGACTTCAACCTGACTTCCAAGAGTAACTTGCCAGGTCTGTAGGACTCACTCAGGGATCCTCAGAGGCCCGAGAGGTCCAGACCTTTGTTAAGCAGGAGCCTGAAGAAGTAGAGCCTCCAAGAAATATAGTCCAACCCCCTGACAAGCTACAACATGTAAGAACCAGGCCTGGGGAGGGAGCAGATGGATGAAAGGAAATGGAATTGGAAAGTGTTCCTAGGGTTACGCGGGAAGAGGAACAAGATGCTGTTTGAGGCCTTGCTGGTGACCCTAGATTAGTTAGTAGGGGAACCTAAAAAATGGCATTATGGCTTTCTCACCATGCTTAGTAGCAATTAGTTTGGAAGCTTCTGGGACTTAGTCCCTTACAGAGTCATTGACCTGGCCCTAGGCATTGGGGAGATAGAGTATTGCTTCCCAGCGTGGCCCATTCTGGCTCTGCATTTAGGGTGAGGTTTGGCTAGAAGTGTGGCGACTGAACAGATCACATAGTTCGCTCTTTCACTCCTTCAACTATTTATTGAACACCTCCTATGTGCTGGGCATTATTCCAAGTGCTGGGAATGATGGCGTGAGCAGGACAGAGGCTCTGTCCTGTTTGGGTTCGTGTTCTGGTGGAAGTAACAGGGTAATTAGTGCTCACGCAGGGTCTTCTGTCTTCTACGTGGATGTTACTTGCAATAGTGCTAGACAGAACACTATCTTTTAATCACTTGCAAGATATCTCCCTTTTTGATGGTTTTGGAAGAAGAAAGAGAAGTCATACCCAAAGCCATTTTTTTGATTCAGTTTTCCTTAGAAAATCAGAGGACTTCTGAAGATGTCTCCGGCAATATAATCTCCAGGTCTTTTGGTGATGGACTGATTTGTCCAGATGCTTCTTTCTTCCTGCAGTTTCTGTGCCCCAGTCTCCTATCAAAACTCAGACCTTTCACGGTAATGATTTTAGTAAACTCTCATAACCAGCAATAATGTCCCTTGAGCCCCTGGCCTGGCCAACTGCCTACCTTCATGTTTCTTCCCACTGTCATATTATTATTATTTCAACTGGATTTAATAACTCATGGCAAATTTAAACAGAAATTTATAGCCCCCATTACAGATTGCCTTTTACCTTCTTCCAGAAATATTTCCCTTAAGTACTGAGCTTATGCAACTAAAACATGATGATGACTTCTAAATTCATGGTGTATTAAACAGATTCTTGAGTCTAAGAACACAGACCTCTCTATAACAAGGGATTCTGCAGTGAAAAGTTCCAAAGGGGAATAAAGTAATACTTTGGGATTAGCAAATGGGAGAGAGAAAAACCGTTTGTCTTTCTTAGTGTCTCACAGTCATTATATTGAGTGCCAAAAGTTTGTGGGGAGAAACAGGAGGAAGAGCTTTATCCAAGGTTGAAATCCTAATGGCCTAATGGTGTTTCTCCCATGGAGTGTGGGGAGTCTGCTCCCAAAGGGCCCAAAAGGCTGAGGTCAGGAGTTGCAGTCATGGCTGTTTTGCCATGGTCTTTGAGGGCTTTGCCAAGTGACCAACATGGGGATTTGATCAAAATGCAATTTTGTTTATGTGGACATTTTCTCACTAGGAAATTTCTTGAAAATACCAATTTGTTTCACAGAAAATATCAGCCAGGGGTTAATCACCATCATTTGGCACCAGCAGCATATGCATTTAGATGTGAACAAAGGACTAGATTTTTAGATGAGTTCTAAAGGTTTTGCTAATCTTGAAAACTTCTTTTTAAATTTAATTAGCTGGCTGGAAATGGTGGCTCACGCCTGTAATCCTAGCACTTTGGGAGGCCGAGGTGAATGGATCACCTGAGGTCAGGGGTTCGAGACCAGCCTGATCAACATGGTGAAACCTCGTCTCTACTAAAAATACAAAAATTAGCTGGGCATGGTGGTGTGCGCCTGTAATTCCAGTTACTCAGGAAGCTGAGGCAGTAGAATCACTTGAACCCAGGGGGCGGAGGTTGCAGTGAGCCGAGAATGTGCCACTGCACTCCAGCCTGGGTGACGGAGCAAGATTGTCTCAAAAAAATAAATGAATAAATAAAATAAAATAATACAAATAGATAAATAAAATTAATTAGCTGAAGAAAGTATCAGTGAAATGTGAGGGCGTGAATAGACATGGCATTATATGCTTTGGTTCAATTATTATCTGAGCTAGATTTAATGATAGGTATTTATAAATTTAAAGATTCTAGATGTCATTGAATTCTTTATAAAATGTAGGAGTTAAATACTGTGAGATAGGAGAATCATGAGCCTTCAGATTCAGCAGATGTATAAAATTCTACTTTTTAACTAGTATATGGGTTAGACCTCTTGGTATTTTTGATACTTAAAAAAACTCCCAGCTAATTTATTCAGAATAGCCCATAAATGAGACATTCCCATTTAGCCGCAATGAAAACAGGGGGCCATCACTTATCAGCGAGTACAATTTTTGTAGAAATAGAAGGTGGAATTAAAATTCTTATTCTTTTTGGATGTAAAGTATATTCATTGCCTTAAGACTATTAAGTGACTTTAATCTTTGTCAACAAGTTATGTCTTCGGTGTACACAAGAAACATATTGCCATAAACTTCTTCTTTTGTTCTGCATTCTCTATTTTAAATTCTTTTGAAAAATAGATGTTATTTTCCATATGGTCTGCTTCAGTGCTTACTTCATGCCTTCGACTATGTTTCTGAGGACTTACGTAGTTTTCTCTGAGCTTTGCTCTGCTTGTCCAGGGTGGGAAGGAATACCTGCATTTCTGTGATCAGTGCTTGGCCCCACCCTGCTCTCTTGCCCTGCCTGCCTGCCATGCACAGAATGATCACTCATGTTTCCTCAGATGTTTTCATTAAGACATAGAGCATATAACAAGGCTCTTATCCTCATAGAGCAAATAATGTAGTTGGAAATGTAAGATAAAACCTATATGAAAACAAGAATATTCTAGGGCTCCATATGCTGCTTGGCAAGTGAACAGAGTAGGAGAAGTGTAGGCTTCCTCCAAAAGACTGGTCAGGAGAAGGTTTAGGTTCAGCATTGAGGGAATAATAAGATTCTTTTTTTTTTTTTTGAGATGGAGTCTCGCTCTGTCTCCCAGGCTGGAGTGCAGTGTCAAGATCTCAGCTCACTGCAACCTCCACCTCCCGGGTTCAAGCAGTTCTCTGCCTCAGTCTCCCGAGTAGCTAGGATTACAGGCACCCACCACCACACCTGGCTAATTTTTGTATTTTTAGTAGAGATGGGGTTTCACCATCTTGGCCAGCCTGGTCTTGAACTCCTGACCTTGTGATCCACCTGCCTCAGCCTCCCAAAGTGCTGGGATTACAGGTGTGAGCCACCGCGCTCGGCCCAATAATATTCTTAAGTAGAGACCTCAGAAAACTATGTTTCTTGCTTTTTTTTAAATACAAGGAAATGTTTGCTTATATAGCTAAACCATTTTCTTTAAATGCTGTTTAATTATCCCTATATTAACTAAGCAAGCAATGACCTCAGTTCTGGATTAGTTTATTATCTTTCCTCTATATCCGTCCAGAGCTCTAGCCAATGGGCCAGCAGGGAACATGAGGAAGTGTCGCACCCTCTTGGGGTGGGGACATACAGGGCTGGGAAGAGAGGGGGAGATTTCCTGTCCAGAGTGTCCTGGGCTGGGAGGTGGAAGGCCTGAGGGAACTGTCCCTCTCCACCACTAACGTGTGTAACTACAGCCAAGTCCTAGCACCAGTCAGGACCTCTGTCCCCATCTGTGTGGCCACAGCTGGTCACCCTTCTCCCAATCTCACATGCCATGAGTCTTTGGAAATGGCTGAGTTTGCAGCCTGTCCTGCTTTTATTGCCATGTCTTTTGTGGAAAGAGGAAAAGGAGTCTCAGCCTCTGCTGTTAATGAGCTGTTATATGAGCCAGCGGGCTGCAGCAGAGTAGTGGGCCTTTCCTCTTCTGTGCCTCCAGCTGCTCATGCACACCTATCCTCTTCCATCTCCCAGCCAGACTCGGTGCTGAGGTAGAAGCCTGTGTCCCAAGTGCTCATCATCTCTGCTGAACACACTCATTATCTGCAATCAAGCTGCATTCCAGCTTCTTGCCAAACCCTTGTCTGTCAGTAGAAGCTACATTGGGGATATGCAGTCTGAATTTGGCTCATTAGGCCAAAGGCAAGCAGCAGAACTTGGAAAAGGCCAGGGAGGGCTGTTGCGTGGTTCTCAGCAACTTGTGCACACTCTGGTATGAGAATTACCAAACCCCAGAATTACAAGCTCACCAACCCCTTACTTTACAAGACTTTTTGTTCTGCATTCCCATCGCAGGCCAGCATCCTTGATGCTTTGAAGAATTTAGGAACTTTGCCACTGGCAGGATTTATGAAAGCTACCCCCACCTCCTGCCTCCAAATACAACATGGTAGATCCCGGTAGGATCCTGACATGCATTTCTTTAGGGGCCCTCTGATCCTCTCCAGTTTTCCTGGCCAGATGAATGCTGAAGATTCCCTGGGCCCTACGTTTTGTCATGGCCTCCTTGGAGGTGGTTCCCTTCTGCATCCAGCTGTTGCAGCCTGGCTCTGTGTTCACTGCAGGCTGCGGCCTGGCCAGCTCTCTGCTGTAGCAGTCGGTGAATAGCTCCAAGGATGAGCGGGGGAGCAGCAGTGCTGCCCGGCTGCTGAGGTCTTGGCTCACAGTGGCTCCCCTGGCTGACTTTCGACCAAATGGGAGAAGAAAAATCTTCCCTCCTCCCTTTAGGTCTCAGAGGGAGGCCATGTCCCCCTAGAGCATTTGTTTCTCTCCCTCCCATCCTTAGGGAAAGAAGAGTGTCATCCTAAATGCTGTGCCTTCACCTGGGAGGGGATATGTGCTTTTGGTCTAAGCAAGAAGAATGAGAAAAATTTAGACTCACTAGGAGTCAGAAGGACACATTATTCAGTTGTTCATGGAATACTTCAAAATGTGTGAGCATTTATTTCTTGCCTCTCTTTTGGCTTTGAAATACCTTAAAACAAGTCAGATACGTAAGCGTTTGCAGAAGCAGGGTGTAAGTAGATTTAAGAACGGCGCGATTCCTCTGTAATGTCCACAGACATATTTCTTTAGCAAAGATTGACATTTGGGCCAAAGCAGGATTTATTTATTCTTGCAATCACTCAGTTTGTAAATTGATGGGATATAGATTGCCACAGAAGCACTTCTCTGATTCATATTCAAAGGAGAGTCTTGTTATATTATTAGGTATAGCAAGTGTGTTATTGTAATATCCACCTTTGAGTACTTGTTCAAAGGAGGTAAGCAGGATATTATGTTATTTCTGCCCAAACCCAGCTTCTCAGACATGACTCATTGAGAAGGTAACAAAACAGAAGCCCCGGGAAGGAGACCCTACATAAGCGCCTGGGAACCTATGCCCCCGCGAGAATCAACGGGCCTGAGCTGCAAGTGTAGAAATGGTCTACATGCGCCATCTTGTGGCTAAGGCCATCAAGAACGTTTTGAGATAGAAACACCCAAATAAGGGTTCTGCTCAGGTTCACTGCCTTTTTGAAGCTGAAGTTCATCATAGCTGCTTTCTAGCATCTAGTGCACTTCCTGGCATTCTCAATTAATATTTGTCGGGTGAAACTTTTCGAAGGAATCTCATGTCATGGCAGAGTGTACTTGTTCTATGTTATACTAGAAGGCATAGCCAAGACTGACATGTCTTTCAGCCATGGTCCAAGGCCATTGTGTCCAAAATAAGACAGAATACTCTAAACATGGTCTGAGTAGCCTAAAGTACCCCAGAAATATTACTTCCAAGACTCTGGAAACTCTGCTTCTAGAGGTCGACATCCTCACTGAAATCTGCCTTTCACTACACTTAACACTTTAAAAAAAATTAATGTGGTAAAAAACATGTAACATAAAATTTACTGGCCAAGCGCAGTGGTTCATGCCTATAATCCCAGCACTTTGGAAGTCTAGGAGAGCAGATCACCTAAGGTCAGGAGTTCGAGACCAGCCTGGCCAACATGGCGAAACCCCGTCTCTACTTAAAGTACAAAAATTAGCCAGGCATGGTGGCGCGCGCCTGTAATCCCAGCTACTTGGGAGGCTGAGGCAAGAGGATTGCTTGAACCTGGAAAGCAGAGGTTGCAGTGAGCCAAGATTCTGCCACTGCCCTCCTGCCTGGGAGACAGAGTGAGACTCTCAAAACAAAACAAAACATAAAATTTAGCATCTTAACCATTTTTAAGTGTACAGTACAGCAGTGTTAACTATATGCAGTCCGTTATGCAACAGATCCCTAGAACTTTTTCATCTTGCAAAACTGAAATTCTATATCCATTGAACAACAACTACCTGTTACCGCCTCCTCCTGGCGCTTGGCAACCACATTGTATTTTCTACTTCTAAGAGTTTTACTGCTTTGGATACCCCATGTAAGTGGAATCATGCAGTATCTTTTTTGTGACTGGCTTATTTCACTTAACGTCTTAAGTTTCATCCACGTTACATATGGCAGGATTTCCTCCTTTTTTAAGGCTGAATAATATTGTCTGCATACGCCACATTTTGTTTATCCATTCATGCATAGATGGACATTTAGGTTGCTTGCACATCTTGGCTATTGTGAATAATGCTGCGGTGAACACGGTGTGCACATTTAACAGTTTTATTCTCAATGATATGATGGAGTTTAAAAATCTTATGGAGAGTTTAATTTATTCTTGAAGTTTTAAACTCAAATGCTTGAGGGGTAAAAGCTTGAGAAATGTCTATTGGTTAATCTGAGCTATTCTTGCGGTTTGTCTAACAAGGACAATCTTAATCCATATCAGGTGCATCTTAATACATACATATATATTACATATATATATATATAGAGAGAGAGAGAGAAGGAGAGAGAGAGATGGAGTTTCGCTCTGTTGCCCAGGCTGGAGTGCAATGGCACGATCCCAGCTCTCTGCCACCTCTGCCTCCCGGGTTCAAGCGATTCTCCTGCCTCAGTGTCCTGAGTAGTTGGGATTACAGGCATGTGCCACCACGTCTGGCTAATTTTGTATTTTTAGTAGAGATGGGGTTTCTCCATGTTGGTCAGGTTGGTCTTGAACTCCCAGCCTCAGGTGATCTGCCTGCCTTGGCCTCCCAAAGTGCTGGGATTACAGGCATAAGCCACTGCTCCCAGCCTGTGAATATATTTTTTAAAGTTGCCTTGAATCATTTTTGGAGCAAGACAGTGAATAAATATACAAAAGAAAATCATCCGTTTAAGAAAGTGCTTGCTTTCTGTGAAGCATCTGGATATTGCTTGTAACATGGTGGAGTCAATGTCAGTCGTTATGTCTCTCACTGAACGTCACTTTCCTTCTCCTGCCCCGAGGTTTGGGATTTTTGAAGGGCATTGGATTATAAAGTGCACTTGCCAATTTGTGGTTAGGTCTGGAAATGGGGAATTTGTTCATTTAACAACAGGTGCCGCTTGATCAACCACTGCCAATACTTTTGCCACAGGCTTCCCAGGACTCCAGCTGCACTCATGGTTCCTTTGGTCAACTGTTCTGCCTCAAGCCTGCTGTAGATGCCACTGAGAATAGAAAGTTGAAACCAGTTGATTCCAGTGAAGCAGCACCACACAGTACTTATTAGAGAATAAGAAGCCAGGGAACACTTTTCCTCATAATTTTTTTTCCTTACCCCAGGGGTTAGTGTGTTGAAAAGAGCACTGTGGGGGTGCTGTTGTAGAAAGCAGCAACTCTGTATCGGATGCCATCCCCTGGTGTTTTAAAGGCAGGACTACAAACATCTAGAGAGGAAAACAAAAAACAAAAACAAAACCCACATTTTCTAATTCATATACAGATCGTTAAGTGAAAATGGACATTTATGCGATGCTTTTCATGATGGGGGATTTTCTGCAAGGGAAGCCGCCTGCCCATTTTGTGGTAACGGCTTGAAATAAAGGAGAGGCCGGAGCAGGCAGCAAGGTTAGCTTGCTTTTGCAGGATAAGCGTTGTCGTTGCTCTCAGTTCCCCTGCTATGTGGCCTTGTCCCTTCCTTGTTATCACCCTTCACCTGAGCCCTGTGTGAGGGCCCTAATGGAGACTTCAAGAGCTTTTAGTTCACTAGGTACTGCCACCTGCATCCACTCTCTGCTTTTCCTTCCCCTGCAGATCTCATCTGCCCAGCATAGAAGTATTTTTAAGACCTACTTTGCAAGACGTGACTTCTGTTGGGATTTTAATTTGAAATGAAATTTAAATGTACCAACCCTGGGCATTCCGATCATTTAATAGCCCTGTTGGGAGACAAGGAATGAGGAGAAAGCCACTCCGAATCCATCTTGCTCTTAAGCCTGACAGGTTTTATTTGGAAGTGCTGCCTGTTAGTGAGGGAGAAATGCTCATTTCTTTTTTTTCCTGTGTAAGGAACTGTTGAACTTAATTTTTCCCCCCAGGTGTTAGGAGACAGGAATTAAAAATAGTATGTGACCCAGACACACCAAGCAATACAAAGTTCTTGCTTCTATTATGTTGCTAACTACCTGCATCTTGTTAATAAGGAAGGGAAATGTCTGTTACCTACAAACTGAAGGAGTGAATAATTTGATTCAGGGAAATCTGAAATATCACGAGAATTAGAGAAGTCCTCACAAAAGGGCAAAAGCTTACATTTTTCATTTTTCTCTTTATTTCATGTGACTTTTGCCTTAAAGACCTCCTTTCCACTTTCTCACACCCCCACTAGCTGAATGTTGTGTCAGATTATTTAGAACTTTCTAAATAGCGGAGAAAATTTTTTTTTTCCCCAAGTTTGGCTCCTACGTCCTTTGAGACTCTACCGTCTGTGCAGGAGAATTTATAAAAAGATGGGAGGTTTGGGTGCCGGTTTCCTTTTTGGAAATGGTATTTACCCAGATCACAGTGAATCTGCCTCTCGCCTTAAATGGCAGAGGATGATAGGGTAGAATCTTCACGTGCTAGAAAGGCAGCTGGAAGCCATGTGGAGACCTCAGGAGACCTGAACTACAAGGGTATCCAAGCAACTGTGGCTGCTGGAGTTGAAGGAGGGAGTCTGAAGTTGCTCTTAGGATGCTGGTTGCATTCCCTCAGTCCCCTCCCTGTTGTTTTCAGTCACTTCAGAGAGGTGGTGGCAGCCCGTCTACACCACCAAGCGGGGATTTAATGGGAGCATTTCATTTGCTTCAGCAAGTCAAAAGCTGCCCTTTTGTAAAAACATGTAAGCATGCCTCTTCATCCTAATTCCCCCATCCCGCTTCTCCTCATTCATTATTCAACCAGCCGCCTGGGTCTTCTTTCTGCTCTCAAGCATGCCAGTCCCTTCCCCACCTGTGGACCTTGGCCCTGTCTGTTCCTCTTGTTTGGCATGCTGTTCTCCAGGGCCTTGCCTGGCTGCCATTGCCTCACTCAGGCCTGAAGCAGAACCTCTGCAGGGGAACCTGTCTACACCAAACTAGTTCATTTTTCTACCTTTTTTTTTTTTTTTTAAGAGACAGGGTCTTGCTCTCTTGCCCAGGCTGGAGTGCAGTGGCATAATCATAGCTCACTGCAACCTTGAACTCCAGGGCTTAATCAATTCTCCTGCCTCAGTCTCCTGAGTAGCTGGGACTATAGGCATATGCCAACATACCCAGCAATTTTTTGTTTTTGTAGAGATGGGAGGTCTCGCTATATTGCCCTGGGTGGTCTTGAAGTAATCTTCCTGCCTCAGCCTCCCAAAGTGCTGAGATTATAGGCATGAGCTACCACACCCTGCCTAAAAAATCTTTTTAAGATAGAAACATATAAAGTATATTGAGACTTTCTTTGGAGAGAGAAAATGCATTAAGCAAAAAAGCATTTAGATTTTTTTGAATTCCCTATTATTAAAAATAAAGTTGTATTAAAATGTCTCGGTAATATATGGTTAAACCATAGTCTCTATTTGTGTTTTTTAAGGAATTTGTAATAATTGTAGCTTTCTTAAAATCATGACCCACTGAGTTAGATGTGCCACCATCAATAGTTGAGAGCTAAAATTAATAGCAAGTTAACAATTTACTTGTTCATTTCCATGGGCTGCTAAGTAGGTTTTGGTCCAATGTATTTTAGGGGAAAAAATGTTACACTGAGAGTCAGGAGACATGGCTGTTGCCCCTTCCTGGCTGTGTGGCCTGGGTCAGTCCCTTCCCTTCTGAGGCCAATTTCTTATCTGTGGAGCAAAGATAATGGACGGGGGGAAGGGGATTCCTTCCAGCTCTCCATAGTCTCTGGTTCTATATTTTGAAACCATCTGTGGGGCAGTTTTAACAGAAGGTCTGAAAAAATCAGACTTGGTCATGCGCCTCCTATTCCTTTTTTCTCTCTCCTTATTTGCCACATCCTTTCCCCACCCTAGAAGGATCCAGACACTCGAATCATCAAGGCTCTGTTGCTCTCCGCTCTTGCCTGAATATGAAATGAGGGCGTTTGCTGTCCCCTGATGGAGCCTTCGTTCAAGCAAGCCACGGGCTGTGAGGCCTTCACCCTTGGCTCGGCAAGACTATCAGCACAGTGCTTACCTTTTAGAGAGCCTAATGACAACAGAAAGGGCAGTTTTCTAGTAATGGAGGAAAATATCGGTTTTCAAAAATATGGATAATTTTGAAAACCTCCTCTTTTTCCTGTTGCCTAGTTCTCTACCATTAACTCTAGGTCTCTCTTCAGGGTCTAGCAGAGACCCCGCTGACTGTCCTCTCACTCCCTAGAGGCCATCAGGACTCTGAAATCCGAGGATGAGTGGCTGCCAGGGGGGGCTGATGGGCAGGGGAGAAAGCCTAGGATTAAGGATGAGGAGACCTGAGCTCCATCTGTGGATCCTCCTCTGCCCAGTCCCAGGCCTTTGAGGAAGCCCCTGGCTGTGTCTGACCTGCCTTCCTCCCTCAGGTTGTGCTGCAGAGGGGCCACAGTACAGATAACACAGCACCCGTCAACAGTGCGATATAAGGAGGAGGAGAAGTCTCTGCTCACCTGTGTGTGCTCTCTCATCCTCAGAGTCCCATGTTTCCAGTTTCTGAAAGGTCCTCCTACCAGCCTGAACTACATGCATTGTATAACACGTAACTGCAATTTAAATCTTGATTCACCCTCAGAGTCTTATTCTGTCATTAGGTCATCATCATAATATCTTGTACCTGTTACTTGTTCAGATTTAATAATTTGTGAAGTGTCCTTTGTGGGGTGACCAACAGTCCTGGGGACTGAGGGGTTTCCCAGGATGTACAATATTAGGTGCTAAAACTGGAAGAGTTCTGGGCACACCAGGATGATGGTCATTCTTTTCTTGGGTCCTCTTTTTCTTTCCGGAAGGAAGTTTCTCTGTAAATTGTTATTTCTTCATCTGTAAAATATCTTGCTAGTCCTGTGGCAGTACCGCCTGTCTACCCCAAATACCCTTTCCCCTGGACTGCTTGCACCCACTTCCCTGTTACTGCCGTGTTTTCTGCCCAGGGCCGAGGCTGTGCAGTGTATGAATCATCTTTCCCCAACCTTGCTTGACATCAGCATCAATTTTAGAAGGTGAGAGTGCCACATTTTCTTAATCCAGTCTATCATTGATGGACATTTGGGTTGGTTCCAACTGGATTAAGAAAATGTGGCACATATACACCATGGAATACTATGCAGCCATAAAAAAGGATGAGTTCACGTCCTTTGCAGGGACATGGAGGAAGCTAGAAAGCATCATTCTCAGCAAACTATCGCAGGGCCAAAAAACCAAACACTGCGTGTTCTCACTCATAGGTTGGAATTGAACAATGAGAACACTTGGACACAGGAAGGGGAACATCACACACCGGGGCCTGTCGAGGTGGGGGGATAGCATTAGGAGATATACCTAATGTAAATGATGAGTTAATGGGTGCAGCACACCAACAAGGCACATGTATACATATGTAACAAACCTGCACATTGTGCACATGTACCCTAGAACTTAAAGTATAATAAAAATAAATAAATAAATAAAATTCTTTTCAATAACAATGGAAACAAAATTTTCTAAAATGAGATCATATCTGTAAAAATTAATGATTATCTTGTGTAAAATTTCGTCTATACATAGTGAATTATACTATTAATATTGATTAAACAATTTAAACATAAATCTAGTGTCTTATAAGCATGAAAAATATCCAAGTATTTTCCATGTTGTGTTTCTTTTGTCTTAACAAACATGTCCTGCAGTGTTATTTGACTATGTGTGAATTTTATTTTTTCAAGACTGTGTTAATATAATACTCAAACTATTTTAGAAGCAACTAAATAGTGAATAAAATGAAGAGTAGAAATGTAATTAGAAAAAAAAAAAAGAAGGTAAGAGTGCTCATAATTGCCTCAAAAACAAAATGAGGCTACTTGAACTTGCACTTGAGCATTCTCTACTCAGTGCACCTTTTTGTGTAATTTGCTCTTTACTTTTTATCATGATGCATGACTGTATTAGTCAGCTCAGGATACCATAACAAAATACCATAGACCAGGTGGCTTAAACAACAGGAATTTATTTCTCAGAGTTCTAGAGGCTGGGAAATCCAAGATCAAGGTGTTGGTAGATTCGGTGTCTGGCAAAGGCCAATATTCTGGTTCATGGATGGTGCCTTCTCACTGTGTCCTCAAATGGTAGAAGGGGCAAGGGGTCAATCCAGGGCCTCTTTCATAAAGGCACTAATCACTTTCATGAGGCTCTGCCCTCATGACCTAAGCACCTCCTAAAGGCCCCACCTCCTAATACCATCACCGTGGGGGTTAGGATTTCAATCTGTGAATTTTGAGGGGACACAAACATTCAGACCACAGCAGACCCTCTTCTTAATCTGCAGGTGGTTGTCTTCCTGCTGTGTCTTCATGTGGCAGAGAGAGCAAACTCTGGGCTCTTTCTTTTCTTTTCTTTTTTTTTTTTGAGATGGAGTCTCGCTCTGTTGCTCAGGCTGGAGTGCAATGGCGCGGTCTTGGCTCACTGCAACCTCTGCCTCCTGGGTTCAAGCAATTCTCCTGCCTCAGCCTCCTGAGTAGCTGAGATTACAGGCGCACGACACCACATCTGGCTAATTTTTTGTATTTTTAGTAGAGACGGGGCTTCACCATTTTGGCCAGGCTGCTCTCGAACTCCTGACCTCGTGATCCGCCTGCCTCAGCCTCCCAAAGTGCTGGGATTACAGGCGTGAGCCACCGCGCCCAGCCCTGGGCTCTTTCTTTTCTTACAAGAACCCTAATCTCATCATGGGATTAATGTCCTTATAAGATCCTCATGACCTCATCTAAATCTAATTACCTCCCAAATACATTCAAATACCATCATATTGGAGGTTAGGGCTTTAACATATGAATTTGTCAGGGGACACAGTTCAGTCCATAACATGCCTTTGCTTCCATGTCACCAACACACTCTATCTTCTTGGCCTTAATCCATTTCTTCTGGATGGAATGTCTTTTCCCAAGCTACTTGGATTTTTCTTCTTCAAAGCTACTCAGAAGTGCCATCCTTTATGAAGCTTTCTTGGACAAATATTTTCTTTAGTTTTCCATCGCTAGCACTTATACACAACAAAAATAGCTGGAGCATTTGTATATATTTATCATGTTTTGGCTAATACCCACTTGTTTGAGCTTCTTGTTGCTTATTAGATTTTAAACACTGTATGCAAGGATCTGCTCCTCCTTTCCTTGTGACTCTCCCAAATCTCACTGCAAGCTGTTCACCACGTGGTTATACATGAAATGTTTTTGACCAACAGATTGCTCATTTGGTCTCAGCCTTGATCAGGTTCCAAGGAAAACAAATTAAAATAATACTCCCTTCTTTCGCAGAAAGACAAATATAAATGATATAGTTATATATATCATTGTGATAACACGATTACATGATTATATCATTATCTAGAAATCATATAGGTTAAGTATTGAGAGGTGCAGTTATGGAGAGATTTGTCCACAGGCTACAGTAGAACTAGTTAGGCTTGTGCTGTTCTGTGTTACACACAAAGGTATCAGTGGGTGTTGGGAGAATTCATGTTGACTCATTTGGGGCACATATAAATCTGGGCCCCGATGAAGTACTTGTTCATGTTCCATTTCCATATTTTAGGTATTTTAAATTTTGTAGTGCAGCTTTTCCCAGTTGTGTCCTTTGCTGATCTGGAGGTGGCAGTAATCATGAACAAATCCACAACCCTTTGGTTCAGTATCCATCATCCGAATTCCCGGGGTTCCCAGTCCTAAATTGTTGCTTTGAGTTTAAAGGGGATTGTGGGTCATGCCCTCTTTGCTCTTCCTTCATCCCCTCATTTGATTAGGTTTCTGCTCAGGCGATCCTTGTCTTGTGATTGCCCTTGTAGAAGGGAAGAGGTGTCAACCTCTGACCTAAAATTTGGTTCTGATATGGAGACAGAGGGTGCCACCTGTGCACTAAGAAGGTGTAAAAAGATGTGTTACGCACAAATCAAAGCTCTCTGGGGAGAGCTGGGCAGGTTCTCAGGCAGGTTAGAAAATGGCTTGAGAGCCTCAAGGGCAACTGGCTTTGGCTTTTTTTTTTTTTTTTTTTTGAGATGGAGTCTCACTCTGTTGCCCAGGCTGGAGTGCAGTGGCAACGATCTTGGCTCACTGCAACCTCTGCCTCCCGGGTTCAGCGATTCTCCTGCCTCAGCCTCCCGAGTAGCTGGAATTACAGGCGTGCGCCACCAAGCCCAGGTAATTTTTGTATTTTTAGTAGAGACTGGGTTTCACCATGTTGGTCAGGCTGGTCTTGATCTCCTGACCTCGTGATCTGCCCGCCTCGGCTTTGGCTTTTATGGTGGTCAGGGGTTTGGGCTGGGGTCAAAGCTTGTGTGGTTTGAGCTTCCCATTGGAGCCAAAGAGGTAGCACATGGCTTTCCTGTCACTTCCCTTGTTGTGAGTCAGGAGGGGAAGTGGCAGGCGAGGAGCTTGAAAGCTCAGGGAGGCTTTCCTGACCATAATTTGTCGATACCTGATTTTATATTTAAAATCTATCTAATTACAGTTTCTTCTGCTAGATTGTAAGCTCTTTGATTTGTTCAGCATCCAATTTCCACAGCTGAGAACTGCCCCAGGCAGTGAGAGGCTCTCAGTAGATATTTGCTGAAACAATACAAAGGAGATGAAGGAATGGCCAGAAAAATGGGAGGAGGTGCCTGAAAGCCAATAGAAGAAATGATTCTAAGAAAGGAGGAATGTGGCCGGGAACCCTGGCTCACGCCTGTAATCTCAACACTTTGGGAGGCCGAGGTGGGCGGATCACCTGAGGTCAGGAGTTTGAGACCAGCCTGGCCAACGTGGACCCTGTCTCTACTAAAAATACGAAAATTAGCTGGGTATGGTGGCGTGTGCCTGTAATCCCAGCTACTCAGGAGGCTGGGGTAGAAGAATCGCTTGAACCCAGGAGGTGGAGGTTGCAGTGAGCTGAGATTACACCACTGCACTCCAGCCTGGGTGACAGAGTGAGACTCCGTATCAAAAAAAAAAAAGAAAAAAAGAAAAAAGAAAGATAATTGTGTGAAATGCTGTCAATGGGTCAAGTTAGGTGAGCCCAAGATTCCCCAATGGACTTAACAATATGGATACCATTGGTGACCTCAGTAAGACCAGTTTTGGTGGAGTAGTGAGCAGAAAAACCTTACTGGAATGGGTTCAAGAGAGAATGGAAAGATTGAAGTTAGAGTCAGTTAATATGGACAATTCCTCTAAGTACTATAGCAGTAAAAGGAAGTGGAGGCCGGGTGCAGTGGCTCACGGCTGTAATCTCAGCATGTTGGGAGGCCGAGGCAGGCAGATCACCTGAGGTCAGGAGTTTGAGCCTGGCCAACATGGAGAAACCTCATCTCTGCTAAAAAATACAAAAATTAGCTGCGCGTGGTGGCATGCACCTGTAATCCCAGCTATTCAGGAGGCTGAGGCATGAGAATTGCTTGAGCCCAGGAGGCAGAGGTTGCAGTGAGCAGAGATGGCACCACTGCACTCCAGCCTGGGTGACAGAGCGAGAACCTCTCTCAAAGAAAAAAAAGAACCTGTCTCAAAGAAAAAAAAAAAAGGGACTAGAGAAGTGGAGCCCAGAGAGGGTTTTTATTAATATGATAGCATGTTTATATGTTGATGCTGATGGAAACAGTCCAGTGGAAAGGAAGACCCTGAAGATTCAGGAGGGAAGGAGGAAAATTGCTGGGGCCCTGTCCTGGAGTAAGATCCAGTGCTCGAGTGGAAGGGCCGGTCTGTAAGGGATTTGGTCAGTTTGTCCACAACAACAAGAGAAAAGGCAGAGTGTGTGAACCCACTGCAGGTAAGAAGGGAGATGTAGGTTCACTTCTGGTAGCTCCTAGGAAGCTCTGTGGACACTCATGCCAAGTGACTTGTGGTGGCCTCGGCCCTGCGCCTTCCAGAGGTGTCGGCTGCATCAGCACCTGCAGGGGGCGCCCTATGCACGTCCTGTCCTCACAGCCTCTTTACTAAACACGGAGATAGATGGAGCAACCCTCCCGCTGCAAACACAGCTCTTCGCAGCTCTGACGTTTTTCTCCTATACTGCAAACACATCTGTAATCACATTTAAAAATAAATCCACACAAGAAAAATTCACCGTTTGTAGTGTAACAAGTGTGACTTCTGAGACAACCCTGAACATTTTCTGAAATCTTGTCAAAAACCACACGGGGACACTATTCCTTTAAAACGCACAGTAAGGTACGTCCAATTTTGATGATTGAAACAGTGGCGTCTTCGAAGTTCAATTTCCTGAAGTTTATTTTCCTTTTAGAAGAGAAGCTGTTGTGTCACAATAACAAAATATTTTCTGTACTTCATAGATGATTTGAGATATTCCAGACTCCTAGATTTTTAATTTAATCTGGTCCCTGGGCAATCATTCTTTTAGTGTTACAGCCACTTCCTTTGCATTTAAGGCACAATGCATATTTGTCTCATTTCTGCTCTTTCTTATGCTTACAATAGAGGCTGTGAGCTAGCAGCGAGTCCAGTTTGTGCTCATATCTGGAATAAGGTTGTCTGAAGTAGACAATTCGAGAGAAAACGTCCTTGTCTTTCTTGGTTCTCATTCCACCATTCCCCAGCTCTCGCCTCTGAAGCTTGAGCTGTTACACTTTTTATGACAGGAAAGAAAAAATTAAGTCTTTTGAACAATTTCCTGTTTTCAGGAAAGCTATCAAACTTAATTTACACATATGAAAGAAGAGGTTTCAGAGGTAGTGTAGGATTAGGAGAATAGAATTTGCTCACTAGCAATAGATAAGCTAGTATTTGCAAATAATTTAGCCAAAATGACAAATTAGTTGAAAGTTAATATTGGGCCTCAGATTTCTGGTTTTGCAAAATTTATTTGTTTATTATTTTTATTTTTTTGAGACAGAGTCTCACTCTGTTGCCCAGGCTAGAGTACAGTGGTGGATCTCGGCTCACTGCAACCTCTGCCTCCCAGGTTCAAGTGATTCTCCTGCCTCAGCCTCCCGAGTACCTGGGATTACAGGCACGTGCCACCACGCCTGGCTAATTTTTGTATTTTTAGTAGAGATGGGATTTCGCCATGTTGGCCAGGCTGGTCTTGAACTCCTGACCTCAGGTGATCTGCCCGCCTTGGCCTCCCAAAGTGCTGGGATTACAGGCATGAGCTACCACGCCTGGCCCTGGTTTTGCAATATTTAAATGTGTGATGCCCACCATATTGTTGCAAACAATGGCAAGTCCCTAAGGGTGTGGCAGCCTTCAATTGTGTAATGATTTGCTTGTGGGGAAAGATGCAATGATGTTGTGGATCCCTATCATAGTTGGTATGCTATGTTAGTAAGCAACTATTGGGGCAAGTATTTCGTACTGCTTTGTTTCACAATTCAAAGCCAAAGTAATACATAATTTTTTAGTGCCATTTTTAGGGCTATCTAATAAGAAAATTACATTGTTGTCTATGCAAAGGCTTTATGGAAGCTACTTAAATATAAAAGAAACAGACAGAAATGATCAAAAGTAGCCATCATCAGCTAAATAATTACAAAATCAATGTCTGCAGATATTCATTTTTTAACCACTTTGTATTTTGCTCAGTTTACCTTGAACTGGTAAACAATTAGTTCTTTTTTTGAGACAGCTCTGTTGCCCAGGCACACAGGTACAGTGGCACGCATTCATAGCTCACTGCCATCTTAAACTCCTGGGCTTAGTCTGTCCTTCCATCTCAGCCTCCTGAGTAGCTAGGACTACAGGCACGTGACACCATACCTGGCTAATTTTTATTTGTATTTTTTGTAGAGACAGGTCTCATTATATTACCCAGGTTGGTCTTGACCTCCTGGCCTCAAGCAATCCTCCTTCTTCAGCCTCCCAAAGTGTTGGGCTTACAGGCGTGAGCCACTGTGCCCAGCCAACACTGGTTCTTAAACTAAACATGTTAGGGTGCTCCTGATATTTTAAGCACTCCTACCACAATCCATTCATTGTGCTTCTTCATCTTAAATATAAATTGTCACCATGGTAAACAGATATGTGCCTCCAGGACACAGTTCTAATTGATCTGTGCTTTTAGAGTTTCTTGTTTTGACTTTGTGATAACATAAATGTTTTCAATTCGTTGAGTTGTACACTTAAATTGTTGTTTTCACACATTGCTTTGGTGGAGGAAAGCTATTTAAAATGTAATCCCAGAAATTCATATTAAATGCTATTACTGGCTGGGTGTGGTGGCTCACGCCTGTAATCCCAGCACTTTGGGAGGCTGAGGCAGGCGGATCACTTGAGGTCAGGAGTTGGAGACCAGCCTGGCCAACATGGTGATACCCCGTCTCTACTTAAAATACAAAAATTAGCTGGGCGTGGTGGCAGGTGTCTGTAATCCCAGCTACTTGGGAGGCTGAGGCAGGAGAATTGCTTGAACCCAGGAGGCGGAGGTTGCAGTGAGCTGAGACCGCGCCATTGCATTCCAGCCTGGGGGACAAGAGTGAGACTTCGTCTGACCAAAAAAAAAAAAAAAAAAAAAAAAAAAGCACCTCTCACTTTTACAGTGGCCTTTATCCAGAGCCCATTCTCTTTGTCCAAACTTATTTCAGTTTTATTTTTCTTGGGCCTCCTTGATATGGTTTGGCTCTGTGTCCCACCCAAATCTCATCTTGAATTGTAATCCCCATAATCCCCACGTGTTGAGGGCAGGGCTTGGTGGGAGGTGATTGGATCATGGGGGCAGTGTCCCCCATGCTGTTCTCCTGATAGTGAGTTATCACGAGATCTGATGGTTTTATAAGGGGCTCTTCCCCTTTCACTTGTTTGCGTGTGCTCATGCTCTCTCTCTTCCCCCTTCCTTTCTCTCATCCCCTCATGGACCCCCTGCACCTGTCACCATGTAAGACATGCCTCTTCCCCTTCCACCATGATTGTAAGTTTCCTGAGGTTTTCCCAGTTTTGCAGAACTGTGAGTCAATGACACCTCTTTTCTTTATAAATTACCCAGTCTTGGGTATGTCTTTGTAGCAGTGTGAAAACAGACTAATATGTTCCTTAACTTTTCCAAGTGTAAATATTGTCAAACAACCTCAAAACAACCCTAAATTCCTTTGCCCTGATCATCTGGGTCTTAATGATTACAGTTTTGAGTCCTGTACATGATCCAGTAGGAGAGTTGTGGCAACAACATTGTAGGTGATGGGGGTGCTGTGGATCCCAGTAGAATATTATGCTTTCTATGATTCTTTGCTTTATGTTATTTCATTAAGGAAAAATCATACCAAGAGTCTAAGTGTAGGAGGTAAACATGCATATTGCATGGAGGACTGAAACAAATGTAGAGATTGCAGGTCATTAAAATAAAGCCCATGTTTTCATATATGCAAATCAAGTATGTTTTAAAAATAGAGATCTATGACATGCTGGTATCTCTTTGAAAAGGAATATTGCACTTCTTGTCCAACTTAAAACCAGGGAATTTTAGAAAAATTGTAGCAATAGGGATTATTCTTGATTACTGCTCATGTTTTTATATTGTGTTTGGACTAAATTAGTTGCTTTTTGCAAAGCACTCTGAAGCACTTCGCTTTTATATCATTGGAGACATGGATTGTGTCCTTTGTGAAATAGTTATTGGTTTCACATTCCCTCCACCACTTCTCCTTGATGGCTACGGGCTGCGTATGATTCATCTCTGTCCTTCACTCACAGTATCATGAATGGTGAAGAGTAAACAAACAGGGCTTATTTGTAGGAGTGAAATTAAGAGTAGCAGTTTGAGTGGTGTATATTTGGTTGAAGATGATGCAGAGGTGGTTGAAGGGGAGAGATGCAAGTAATAGGCAATAAGCTGATTGCCAAAGAGAGGAGGAGGGAGGTTCTTTGTTTCCACAAGGCTTACTTGATGAGCTCATGTGCAGTCACTACAACTGTGAAGGAACTTATCTGTAAATGTGCTTTTTAATACAACTTTGGATGCTGGATCAAAATGACATGTTTAAAGATTAGGCGCTTATACTTCTTGAATGTATATAGCCTTGACTTTAAATACCTATTCTAGTAGAGAAAATCTTTTCAAGAAGAAGATAAAACGTAAAAAGCCAGTGTTCAGCAAGATAAAAGAATAAGCTGTATCCTTTCTTAAGAGTTAGATGTGAGAATTGAATTAAGAAAGAAAAAAAGAAACATCAATTTATTTTTAGCTTTTCAGTTTTCTTCCTTTCATGTTTAAGATTCAGTGTATAGTTCCTTGTGAGTTGTCTCCAAGTCTGTGAAGTCTAAATCTAATGGTATTTTTATCCTTGATAAAGCATCATTGATTTACACATGTATGAGAAGGGGAAAAAGAGACATTGTTTTATTATTTAGAATGAATGTCAAATATTTATGCAAATTTTGACAGTATTTTCAAAAGCAAAATATTTTCATATGAAGAGATTTTTCACCATGTTTTCACCAATAGTCTACTGAAATTTTGAGGCAAATCAAATGTTAAGAGATTATGGGTTGATGCAATGAATATGCCTGTTTTTATTAAGTCGAACTTTGGCTGCCAGAAGGGTAACATTACTCCTTATTTGAAGTTTTAACCCTTTGAGTATCTAACCTATAATTTTTTTTTAATTTGAAATCATTCTAAAATGGATTATGTGTTTTTCTGCTTGCTTAAATATAAGGTAGAGAATATAGTTTGAAAAAAATTGTTTTAATGTTTCAGAGTTATTTATTTATTTATTTTGAGATGGAGTCTTGCTGTGTCACCCAGGCTGGAGCACAGTTGCAATGTCTGCTTACTGCAACCTCTGCCTCCCGGGTTCAAGCGATTCCCCTGCCTTGGCCTCCAGAGTAGCTGGGACTACAGGTGCTCGCCACCACACCTGGTGTGGTGTATTTTAGTGGAGATGGGGTTTCACCATGTTGGCCAGGATGTTCTCGATCTCCTGACATCGTGATCCACCCGCCTTAGCCTCCCAAAGTGCTGGGATTACAGGTGTGAGCCACTGCGCCCAGCTAGAGTTATTTTTTTCTTTAGTCTCTGTGCTAGTAGTTTCCGAGTTATTTTAAGCATTGATTTTAGGGATAAGCCTCGAATGCAGGTGGAGGATATTAAATATTTACATTTATGTAAACCACAATTTAGGTGCCCGAGGTTAGGTTTTTGCCTGCTTCCAGCAGTGTTTCAGAGAAGGGAAATGCCTTGTGCTTTCCTTTCCCCGGCTTCCTCCTCTGGGTGTGCTCTCAATTCTAACCCCGTTACCAGCATCGCTACCTGTAAATTATCACTGTTGGTTATGCTCTTCAACTTCAGTCTTTCCCTGTCCTCTGAGAACTTCTCCTTTGGCTTCATGGCACCAAAGTACATCCCATTCTGAAGTCAAAAACACAAAAACCTACTAACTCCCCACAATTTCCTTCTCAAACTACTGCTGGATCTTTCTTTTCTTTCTTTATCATCAGACATCACAAAAGAGCAATCTTTTACCCACTGCCTTTATTTCCTCACGTCCAATTCACTTCTTAGACAGGAGCACTTGGCTTCTTGCCCCCTCACCCTATACTGAAATGCTCTCTGAAACATCATCACGACTTCATTGCCAAATTGGAAGCCTTTAGAGAATGGCACTTATACAGTTCTTACCCAGGAGCCATTAATGGGAGAAATCCTGGAAGAATAGGAGAAGAATGCCACCCACCATCTTGATCCCATCAAAACTCAAATGGATATAGAAATGCATGACAGCCTCTTTCAAATTAAACTGTCATGGCCCCAGCATCTCAAATCGATGCTGTTGGGTACTTCTTAGTCTGTGAAGGCTCTCCTTTCCTTAAAGGGTACAGCCCACAATAAACAGGACTGGATCAGGATCTCTAAGTTCCAGAGACATTGATTTGGGAATGTACACATAGGCTGCAGGGTGAAAATCCTGGAAGTGGAGGCATAGAAACACAGTGGTTTTTCCTTGAGTTTTTGAGCTTCATCTGCTTCTGGGCCTTCTTTGCCCTCTCACTCTCATTCTGACTGCCTCTCAATCTAAAGATTCCTCTTGCTCTTTTGGCCAACCATAGGTACAGCTGACTTGCCCATATACCCACTGCACAGTCCTCCTGCCTGTCTCAGCTGTGTGAGTTGTTTGACATTTCCAGAATAATTAATAAAAGAAAGAGAAAACTAATTTCATTGAGGAGCACCTCTGTCCCTGAGCCTTTGTATAAATGTATATACACAATTATGTGTATGCACACACACATTTGGTGATCATCTTAACTCTGTTCAATCCTTTTGCCATTTAACCTCTTTTATCTTTTATTTCCATCTTTTGGGGAGATATCATCTTTCTTGTTATCAGAAAACACTTTTATTCACTTATTTTTTCCATTAGTCTTTCCAGTCATCCACCTGTTCATGTATCCACTTATCCATCCATCCACCGTCCACCCACTCATTCATCCATCTGCCCACCCACCCATCCACCCATCATTCACCAATTAAACATGTACTGAGTAGCTATGATGTGCCATTACTGCTAGATATAGGGAGCTCAAAATCTGAGAATAATTTCCCTTCATTTGCTATCTCATCTATCTTACACTCATATACATCTAACTTTTTGAATTAGTGCTAACTGACCATCAAAAGTAGAAGTGGGATTGAAAAGATGCTTATATGTAAGATCATATTCCTGAGGCATAGAGGTGATCAGAAATGATCTGAAATAACTTCTATCATCCAATTTTACTGAAGGAAAAGAAGTGTGGTTGAAAATTACCATCTGGGTAACTGTCCTGAAAGGCCTGTGCTCAAGTCAAAAATACTCTCAGGTGCAAGCACTAATGCAATACTGGTCTTTGTTCAACATGAAAGCCTGGTCACTGTGCCATTGTGAATGCAACCTACATTTTCCAAGCAGCAGAGGACAAAACACACTGTGGTGTGTGAATTCCCCTCTCCTGGCCCCCAGATGCTAATCAATAACCAAACCTTTCCCCCTTGACTTCACCCACCCCCATCAATAAATTTCTTAGCATCTCTCTTGCTCAAGAGAGAATGACCTCATACTAGCTTTTCAGCACTCCAGTTTTTGTAGTATCAATTATTTAAATGGAAAGTTTCCTCAAATATTTGATACCTTTGTGTTGTGTTGTGTGTGTGTGTGTGTGTGTGTGTGTGTGTGTTTTGAGACAGGGTCTTACTATGTTGCCCAGGCTGGAGTGCAGTGGTGCAATTATGGGTCACTGCAGCCTGGATCTCCTGGGCTCAAAGTGATTCTCCTATCTTAGCCTCCAAAGTAGCTAGGACTACAGGTGCTTGCCACCATGCTCAGCTAATTTTTGTATTTTTTGTAGCAATGGGGGTTTTACTATGTTGCCAGGGCTGATCTTGAACTCTTGGGCTCAAGTAATTCTCCTGCCTCAGCTTCCCAAAGTGCCGGGACTGCAGGCATGAACCACTGTGCTTGACCTTTTTATTTGTCTTTTGAAAATACTGTGCAAAATATAATAAATATTTGACTACCCCTTCTTTTTGTTTTTGGATGGTACAACATCAGGAATATTATTATTATTTTTTATCACATTATGAGAAATAGTCCTTCTTTTTAGGTGTGTAGAGGGCTCAGGGTCTCAACCCTGATGCTCCCAGGTCTTAGTGCTTCTTTGAATGTTGGTATTTTTAAACTTTCTTCTCTTGCCTCCTCCCTCCCTTTTCTACCTGCTTTCATTCATTGCTGGCTGTGTTTCTGCCTGAAGTCCCTAATTCCTCCAGCCCATTTCACCTTTTATTTATTTTTGCTTCTAATCTTCTGTGATTTTGAAAACTAAATAGCTTCTTAGAATTGTGTGTAAAAAAGGCCAGGCGTGGTGGCTCACACTTGTAATCCCAGCACTTTGGGAGGCTGAAGTGGGTGGATCACGTGAGGTCGGGAGTTTGAGACCAGCCTGGCCAACATGGTGAAACCCTGTCTCTACTAAAATTACAAAAATTAGCTGGGCATGGTGGTGAGCACCTGTAATCTCGGCTACTCCAGAGGCTGAGGCAGGAGAATTGCTTGAACCCAGGAGGCAGAGGTTGCAGTGAGCCGAGACCATGCCATTGCACTCCAGCCTGGGCAACAAGAGCGAAATTCCGTCAAAAAAAAAAAAAAAGAATTGTGTGTAAAATTAGAAGAAACAGTATTTGATCAAAGGTCTGAGGAAATTCTAAGGAATACAGTATATGAGAGCTTTATTGTTTTAGGACTTTTATTTTCTGCTTTTCTCTCTCTTTTTTTTTTTTTTTTTGAGATGGAGTCTCACTCTGTCACCCAGGCTGGAGTGCAGTGGCATGATCTCGGCTCACTGCAACTTCTGCCTCCTGGGTTCAAGTGATTCACCTGCCTCAGCCTCCCAAGTAGCTGGGACTATAGGCACCCGCCACCATGCCCAGCTGACTTTTTGTATTTTTAGTAGAGATGGGGTTTCACCGTGTTAGCCAGGATGGTCTCGATCTCCTGACCTCGTGATCCGCCTGCCTCAGCCTCCCAAAGTGCTGGGATTACAGGCATGAGCCACCGCACCCAGCCCATCTCACTTTTTTAAGGCTCCCTTCTGTTTATCAGCTTTTCTCTGGATAAGTGAAGTTGATTTATCTATCTGCAATGACTCATTAGCTGAGTTTGAATAAATTGTTATTTTTCAAATGTGGTCTGCAGAACTACTTGTGTCAGAACCACTAGGGGTGCTGTTAAAATGCAGGTGCACAGGTCCCTTCTCAGATACGTTGAATCAGAATATCTGGATGGAAGACCCAGGAATATACATTTTCATTAAACAGCCTTAGTTATATGTATGCCCTAGAGCTTGATAACTATTGGAGTGGGTGCTGTACCTGTGTTCTTAATCTGGGCTAAGCTTGTCTCATATTTGTAGTTGTAAATTAAGATGAAATGCCTGGAGAAGGAAGCCTAGTGGTTAAAAGTGCAAACTCTAAAGAGCGACACCTGGGTTAAACTTGCAATTCTACCTTTAACAACTAAATGATATTGGGCAATGTATGAAAACTCTTTTTGCCTCATTTCCCCTGTGTATAAAAGGAAGATGATAATAAAGCCTGATTCATAGGGCTGTTGCATTAATATAGAAAAATAATTTAAAACAGTAAGCACACAATGAATGGCAGCTATTATTACTATTAATATTATATTTTTGTATAGTGGCCGTATCATACATTTTGTGGTTTATCCGAAGCACAGTTATTGTGGCTCTACATAAAGATATCCTCCTAGCCACATTTGTGCCTGAGCGTGCAAACATAGACATGCATGCCTGGAATGGTGAGTGCTGTATCATGACCTGGCTTCAAATAGCATGACTGTGGGTCACGGTCATGTCAGCATTGCTCCTATCTCTTGGAAAGCAAAATGTCTAAATTCAAAGGAATATCACTGTCATGGGCCTTAATTTTTTTTAATAGATTGGCTTAGCCTCAAACGATGGGACTCGTCAAAGGATTCAAACCAGAGTAGTGGCTTTGTTTTAAGTTGAGACAGTGAGACAGTGTTCTTCTGTGTGCATCAAATTATGCAGTAATTTTGATGGAATCCCATACAGAAGTCTACTGGTTTCTATGGCAACCTGAATTCAAAATAGGATGTTAGGAGCCTCTTCAGAGTAGAAAAAGCAAGTTTCATTCTTTCTGTAGTTATGGAACATATAGTTTGTACAAAGTATTTTCTAGATGGAACTTTTGTCTTTTTACTTCTTGCCATTAATAATTTTAACAATTTTGTAGTGCTACATTCCTACATTCTTTCTGTATCTCTGAATGAGAATCTCAAGCCACCCTAAAGTGCTTGTTTTGCTATGAATAGCTGATGTTTCACTTTGTTGTTTATAGCAGATGCACTATATAGTTTTTACTTTTCTGATACCATAGCAATTGGTAATAGGAGAGAAAACCTGTTACAGAATTCCTAGGTTAGCAAGTCAGCCTATTTTTAGTGGCAACTACAAAAAAAAGTTGCATGAATATCTAATTTTTGTAAACGATGTATTTTAGCACATATCTGTCTGGAAATATTTTAAAATTGGATCTCGTAATCCTGAAGACAAAGTCTGTTGAAGATATTGACTAACTGGATGGGCAGTTCCAAGTATGAAGACTATGTTGGGCTGTGGAAACAAACACAGTGGAAAGTCTCAGTGGCTTATGACAACCAGAGTTTATTTCTCATTTGTTGCTCCTGCCTGTGCAGGTTTACTGTAGTTGCTCTCTCTGTCATCTTCGCTCTGGGACCTGAGCTGACAGAACAGCCCCTATCTGGAACATTGCCCGGCAAAGGGAGAAGAGTGCAATGAAGCAACTACTGACTCTTAAAGCTTCCATCCAGAAGTAACATACATTTTTGCTCACAATTCATTTTCCAAAGCAAATCCCATGTCTTGCCTGAATCCATTGGTTGGGTAAATAGAATTCCTCTGCAAGGCAGTGACTGTTGTCCCCAGTTGTGCTAAGAAGATGTGCCATAGAGGGACACTAGAACTTATAGATAATATATTTTTAGTTTAAAAAAAATTGTTTTGGCTGGGCACAGTGGCTCATGCCTGTAATCCCAGCACTTTGGGAAGCGAGGTGGGTGGATCACGAGGTCAGCAGTTCGAGACCAGCCTGGCCAACGTAGTGAAACCCCGTCTCTACTAAAAATCCAAAAATTAGCTGGGCATGGTGGCGGGTACCTGCAATCCCAGCTACTCAGGAGGCTGAGCCAGGAGAATCGCTTGAACCCTGGAGGTGGAGGTTGTAGTGAGCCGAGATCGTGCTGCTGCACTCCAGCCTGGGCAACAGAGTGAGACTCCGTCTCAAAAAAAAGACATTGCTTTAGAGGTGCTGGTTGGGGGGAGTAATGGTGAAATCACAGAATTTTAGAGCTAGAGGAAATGGTTCATGAAGGTTTTGGGGCTTACATTCTTTTCTTTCTAGAATTAGGAAGCTTGGTTTCATGGTTTTGACAAATGAGCACTTTGTACAAGAGAGCACATTCAGCCTTGGTTTACAGTGCCTTGCCTTCCATTTGTTTTTGTCCTTTTGATTAACATTCCTTTGGATAATTAAATTAAGTTAAACATTTAAATTTCTAATAGTGGAACACAGTGACTGCATAAATGTTTTCATAATTGGTTCTCTGAGGCACAAAACTTAGAAGAAATGAAAATGGCCAACAAGACTTTTTTTAAGACAGTTTTTCCATATTGATTTAAAATTATGATTTTTTTTTTTTTTTTTTTTTTTTTTGAGATAGAGCTGCGGTCTGTCGCCCAGGCTGGAGTGTAGTGGTGCAATCTCAGCTCACTGCAACCTCCACTTCCTGGGTTCAAGCGATTCTCCTGCCTCAGCCTCCTGAGTAGCTGGGATTATAGGTGCCTGCCACCACACCCAGCTAATTTGTGTATTTTTAGTAGAGATGGGGTTTCGCCATGTTGGCCAGGCTGGTCTCGAACTCCCGGCCTCAAGTGATGTGCCCACCTCAGCCTCCCAAAATGCTAGGATTACAGGTGAGAGCCACCATGCCCAGCCAAAAATTATGATTCTTTAGATTGTACGCAAATTATCTGTAAGAAGAAAGCTTTAGAAAGAGGCCTGTACTGGACCAAGAATGACTCTTCTGTTTTTGTTTTTGAGATGGAGTCTCGCTTTGTCACCCAGGCTGGAGCGCATTGGTGCAATCTTGGCTTACTACAATCTCTGTCCCCTGGGTTTGAGTGATTCTCCTGTCTCTGCCTCTGGAGTAGCTGGGATTACAGGCATCTGTCACCATGCCCAGCTGATTTTTGTAGTTTTAGTAGAGATGGGGTTTCAACATGTTGGCCAGGCTGGTTTCAAACTCCTGAGCTCAAGTAAGTGATCCTCCTGCCTCGGTCTCCCGAAGTGCTGGGATTACAGGCATGAGCCACAGCATCAGGCTAAGAAGGACTCTTTTGGACCATGGAGTGTTGCTCACTACATCCCATCATGTAACAGGGTAGTGTCATTGTTTTCCCAGCCAGCTAGGAAAGGCATGACTTGGTTAACCAGTGAACTGACCTGCAGAACAGCTGGAACTGCTAAGTGGAAGAGCTGTGTTGGCTCTGGAGACCTAGAAGCATTTCATCCATATGGAGCAAAGTTGGGAAGTCTGTAAAAGGTATGCTGGGAAGATTACATTCTTCCGAAGGAAGGCACTATCCCATCCCATAATGAGTAGTAGCAGAGTGAGCCTCCTTACCAGAGTTACCAGGGCTTTGTGCTTATAACACAACAGCTCTCACATTCTTGCTGATTCCTTGGTAATGGTTGCATGAAGAAGTTCAAAGAGGACCTCTCTGTATGCTGGGGGAAGGGTCCTTTGCATGGGGCATGCTTTTGTTCAGGACCTCGTGCTCAATTTGGCCCCCTTCCTGTCCCATCTGCAGAGCCTCTCTGCTATGTGAACCCCAGGATTCCATCATGGGACTCACAAGGACACATGCTAATGGCCTCCAGCAGGTCTAAAGGCACCTCTCCTGCCCTCATTCCGAGCAACCTAGTACTCTCTTTCATGGGCATTTCTGTGTACCTACTGCTTGATGGCATTCCATATTCATAATGATGTCCTTGAAGTGCTGACAAAGACTTCTGTATGTTTGGTGTGAATTAGACATGTTTATAGTTTGCTCTCTTGAAAATGTGTAATCCTAATATGGCCTGTTTATATTCTGTCTAAATGAGTTACGTGATAAAACTCTGTACAGTCATGTACCACTTAATGATGGGGAGACGTTCTGAAAAACACATCATTATACGTGATTTGGTCATTGTGTGAACATCACAAAGTGCACTTACACAAACCTAGATGGTGTAGCCTACCACACACCTAGGCTATGTGGTTTATAGCCTGTTGCTGCTAGCTACAAACCTGTGCAGCATGTGAGCTACTGGATATTGTAGCCAACTGTAACACAATAGTAAGTGTTTGTATATCTAAATGTATCTATACATAGAAGAGGTACAGTGAAAGTATGGTGTAAGAGATAAAAATGGTACACTTGTCTAGGGCACTTATTGCAAATGGAGCTTGCAGGATTGGAAGTTGCTCTGAGTGAGTCAGTGAGTGAGTCCTGAGTGAACGTGAATGCCAGGGACATTACTGTCCACTACTGTAGACTTTATTCCTGTGCAATTAGGCTACACTACATTTTTAAGAATTTTTTTCTTCAATAATAAATCAACCTTAGCTTAGTATAACTTTTTTACCTCATAAACTTTAACTTCTTTTTAACTTTTTGACTGTTTTGGAATAACACTTAGCTTAAAACACAAAAACATTGTACTTCTGTACAAATATGTTTTCTATTTATCTTTATATGAACTTTTTTATTTTACTTTTTACTTTTTTTTTTTTTTTTTTTTTGAGACAGAGTGTCGCTCTGTCTCCCAGGCTGCAGTGCAGTGGCACGATCTCGGCTCACTGCAATCCCCGCCTCCCGGGTTCAAGCAATTCACCAGCCTCAGCCTCCTGAGTAGCTGGGACTACAGGTGCCCGCCACCACGCCCAGCTAATTTTTGTACTTTTAGTAGAGACTGGGTTTTACCATATTGGTCAGGCTGGTCTGGAACTCCTGACCTCAGGCACTCCACCTGCCTCAGCCTCCCAAAGTGCTGGGATTACAGGCGTGAGCCACCAAGTCTTTTAATTAAAAACTAACACACAAGCGTGCACATTAGCCTAGATCTCCACAGGGTGAGGATCATCAGTCTCACTGTCTTCCATCTCCACATCTTTTCCCACTGGAAGGATCTCAGGGGCAGTAACACACATGGAGCTGTCATCTGCTATGACAATGATGCCTTCTTCTGGGATACCTCCAGAAGGACCTGCCTGAGGCTGTTTTACAGTTAACTTTTTTTTTTTTTTAATAAATAGAAGGAGTATACTCTAAAATAAAAATAAAAAGCCTAGTTTAGTAAATATATAAACCAGAAACACAGTTGTTTATTGTCAATATGATGTACCGTACATAACTATCTGCGCTATACTTTTATATGACTGACAGCACAGTAGGTTTGTTTACACCAGCATCACCACAAACACCTGAGTAATGCTTCATGCTATGAAGTTAGGACAGCTACGGAGTCACTAGGTGATAGGAATTCTTCAGCCCCATTGCAGTCTTATGGGACCACTGTCATATGTGTGGTCCATGGTTGACCAAAATGTTGAAACATCATTATGTGGCACATGACTGTATTAGGATGTTCTGTCCACTGAACCTGCCCTGGAGTCACCCCAAAAGTGGCAGCAGGGGAATTCCTGCAAGGGACTGTCTCAGACCAGAGATGGGTCCATTTGGGATTCCAAAGAAAGAAGCATCAAACACCAGGGTGATCAGTCAAAAACATTTATTAGGGGGAACTTAGGGAGCTTTAGCGTCTTTGTGACAGACGGTGAGAAAAGAGATATTCTACCCAGGTATGTCGCTACTGGGACGGCAGGGTTCTATGAGGGTTCAAAGAATTTGGCTCAGGGTCACGGGTAGTTTCTGTGTTTAGCAACATAGTTGATTTCTCCATGCTTCAAGCAATAACCTCAACAACTTTATCAATGCCTGGGAATGTTCAAGACCCCAGCTTGGGTTCAAGCCCGGAGTAGAAAACATGCAGGTGTCCAGGTCACAGAGTGATCAAGGCACCGTGTTTCTTGGTCAGGACCTCAAAGGAAGAAGGTGGAGGGACCTGGGGGTTACTGGAGGGTTCTATACCAGATAACTGAGCCTGGAGTTTCAGTTAGAAGGGAGCTGAAAGTTTATCTTGAATTCTAGATGGCCTCATCTCAATGATAGGTGGACTCTCACCTGTACAGATGCAGACCTTGCTACCTCATGAGACAGTGACTCTTCTGGAATAATTGTTCTGTGTTCTTCATTGTATTGAACCTACGTCTGTCTCCCTATGGTTTTGATTTTCTTCGACCCTATTTCTGTTTTCTTTGATCACCCGAGGGTGTCTGTTCCTTTTTCTACCTTGGGAGCTCTTAAATATGAGGGGAGCAGTCATATCTCCCTGTAACATCTTCTCTCTGGGCCACGTTTTCTCCCTCACCATCTCTTACAGGAAATCGTTTTAGTTTTCCCTCCCTGCTGGTTGCTGTCCTTGAGGTGTGTTCCCACAGATCCCCAGCCTCCACCCTATACAGTGCTGGGCTGGGAACAGATGCAGGACCCCAGTGCCAAACACCGCCAGGCTATCATTGACCCTGCCTGGGCAGGGTGGCCCTCATGGAAGGCGCCCAGGCTTTGCCCTCAGATGCACCTGGGCTCAAGATCCAGCTCTGCCACTTGCTAGCAGAGTGATCCATGTGCCGTTTATCTGTTCTTCGAATCTCAAGTTTATTCATCTTGTAGAGTGGGAACAATAATTCCTCCACTTAAGGGGTGCTATACACAATAAGGCAATGACATGTGTGAAGTCTCTAACATCAGTGTATGGCAAATAATCTTTTCTCAGTAAATGTTTGCCTTCCCATTGCCCTAGTCATTATATTTTTATTAGTTCAGTATAATATTATATCAGCTTTTTGGTTAGCCATATCTCCCCTGTGCCACACCGAACTTGTAATGATCTCAAGTCCCAAAGCCTTCCACGTTAAACCCGTCTCTTCTATCCTGCCAGTGTAGCAAGTATTCCATGGAGATAATAACACACTTGCCATGTCTAGAACATAGTACAAAGAAGAAATGCTAGCTGTAAAACTTTATTATGACTACCTGTTTTAGTGCAGATTGATTTTAATGGTGCTTACTTCCCTAACATCTATATTTTGATATCAACAAAGTGTGTCATATTCAATGAAGAAGCTTATTGGAGAAATTAAGAGAGAAAGAAGTCATCCCACTTAGAATGAGCTTATTAAAGGTTAGTGCAACATCTGGAGGAAGGTAGTGGCCTCTCAATAAAACTTAGCTCCCTATGGCCCTTGACTTTGGTTGTGACTCAATATTAGTGTTTTCTTTTAAGAACAGATATAACTTAAATGTTAATCTCAAGAAAGTACATTTCAACACAGGAAAGGCAGAGAAGAGAGTGCTGGAAGATTTCTTACTGTTGCTGTGTCCCCAGCCCCAGTTTCTTGATGCCTTTTTAGCAGGTGGCTCCCTCCTCTAGGGAAAAAGGTGAGGAGCCAGTTAGAAAGCAGAGGCCCGTCTCACGCCCCGCAGAGGGAGGCCAAACTGACCTCAGATTCAGAGACAGCCAGCTGTGGACCGTCTTTCCTCAGAGCTACAAATGTGTCATTTTGATTCCATAGGGTCCTGGAGGCACCCGTGCATTGCACTGCAGGAAATTAATGGCACAAAGGTTACTTCCTACACATTTGCTGCTGAGGGTCATCTTGATACCTGCCTCTTCTCTGTCTCCCCTTCTCAAATAAACTTTGTATTTCAGAGTTGTTTTAGATATACAACCAACTGTGACAGTGGTACAGAGAGTTCCTCTACACCCTGCACCGAGTTTCCCTTGTTAGTAACATCTTACCTTACTATGGTACATTTGTCACCATCAGTAAACTGATATTGATATGTTCTTATGAAATAAGTCCATTCTTTATTCAGATTTCCCTACCTTTTACCTAATGACCTTTTTTCTGTCCCATGATCTCATCCAGGATACCACACGACAGTGTCACCCAGGATACCACATGACAGTGTCACCCAGGATACCACATGACATTTTGTCATTATGTCTCCTTAGGCTCCTCTTGACTGTGACAGTTTTCTGTGCCCTATTTTTCAATTTTTCAACCTGCTTTGAGCTACTTTGCAAGAGATGCTTTTTCCTTATTTTATTTTATTTTATTTTTTTGAGACAGGGTCTCACTGTTTCCCAGGCTAGAGTGCAGGGGCACAAACACAGCTAACTGCAGCCATGACCTCCTGGGCTCAAGCGATCCTCCCACCCCAGTCTCCCAAAGTGCTGGGATTAAAGGTGTGAGCCACCATGCCTGGTCCTTTTTCACATTTTTGATAAAGGCCTGGTGGTGGTGGTTAACAGGGCTGTTCATTTTCTTCATTAATCCTGCAGTCAGCAAACATTTGCAGAGTACTTACCAGATGAGGTCACTGAACCTAATGACAGAACCAAGGGAAGTTGCCTTTCCCGGTGCTAGTGCTGCCCAGCGCTTCACTGGAGATCTTGTTAAAATGCAGATTCTTGTTCAGTAGTTCCAGGGCAGGGCCTGAGGTTTTGCATTCCCAACAAGCTCCCCGCTGCACCCAGGCTGCAAGAGATCATGCTTGGAGGATCAAGACCCTAGACTTGGGCCAAACTCCATATTAAGTGGCAGTGAGTGCAAGGGGGCCAGGTGGGAGATGAGAGAAGAGTTAGATAAATTATATATCACAGTTTCTGCCTTGAGGAAGTTCGTGGTTCTATCAGAAAAATAAAGAAGACTGGCTGGGCATGGTGGCTCACGCTTGTAATCCCGGCACTTTGGGAGGCCAAGGTGGGTGAATCACTTGAGGCCAGGAGTTCGAGACCAGCCTGGCCAACATATTTAGTAGAGACAGTGGTACCCTGTCTCTACTAAAAATGCAAAAATTACCTGGGCGTGGTGGTTCATGACTGTAATTTTAGCTACTTGGGAGGCTGAGGCAGGAGAATCACTTGAACCCGGGAGGCGGAGGTTGCAGTGAGCTGAGATTGCACCACTACACTCCAGCCTGGGCGACAGAGTGAGACTTCGTCTCAAGAAAAAGAAAGAAGACTGAACAAAGCAAGGGAGTAAAAGTAAATTGCAAAATGGAGATGAAGACAATAGATAGTAGACAGTTCACACCACTGTGATGGCTTAAAAAAATAAAAAGAAAATAACAAGTGTTAGAAAGGATGTGGAGAAATGGGAACTCTTATGCATTGCTTGTGGAAATGTAAAATGGTGCAGCCACTGTGGGAAAGAGTACAGCAGTTCCTCAGAAAACTATGTAGAATTGGCAGGGCATGGTGGCTGGCACCTAATCCCAGCACTTTGGGAGGCTGAGGCGGGCAGATCACTTGAGGCCAGGAGTTCAAGACCAGCCTGGCCAACATGGTGAAACCCTGTCTCTACTAAAAATACAAAAATTAGCTGGACGTGGTGGCAGGTGCCTGTAATCCTAGCTGCTCAGGAGACTGAAGCAGGAGAATCACTTGAACCCGGGAGGTGGAGGTTGCAGTGAGCCAAGATGGTGCCACTGCACTCCAGCCTGGGTGACAGAGCGAGACTCCGTCTCAAAAAAAAAAATTATGTAGAATTACCATATGATCCAGCAATTCCACTTCTGAATATATGCCCATAAGGACTGAAAGCAGGAATTTGAACAGATATCTGTACAACTATGTTCACAGCAGCATTCTTCACAATAGCGAAAATGTGGAAGTAACCCAAGTGTCCATCCACAGACGGATGGCTAAAGAAAATGTAGGATACACATACAACAGAATACTATTCAGCCTTGAAAATGAGGGAAAAGTTTGACACATGCTGCAACATAGGTGAACCTTGAAGACATTATGCTAAGTGAAATAAGCCAGGCCACAAAGGAAGAATGTTGTATGGTTCCACTTATATGAAATATCTGGAGTAGTCAACTTCAGAGACACAAATTTTAATAGTGGTTGCCAGGGTTTGGGGGAGGACAGAATGGGGAGTTAGTGTTAAATGGGTACAGAGTTTCTTTTTGAAAAGTTGAAATGGAAGAAGGAAAAGTTCTAGATATGGATAGTGATGATGGTTGCACATCAATTTGAATGTAATTAATATCACTGAACTGCACACTTACAGATGGTTAAAATGGTACATTTTGTTATGCATATTTTCCCATGATTTGAAAAATGGTTAAAAAAAGACACATACACAAAAATACAATAGGTGGTAGAGTTGTCAGCGGAGAGGGATAAAATGGTAACAGTAAGGCCTTATTTACAGACCAGGTGTGACTTGCTGGCACAAAGTACTTATTAACTCATCTAGACTCCAGCAACCCTCTGAAACAGGTACTTATTAGCCCTGCTTTATAGATGACACAACTGAGAAAGGGAAGATTACTTAAGGCTCTACTAGTCAATGAGAAGTTTCTAAGGTAGCCGTGGAATTGAAGGTGGACCTTGGAGGAGAGGCAGGATTGGGGTGGAAAGAGGATAGGAGGTGTTCTAGATAGATAGGAGCTGGCTAAGGAAAGATCTAGAAACTGGTGGCAACTTAAGTATTCAGCTGCCATGACGATGGCTGGTATGTAGGGTTTGTATGAATGAAACGTGACTACCAGGGCAGATAATGAAAGGCTTTCAATCCCAGAGTAAGAGAGATAGGGCCAGGCGTGGTGGCTCATGCCTGTAATCCCAGCACTTTGGGAGGCCAAGGCAGGTGGATCACCTGAGGTCAGGAGTTTGAGACCCGCCTGGCCAACATGTCAAAACCCTACTAAAAAGTACAAAAGTTAGCCAGATCTGGTGGCTCACACCTGTAGTCCCAGCTACTTGGGAGGCTGAGGCACGAGTTGCTTGAACCCAGGAGGCGGAGGTTTCAGTGAGCCAAGACTGCGTCACTGCACTCCAGCCTGGACAACAGAGGGAGACTCCATCTCAAAAAAAAAAAAAAAAAAAAAAGAATAAAAAAAGAAAAGAAAAAAGAGATGTGGAACAGGGGGCATCAAACTCAAACTCAAGTGTTTTCAGAGGCCAGCAGGTAACAAATGTGAGAGAAGTGGCTTAGTACAGGTGACAGGGAGTAGTATGGACTGTGGCAAGCTGAATACAGCACATCCCACCTGAGACATTCAGATCTGAAACATAAATCCTGGGCAATGTGGGCCACTGATGGGCTTGGATGACATTGAACTTCTGATGGTGAGGTTGCTGTGCCCTTTGAAGGCATGCAGAGTGGTGTCGAGGGTATATGCAAGACCACATGATATATGAGGCATATCTTCCTAGCTGTGTCAATAGCACTAGAAGATTATGGGTAAAAATTGATGCACTTTCACTAAGTGCTTAAAAATGATTTTTATGGTATGACAAAGACAGGTGGAGTAGAATACTAATGATAGCGAACATTGTTGAATGCTCACTATGTGCCAGGCACCATTCTGAGCACTTTGCATATATTATCTCCTTCAGTCCTCCAAACAGCCCATGTACTTGGTTCCGTTGTTATCCCTATTTACAAATAAGGAAATGGAGGTGCAGAAAGCGGAAGTAACTTGCCCAAAATGGTTGTGACAGAAATCTGGGATACAGTGGTGGTTGCACTTGCACTTAGAATTAACTCTGAGTTTCCTGAAAGCTATTTGTCATGGCACTGTAGTCCAAGAGTGATTTAAGAAATTTTTCCATTTTTATTGTAGATTTAGAAATACATGTGCAGGTTTGTTCCAAGGACGAGGTTGTGTGGTGCTGAGGTTTGGGTTTCTATCGATCCCTTCACCCAGATCACGAACATAGTACCCAGTAGGAAGTTTTTCAGCCCCCCTCACTCCCTGCTTTTGAAGTCTCCATTGTCTCTTGTTCCCATCTTTATGTCTGTGTGAGCCCAAGATTTAGCTCTCACTTATAAGTGAGAACATTCAATTCTTGATTTTCCATTTCTGCATTAGTTCTCTTAGGATGACAGCCTCCAGCTGCATCCACATTGCTGCAAAGAACCTGATTTTGTTCTTTTTATGACTGCCTAGTATTCCCTGATGTATATGTCCCACGTTTTATTTGTCTAATCCACTGTTGATGGGCACATAGGTTGAGTCCATGTCTTTGCTATTGTGAATAGTACTGCGATGAACATACACATGCATGTGTCTTTATGGTAGAAAGATTCATTCTCCTTTGAGTAGATACCCAGTAATGGAACTGCTGGGTTGAATGGTAGTTCTATTTTTAGTTCTTTGCAAAATTTCCAAAGTGCTTTCCACAGGGGCTGAACTAATTTGCATTCCCACCAACAATTTATAAGCATTTCTTTTTTGCCACGACCTCACCAGCATCTTTTATGTTTTGACTTTTTAATAGTAGCAATTCTGACTGGTGTGAGATGGTGTCTCATTGTGGTTTTGATTTGCATCCAAGAGTAATTTAAATAGGGACCACTAGATGTCACTACCCAGTGCTCCTTAAGAAAGAGAAACAGACAAGAAACGCCGCTGTGGCTCTGCCTTGAAGAAACAGAAAAACTGCTTAACCACTGATACTTATGGTCTTCCTATTGAAGAATGCTG
Organism: Pongo pygmaeus; assembly: GCF_028885625.2. NCBI lineage: Eukaryota > Metazoa > Chordata > Mammalia > Primates > Hominidae > Pongo > Pongo pygmaeus. The sequence goes on along the minus strand of NC_072384.2, from coordinate 51,460,347 downwards.
ATGTGACCTGGTTGCCACAGTGCCTCTGACTCCTCCCCTATCCCCATTGTCCAGCCCAGCTAAGTGGTGCTGTGGGAGCCCTATTCTGCTGGTAGATTTTGTAATTTCAGGAAAACTAGAAGGGACTCTGTCATTTCATAAGTCAACTCCTTCCCGCATCAGCTGCCCACTCCACTGAAGGCAGGAGGGGCAGGATTGACCGAAGGAGGTTTTGGTTGTTAGTGTGTGTGTGTGTGTGTGTGTGTGTGTGTAAAGTAGGGGGGACACGGGGGTTGTTTCTAGTTTTGAATAACTCAGGACCTGCTCTTGCACATTGGTCTAGTGCTTTCAACTAAGACCTTCCTTAACATGGGGCTTGCACAGGGCAGAAGTGTGACCAATATATGCTAAATTAAGTTGCACAGAAGGGCAGGAATGGGGCTTCTGCACAGAACATCGAAAAGGAGAGGAGGATCTTGGAAGGGACTAGGTAGTGCCTGAACCTCTCAGGGCAGTGGATAGGTAGAGGAGAGCGTGCCGGGGCTCATTCAGAGGGAAATAAAGGAAGGGGTATGGTGCCCTCCTCACAGGTACCCGACTTACTTATTCAGGATATAGCTATGGAACGTACGTGTTCTTCAGGTACCTACAAAGATTTGTCAAAGTTGAGCAAATCAGCCAGGCATGGTGGCTCACGCCTATAGTCCCAGCGCTTTTGGAGGCTGAGGCAGGAGGATCACTTGAGCCCAGGAGTTCAAGACCAGCCTGGGTAACATGTGCCTGTGGTCCGAGTACTTGGGAGGCAGAGGTGAGAGGATTGCTTGACCCCAGAAGTTTAAGGCTGCAGTGAGCCTTAATGGCACCATTGCACTCCAGCCTGGGTGACAGAGACCATGTTTGTTTGTTTTTTTTAAAGTAGGGTATTTTTTTTTTAATTTCTCTTTAAAAAAATTCCTTTTCCTCCATCCCAGAATCCTCAACTAATTTAAAAATCTTCCTTCTTTACTGTAAATATTTCAAGAATTCTGTATATCTAAATATAGTCAATACAATGATGAATTCATTTTTATCCAGTTACCTTGAGGCTGAAAAACGAAGAGAGTTTTCTCTAGAACACGGTAAAAGGTAACCCATACTAAAATAGAGCAGAGAAGGGGGAGGAGGGAACTGCTGCAGAAAAACCTTAAAGCTTTTACTGAAATGTGTCTCCTTTCTTTTGGAGAGGAGGTCAAAATATAATAGGCGCATCAAGAGATGTTTTGAAAAATGGGGCTGTGTAAGTTATGAGAACAGCTGCAGAGATTTTTTTTTTTTTTTTTAGATGGAGTCTCGCTCTGTTGCCCAGGCTGGAGTGCAGTGGCACAATCTTGGCTCACTGCAATCTCCACCTCCCTGGTTGAAGCAATTCCCCTGCCTCAGCCTCCCAAGTAGCTGGGATTACAGGTGCATGCCACCACACCTGGCTAATTTTTTTTGTATTTTTAGTAGAGACAGGGTTTCACCATGTTGGCCAGACTGGTCTTGAACTCCTGACCTCAGGCAATCTGCCCGCCTCAGCCTCCCAAAGTGCTGGGATTACAGGTGTGAGGCACTGTGCCCGGCCGAGATATTTTTTTAAAATCTGGATAATAAAGCAAATGGTATAGATGAATGTCTTTACATTACAGGAAGAAAATGGTATCAGGCAGAACTTTATATTTTCCATGGGCCCTAGAGATGGAAATTCATTTGCATGGGAGTGGAAAGCATGCTTTGCATGTTGTTCATTGATGGAATGTATTTTAAAAATGCGGAACCTAATTGGGGCTCTCAAATTTTCTACCCTTATTTATTCAAATGGAGACTTTCTGCTAAACTCAAAAATGCAAATACTAAGTTATTTCAAATAGGAATCCTGCTAACACTAGTACCTCTTTGTTGCATGTAACCACAGATGCTTCCTTTTGAGTCCTTGGTCATCACTAACACCACATAGAATGGTATCAAGCTCATTTTGATGCTGCTGTATCTATTTGGTGTGAATGATAATAGCCATACTGCACATTTGAATCACACTATCACATGTGGTTACACTGAGTTCTCACAGCAACTCTGTGTAGTATAAGGTACACATTGTTAAATATATTTGATAGATGATAGATGATAGAACCAAGTCTCAGAGAGGTTAATTAACTTGACCAAGGCAACAATTAGTTAGTTGGATAAGTTGCATATTTGATCTCAGAAGAATTCTTATTAAAATGAATAGATTCCATTAATAAACATTTTGCTTTGGGGAAGTTATCTGCAAAATCTTCCACTGGAGATATTTAGGCCATGGTCGCTGTATAACCTCGGCAGTATTTGCTGTATATATGAACAGAGAAAGACCCACACAGATACATCTTTGATTTATGTCAGTTCCACATGATTTGGTATTAAAAAAATTGTCTTCCTAAAAAAATCATATTCCCAATTCATTGAATCAAGAAGTGCCATCACATGTGTGTGTATATGTATGTGTGTGTGTGTGTTTCAAGTAAGAGGAAGAAAGAGGAGAGAAGAACAAAAAAAGCCTCTTGTCTTTAAAAATGTTGCTGTACTGCAAGTCAGCCACTGCTGAAACTCTGAGATGGCTTTTGTTTTAAAATCTCCTGGGACTTGCAGATCGTGGAGGTGCGGCATTGCTGTTCATATCCATGATCATGCCTGAAGCACACACGGAAAGGTTGTGAGCAGTCCCTCTTGTAGGGGTGTGTGGCATGTGAAGACTTTGATGTGCTGTGGACCACTTCTTGGAGAAATGCTCATTGTTAGCACGGTTAGGTTTTTGCTGGCAGAAAGGCAGAAGCCAGCTTTCTAAAACAACTACCTCTCCTGCACCTCCCTGCTATCTTTGCGTTAGCATCCTCCTGATGAAGATAGCTCTCGCTGACCATTTACACTTATTTACATTCTATTCCACAGCCCATAAGAGCCAGCTTTCCTAAGCTCCTTCCCTGACATCCCAGACTCATGTAAACATCATCCTCCAGAAGCATTTGTTACCCATAAAACTCATTCTTTTTTTTTTTTCTTTTGAGACAGAGTTTTGCTCTTGTTGCCCAGGCTGAAGTGCAGTGGCACGATCTCGGCTCACTGCAACCTCCGCCTCCCAGGTTCAAGCGATTCTCCTGCCTCAGCCTCCTGAGTAGCTGGGATTATAGCCATGTGCCACCATGCCCGGCTAATTTTTTTTTTTTTCTTTTTTTGGTAGAGATGGGGTTTCACCATGTTGGTCAGGCTGGTCTCGAACTCCTGACCTCAGGTGATCTGCCTGTCTTGGCCTCCTAAAGTGCTGGGATTACAGGCATGTGCCACCACGCCTGGCCGACTCGTTCTTTAACTGATGGACGCTACCCTGCCAGATGGTGGTTTTATTCAGGTACATACACATTTCATCTCCCTGCCTTTAGTGTGAATTTCCAGAGGGCAGAGCCTGAGTCTCAGGCCCTATTCTTGCTACCCTCTCCTTCCACCACCCCTTGGTACTCAGCCTTTGGCCAGGCCCAGTTTGTTGAGAGGCAAGAGGCAGGAGGCTGTGGTTAAGGCCATGTGCTCTGATCCCGACCTCTTAGGTTTGAATCCTGACTGCTACTTACTGACCGTGACCTTTGGTAGCTCAGCCTCTTAATCTGTAAAATGAAAATCCTAGTGGTACCTGCCTCGTAGGGTTGTTGAAAAGATTCAGTGAGATTTGATGTGAAAACTGCTTAGCATCGTGTCTGGTATGCAGTAGGCATGATAAAAGCCATAGTTATTGTTATGCTTCAGGAAGAATCTGCTGGAGGTGGGAGGCTGGAGGCCCATGAGGAGGCCTCTGGGGCGGTGACGGTGGAAGAGCCACATCTGCGCTGGCTCAAGAGCCCGCGCACTTTTCTGCACATCCTCCGCCCAGGCCATGAGCATCAGTCCTCGCTGCAGCCTTGTCCCAGCCCAAGAGGTCAGGGGCGTGTGAGTGCGGGGAGGGGAGAGTAGGTACAGAGTGCTGTCACTGGGAGGGAGGATTTCGTGTCTGATTGGATATATGAAAAGTAAATGGGGAGTTAAGGATTCCTTTCAGATTTCCAGCTTGGACAACTGGGTTGACATGGATGCTATTAACTGAGAAGGGAACCAAGAGTTGGAACAGGTTTAGAGGGGCTGGTAATGAATTCAGTTACAGACATCTTGGGTTTGCAGGATCCGGGATGCATCTAGATGGAGCCATCCAGTTGTAACGACAAGAGAGAACATATATGGAATATCATGTTCCAGTGTCTATTCCAAGCCCTTCACAGGTTTGAATCCACTTATTCTCACAACAACCTTATGAAGGAGGTACAATTCTTATTCCCATTTTACAGATGAGAAAACTAGATGCAGGGTGCTTAAGTCACTTGTGTAAGGCCACACTGCTAACAAGAGATGGTGCAGAGATTGGGACCCAGGTAGTCTGGTCCCAGAGCCCCCACATTTTGCTGCTACTCTACACAGACCCTGCATCTCGTTTCGGGGAGGATGGGTCTGGACATGTAGATGTGGTGAAGCCTTGGCAGGGAGGACATAGCTCGAAAGCCCCTGCAGAGTGAGGTGGGAGGTGGTGGAAAGAAACTCAATTTGCTGATGCAAATGAGCATCATTGTTGAAAATTCAGGATCAATAAAAGGTATGACTGGGAGGAAAGGTCAAGTCGGAGTATGATACTCTTGTTAATATCTCTAAGTAAAGGCTATAGGATTGATGACACAATGCTTTGATACAATACTTATGTGCCCATTTCAGTCAACAAAGTTTGCTTAGATGGCTTTCAAATTCCTTCCATTAACACTCTTGTGAGGTAAGTAGGTGGGAAGTGTTATTACTGAGGGTACGCAGGAAGAAATGAATTTGGGAATAGAATCCTAGCCAGACACTCCCCGCCAAGAGTCTTATTTAACAAAGCACACACTGATAGAAGGTGTAGATTGCGAAGTACTAGTTATGTCCTGGAGTTGGGTTAGTAATTTTCAATTAACTTTTAGGGTGGCATAGCCTTGGTACCTAAACAAAATGAAGTGACTGCTAATGATTTATTTTTACTCTACAAGCCGCCTTAATTATACCAAGAAGAGGATTAACACATTGGCTCTCGGCTCTGGCTGTGCGTCAGAATCAACCAAGGGGCTTTAAGAAACTGCATTCTTAGGCCCCACCTCTGCAAATTTCCGTTGGGTAAATTGGGTTAGAGGTAAAGGAGTGGACTGGGGCTGTTGTTGTGCATTTTAAAAATAGGTGCTCCTTTGTCAAGATTCTGGAATGACATAAGTATTTATTTCCTTTTCATCCCACAATCTCACTGAAATGATTCCCCCCAAAGGTATAGGAAGAAAAAAAAAACCCATAACAGAGCGGGCAGATAGAATAAGGTACCATCAACTGGAAAGAAATTCTGAGGATTGTCCCGAAGATACCAGCAGATGGGACTGGGGACTGGATTTTAAAAGATAGAGCAAAAAACCCAGAGGGAGCGGACACGAACTGTCCAAGGGGAGCACCGTTCTGGGCTGGAGCTGGGAAGAAGCACCACCGGCGCCATCTAGTGGAGGTCATGAGTAGGCCATGGAGTGAGTGAGTGATTATCTGGATAATTAATTAAAAGACACCCTGTTCCTACTGATTCCTTATGCCAAGCAGCTGACAGCAGCATTTGTTCTCAGGCTAAAGCTGCAAGAACTGTTCTCCAAATAAAATTCAGGCTCGGCCCCAGGGTGTGAGTCCCTACATTGGCACCAAGGTGACAGAGAAGCAGAAGGTACTTTGCATCTTTGTGAGGGTGAAGCTCACCAAGCTCCAGGGGAAAGCTTTTCACACTTTGGTGGAGAGGTGGGTCACCCTCTTGCTCACTGCTCAGACATCCATTGGGAGACCTGGCTTCCCACCGATGTCCCTATTCTCATAGACTAGGGTAGACAGCCCTCGAACGCAGGGGAGAGGCTCACCGTGAAAATAGATTTTCTGGGGGTTGTGCTGAATACAACATTCCAATGATGCAGATGTGGGATGAGCAGCCCATTATTGGCTGTATCCATCACTGGTCCTGCTAGGTGGACTTAGTGCCCCCGTGGAGGGGAGACAGAATACTGAGAGGAAGGATAATAAGCACCGTGGATTTCTGTGCAGGCCTTATCATTTCCACATCTTTCATCTGAGCCTCATAACAATCTTGTGAGGCAAATGGCACTTATATTTTCATTTTACCAATAAGACAGCTGAGGTTCTGAGAAGTTAAGGAAGTTCAGGGACTTGTTCAAGTTCATTCAGGTAACATGTAGCAGAGTAAGGAATCAAAAGTGGGTTTTGCGACCTCAGATGATGTTCTCTTTCTACTTATCGCATAGTTTCCAGTTTACATAATTTACTTAATTTCAACTTTTTTTTTTTTTTTTTTTTTTTTTGGAGATGGAATTGCCCAGGCTGGATTGCAGCAGCGCCATCTCCACTCACCACAACCTACGCCTCCCGGGTTCAAGCGATTCTCTTGTCTCAGCCTCCTGAGTAGCTGGGACTACAGGTGTGCACCACCATACCCAGCTAATTTTTTTGTATTTTTAGTAGAGACAGGGGTTCACCATGTTGGCCAGGCTGGTCTTGAACTCCTGACCTCAGGCGATCCCCCCACCTTGGCCTCCCAAAGTGCTGGGATTACAGACATGAGCCACCGTGCTCAGCCTATTTCAACTTTTTGATAAACATTCATTTCTGGAAGGTAGAGTAGACTTCGGGATCTGTAGATAAATTTGTGCCAATGTAATAGACTAATGAGGCTGAAAACATTGAGAAATATTCTCAAATGATGGCTCCCATGAAAGTGAAAAAGATAGTATCATGTATTAAAAAGGGATTAATTTAGGAATTTGACTGTGGTTGGGTTTAGGACATACTTGTTTCCTGAGGTTGCTGCAACAAAGTACTACAAAGCCGGTGGTGTAAAATAGCACACATTTGTTTTCTCACAGTTCTAGGGGTCAGAAGTTGGAAATCAAGGTGTCAGCAGTGTTGCCTTCCTCGGAAGGCTTTGGGGGAGAATTTCGTTCCTTGACCTTCCAGCGTCTGGTGGCCATTAGCATTCCGTGACTTCTTGGCTCGTGGTTACATCACTCCAATCTCAGATTTCATCTTCATGTCACCTTGTCCTCTGTGTCTTCTCCCCTTTGTCCCCTTCGTTTCTTTTTTTTTTTTTTGAGACGAAGTCTCACTCTGTCTCCCAGGCTGGAGTGCAGTGGCGCGATCTCAGCTCACTGCAAGCTCTGCCTCCCGGGTTCACGCCATTCTCCTGCCTCAGCCTCCCGAGTAGCTGGGACTAGAGGCGCCAGCCACCATGCCTGGCTAATTTTTTTGTATTTTTATTAGAGACGGGGTTTCACCGTGTTGGCCAGGATGGTCTCGATCTCCTGACCTCGTGATCCGCCTGCCTCGGCCTCCCAAAGTGCTGGGATTACAGGCGTGAGCCACCGCGCCCGGCCCCCTTTGTCTCTTATAAGGACACTTGCCATTGGATTTAGGACCCATTCAAGTAATCCAGGATGATCTCATTGCAACATCCTTAACTTAAATTTGCAAAGACCCTTTTTCCAAATGAGGTCACATTTAGAGGTTCCAGGGATTTGGATGCAGGTGTATCTTTTGGTGCAGGGTCATCACTCAGCTCACTACAGGGTGTATTTATTTACTTACTTTTTCATAGTGAAATGAAAAAACCCCTTGGCCCTTATACCCTGTGGTGTATGTTTATACAACCATTGGAACACCTCATCCCTAGGGACTAGGTTTTTTTTTTTTTTTTTTTTTTCTTTCTTAAACATCAACAGGTAACAGCTGTTACCTGTTTGAAATCAGGAGCTTCTCTTGAGCCTTTCCTGTGTCTGTCTGTGATGACATTTCTGTGACTCCATCTCTCCCTCCTTTTCTTTAGTTTCCTGGGCAAGACACTTGGATTTTAGAAACTGGTATTCAAAAGGGAGGAAATCAAGTGACAGAAAATGAGAAAAATATTCTGAGGTTTCTGCCTTCTTTAGTCATGGAAAGGAATGGCAGGTTTACTCAGCCCAGATGGGAAAGAAAGGTAAAAACCTTGGGACAGGAGTGAATATTTGGCTATTTATTTTTGAGTCACTCACATTCTTCAGTTTGAAAATGGAAAAAACTGAAAGCCAGAAGGATTATGTAAGGTCACTTGGCAAGTCGTGGGCTGACCCAGCATTAACACTAAGAGCTTCTGAGTTCTCTATTCTTTTTTTTTTTTTTTTTTTTTAAGAGACAGGGTCTTGCTCTGTTGCCCAGGCTGGAGTGCAGCAGCGCGATCACAGCTCACTGCAGTCCCAATGAGTTCTCTGTTCTGAGCTTCTGAATCACAGTGACTCTCGAGGGGGTCTCACTCTATTAATCTTTGGTTGTCTAAGTAGTATATGAGGGTCTTGACACTCACAGCCAAATGAGCACACAGGAGAGGTTAAGCCTTGACTTTGCTGTGTTTGATCTTCATTCAGTAAATGAGTAAAAGAAATGAATGCTGTGGTTGTATTCAACTTGTTTCCAAGCTAGCCAGTGGTGAGAAGTCTGTAAGCAAATGGATTTTTAAAATTTCATACTAGTATCTATTACGGGCAATACCGTTCTTGAATCCAAGTGAATTGTCTGAAGGATTACCATGTCTGGTGTTGGTGTTTGTAGGCTTATATGGGAAAAATAACAACAAACCGAAGCCAGCCTTTCTTCTTCATAAGGACTTGCTCTGACCATTCATCTAAAAGTAGATTTTCTCTTTGCAGACTTTGAACTGCTTTGAACTTGTTTGCAAGGTCAGCTCTCCACTAGTTCAGGAGAATGAAAGCTATTTGGAGAGCTGGAGTAAATATTGAAGTAAACCAGCCCAAAGAACAGTTTGCCTTGTCTCAGGAGAAGTTGATAGCTTTACCAGGTACTGGTAGGTAGTTTCCCAACATAAGGCCCCACTGCCAGGCAATGTTGGTAGGCTCTGCAGACTTCTGAATGACAGACTTTATTTTATTTTTTATTTTTTTTGAGACGGAGTCTCGCTTTGTCACCCAGGCTGGGGTGCAGTGGCATGATCTCGGCTCACTGCAAGCTCCACCTCCCAGGTTCACGCCACTCTCCTGCCTCAGCCTCCCGAGTAGCTGGGACTACAGGCGCCCGCCACCATGCCCAGCTAATTGTTTTTGCATTTTTAGTAGAGACGGGGTTTCACCGTGTTAGCCAGGATGGTACAGACTTTAATAAAGCATGTCTGTTAGTGATACTATGCTTTGAATCATTTTGTGTATGAACTTAGTTCCTTATTTTTTTGGCTAATGCCTATTAAATCTAATGTATTCTGCTTCTTTTTGTGCTAAGCACATGACTGAAAGGCTATGAGCTGTAAATCTTACACTCAAAAAATCCACATGATGTTTTCTCATTTTACCTTGTAATGACTTTGGCATTGTGGTTTATTGTTATGGTCTGGGAGGGTTTTTGAGGTACATTTTTATTTTTGTCATATAAAGTACCCAAAACACTCCTGGTGTGTGTCTAAGGGATAGCCTTGTGAGGGGCGGGCAGTTACTTTGGCATTTATGCTTGCAACCTTTTTGGCACTTATATTTGCCGACTGAGTAGGCCAGTAATAATTTGGAATATGTCTTGTTGAGTATAAACTTCTGAGAGATGTAAAAAATAAAGTGTCTGCAAATTTATTTCCTTGTTTGAGCAGCATCAAACTGGACCTCAAGTTCAAATTTATTTTCTGTTTTCACTTGGGCACAAAAATTATTGCAAGAATTGACAAGGCAGCTAGACATGGTGGCTCACACCTGTAATCTCAGTACTTTGGGAGGCTGAGGCAGAAGGATCACTTGAGGCCAGGAGTTCAAGACCAGCATGGGCAAGACTGTCTCTAAAAAAAAAAAGAAAGAAAAGAAAAATGCATTTGCAAGGCTAATAGAAATCAGGAGGCTAAAAGGAAAACCTTGCCTAAATGATATATCTCCTAGATGTAGGTGGGGCAGGCAGTCATATTTGCTTAAGGAGCCTATGAGACAGCCTGTAGAAAAGGGACGGGTGCCTCTAATCCCAGCTCCTCGGGAAGCTGAGGCACGAGAATCGCTTGAACCCAGGAGGTGGAGGTTGCAGTGAGCCAAGATTGCACCACTGCACTCCAGCCTGGGTGACAGAGTGAGACTGTGCCTCAAAAAAAAGGGGGACCCTTTTGGCTGGGTATGGTGGCTCACGCCTGTAATCTCAGCACTTTGGGAGGCCAAGGCAGGCAGATCACTTGAGGCCAGGAGTTTGAGACCAGCCCGGCAACATGCTGAAACCCTGTCTCTACTGAAAATACAAAATTAGCTGGGTGTGGTAGTGCATGCCTTTAATCTCAGCTACTTGGAAGGCTGAGGCAGGAGAATCGCTTTGTAAGCCATGATCATGCCACTGCACTCCAGCCTGGGCAACAGAGTGAGACTGTGTCTGAAAAAAAAAAAGAAAAGGGACCCTTTTTTCCTGGATTCCAGACAGGAAAATTTAATCCTCGGTGGTGTTTTTTTTTTAAGAAACAGGGTCTTTCTCTGTTACTTAGGCTGGAGTGTAGTGATTCCAGCATAGCTCACTGCAGCCTCAAACTCCTGGGCTAAAGCAATTCTCCTGCCTCAGCCTTCCAAGTAGCTGAAACTACAGGCACATACCACCATACTCGGCTAATTTTTAAATTTTTTGTAGAGATGGGGTCTTGCCACGTTATCCAGGCTGGTCTCAAACTCCTGGTCTCAAGCAGTCCTCCTGCCTTGACCTCCCAAAGTGCTGGGATTACAGGCGTGAGCCACTGTGCCTGGCCACTTTTTCAACTTTAAAAGTGGTCCCCGGCTGGGCACAGTGGCTCACGCCTGTAATCCCAGCACTTTGGGAGGCCGAGGTGGGCGGATCACAAGGTCAGGAGTTCGAGACCAGCCTGACCAACATGGTGAAACCCCGTCTCTACTAAAAATACAAAAATTAGCCCGGCGTGGTGGCACACACTTGTAATCCCAGCTACTCGGGAGGCTGAGGCAGGAGAATCACTTGAACCTGGGAGGCAGAGGTTGCAGTGAGCCAAGATTGTGCCACTGCGCTCCAGCCTGGGCGACAGAGCGAGACTCCGTCTCAAAAAAAAAAAAAAAATGTGGTCCCCAACCTATGCCTCCTTGTTCAGAGAAGTAGTCTCTGGTATTATCCTGTTTTTCTGGTTCCTTACCTGGCCCCTCTTGTAATTTGTGTGCCTCATCTGGCCTACGAATTCTCACTGCTGTGTGTTTCATCCTTGCTTTGGCACTTTGGCCTGTGTACCTTCTTGTCCAATTCCACTTTCATTGGCTACCATGAATATCATTTCTCCTGGGCCCCAGGCTCCTATTTCCTGTCCCTGAAAGTAGGTCTGGGCTTCTTGGGTCAAACAAAAATGGTATCTATGAATTACTTTGTCTCAAGGAGTGTTTCAAGATATAGTTAGTGATCAAAAATGTGCTTCCAAACAAGGAGGAAAGCTTGTGGGTAAAAGCCTTGATAGTAAAAAAGATGTTTTAAAAAAAAAAAAAAGGCTTACTCTCTCTGACTCTGACCTTATTCAGGATGTTTTCTTGTCCCTTCTTCCCACATCTACCAAAAAGGACACCAGAGCTGAGAACCTTGTGAGATCCACTCAGTTTCAGTCCTTTTCGTGGGTGTGAGGAAGACAATAATTACCAGATTTGGAAGCTGATGAAGGTGTCATTTTGACAGTCCTGAGAACTTAAATGTTCTGTTTGCATTGCTTGCAGAACTATTTGCAATTTAGGAAGCGGAATATTTCCAAAGCATCTTTAGTGACATGGCTTAACCTTGACTTTGGAGGAGTAAGAGTCAGTCAAAGGATGTGAGATACTCAGCTTACATTGGCTAAGTGCTCATAGCATCAACTTTCTCTAGGGGTGACTGAATGGGTCGCAGTTGGAATGAGGTGAGAAATGGGACTAAGCATTGCTTCCTGATTGCAGTGGTGGCTAGCTTGTAGCTTTCCCAGAAACTTAAATTTGCTCTGCTCCCCCGGGTGCTGGTTTGCATTCACACATCTCAGCAACTGTCATAATGACACATGCAACAGCCATGCTGTTACAGAAAAAGCTAGAACTTTGTGTTGGTAAGTAAAAGCCCTCCAGCGTAGGTATACACTTAGTTGTTCCTTCCAGTGGTTATCATACTTCTTTTCTCGCCATAGTTACATGCTAACAACATCCCAAAGCTATAGTTGCTCTTGCATTTCATTCTTAATTCTTGTAAGATAAACTAATAATACAGGGAGTAAATGTGCACCATTTATTAATTAAAATCCCCAGGACATGGGATAAACTGAAGGAAATCGTGCTTTTTGAAAAGTAAGCGTAGCTTGCCGTGCTGCATAGTCTTGTACCCATACATAACTCTAGCTGGCACTTTTTGGGCGCCAGGCTGCATGCATCTCCTTGGCCCACTGTAGACTTCAGCTGCAGCTGCGGTGGACAGTGCTTATGCATCCAGCCTGTTTGCCTTCTTTCTTCTGCCTCAGGGTTCTCCCTTGAAGGAGTTTACTCCATCCAGGCCTGTCTCCAAATAGAGGAAACTTAATGCCCTCTCCACCAATGGTGAAGGGGGGTCGAGGATTAAGTACTCTAGCTCATTGTCCTTCAGGGGGGCCATTCTGAGGAGCATTTTACTCTCGCTTAGAAGTTCTCAGTGGAACTGAGTCCCAGTTACCTCTCTGCAATCAGAAATCAGTTATGTATTCTTCATTGACTTTTCCCCCTTCCTGGATTCGCTCTTTTGTTTCCCTCATTCCTGCTTCCTAAGATCCCCTCCAAAAGTTGTTATCTTAGGTTCTGCTTTGAGGGAGGCCAAATTGAGACAATCGCCATTACAGAATGATAAATAAATCACTAGAAGCATCTCTTTTAGCATCTCCCTTTGACTCCCTGTAGAGAAAGATAGTTTTTCACGATTTTTTTTAAAAAATGGAAGCCAGAAAAATAGACAGATGAAGAAAAAGATTGTTTCTTATTGTCATGTTAAGAAAAAGAAGACATTCAGAAGCCCTGCGTTCCTATGGTTATGCTTTAGAAAGCAAGAAGCACATTCTTCACACCCCATTTTTCAGTTTTTGGCATGTCATTTAGCCCATTTTCAGAATTCGTCACCTAATGGCTACTCCCAGTTCAGAACCACATGTGGAAAAGTAGAAGAAGAGACAATGAAAAGTCATCTGGTTCAATGCTCCATCTTCAGGTGAGAGGAGGACTCAGGTTAGAGAACAACATGTAAAGAGATCCACAGTGAGCTTAGCAGAACTGTGCAGACCAGCTTCTGGGAAAACTGGTTCTTCAGGATGGGTTCCCGAATTTGGATTTTGGATTAAGTGTTATTGATTAATATGAACTAAATTGGATCTCCAAAATGGAACTGCTATACTCAGAGTCCTAAGGCTAGTCTGGAGCCAAACTCTGAGTTAGAAGGTAATGAGCCACTCACCTCCAGTGTTCAGAGTCCAAGCCTTCTCTCTAAAGAGAGTTCATCACTGCTAGCTTGATGGGAGCATGCTAGAGAATCTGAGCTTTATCAGGAGCAGGCTCCTCTGAGATATTTTCGAATGTAACCGAAGGTCTAAGATAAATAGGACTTAGACATGCAATTTTTGTTGAAAGAAATTTAGTATAATTTGTATTCCGTATGTAACACATTGCAAATTTGTTCCTGCTGGGTAATTCCATTTTATATAGCTACACAATTCACCATCTCCCAATCAGAAGACAACATCTTAAAATGACCTTTTGAACAGATATTAGCAAGATTTTCAATGGGCTTCTCTGTCATCTTATTAAACTAATTTTTGAATATTCTCTCTTTCCTTGGGAGAGTCTCTGCCTACAGACATCTCTTTCTTTCCAAGGTAATTAACTGACTGCTTCCTTGTCCTGTTTGCTCACTCAGTTGAAATTCTGGCTTCTGGTCAGAGTTGTGCCCATGGTGTATTAGAATCAGAAGGTAAAAGGGATCAGAATGTGTTCACTGATCATGAGATTAATCCCAGAATTTGTAGAACTCTTTGTTAAAAGATTGGGGGACACTTTCTATGTCACCGGCACTATGGTAATTGTTAAGGAAGCAACAGTGCACAAGACCCAGTCTCTGTTCCTCCTGGAGCTCACATTGTTGCCTGAGTGAGGAGTGCACACCGTGGGAACTTCTGTGATGTGGTGGCACCTGAGAGACCCCACAGCAGGGTTGTGTAATCTCTAACTGGAGAGGGTTGTGCTTTTGGTAGGGAAGTGAGGAGATGTGTGGGCTGACTTTTGAATGACCAGTAGGAGAAAGTTATGCACAGGGAATTAGGTGGTGAAACAGTTTTTGAGAAGCAAGGTTCAATGTGCTCAGAAGCCTAGGATAAGAAGTGCAAGAATTTGATACAATGTGATATGGCTGGAGGATGTGTGAGGAAATTATGTCAAGAGATGAGGCTGGGCACACCAGAAGTGGCTTGTACTTTTTTCCTGAAAGAATTCAAATTTTATCTTAAAGAAAGGGAGGTGTCATGGATGTTGTGTCAACAGAGTCATCTGATTGGACTTGTAGAACATTTTGGTATTCAAATGGAAAGATATATGGGACTTGAGAGGTGGGCACAGTTGGTTGCAGGAAGACTGGTAAGGAGGCTGTGGCAGGGAACAAATTGGGAGAGCCTCAACTGTAGAGACTGAAAAAAGAGGAGAGGTTCAAAAGGCGTTAGGGTTAGGGGGAATACCAACAGAACATAAAGTCAGTGGAGAGGGGGAAGGGAAGCGTCAAGGATGATTCCTAGATTTCCAAATTGGACAACTGGATGGGTAGTCACTCTGTTTTAGAATATAAGGACTTGATTTTCAAAGGAGATGGAGGTGAGTTCACTGTTAGACATGTTGAGTCTGATATATGTGGACCATGGGACGTCTGAGGAGAGGTATCTGGTAGGCAGTTGAATATGTGGTTCTAGAACTTCAGACCTATATTTGAACTGGATGTATTTATTTATGAATCATCAGAAGATGGAACGTAGTTGAAGCTAAGGGAGAGGAGGTGAAACTGAAATTTGAGAGGTGGCCAGAGGGTGAAGAACCCATGAAGGAAATCAAGAAAGAATGACCCGAGAAGTAGAAGAGAAACCATGGAGAGCCATACCATAGAAACCAAGGAGCAGGAGAGTTTCCAATGGGAGAAAGGTCAATAGTGTCAGGGGTCACATAAGATGAGCTTCTATTAGAAATTACAACAAAGAGGTCACCGGCAACCTTGGCAAATACAGTTTGAGTCAGAGATAGACATAAAGGCCAGATTATTGAAACATGAATAATGGAGAAGAAATGAAGACAGAGCATAGAAGCACTGTTTGGATGTTGGCTATGAAGGACAGATAGAAGTAAGTTGATAGCTGGAAGAGGCAAGGCCAGGAAAGCATTGTTATTCTTTGAAGTGTTGGTGTTTTAAGGCTAACAGCTCAAAGAGAGGTGTGGGTTGAAGTTATAGTCAGGAGAGCACATGGAACCAGATTCATACTGAGGCCAGAGAAATTGGGATTCCAAACACAGGTGAGAAGATCAATCTTAGAACAAGAAGGGATACTTCTTCCACCGAAATGGAATGAAAAGAGGTATTTGTGGGGTGGAACAGGATATTGAGGAATTGTCAGTTGCTCTATTCACCTCTGCTAATGGTAAAAGAGGAGAGATGAGGTAGGAGTCTTGAGGTGATTGGTGAAGACTTTTGTGGATTGAGGGAAAAAACTCATAATAGATATGGAAGGGGTGCTGGGAAGTTGCTGTCAACCACATGTTTATACCTCCCTCTTCCCAGTTCATAGGTTGAAATCTTAATGCCCAAAGTGATGGTAGTGGGAGGCAGGGCCTTTGGGAGGTGATTGGGCCAGGAGGGTGGAGCCCCCATGATGGGATTAGTGTCCTTATAGAAGAAGAGGAGAAACCAGAGCCTCCTCTCTCTACCACTCAAGGATATGGCAGGCAGGTGGCCTTCTGCAAACCAGGAACTGGGCCCTCCCCAGACCCCGACTCTACTACCTTGGTCTTGGACTTCTCAGCCTCCAAAATTCAGAGAAATAAATATTTGTTGTTTAAGCCACTCAGTGCTTGATTTTTTTTATAGCAGCTCGAGCTAACTAAAACAGCAGTATTGAGAGACTAGTAGAGGACCAAGGTTATGAGGCTGCACTGCATAATTTTATTATATATATTTATTATTTGATTACTCACTCTCATGTAGGGTAGGGAAGGTTTTTAGAATCCACCAGGATGTGGGTGAAGTAAGCACAGGAAAGGCAGATGTATTAGGTAAAATTGGAGGGATTTAGGGCCTAGAGAGCTCAGTGGGTCCAGAATGTAAGTGAATATGAATGAGAGAAATTTAGAGGGATTAGTAGTGGAAGTCATGTCCTTGGGTAGGGAGACTGGTTTGTCTAACCCTTTGCCGCAACCGTTGTCCACTTTGAGTTTTCTTTAGAAAAAAAAAATACAGTAGCAGTAATTTATAGCTAATCACTTGTAACAGCTTCCCATTAGGATTTTAATTTACTTTGATTTCTAGATCATTTTAACAATGTGTTTTCATCTTAAGCTTCAGATCTTAAAAAAAGTATTTCTGTTGGTGATAAATTACTTGGTAAGAAAATGGGAGTATAAAAATTATTTAATGGAATCATTTTCAAAAGGAAAGTTACAGTTTCTAATGAATACATGTAGAGATTTTTCAGGCAAATTCATGAAGATGCATAAATCCTCAAGAATGAACACCAGAAAATGATACATGGTGATGGAGATATTGTCATTGGAAATGGAAATATACAAAGGGAAGACATTTAAATTGGTGGGTCGCATCGAAACTGTGATTCATTCTTCCTATGCCTAGGTTACTAAGTTATCTGAGTTAGCAGCAATTGTAATGACTCTAAATTTAGAAAAATAAAATAAAATGAAGAGGGGGAAAGTGCTGGCATGGCGATTTACAGTGTCACACAGCTAATGCTGAGATGTGAATGTGTGACCTTGTGATTACACTTTTGGATATATGTGCTGTTTTGCTAATTCCAGTCACCAAGTTTGGTACACTTGTTAACGCTTTTTTCTTTGACTTAATTCAAAACATCAACAAAGTGCCTTTCTTTTGGATCCATCATCCCATTTATTACTCTCAGGAATGTCCAGTCTTTTCTGTCCTGAGGCTTTTTTGAGGATGATGTCTGCGGTAGAGACCATCCAAAGGCAGGCAAAATAGCTCATGGAGAGAGAGAAACAGAATGGAACAGAGTGTTCTCTGAACTCAACCAAGCCCAGAGATTGTAGTGCTGCCCCACACTGAGCTACGGGAGTATACTGTAAAGAATACCATTGCCATATTGAGACTTAATTTTTGAAGTTCAGGTAGCCTATCCATCATTGTCAATTAATTTGTACGAAGAGCTCAAGGTGGTTGGTGTGGTAGTGCTGATATGTTGCAGAGGTTATCTGCAGAGCAAATACAATAATTCATTTGGATTCATACTTTACTTAATTTTGAAAATCCATCACTTACTTTTCTTGTTGGAAAATTGGAATGAGTTTCCACTAATGGATTTGTTGAGGAATTCAGTTTCCTCTTTGCATTTGACCCAACAGCATATTGGTTGTCAGCACTTGGTGTTCTTCCATCTCTTCCTTCCAGAAGGGTCTCTTTATGGTGGTAGGAGATGACCACTTTGAGCACCTGAGAGGGAAAGAGACAATCTCTGAAGCAAGTCCTGCTGAACTTCTTATACCGATGATTTGTAATAATTCAATGTGTGACTCCCCCCAACCCCAGTAAGGGATTAGTCTGGAGGTAGCATTCAGTCCAAGCAATGTTAGGAGAATCAGACTGGGCCAGGCTGCTCTTAGGCTAGCATATCCCCGTCAGATGGCACTGTACCAGAGTCTGATATGAAGGGAACTTTTCTCTCTAATACCAGGCCTTTGTTTTTCTCTATATATTTTTTCTTCATTAGAATGTTAACTAACCTAGCTCTGAAAGTGAGTCAAGGGTACTTCCTAAGCCCAGGTTATATGAGGTTGATGAGTATGCTAAATATGACCCCAATATCGATAGCTATAGATGATTCTAGTACGGTGCTTAATAATATGGAGTGGAATAACTGATGACTTAGAGATGGGAGTGGGATTGGGAGTGGGTTGAATGGTTAGCTGAGATTTCACATCTTGTTAAACCTCATCGTAAATCAGTAAATAATATGAACATTTATCGCTGACCCATAAAATACAGACAGAGGCTCTCCTTGAGTTGGAAGGAGCCATTTTGCAAATTCAAACCAGATGCTTATTCTATCTATTGTATAAATATTTCCGCCAGGTGCTGGGTATATAAGTAAAAGGCATATCAGTGTTTAGATTACTCTCTTTTCTTATGAAACAAGAGCATTCTTAGAAATGAGACTAACAGCAATGGGCACTGTTGTGCCACCTTGTGAAAGTAGATCACACAAGGCAAATGAGTTCCTTATTGGATGTAAGGTCAGTACCATGGAACAAGATGATAGTTTAGCGAATAATGCTCTTCTTCATATGCCTAAGGGAGTGCATGTAGTAGCTTTTTCATCCACCAGATATGATACCTAACTAGGGTAGTCTTAGCTCAGTCATCTCATTCATTTGCCTAATAGAATGACTTTGGAATTTTTAGAAAATGTAGATACTAGAACCTTTACTGAGCTTGAGTTTCTGGAGTGTAAATGGATTTTTTAAAAGCTCCACAGGTGATTCAGATTTTCTGCCGTTGTTGAGAGCCATTACCTTAGGTGCCAATGTCATAAGACTTTCCAAAAAGAGATTAGAGACATGAACACCACCGTCTCTGTTATTTAGATGTGGATGGACATTCCTCACTCAGAGACAGTAGGTTAAATATACTTATGAAAAAATGTAGCATTATATATATTCACATTCTTGTTCATTGGCAAAAAAAAAAAAAAGAAAAAGAAAATTAAGGCAGCGGTGGATTTCTACTATTGGCATATCAAATTAACAGATTAAAAAATTAGACCCTTAGGTCCCTGTTTGTTGTATTGTTGGTGATAAAGCTGAGAGTTGGTACTTCACATTGAGCTAATAGGTATGTAAATTGGCAGAGTTTTTCTGTACAGTCTTTGGCAATGTGATCAAGAGGCTTAGAAGCATTCATATACTTTGACCCAAGAATATATGGGAATCTAGCCCAAGAAAATAATCTGAATTGCAGACTAATAGAATTCCAGCATTATTTATATGAGCAAAACAATGAGAACTGCATACTACATCTATATGGTGCAATAGTTTGTAATTGTAATGAATTATGTTTGTGAGGAGTTTTTAGTAATGTGGGGAACACTTATGTTGATATTGCTAAGAGAATGCAAAAGTTTACATATAGTATATTCTAGATGTAAAACAAATGCCTACAAAGATAGAAAAAGACCAAAGTATTAACAGTAATGATATTTTTGTAGTAAGACTACAAATTTTAATTCTCGTCTTTGTACTCTTTTGAATTTTCCAAGTTTTCTGCAATACCACTTTTTAAAAAACATATTTTACTTTTATAATCAGCAAAAAAATACACTCATGGGAAATGCTTTAAAGGCAAATATTTTGTGGAAGAATTGGCTGTGGAAGATCTCATAAATTGGGGAATCGATCTCTGAAGGGAAGAGATTTGAGGAAAAATTTCAGTAGACCAGAAAAATGCTCAAGTTGTTTTCCAGCATTAGAAGAAACAGGAAGCTGGATCATAAGCATGTGTTTTGAGGAAAGTATAATGAGTGGCTGAAATATGAAATATGAGAAGAATGTTGTAGAGATGGCAGGAGGCAAGTTGATGCTGGGTGGATATAATACAAAATATATTTCATTCTCTTCTTTTATGTCTTCAGAGTTGTGTAATGTTAGGAAACTTTCCTAACCCTTTGGATCTTCATGATTTGTTTATGTTCATCGAGTATATGGTTAAATGAAGTAAACACAACCATCAAAGGGTGAATGTGAAAGGAAGTGGATGACTCTACCGGTTCTGAAATGACTTTCTTCTTCTAGGCCTTTTGTTCTTCTCCCCAAACTTTTAGAAGTTGATAGGCTTGGTTGGGGATAGGATAATGATTCCCAAAGTTGCTGTGTCGGTTAATATGTTAGTATTCTAGAAGATATCTCTTTCAAAAGTGAACCTGTATTAGTTGAGGCTCACAGGCCGTCTGTCTGACATTGTCTTTTTTAGTCAATACTTTGATGGAAAGCTCTAAAGTTACCTGGTTGAGAAAAGCTCGTAATTTCTCATTAAGTTAGGTAAATCTGATCATTTACTGACAATAGCCCTTTTCCTAAAGCCTACTAAGAGCCATGAAATGTATTTATGAATTTCCCCTGGGTTTTTGGAATGGACTATTTGTGTTTGTTAGTATCTCTTTCGTTGCATGTCAACATTTCCAAAGCATGTTAAAACAGTTGCTCCATGTTCAAGCAATTCGTAGGTTTTTTTTTTCTTTTTTATTAAGGAACATGGTTCATACAGTCAAAAAGGCATATAGGATACAAATCCATTTTTTAATTAACATGACCCTAGTATCAAAACCTAACCAAGACAATACAAGAAATTACAAACTAATATTCATAATTATAGTCAAATATCCTAAGTAAAGTATATAAAGTATATGAAAATATTTTATAAATATAATCTACTATACTAGGCACAGTGGCTCATGCCTGTAATCCCAGCACTTTGGGAGGCCAAGGTGGGAGGATTACTTGAGCCCAGGAGTTCAGGACCAGCCTAGGTAACATATTGAGACCTCATCTCCACAAAAAAATTAAAACATTAGCTGGCAGTGGTGGCACATGCCTGTAGTCCCAACTATTTAGGAGGCTGGGTGGGAGGACTACTTGAGCCAAGGAAATTGAGGCTACAGTGAGCCGTGATCATGCCACTGTACTCCACCCTAGACAACAAAGTGAGAGCTTGTCTCAAAACAAGTAATAATAATAAATCAATTATTTTTTATTTTATTTTATTATCATACTTTAAGTTTTAGGGTACATGTGCTCAATGTGCAGGTTAGTTACATATGTATACGTGTGCCATGCTGGTGTGCCGCACCCATTAACTTGTCATTTAGCATTAGGTATATCTCCTAAAATTATCCCTCCCCGCTCCCCCAACCCCACAACAGTCCCCAGAGTGTGATGTTCCCCTTCCTGTGTCCATGTGTTCTCATTGTTCATTTCCCACCTATGAGTGAGAGTATGCGGTGTTTGGTTTTTTGTTCTTGTGATAGTTTACTGAGAATGATGATTTCCAATTTCATCCATGTCGCTACAGAGGACATGAACTCATCATTTTTTATGGCTGCATAGTATTCCATGGTGTATATGTGCCACATTTTCTTAATCCAGTCTATCATTGTTGGACATTTGGGTTGGTTCCAAGTCTTTGCTATTGTGAATAGTGCCGCAATAAACATATGTGTGCATGTGTCTTTATAGCAGCATGATTTATAGTCCTTTGGGTATATACCCAGTAACGGGATGGCTGGGTCAAATGGTATTTCTAGTTCTAGGTCCCTGAGGAATCGCCACACTGACTTCCACAATGGTTGAACTAGTTTACAATCCCACCAACAGTGTAAAAGTGTTCCTATTTCTCCACATCCTCTCCAGCACCTGTTGTTTCCTGACTTTTTAATGATTGCCATTCTAACTGGTGTGAGATGGTATCTCATTGTGGTTTTGATTTGCATTTCTCTGATGGCCAGTGATGGTGAGCATTTTTTCATGTGTTTTTTGGCTGCATAAATGTCTTCTTTTGAGAAGTGTGTTCATGTCCTTTGCCCACTTTTTGATGGGGTTGTTTGTTTTTTTCTTGTAAATTTGTTGGAGTTCATTGTAGATTCTGGATATTAGCCCTTTGTCAGATGAGTAGGTTGCGAAAATTTTCTCCCATTGTGTAGGTTGCCTGTTCACTCTGATGGTAGTTTCTTTTGCTGTGCAGAAGCTCTTTAGTTTAATGAGATCCCATTTGTCAATTTTGGCTTTTGTTGTCATTGCTTTTGGTGTTTTAGACATGAAGTCCTTGCCCATGCCTATGTCCTGAATGGTAATGCCTAGGTTTTCTTCTAGGGTTTTTATGGTTTTAGGTCTAACGTTTAAGTCTTTAATCCATCTTGAATTGATTTTTGTATAAGGTGTAAGGAAGGGATCCAGTTTCAGCTTTCTCCATATGGCTAGCCAGTTTTCCCAGCACCATTTATTAAACAGGGAATCCTTTCCCCATTGCTTGTTTTTCTCAGGTTTGTCAAAGATCAGATAGTTGTAGATATGTGGCATTATTTCTGAGGGCTCTGTTCTGTTCCATTGATCTATATCTCTGTTTTGGTACCAGTACCATGCTGTTTTGGTTACTGTAGCCTTGTAGTATAGTTTGAAGTCAGGTAGCGTGATGCCTCCAGCTTTGTTCTTTTGGCTTAGGATTGACTTGGCGATGCGGGCTCTTTTTTGGTTCCATATGAACTTTCAAGTAGTTTTTTCCAATTCTGTGAAGAAAGTCATTGGTAGCTTGATGGGGATGGCATTGAATCTGTAAATTACCTTGGGCAGTATGGCCATTTTCACGATATTGATTCTTCCTACCCATGAGCATAGAATGTTCTTCCATTTGTTTGTATCCTCTTTTATTTCCTTGAGCAGTGGTTTGTAGTTCTCCTTGAAGAGGTCCTTCACATCCCTTGTAAGTTGGATTCCTAGGTATTTTATTCTCTTTGAAGCAATTGTGAATGGGAGTTCACTCATGATTTGGCTCTCTGTTTGTCTGTTATTGGTGTATAAGAATGCTTGTGATTTTTGTACATTGATTTTGTATCCTGAGACTTTGCTGAAGTTGCTTATCAGCTTAAGGAGATTTTGGGCTGAGACAATGGGGTTTTCTAGATGTACAATCATGTCATCTGCAAACAGGGACAATTTGACTTCCTCTTTTCCTAATTGAATACCCTTTATTTCCTTCTCTTGCCTAATTGCCCTGGCCAAAACTTCCAACACTATGTTGAATAGAAGTGGTGAGAGAGGGCATCCCTGTCTTGTGCCAGTTTTCAAAGGGAATGCCTCCAGTTTTTGCCCATTCAGTATGATATTGGCTGTGGGTTTGTCATAGATAGCTCTTATTATTTTGAGATACGTCCCATCAATACCTAATTTATTGAGAGTTTTTAGCATGAAGAGTTGTTGAACTTTGTCAAAGGCCTTTTCTGCATCTATTGAGATAATCATGTGGTTTTTGTCTTTGGTTCTGTTTATATGCTGGATTACATTTATTGATTTGCGTATATTGAACCAGCCTTGCATCCCAGGGATGAAGCCCACTTGATCATGGTGGATAAGCTTTTTGATGTGCTGCTGGATTTGGTTTGCCAGTATTTTATTGAGGATTTTTGCATCAATGTTCATCAAGGATATTGGTCTAAAATTCTCTTTTTGGTTGTGTCTCTGCCCGGCTTTGGTATCAGGATGATGCTGGCCTCATAAAATGAGTTAGTGAGGATTCCCTCTTTTTCTGTTGATTGGAATAGTTTCAGAAGGAATGGTACCAGTTCCTCCTTGTACCTCTGGTAGAATTCGGCTGTGAACCCATCTGGTCCTGGACTTTTTTTGGTTGGTAAGCTATTGATTATTGCCACAATTTCAGATCCTGTTATTGGTCTATTCAGAGATTCAACTTCTTCCTGGTTTAGTCTTGGGAGGGTGTATGCATTGAGGAATTTATCCATTTCTTCTAGATTTTCTAGTTTATTTGCATAGAAGTATTTGTAGTATTCTCTGATGGTAGTTTGTATTTCTGTGGGATCGGTGGTGATATCCCCTTTATCATTTTTTATTGCATCTATTTGATTCTTCTCTCTTTTTTTCTTTATTAATCTTGCTAGCGGTCTATCAATTTTGTTGATCCTTTCAAAAAACCAGCTCCTGGATTCATTAATTTTTTGAAGGGTTTTTTGTGTCTCTATTTCCTTCAGTTCTGCTCTGATTTTAGTTATTTCTTGCCTTCTGCTAGCTTTTGAATGTGTTTGCTCTTGCTTTTCTAGTTCTTTTAATTGTGATGTTAGGGTGTCAATTTTGGATCTTTCCTGCTTTCTCTTGTGGGCATTTAGTGCTATAAATTTCCCTCTACACACTGCTTTGAATGTGTCCCAGAGATTCTGGTATGTTGTGTCTTGGTTCTCGTTGGTTTCAAAGAACATCTTTATTTCTGCCTTCATTTCGTTATGTACCCAGTAGTCATTCAGGAGCAGGTTGTTCAGTTTCCATGTAGTTGAGCGGTTTTGAGTGAGATTCTTAATCCTGAGTTCTAGCTTGATTGCACTGTGATCTGAGAGATAGTTTGTTATAATTTCTGTTCTTTTACATTTATTGAGGAGAGCTTTACTTCCAAGTATATGGTCAATTTTGGAATAGGTGTGGTGTGGTGCTGAAAAAAATGTATATTCTGTTGATTTGGGGTGGAGAGTTCTGTAGATGTCTATTAGGTCCACTTGGTGCAGAGCTGAATTCAATTCCTGGGTATCCTTGTTAATTTTCTGTCTCGTTGATCTGTCTAATGTTGACAGTGGGGTGTTAAAGTCTCCCATTATTATAGTGTGGGAGTCTAAGTCTCTTTGTAGGTCTCTAAGGACTTGCTTTATGAATCTGGGTGCTCCTGTATTGGGTGCATATATATTTAGAATAGTTAGCTCTTCTTGTTGAATTGATCCCTTTACCATTATGTAATGGCCTTCTTTGTCTCTTTTGATCTTTGTTGGTTTAAAGTCTGTTTTATTGGAGACTAGGATTGCAACCCCTGCCTTTTTTTGTTTTCCATTTTCTTGGTAGATCTTCCTCCATCCTTTTATTTTGAGCCTATGTGTGTCTCTGCACGTGAGATGGGTTTCCTGAATACAGCACACTGATGGGTCTTGAGTCTTTATCCAATTTGCCAGTCTGTGTCTTTTAATTGGAGCATTTAGTCCATTTACATTTAACGGTTATATTGTTATGTGTGAATTTGATCCTGTTATTATGATGTTAGCTGGTTATTTTGCTCGTTAGTTGATGCAGTTTCTTCCTACCCTTGATGGTCTTTACAATTCGGCATGATTTTGCAGTGGCTGGTACCGGTTGTTCCTTTCCATGTTTAGTGCTTCCTTCAGGAGCTCTTTTAGGGCAGGCCCCCAGTCTCTTCTGGCTTGTAGAGTTTCTGCCGAGAGATCCGCTGTTAGTCTGATGGGCTTCCCTTTGTGGGTAACCTGACCTTTCTCTCTGGCTGCCCTTAACATTTTTTCCTTCATTTCAACTTTGGTGAGTCTGACAATTATGTGTCTTGGAGTTGCTCTTCTCGAGGAGTATCTTTGTGGCATTCTCTGTATTTCCTGAATCTGAATGTTGGCCTGCCTTGCTAGATTGGGGAAGTTCTCCTGGATAATATCCTGCAGAGTGTTTTCCAACTTGGTTCCATTCTCCCCATCACTTTCAGGTACACCAGTCAGACGTAGATTTGGTCTTTTCACATAGTCCCATATTTCTTGGAGGCTTTGTTCGTTTCTTTTTATTCTTTTTTCTCTAAACTTCCCTTCTCGCTTCATTTCATTCATTTCATCTTCCATCACTGATACCCTTTCTTCCAGTTGATCGCATCACTGCTGAGGCTTCTGCATTCTTCACGTAGTTCTCGAGCCTTGGCTTTCAGCTCCATCAGCTCCTTTAAGCACTTCTCTGTATTGGTTATTCTAGTTATACATTCTTCTAAATTTTTTTCAAAGTTTTCAACTTCTTTGCCTTTGGTTTGAATTTCCTCCTGTAGCTCGGACTAGTTTGATCGTCTGAAGCCTTCTTCTCTCAACTCGTCAAAGTCATTCTCCGTCCAGCTTTGTTCCGTTGCTGGTGAGGAGCTGCGTTCCTTTGGAGTTGGAGAGGCGTTCTGCTTTTTAGAGTTTCCAGTTTTTCTGCTCTGTTTTTTCCCCATCTTTGTGGTTTTATCTACTTTTGGTCTTGATGATGGTGATGTACAGATGGGTTTTTGGTGTGGATGTACTTTCTGTTTGTTAGTTTTCCTTCTAACAGACAGGACCCTCAGCTGCAGGTCTGTTGAAGTTTGCTAGAGGTCCACTGCAGACTCTGTTTGCCTGGGTACCAGCAGCGGTGGCTGCAGAACAGCGGATTTTCTTGAACCGCGAATGCTGCTGTCTGATCGTTCCTCTGGAAGTTTTGTCTCAGAGGAGTACCCGGCCGTGTGAGGTGTCAGTCTGCCCCTACTGGGGAGTGCCTCCCAGTTTGGCTGCTCGGGGGTCAGGGGTCAGGGACCCATTTGAGGAGGCAGTCTGCCCGTTCTCAGATCTCCAGCTGCGTGCTGGGAGAACCACTGCTCTCTTCAAAGCTGTCAGACAGGGACATTTAAGTCTGCAGAGGTTACTGCTGTCTTTTTGTTTGTCTGTGCCCTGCCCCCAGAGGTGGAGCCTACAGAGGCAGGCAGGCCTCTTCGAGCTGTGTTGGGCTCCACCCATTTCGAGCTTCCCGGCTGCTTTGTTTACCTAAGCAAGCCTGGGCAATGGTGGGCGCCCCTTCCCCAGCCTCGCTGCTGCCTTGCAGTTTGATCTCAGACTGCTGTGCTAGCTGTCAGTGAGACTCCGTGGGCGTAGGACCCTCTGAGCCAGGTGCAGGATATAATCTCCTGGTGCGCCGTTTTTTAAGCCCATCGGAAAAGCGCAGTATTGGGTTGGGAGTGACCCGATTTTCCAGGTGCTGTCTGTCACCCCTTTCTTTGACTAGGAAAGGGAACTCCCTGACCCCTTGCACTTTCTGAGGGAGGCAATGCCTCGCCGTGTGTCGCCTCGCGCATGGTGCGCTGCACCCACTGTCCTGCGCCCACTGTCTGGCACTCCCTAGTGAGATGAACCGGGTACCTCAGATGGAAATGCAGAAATTACCTGTCTTCTGCGTCACTCACGCTGGGAGCTGTAGACCGGAGCTGTTCCTATTCGGCCATCTTGACTCCACCAATTATCCAATTCGTAGATTTAAATGGCTGGTTAGGGGAGCCCAATAAATGCAGGGAGCGTTATGATTCGATAGAGATTCTGGTCTGACTAGTTATTACTTTACTATCTTGTGGTATTGCACATTTATTTAAAGCTAATTTGATATTAAAAGAGTAACTTGAGCTATTAGAAATAATTTTTTTAAAACTAATGTTTTTGAAAATTGTGATACTATTGCCTTTCTTAGTTTGAAAGAGAAGGATTTCTGAGGTACACAAGACCAGAGGGTCAGGTAGTATTTATAACTTACTGTCCCACGCAAAGTTCGGAAATCCAGTGACTGTAGGGGTGCCGTGAGATACGTGGCTGCGAAAGATTTATTTGGATCTTGCTATTTTAAATTTTTCAATCTATCTTAAAAATTTGAGAGTTCATTTTCTGTTATGAAGAAAAATGCATTACTAAATAACTTGCAAAGCTCTGTGTGTGTGTGTGTGTGTGTGTGTGTGACCAAAGTTTGTGGCTTTTTTATACTTTTGGACTTACGAGGCATACCTATAAATATAAGAGGTCCTTGATTTTTTTTTACATTCTCCTCTACTTTCTATCAGTACCAATGTAAATTATTTTTATTATTTGGCTCCAAATTTATACTGTTTTCTATGTAGATGAATGTTATTTTCCTTAAATATTTGATGCAAGAATCACTTCTGAGAATTGACATTTAGATCAAGTAATTCAGTTTGTTTCCATTTGTGCCTCTTGGGGAAAGGCTTTGGACTTAGTGCTCTAACTAATTTTCCATTCAGTACTGCAGAGGAAATGACCAATCAGACAGAACTAAGAGAAATTATATCAAAAATCCAAATCTTCTTGAGGAATTACTTATGGACTTGGCTAAAAGGTGGCGGATATTTTTCTCTTTGTAGTGATCTACTTAAGCTCAAAAACTCAATAGAGTTGAAGATTTTTCTTTGAATTCATTTGGGCTTTGAAAAAGCTGTGTAAAATTGGCAATTTATCTGTGTATGTGTTTTTAGCTCACAAACATTTTGTTTTGGCCCATAGTCTTTGGTTTCAGAAAGTAAGCAGGCTAACATGTGCATAGCACTGTTCTGTTTTTAATGGGGATGCTGGGTTTAGGTGGAGATTTGCAGTCACTGACTACCATCCTGGGCTTGTCAGCATTTCATGAAAGGAGAATTAGAAGAAACAATATAACCTAGTGAGGTCTTTTTTCTGAGTCCAGTTCTTACTTTCTGTATGTATTTTTCTGGTTGTCTTTATTCCTATTCTACTGACCTCAATATTTTTACTTTTGCAGCTGGAATTAGTCAGGTTGAGCCGCTGCAACAAGAGACCCCTAAATAAAGTTGCCTCAATAAGATGGAAATGCCTTTCTCTTTCATCTAACAATGCAGAAGCTTCTTTATCCTATTAACTTTTCTTCCCTAAGGTGAGGTCCTCATCTGTATGCTGGAAGTTGTTTCATCAGTACCACATCCAAAGGAATGGGAAGGCAGTCAGTATCTTTTTTTTTTTTTTTTTTTGGGATGGAGTCTCGCTCTGTCATCCAGGCTGGAGTGCAGTGGTGCAATCTCACCTCACTGCAAGCTCCGCCTCCGGCTTCAGGCCATTCTCCTGCCTCAGCCTCCCGAGTAGCTGGGACTACAGGCGTCAGCCACCACGCCCAGCTAATTTTTTTGTATTTTTAGTAGAGACAGGGTTTCACTGTGTTAGCCAGGATGGTTTCAATCTCCTGACCTCGTGATCTGCCCACCTTGGCCTCCCAAAGTGCTGGAATTACAGGTGTGAGCCACTGTGCCCGGCTGGCAGTCAGTATCTTTTTAAGGGTGTAGTGTGTAAGTTGGACACATGACTTTCACTCCTATTGTATTGGCAAGAACACAGTCACATCTAGTTGCAAGGGAGGCTGTGAGGTATAGTTTCTAGTTGAAGAACCTTGCTAAATTTTAGCCTTGCTAAAATTGAAGGTGGAATGGCTTAATGCTAAATGGGGGAAATGGAGAAAGAATACTGGAGCTTTTAGTCATCTCTGCCACCTAGAATAATAGAGAGGTCAAAGTTCAGCAGTGTGCACCCAAACCTCCGTTTTCTTCATACCTGACACCATGTTGCAGAAACTGAAAGCTTGCAACCTGAGGGCTAAGACTAACCCATTGCTTGAGATAATTCTATCCGTGTCTAGCAGTACTTTAAAAGCTTTAGATCTGCTTGCAGGAGAGATCTAGAATGAGTGTCGCTACTCTAAGCTCAGTATTTTAGAGTCAGCTAGATTTTTGTTGTTGAGGTTCTAGCACGCTTGGTGCCTGGTGCTTGAGACATGTGGTTCATTCAGTGAATGCTCTACTGTGAAGATTATCTATATTATACCAGCTTAGTTGGCTTTTTGCAATGTAGTTATTAAACTTTAACTATTTTTAAGTTGTAATAGGCACTGCATCAAAGAGGGGTATATCAACAAGATGAGTAAAACATAGTTCCTGCCTTTAAGGGATACATGCTCTGGCACACTTTTTCAAAGGTAAATAAGTGTTTCTCCAAAAATATGTTCTGAGGAAAATACCCCAGGAACTTATTGCTACCATCTATCCATTATCTACCAATATCCCCTCTTCCCAAAGATTCCACCCAAGAAGAGCCCCTACCACCAACAGGAGTTCCACTCAGACCTGAATTCTTGACATCAGTTTCCATTTTGTATTTGTTTTCTAAATCTGCAGCGGCTCTGAAATTGACCTCCCAGATTCCTTGGCTCATTGACTTACTTTAAGGCCTCAAATATCTACTAGACTAGGCTGCATGCATTATGATGGAGGCAACGACATCAAGGCTCACAGTGTGAGTTTTGTTTTCATGTTTGCTGCTCAGTTCCTGTAACCAATATTTGTTGAGGATCTTCTATGGAATGAAGCATGTGGGGTGTGAAGCTGAGTAAGACATGGTTCTTGCTCTTGAGCTGTTCATCTTGTAATGAAAGAATTACACTATTATGTGATTTGCCCACTGGTAGAGGTGTGGGAGATAGAGTGTTATGGAAGTATAGGAGAAGGACTGGCTAATGTCTGAGGGGGTTGGAGAAGTTAGTGACATTTACATTTCACCTTAAAGAAGGAATGAGTTCACCAAATAGAAGCAGTCAGGGGTAGGGGACAGAGTGAAGGTGGCCTCCCTGACAGAGGGGACATCTTGTGCAAAGGGCGAAGTGTGAAAGATCATGGGTTCTTGTCCTGAACACTAAAAAACCAAGAACCAAAACCAAAAACTCCATCAACGCACTATACATGATGTTTCCCTTGAAATAAAGACTCTGTTAAAACAACTCTATGTCACACCTAGATTATTTAGTTCGTAAGAATCTGAATCTGAACAGGACCATTGTGTCCCAATCAGGACATGAAGACAGTTTGGTAAGGACCCTTTAGGGATGCTCATGTTTTGGGTTTTCTTAGCTCTAAAAAATACCCATATTTCACTTTGTGAGCTCTTTTGCCAGTCACTGTACTGTTTTGTCAACCAAAGTGCAAAGGTAGCCAAGGAGCTCAGGGCCATCATTAACTATTCACGTATTTGTGGAAAGCCTGTGTGCTAGGCAGTGGGGATATAATGGTGTGTAAAAAGATATCCTGGTCTGTCTTCCCACAGAACTAACATGTAAAAGACAGCTATTAATTCACCAATTGCACTAATGCAAACTAATGGGGGTAGATTGAGAGGAGGTGTGGGGTTCTAGGCGAGGGGCTCAGAAGCAACAAAGCACAGTGGTGGGAAGGGGTGTGATGTGTCCAAGAAGGCCAACTTGGAGAGAGTGAAGGGGAAAGGCGTGCAAAATGAGGGCTGTGAGAAGTGTTGGGGCCACACTACACGCTAGACCTTCTTAAGGATTTGGGGTTTTCGATGGGAAGCCACTGAAAGATTTTGAAATAGAGCTGACTGATTTTTGTTTAGAGGAAATATTAGGTGCTAATCAAGCATTTATGGATGCTTATTATTAATCGTGTTATCAAATCAAAGAGAAGAACTCCTGGGAGGCAAAAACATAAATTGTTACCTAAAAGCAGTAACAAAATAGAAAATAAAGTTTTACTAATTTTACGTTGAACAGTTTTGTTTACTCTTTATAGCAAATCTGGAATCATGGAACTGAAGGAGTCCCACCTTTTAGGGAGGTGGTTTGCGCAAGGCTGAGTAGTAAGTTGGTGGCTGATTCATTTCTGCCCTGCTCCATGAGTGACACTGTTCCTTTCCTTCCCCCTTTCCTGCCTCCCACTCCTGCTGAAGCTTTGCAGATAAGGAATCAAATTACTCTCTGGCTCTCATCAGAGCTTCTCAAAATGTGAGAGCTTTGATTGCAACCATCTCCTTGGTTCAATTTCTGTCTTCAGGATCTTCAGTGTTGCTGCCACGCCATCCCTCTCTGTCCCCAGGGAGATGCCATCATTTCTCATTGATCTTCACATTCCAGTCTCTCCAGTAGTGTGGACCAGTCACCAATTCGAAGCTGTAATTGGTAGATTAGCACTGATAATAATATCAGCTAAACAATATATAGGCAATGGGAAGGTGACCAGCTGAACTAATCTCCTAGATTCATTTTGGAGAATAGTGGAAAGTAAAGTTGTGTAGCATTCACGAAAATTGTGGCTTTATGGAATGTATTTTCTAAGAGTTTGGCTCTTTTTTTTTTTTCAAACTGAGATTTTAGAAAGAGCTTTCTGAGTAATAAGTCAATCACAGAGAGGGATCTGTCATTTTCTGGCAAGTTGAATAGGCCATGGGAATTTTTTTTACCTTGCCTACACTCACTCTCTTATAAATTATGAGGCATTATTTTTCCTGAAGCCATCAAGAATGGCAGGGAGGAGGAGAGCTGGTCCATATATTCACTTTTCCTCTGCGCGTCTCTAGGGTTTTCTGTATCTGCGTCTTTATCCCTGTCTTTGCTTGTTTCTCTCTGCTGTTCTTCCTCTTCTCTTGCCTCTTTGGCATGAACCAGCAGTAGCATTTGTTACAGGATTTTCATGAGGACGGTCTTCTGGGCAGTGTTTTGTGACAGGGTGGGGTGGTCCAGGAGTGCCTGGTGGGGATGATGGAGCAAGAGGCCAGACAATTGAGGAGGCCAGTGGGAGAGCGCTGGGTACACCCAGGTACAGAGGAAACACGCAGCGTTCAGTGGGGCGGCTGAGGGCGGGGGTGCTGTCACTAGGTGGAGGAGGTCTGGGCAAGCATGACAGCCTTGGCACGAGGAGCAGTCAGCCTGGCCAGATAGAGCAGGTAGGCTGCCGGCAGGAGCTGGCATGAAGGTATGAGGGCAGCAGGAGGCAGGAGGCTGGGCTTGAGACTCTGGTGGGATTGAGAGGACCAGGCCAGCATCAGGGGCAAGGTTTAGGAATCCCACCTTAGAGGCAAGGGCACCAGAGCTTTAGGCCAGAACCCAGGCAGAGAACGATGAGAACTACCATAGCAGCCCAGTGCTTGCTTGTGGAGCACTGTTGGTGCCACGTACCCATCCAAACATTTTATTAGACCAAGGCTTTTAATTTGCACAATCTTCTTGATAGAATCCTCATTTTGTAAGTGAGGAAATGGAGGCACAGGAAGGTAGAGTAGCTTGCTGAGCGTTACCCTGCTGGGAAGTGGTACAGCTGGGATATGCAGGCAGTCTGGCTCCAGGGTCCCTGCTCATAAGCACTTTGCTTCATGGTATTCCTGTTACATATCACAGGGAGGACCATTCACATGGGGTGCATGGGGCCCTTGGAGCTGGGCAATGTGGGCTGCCCTGATTTCATACTACTTCCCTTAAAAAAATTAAAAAGGCCGATTCTTCCACGCTGCCTCCTATGTATCTTTCATATCTTAACTCATTAATTTCAAAACTATTATCTCCATGGTCTTCATGGGGCCCGGAGAGACTCTGGACATGCCTGCCTAGGTGATAAGGTCTGAGTTCCGCCTCAGAGAACTACAGCAGAGGACTAATAGAAGTGGAATCTATTGTCTGTAGTTTTTTTGTTTGTTTGTTTTGTTTTCATTCCCTTGTCTACCCTGTTGCTACCACCTATCTGATAGGCTCCAGGGAGGAAACAGGGTATGATATTCATTCTTGCAATGCCACACAGATTTCTAGAGGCAAAGGAGTGGAGTACTATTACTTGCAGAGCAGAAGATGAGAAAATTCATCTAGCACACTGTAGTCACTTAGTAAAATTTAAACAAAAACAAAGAACAAATAATTCCCAAGGCTGAATTGGCAAACAGAGATGTTGGGCTTGTGTTCTAGCCCGTGGAGCCAACAGGAGGGCTAGCCTTGGCTGAGTCCCAACATTATTCCTTTGTCTCTTCTCTGAGTTCTTGCAGTTCTGCTATAGAACACATAACTACACTGGCTTTGAAAAGTTAAATTCCCGAGAAATTTAGGTGGAAAATTAGAATCAGAATTGCCTTTTGCTTCTAAATCTGCACCAGTTTGTCTTGATCATGGCTATTTAAATCTCATAGCTAATCTTCTCACTTTGGCTTTTCTCTCCTTCTTCTCTCTGTCCAAACAAGTGGAAAACAGAAATACCTGTCCTTTGTACTCTACTGTCAATTTCATGGGTTCACTCTATGACAAAGCCCAGCACTGGGTAAGGAAAAGGGACTTAATATCCCTAAGTTTGAAGCCCATGAAAAAGAACTGAAAGTAATGTTTCCTTGCAATACAAAATAGAGCTGTCCTAATTTGTTGAGGGCCATGCCATTTCCTCCACTTAATTTAGCTCAGTGGAGGCATTTGTCAAATTGCAAGGATACCTTCCCCATCATGAATCATGTGGCATTTATAAACAGAATCATAGAGACAATGCTTTTTCATAGGGCTTTTTTTGACTTTGAACTGTTGATCATAATGAGAGATAACTGGAAAAGAGTTGAGTCAGAAACACATTTAACAGGGCATTCTCAGAATCGGAGGCAGCCTCCTTGAGGCTATGCAGTTTTGGAGGCTACTCAGTAATGAGAGGTAGGTGGGTTCCTGGGAAGCACCAGCACAAGATGAGCCCCAAGGTTTTCAAACTTGTTCTCACTGTAACCTCAGGTGGGAGAAGTAGGCCAGAAATGGGGTGGTTTCTCTTTCATCTTCTTGACCATCATTCAGCTAGAGAACTGTTAAAGTCAAAACCAAGAAGGTGCCAGTGTCTTGGTTGCTTTTCACCACCTGCTGCAGTGAAGTGTGAAATTTGGCCCTAGGAACTTGAACTTGCTGGAATCCATAGACCCTTTTACTAAAAGCTGGGGACTGGAGCTGATCTGAAACAGGCTCGGGAAGCTCCCAGGGACCTCTCACTACTTCTCAGCCTGGTCTCAGTTTAGAGAATCTTGGAACAGAGATAGTCAGTTCTAAGATCTTTCTAGAGTTCTGAGCTCACTTTTCTGGAACTCCTTAGAGTTCCTCTGGGGAGGTTCAGAGCTGCGTGTCTCACTGGGGTACCTCTGGAACTCTGGGATCAGCCCGAGTATTGGGTTGAAACCCTTAGGTGACTCACAGGTGTGGTGCTGATTCTGTGTAGATCCAGACCCTAGGGGAAGACTCCCCAACCTGTGATCTGATTTTTAGTAATCAGCTGTGGGTGAACAAAATGACTTCTGATGGGATAATTTTTTAGAATGGAAGGCGTGGGAAAAATAGGAATTTCCCCAACAAAGTGCCTTCTCTCTATTTCACCAAATTCCTCTTGGGAACACGCCTACTGCCCCTCATCTTGAAAACTCTAACAAGGAGGAAGTGGGGGAAGGAACACTCCAGTATAGAACATATGGCTTTGAATAAAGTAATTGAACCTTTGTAGGCACTAAAAGGGACAGATAAGGCAACTCCTGGTGTTTTCCCACCTCTTACAGTTTATGATTCTGAGTCCAGCACATTTCTGACTTCCTGGGAAGCAGGCAGAGCCAGGCTGCCTCTGCTTCACATCTATTCTTAGAGGGGTTGGGTGCAGGAGCAACCACAGGCTGCTATATGTGATCCAGTACCTCCCTGCTAACATCCCGCCCTGGTCAGACTCACTGACTGCATGCATTAGGGTACCGTAAAGTGCGCCCCTGCTCTTTAAAACTTCCTTCAGGCCCTCACATTGGCTATAGGGAGTGCTCCACAGCAGCCATCCACAGAAGAGCCGAGCTATGTACAGTTTATCCAATTGGGAACAATTTGTCTCATCTTGGTGAATTGTGAAAGTGGGCTGCCTCTTCTCTCCCCTTAATTTAGATGTCCATTTTAACACAATCGGGGAATATCTATACTTGCAATTGAAGTGGTAAAGTCGGGAAATGATCTGGAGAATTTAAGAGAAAAAAAGACCCTCTTGTCTCAGTTTTCTGTTGATTCTGGTTGAAATACCATATGGCTGTAATTAGAGAGTTAATAATTGAAATAAGAGTCTGACACATGAATTTGAGCGCAGTAGCCCTTTGATCCGGTCCTCTTGGTGTATGGGGGAGGGAACCGAGGTTCCACCTGGCCAGGGGCTTTCTCCAACATGCATCGTTGTTGACAGGTAGAGCCAGCACTGGGTTTCTCTCTATGGAATCCCGTTGACTGCACTCATCCCCTGCTGCTGTCCTCCCTCCTCCCGCTGACTGCACTCATCCCCTGCTGCTGTCCTCCCTCCATGGGGGCACAACCTCAGAGGTGACAATCTGTTCAAACCCTACCATTTTAGGATTCTGAAGGACAGCAACGTCTTCTTGCTATCATTTATATTTGACAGTGGACTAGGTATTGATGCCACTCCCAAGATGTGCAACTGTGATTGAAAGACATGAACGGGTCAGCACAGACCTGGAAGAACTATGCTGTGCTCAGCTGTTGTAGCCCTTGTGTTGTTTATTATTTTGACTCAGGTTTGTTCCTTTAAGAGTTACGCTTTTCAGAGATACTGGCTGGAAGGACAGGCCTCCTTCCTAGGTCCAGGGCCAGCCAGTTACTCCTGTGCTGAGCTCCCATGAACTGCAGCCAATGCCTTCTGGCTGACAAAGCAGCTTCTCAATGGTAAGTGTTTATGTTGCGCTTTAGATTTGCAGAGTTCTTTCCCTAAGTTATTTCTTAACTCATTTTGGCGGGTGAAGAAACCAGAGCCCATCGAGGTGGTGACTGACTGGTCCAGAGTCATCTGACCAATTAGTGGCAAAGCTGATACAGGGGACTTAGAGCCTCTGAGTTTCTGGGTCATTACTTACCCAGTCAGTCACACAGCTTCTCTAAAATATGTTCTGTGCTCCTCACCAGCTTCTTTGTCCTCCTGAATTTAGCTGGCTACTTTTAGAGTGGGCCATAAAGCTCTCCTGTTTCAAAGCTGCAGCTTTTTTTTTTTTTTTTTTTTTTTTGGTTGACCAGAAAGTTCTAAGTACCTAGAGAAACTCCATCCCAGGCTGCTGCAATGTGGGACCTGTCCTAGGTCAACCTGAGTTGCGGTGTGGCAGCAGCAGGCGGAGAGAGTCTGACATTTCTGTTTGGGTTTTGGGGAAAAGACCTATGCCACTTCAGGATTATTAAAGATTTATGCATGGGAAGGGGATGAAGAATTTATGTGAAGACATTGACTGTTGCTTAAAGTTGATTTAAAAACATTCAACTAAAGAGCATTAAACATTTCGCATCTAAAAGTTGAGAAGTTTTTGGCTTCCTTTTCAAACTTCACCAGTTGGGACACAGAGCTCTTTTCTTGCCAGTGAGGCAGAGAGACTTCAACGAGAATATTGAAAACTTTTACTATAGAAATTCCCACAAGAAATCTTACCATCTGTTTATTCTAGTCATTTTTTTCTTCACCTTGGGTGTAAAGATTTTTTTTATGACTCATTGCCCTTTTGACTTAAACGTATCTGTTAAGTACAGATGTTGGATGAGATTAGTATCTGTTTACTTGTCTTTACATGATATTCTCTGAAAATAAAATCTTTCCTTTGTTCCCTTCTCCAATTATGAATTTAATTAAGAAGATGAGCAGTCGTGTTTGGAGTATTCAATAGTTTGCCTTTCCAAACATTCCACGCAGCCTTTTGGATATTGATAAGTGTTTATTGTAGAACTAACAATACAGGCGAAACAGGAAGCAGCTCTTTGCTGGGTAGGATGCTCCGAGGCGCCCTCCACTCTCCGAGGGAACGCTCTTCAGCTGACTGAAGCAGGGAAGCCAAGCCAATCAGAGGCCGCTTTCCTAGCTCAGTCACCAGTCTGTGGTTGAGGAAGGGTTTTGCTTTTTGTGCTCTGTATTGAGAAGGCAGATAAAATGCCAGGTCTGGACTGCCTCTGGGGATAACCTCACCCTGTGGGATGTGAATGAATAGCATCTTGCCTGGTAAATCCACAGGAATTGATAAGGCAGGTGCAGTTCTCCCAAACAGGCCTTTTCTCTTTAAGCTCTAGCTGTGGTTTCTGCAGCAATTTTGTTTTTGCCTTGAAAGAGGTGCTCTGGATTATCAGACCTCCATGTATGACAATTTGTACCTGCATGGAATTGAAGACTCGGAGGCTGTAAGTATTTTCATAGATAGCTAATTCCCTCTCCCCTCCTTTTCCTCCTCCCACTATCCCCTCCACCTCCCCCTGCTTCTTATTTCTTAGGCAACGCAGGGAACATGGAGCAGAAAGCTAACATCATTCTGGGGCTTGCTGGCTGCTGTGTAAAATGTTCTCTGTGTAGTTTATAGGTAACTGAAATTATTTATTGTCAAGCAAAAAAGAAATTAGGGTGATGGCAAAGCATCTAAGAGTGTAGGCTGTTTGAATTTATACATTACCGGGTCCACATTTGATCTCACCAGGGGTAACTGCTCCTTGCAGACTGGTTTAAACTATGCAGAAAGTGCCTATGTTTTCCAATACCAGGGTTCATAGAAAAGCCTCATTCATTATATAATACACATTGTTTGTTGAGCTAGCATGAATGGAAGTTCCTAAGCTGTAGCTGTATTATTATGTGCTTTCTGGCCAAACAAGCAGTGCAGATCTACTGCTTCTTTGTTAAGGAAATCAGATGCTAGGCTTGTGGCCATACAGCACCCCAGTGCAGAGGCAGTGGGCAGTGTTCCTATACTCTACCTTGGAGGAGCGAAGTAGACTCACGTGTGTTTTGGGTTAGAGAACTGGACTCCTTCTCTCCCCTAGGTCAGGCTCATGCAATCTGTTAAAATCAGGATGAAATAGTTTCCTGAAATCATACCACAGAATGCTAGCTTTTGAATATAAGGTAAAGCTGATAATTGAATCTTTCTTTTGACTCTTGCTGGTGGTAGTTCCTATTTTTTTCATCAATACACAGAAACCTCGCAAGGTAGAATGGTTGGGGGTGGTTAATGGGAAGTGCTGTGGGGAGTCTGAATTTTATGTGAGTGCAGTGCCATACATGTTGCTACATTTGAAACAGGAGTGTGTTATATAAGATTCTCTGGCTAAACCACCAAATAAACAGGTTATAACAACAACAAAAAAAACCCCTGTGGTATACGTCAATGCAGACATATATGTCTAATGATATGCTATCCATGAAAGATAGAAATCCTCAGTTCTGTTAAGGCATTCCATTTTTCCTTTCTGTCTGTGTGTTTGCTCTAACTCTAACTCTGTTTCCGCAAAGTCTCTCTGCATGTTGCCCAACGTGCTCATAAATGATCAGACTGTCAGTGTATTGCAAGGGACTGTAGTCTAAAACATTGGTGGCTGAAATCAAGAAGGTCCACACTTGCAGGTGGGGTGGGGGAATGGCAAAGGCAATTATAGGAGTTCAGTAAGCCAGCTTCCCGGGCTGGGTTCTTCAGAAGGCCTGATCTCTTCTTCTACCCCTTCTCTGCTCACTCAGTTATGAAACCTATGATGCCTTGTGAATTATAATTTTTATTTTTGGCCATTGATTTTAAACTTGGGCAGGCAGTGAATTGCACCGAAGTGGACTGGAGTCATTTTAGAAATGCCTGTAGAAACTGGCTGCTGTGAAGAGTTGGCTAGGAACTAATAAATCCAGCTCCTTGTTCTCCAGAACTGTATACATTTCAGATGCACTGGTTCAGAGGGGAACCATTATAAGTGTGAAAACATTTTTTTTTTCCTTTGGGTCCAGTGTCACAGGACAGCTGAGTTTTTCTGTAAGATGGGAAGTGAAGAGTGCAGTGACTTGACTTGGTGGCGGTAGTTGATGGCAGGTAGTGCTAGGTACTGCAGTGCTGTACTCCTGGTGACTCAGTGGTGGCCAGCAGGCTGAGATCCTCCGGGCTGTGCACATCTGTGGAGGTGAGGAAGGTGGGAAACGTGAGGAGTGGAGTTGGGCATCTGGCCAATCCTCAGTTGAGAGTATGGGAGGCTTTCAGGTGGGCGGGATTGAAACCATGTCACGTAAATCAGAGGGGAAGACAGAGATGTTCGGAGGGGTGAACTGACTCTGAATGCTCATTTATTTGTTTTTATAAGGAAGAATAATGTGATGTGTTACCCAAGATGGTGTGAACAGAGCTTCAAGCCAATGGAGAAGACTAGGCCTAAATAGCTGACCTGGTGAAGTGACACATAAAGCCACACCTGGAGTGCCACCTCCTCAGCAGTCTTTCTCAGTGCCAATGCATTTATGGCTGTAAGTGTGGGGGGTTGTCCAGATGGAAGTAGAGCTCTCGGAACAGGTCTGGTGGATAGGCGTGGAAAGGCTTTTCTCAGATGGCCAGCTGCAGTCCGAGAATATACAGGCACTAAAAGCTGAGTACGGCACTTTGGTTGGGGGTGGGGGTTGGGGAACCATCCGCATACGTCCTACTGTTCTGTGCTGTTGAAAATGTCTTTGTGGGGTGTGTGGGGGTTAACCTGTGATAAGTGATTATTTTCAATGTTTTCACACAGTAAGCTTGTAAAAGATCATCTTGCCTAGGGACTATTTTATTCCGAATAAGAATAAAACATTATTATACACTGTTAGCACCTCACATCCCCACAGTAGGAGAGAGATGTTGGTACTGTGATGCAAGGCCTTTCTTAAGAGTTTGGTCCAAAAGTAGATGTTATGCTCCCAGTGCCCTAGATTTTAGTTTGTAACCTCCGTGTTTCACATACTCTATGTATGAAGAGAGAGGAAAAAGAAACATGCCGAAACACACTTGAGTCAGGCATTTTAGATTCTTGAGTCCTGTGGAGCCTTTTTGGGCAAGTCCATCTACTTCTGCTTTGGTGTCCAGGAGGGTAGTTAAAAATCTGGATTACAAGGAAGTGCAAAAGATCATTCAGTGCCCCACAGCAGGGCCCTGCTTCCGAATAGGAGATTTCACACAGAACGTCACCTTACTTCTTGTATTACCTTGACATAGATGATGGAGTGTGTGCTTCCAGATGAACTCATACCTAGCCCAGGCTGGTTCCAGTCGATCATGCACATCGACTCTTCCTACATTAGCTGCTATGTAAGAGCTGCCTATTCTACCTTCACCGTCCCCACTGTGTGTTAATACAAGTTCTAGCAGCCAAGATTTTTTTCATGGACTGAGCCCCCCATGTACACTATACTATGTGTTTTCATCTGATTTGCAGTAGATTTCATTAGACCTGCTCTTTAGTGTGTACATGTATTCATAAATGGATTCATTGTGTATTTTGATGTTTGTGGAATTATTCTGGAAATAGATTTATTTTTTCATTCATTAGGTTTATTACACAAACCGAGGGATGTTCTTATGGGGATCCATGGACGCAGCAGAGAAAGTTACCAAAAACCTACCACCCAGAAATAGTCACTGTTAATATATTGCTACACACCCTTTCAGATGATCAATCCACATATATGTAAATAGGTCAGTCTCAACCTGCTACTGTGTGTTGCATCCTATTCTGTTAAATGCTGTTCTTACTTGAGAAAATATTGAGCATACTAGGACTAGAACTGGCCTGCACAGGAGACGCTTTGCAAAATTTAAAGCTCCTACATGGACCTTCTGGAATTGTGAGTAGCTTGAAATACAGATTCTTAGGGTATATTGTAAAGTGATGCCGGGGTTAGTTGCACATAGGATTAATAGTTCATTTCTCTGACACAGTTGTTTCCATTTCCAAATGCTTAAATTCTAAAGCATTTAGAAAGAGAGACCTGATCTTTTCCTGTGAAAAAGATGATCAGATCATCATTCAGGGCAATTTCCAGAGAGGAAAATATAGTCTTTAAGTGTTTTCAATCATAGAAAGGAATCCTAATATATTGATTAATACTGTTAGAAATTTTATGTACGTAAAATTACAGCAAAGGTAAATTTTACAAACTTAATATGTATGTATAACAATATCTGAGTATATATATAAAAGCACATATTTAAATTTACATGTAGGTATGCATTATAAGAATAGCTTTGTGTTAAACTATTTATTTTCTATAAGCTGTGGAACTATGTATGTTTGTCTCAATGTCTGTGCACCTCTGCATGCATGCGTACTGTTCACCCTCATACCTTCACCTACATTCATATACAGATATGTTCCATGCATCGCTAATTGATGGTTAATGCTAAGTGGGAGATTTCTACTGTGGAGCTTTTGGAGACGGAAAATTAGCTGCTTTTGATGTGAACAAAGATACCCAAGAGAGTTGAAAGGCAAAGCAGCCACAAGAGAATAAAGGATTGCTCCTTGCAAAGATATAATAAAGTTATTTTAAATATGAAGATATATCCTTGTGCTTGCTAGGGAGGCAGATAAACTTCAGACAGAAGGATTTATATGTTTAGGGGCCTTCAGAAGACACTTTAGGGATTTAAAGATTAGATTTCTTTTGGAAACAAGAAGGCCAGAGGTCTCTATGGTTTGGTGGATCAGAGCATCTCTTCTGGAGTCAAAAAGTCTTTCTGGACTATTTATAGAGAATGAGGACTGATCTGTAAGAGAATCCAAGGACTGGATGTTGGCATCTCTGACCACAGAAGAAAACCAAATGTTGCTCCTGGTTTGTGTAAGGAATTCGACTGAGAAAAATCAAGTTGTTTTACTCAGCTGAGCTATGTTGGTGTTTGGCTAGGGTGTGTTAAGTAAATAACAAACAGGGCTTTCTCTTCAATCAGCAATGATGGTTTTCTAAAATATAGATTGAAATTTTTTCTAGATATAATTGGCATGGAGCCAAAGAGAGAATTCCTTGAATCAATCAGATCCCATGAATTTGCTGTTCCAGCTTGTCGATCTTGCTGCTTTCTTGTTAATTTTCTATTTTTGAGTCACAGAGGCAAGAAGTCGGATCAATCCTCGCCAGGTACTTCTGTGTCTCCTTTTCTGCTGCTATTATTATTATTATTAGATTATGATGAGTCAATCCAGGATTTTAGAATATGGCCCTGTGACTCCCTTTGTATGTACTCAATGGACATTCCATTATTCTGTGGCGCAAGACATTCTGTATAAGGGTCAGCAATAACCTTGAAAAATCATTATTTTAGGGTGAAGGTGGGGAGGCTTCCCATTGCCTTAGCTCTTCTCTTTCTATGGGGTTCAGCTTGGACCTTATTTCTTTGTCAACAGTTCTCCCATTCTGGTCACTATCTCCCCTTTACTGTCTCTTACCTAGGTGAACAAGGCCTCCTAAGGAGGACAAGAAGATATAACCGGACTGGTTATCATTGTTCATTCTCTTCTCGTCCCTCTCCCACTAGTCCTTTAAAATAATCATGAAGCCATGAACTCAGATATCCATGACGTTAAGTTAAAAATTGTACCAAGGAAGCGCTACAGATATAGGCTCTGTGTTCTCATCTACATTGGCTGATTTAGGGGCCTTTCATGTGTTTGCATCAGGCTCTGGCGGCTGTGAAAACAGCAACAGCTGTAACCTGCCACACTAGAAAAAATACATTCATTGGGTGGATCCCCGAGTTCTCACAGGAGGCTGGGGCACTGCTGTGTAAAGCTAGCACCCCATCCTCAGAAAAACTTAATGTGTAAAACCTAAGGGAGCTTACAGTTCATATAAAATAATGACAACTTTGAGCTTTTTAAGACTTTGAAGGGCGTGAGTCTAAGATAAAACTGTGTGACTATTTTTACAGCACGTATTGGTATGCCAAAAGAAGGTAGCCCAGATAGCTCACGTGACAATTTTTGAGATCTAAATAGACCAATACTTGCTCTTGCTCTACATTTTATATTCTTTTATAACATAACTGTATAGTTTTAGTTATAAATATTTTCCTCTCTTTTTAAATGGTGCCACATTATCAGTACTTCCTGTGTCCTTTTTTTTCTTTTGTGTCTGTCATGAGAAATATTGAAAAGTCTTATATTTAAAACAGGACACGGAGATTGGCAACTGTTGATTACTCAGGAGCGTATCTGTGTAGTTTGTGGGAAAAAAAAAAAAACAGTTCTCTTATTTTGCCTTTCTTATGCCTGTTATTCCTTAATCTCTCTTTTCTTTTTAGCCTGAGCATCATATAGGAAAAAGTTTCTGACCTTCTATGTTATTACTCTATTGGCAGCTTTGTTGAAAAGTTTGGTGAGTGATAAGGTTGTAGTTGAAATTGTTTCTAGATCTTTTTAAATCTCCATAAAACTTAAAAAATTTTGCCTTCTATTGGGCATATGTATCAGCCAGGAAAATTTCTGTTTTACTTTTTGTACTTTGTATTATGAAAAAATGTTATAGTATAATAGTGTCATGATTAAAAGTGGAGACAGACCAGGCATGGTGGCTCACACCTGTAATCTCAGCACTTTAGGAGGCACAGATGGGCAGATCACTTGAGCTCAGGAGTTTGAGACCAGTCTGGGCAACATGGCAAAACCCCATCTTTACAAAAAAATAAAAATAAAAAAAATTAGTGGGGCATGGTGGCGTGTACCTGTAGTCCTAGCTACTCAGGAAGCTGAGGCAGGAGGATCACTTGGGCCCAGGAGGTTGAGGCTTCAGTGAGGCGTGATCATGCCACTGCACTTCAGGCTTGATGACAGAATGAGACCCTGTCTCAAAAAAAAAAAAAAAAAAAAAAAAAAAATTGTGGAGACAGCACCATATTGCCAGGGATTGAATCCTGACTTTCCCTTTCCTACTTTGTGGCCATGGGCATATTTCTTAAACTTTCCGTGTCTTGGTTTCCTCATCGCTGTCAGTAATAATAGAACTTACTTT
This sequence comes from Pongo pygmaeus, assembly GCF_028885625.2. Taxonomy (NCBI): domain Eukaryota; kingdom Metazoa; phylum Chordata; class Mammalia; order Primates; family Hominidae; genus Pongo; species Pongo pygmaeus. Next base: position 51,416,124 of record NC_072384.2, on the reverse strand, counting down.
TTGGGTGGTTTTGAAGATTAAGTTAGTTAATGTGTATAAAGCCCTTAAAATCAGATACATATTATCTGCCATTATTGTTATACATATAAGGAATATACTTACAGTTTCAATAACTAAATATGCTCCTTCCTCTATAGGTTCTGATAGTCCCACCAAGTTTTTTGGTTTATTTTCAGAGCCCTTGCATGGTTTTTGACAGTGATTTCCAACAATCTCATAGTGGTTGACAGGTAAAAGAATTCAGTAATCCTCAAAGTCCTTATGATTAGTTCATTGTATTTTGTTTTAGAAAAGCAGGTGGTAAAGTGTAATTGAAAGAATGCTGGGAGGCCGGGTGCAGTGGCTCACACGTGTAATCCCAGCATTTTGGGAGGCTGAGGTGGGTGGATCATGAGGTCAGGAGTTCGAGACCAGTCTGGCCAAGATGGTGAAACCCCATCTCTACTAAAAATATAAAAATTAGTTGGGCGTGGTGGTGCGTGCCTGTAATCCCAGGTACCCGGGAGGCTGAGGCAGGAGAATCACTTGAACCCCGGGAGGCAGAGGTTGCAGTGAGCGAGGATCACACCATTACACTCCAGCCTGGGCGACAAAAGCAAAACTCCATCTTAAAAAATAAATAAATAAAAGAAAAAAGAAAGAAAGAAACAACGCTGGGAGTTCGGAATCTTGGTCTTTGCCACTTCTTAACAGTGACCGTGGGCAAGTCACTTAATCTCTGACTCTGTAATCCTCAGTTTTTCCCTTGTATAAAATGAAGACATTTGAGTAGATCATTTTCTAAGGTTTCTTCAAATGCAAAATTTTGTACTTTTTGCTGATAAGCAGTTTCTTCAGTTAAGATAAAAATGTCACCATATGCCATTTGCTTTTTAAAATGATCAATTACCACGGTGTTTTGTACATACTGAGTAAGGTATCAGTGTTCGGACCTTGAGTCTGGATGTTTGGCCTTTTCAGAATCTTTGAAGGAAGCAGGTATGTGTGGTACATATCTTTGAGTAGAGTAGATGTTTGAAAAGGAAAATGTTTTATTTAAGACTTTTAATTCTAGAAGCCAAAAAGGATGCTTTTTCTATTGCTCGTTCGCTTGCCAATACCCACGGTGCACTTCCAGCCCACAGTGATTTGAGCTTGGAAACACTTAAATCTCATCTCTAAGAAAAAAAAATCAAAAGTAAAAGCTTTCTGATAAGTAAATTTCTCCTAACTCTTACTAATGATTGAGGAAAGGTAATTCTGCTTTAAATTATTTTTCTTTCTTGGCTAAGGTATCTGAGCTCTACACTACCAGAGTATTGATATAAAAATATTTTAAATTATTGTTTTGTGATTATCCTGCCTAATCATCGAGAATATTTGTTGTTCAGTGTTTTCTTGCTTTACAGAATTTTCTTCAGCTCATTATTATTATCCTTTGGGATGTCCTAAAACCAATAATTCATCAATTGAAAAACCACAGGAATACAATCAATTCTAGGAGACAGTCATTAATTTTAAAAGTCATTCATTACTTTTAAAAGGAATAATTGTGCCTCACCTGGTTAAGTTCCCTCTATGATAAGGTGAAAGGATGCAAAGATGAGAGAGAAAAAATCAGTCCTGACTTCAGCCCAATCTCTCAAACATCCCTTTAAATAATGTTTGCATGAAGTAAGGGTTGGAGGCAAGTATTTGTCAAGCTAGAAAACTATGGCGAATGTCATGCTAAAATGGTTAGTGCATAAACAGATTAGTTCCCTAGCTTATTTCCAAAGAGTTATTATTGATAGCTTAATATCATCTAATTTGAAATGATGTCCTGGAGATTAATGTCTTGGGGTTTACTTGATTCAATGGTTCTGTTGGTCCTAGTGATAGCATTAAGTACCTGTTTATCATATTTTCAAATCATCTCACTTGATCATGTTGTTAATGCTTTGAATATAGGAACGGAACCAAGGTGAAGTTGATAAGGTAGGGGAGCACAGAAAATTTAATTTAATGCACATGGCCCTTTGTGAAGTGCTAGGATATTGCAGAGCAGGGTAAGGAATGAAAGCACACAGATCAAGGAAGGCTGGGTAGACATTAGATTTCAAAAAGAAAAGACCACATGATAGTCACATTTCATATTTAGTTAACTAAAACCCAAAAATTTAGTACATAAAACATAATGCATATTCCTAGAGTGCCAATGGCAGTATTTTTCTGTATTGTAAAAATCCCTAAAGTCGGCCGGGCACGGTGGCTCAAGCCTGTAATCCCAGCACTTTGGGAGGCTGAGGCAGGCGGATCACAAGGTCAGGAGATTGAGACCATCCTGGCTAACATGGTGAAACCCCGTCTCTACTAAAAATACGAAAAATTAGCCGGGCATGGTGGCGGGTGCCTGTAGTCCCAGCTACTCGGGAGGCTGAGGCAGGAGAATGGCGTGAACTCGGGAGGCAGAGCTTGCAGTGAGCCGAGATCGTGCCACTGCACTCCAGCCTGGGCGACAGAGCAAGACTCCGTCTCAAAAAAAAAAAAAAAAAAAAAAATCCCTAAAGTCATATTTTGTACTTTATTGATCCAAAGGCACACTTTTCCTCCCATATTTAACATGTCTAACACAGGGCTACATCTTAAAACTAATGTTGTCTTGCAGTTTTATTGGCAGCTTTTTCCCCTTAGTGGTACATAATCTAATGTTGAATCTTAAAAATATTGATATCTCAAATTCAGTGAAATGGGAGTATTTGGGGAAAAATCTTTAAACAATACAAAACCATAGAGTGTAAAAAATTAGTCTTCCTTGATGACATCCTAATCTGCTGTCCTCCCCACTGGCAGCCATTCTTAGCAACTCAGTGGATATCCATTTCTATGCATTGACAAACAGGAATATTTAGAAAAATGTACTTACAAGCAAACATGTCATATTTGTAATCTTTAAACATGCAAATAAGATCATAATAAATATTATTATTCTGACTTGCTTTCTTTACCTGAAAATGTACTGTGGATTTTTTTTTCATATCAATTGATTCTTCTTAATAAAAAGTGACATAATTGCTGTGCAGCATGGTTTAGCCATGATGAATTTTTCCCACTGATAGAGATTTAGACTATTTCTCATTTTTCAGTCCTACAGTTAAATGCTACATTTAACATTTTTTTTTTTTTTTTCTGTGAGACAGAGTCTTGCTCTGTTGGCCAGGTTGGAGTGCAGTGGCACAATCTTGGCTCACTGCAACCGCCGTCTCCTGGGCTCAAGCAATTCTCCTGCCTCAGCCTCCTGAGTAGCTGGGATTACAGTCGTGTGCCACCACGCCCAGCTAATTTTTGTATTTTTAGTAGAGATGGGGGTTTCACCATGTTGGCCAGGCTGGTCTCGAACTCCTGACCTCAGGTAATCCACCCGCCTCGGCCTCCCAAAGTGCTGGGACTACAGGTGTAAACCACCGCGCCTGGCCCAACATTCTTTTACATGAATCTTTGTGTACACATTGAGCATTTCTCCAAAACAGCTTCTTAGAAGCAAAATTACTGGATCAAAGGATTAACACATTTTAAGATGTATATATATTGGTGAGCATTGTAAAACATTTTTACATTATACATTCTTTTTTGGTTCAGAAAAAAACCAATTTAGTTCAACCTTTTTAGCTTGAAATATAAGACTTCAAAGAAGTTTCTTGATTGTGGAGAGCAACTTTAGGATATGACCCCCAGATTCTATAGGAAGAATTTATTTACTCTCTGTTGTAATAATTTGGTTTAAAAATAACACACAAAAACTTGGGAAGTTTCATCTGCCCTCATCATATCAAAGATGAAACAGGTGAGTCCCAGAGAGATTAGGCCACTTGTTTAGAATGACACAATCTGTAGTAGAAGTGGACCTAGAGCCTTCCTCACATATTTTTTTTTTTTTTTTTTTGAGACGGTGTCTTGCTCTGTCGCCCAGGCTGGAGTGCAGTGGTGCAATCTCGGCTCACTACAAGCTCCACCTCCCAGGTTCACGCCATTATCCTGCCTCAGCCTCCCGCGTAGCTGGGACTACAGGTGCCCGTCACCACGCCCGGCTAATTTTTTGTATTTTTAGTAGAGACGGGGTTTCACTGTGTTAGCCAGGATGGTCTCAATCTCCTGACCTTGTGATGTGCCTGCAATGGCCTCCCAAAGTGCCGGGATTACAGACGTGAGCCACCGCGCCCGGCCCACATTTCTTTCTAGAGCAATATTCTTCTTATGATGCCAAATTCCAAGGGTTAGCACTATAAAAAAATGGAATAAACCTGAAGAGTGGTATAATCGTATAATTTTTATGGTGCTTGACAGCTTACGAAACAGTTGGGAGTTGGGAGAATCTCCAAAACAGAGATCAGATTGCTCTCTGACCCAAATGGTGAGAACTTTATCTACTTGGAGACCAGATTTGCTTCCCAATTTCTTTCAAGCGTCTGTTTGATGTTGCTTTATGATATGGTTTGAAGTCCCAAGTCACTGATGGATTAGAATGATAATACACCCATAAAACTTAAATGAACATAAAATTTCAATGCTAGAGAATGTCACAAAGACGTTTTGTGTTTTAGGGAAATGTTAGCGTTCTCATGATTTGTATGCAGGTCTTGATGACAGTTGCAAGTTACTGCTACATTTGGCCTTAGCCATGAGCATCCGAATTTCATTTTTATTCTCTGCCTTTCTCATTTATGATTCATCTCCATGAGCTTCCAATTCAAAAAAACGTTTGCATGATTCAGTAGCAATATTTTTTAAAAGGTAAAAGGAACAGCAGTATTTGTAAAAGGTACGAGGAACTGTAAGTTCTGGGGGTGGGGTGGAGAGTGTCCCTGACAACATGCTCAAATTAGGATAAATTGAGAGGGTTTAATAAAATGAAAAGGTATTGGTAGGGTGCAAGGAAACCACAAGGGATAGTGCTGTATCCCCATGGCTAGTAAGTGCACTCCTAGAAAGGGTGTGGTTATAGGAACCTGGGAGGACTGAGTTGCATTCAGAAAGCTACCTTGAGAAGGATGCAGCTTTCCCTGTGAATGGATACAGCCAGCTTTGAAGCATCCCACAAGGAGGAAGCCAGAGAATAAATACCCTAATCTTATTCTCCCTTACTCTGATCCCTGCTAGGGCACCTTTTGGCCAAACTCAACCAGAAGCCAAAGAGCAGAGCTTATAGGTTAGCCATGCAGTGCAACAGCAGAGTGGGGAAGGATGAAGGGTGGTTTAGAGAGGTGATTTGGTTCCATCTCTATTACTGTATTGTCTGAGTGTATATTCACATAAGTTGATGAAAGCATGCAATTGGGAGACATTCTTTTTTAATTTTTTTTGAGACAGGGTCTTCCTCTGTTGCCCAGTCTGGAGTGCAGTGGTGCAATCATGGCTCACTGCAGCCTCGGACCTCCTTGGCTGAAATGATCCTCCCACCTCATTCTCTTGAGTAGCTGGGACTACAGGTGCATGCCATCATGTCTGGCTCATTTTTTATTTTCTTGTAGAGGTAGGGTCTCACTGTGTTGCCCAGGCTGATCTCGTACTCCTGGGCTCAAGCAATCCTCCTGCCTCGGCTTCTCAAAGTGCTAAGATTACAGCCATGAGCCACTGTGCTCAGCCTGAAGCCATTCTTAAAGCACACCTCTGAAGATGCTGGTGAAGCTCTGAAGGAGCTGTTGTTGGTCATCTTCCATTGGAGATGTGTGTTGGCTTTCATATGTGGGAATAGTTTCACTGCAATCAGTCTCCTGGGTTTTAATTCCTCTACTGTTGCTTTGATGAAGACCTTGAGCACTTCAACAAAATGTCTAGCAATAGGAGCAAATAAAAGATTTAAATGTTAGTTTTGTGGAGAAAGCTTGAGAAGCTAAGCTAAGAGGGCTTCCATGACTGCCTTCAAATACCCAGAGGTCTCTGTGGAGAATGAGAAGATAAAGGAAAGTGTGAATGAGAACAACTTGTGGTTTAGATGTGCTCCATTGTCATGGCCAGGCCAGAATAATTTTCGGGATCTCTCCAAATGTCATCACGTTGTGATTCCCATCACATATAATAGTGAGAGGAGTGGTGGGAACAGGGATTAGCAAAGTGAGATTTTTACAGTTCTAATGACAGCCTCCTTATTAAAAGATATATTGACTGGGCAGGGGTGGGAATGCTAAGAGGAGCATTTCCTTTACATGGATGATAGTAGCTTGGAGGCCAAGTCTTGCCATTTTTAGTCAAGCTAAAACAGACCCCATGTGTCTGTATTTAAAAATCAACTTTGGCTACTGGTTTTACGGTGTGTAAAATATGTGAAAATCCGTTGATGTACATGTATGATATGTGCACATTTCTATATGTGTGTTATACTTTAATTAGAAATTTTGGGAGTGTCTTTTGGGGAAACAAGTGAAACTAATGGAATTCTGAAAGCTGTGATCAGGATTAGGATGGATATAATGAAGGCCCTTACTTTCCATTGCTAAGACTTATAAAATGTGGAAGGGAGTAGATTCATGCCCTCACTAGATGCTGGAATCCTGAGTGCAGAAAGAGCACTAACCCTTGACTGGTGGACCAGTTGACCAAGGATTGGGACATGTAACCCATCACGGGGATATGGTAAGAGCATGTCCCTCCAGTCTCTGGAACAGAAGGTGCTCTCATTGGTGATGTTAATGGTGGCCTTTTGCTTCACTGCCCTCCCTGGGACCGATCGTGTTAGTGGTGGTCATGTGCCCAAGCCAGCAGATACCTCACCTCTCTGAATAGCCATGATTCTTAAGGTAAGGCGAACTTGGGGGAAGTAGATTTTCTCCTTGCTTTTAGCAGTGTCTGCAGGGTCAAAGCAAGGCTGTTTTCAGTGGTGAGAGCTGGTCCTTATACTTACAGAACTGTGCCAATGGCCACAGGAGAGAGTCAATTCCAGCAATAAGGAATAAAATGATTGCCATGAGTCTCAGTTGTGGTTTATTTTGATAAGATTCTAAGGTTCAGATGTCTACTCCTGGAAGGGTGTGTGCCTGGCATATGGTATACAGAGACACTCACTAGAGAGGTACTGCATGAGTCTTTAAATATACGTAAGGGGCTTTCTGAAAGCTAAACTAGCATACATATGATATGAAGACTGCTTGGATTGTTTCATTTTCACAGTTTAAGGACTTAAAATAATCTACTTAAAATTGATTTCTAATTTTTATAACTCAAATTCTTAAATTATTACTAGTGTAGAGTGCAGTGTTATAAGAACAGTGAGGCAGATCTTATAACTGAAGTACACTGTTACCATTTGTTATGGGTGCTTTTCATCAGTTCAGCTGTAATATTTTGAATAAATATGTGTGTGTGAAACTCCTTGAATCAGAGCTACAATATAAAGAACTATGCAAATTATGCAAGATATTATAACAGGACTTTATTAAGATTGAATAGTATGTTGATAAATATGATATTGTTCTGCTTTGGTTTTGAAATTACACAGGTATAAAAGTAGCTAAAAAATTGTTCCTCCCACATTCCAAATATAAAGTAGGTAAATTTACCCCCAAAATTTAAGAGCAAGAAAAAAGAAGAGTCGGATACAAATAAGGTAGAAAAAGGATGAGAAATGCATAATCTAGATTCTATGAATGTTTTGATTTATATTGCTTTTAACTAAAATATGTTCTGGCTGTAAGATGTACAACTAGTTGTTACATTTTTCATTTGAGTGCTGCATTTACATAGAGAAGCTGGCTTTCAAAATGCCAGCCAGCAGCCAACTCAAATGTGGAACATTTGAGTCTAACTTAGCGACTAGTTTTGTAAGATGTCTTGAGGAGGTTGGGGGAAGGGTACGCATGGGACACCTTGTTCTGGAAACTCAGCCAGAATTTTGTCAGCTGTGATTCATCTGATTCTTAGGGTATTTGAATTTCCAGTACCTAATTTAGAGCTTGCAAAGATTCTGTGAACCCAAAGCCTCACCTCCATGTATTTAATGGAAGATGTATAGTTTTGAAGTTCCAGATTGCCTTCAGGCAGAAAATGAGGACATTCAGCAGGCTCTGGCTGTAAACTATATCATTTCTTTAGAAGTATAAAAAGTGTCCATTATCCTATCAGCATTTATGTTAAATGACTTCTGAGATTCTCTAATCAAGGATGTTGATAAACTTTGGAAGCATTTCCCAGTTTACTGATTGGGCCTTCCTCGAGGTCCTTAGACTCCAAGGAGTTATTGGATCTGTCTGCTATACTGGGAACAGATCAGACACTGATAGGTAGTTCTTATCATTGTACCTACACTTAAAAATACCTAGCCTCCATTTGAAAGGAGCCCTTTTTCTGTGATCACACACTGTATTGATGGTTCGCAGAACATACTGTGAGAGAAATTATTTGCAGTAGGTAATTGGGAGCCGTTGACAGATTTTTAAACTGGAAAGTGGTTTGATCAGCTGTGCACTGGTCAGGGTAGAAGATGGATTTGAGGAGAGGAAGAATTCAAGCAGGAAGTTCAAATAGAAAGCTGTGGAAATAGTACAGGTGTGAGCTGATGGAAGCCTGAACTAGGGCAGCAGTAGTGGGGATAGAGAGGAGGAGGTGAACTGAAAAAATATTTAAGTTATAAATGCAGCAGGTTTAATGGCTAATTAGCTTAAGAAGGAAGAGGAACTCCCACTTTTGGCTTAGGTGACTGACTGGTTGGACAGTGATGCCACTGAGATTGGGAAACTAGACCATTTCTTCTGATATCTTTTCCACTGATCCTGGGGATCTCGGGTTAGAAGCCAGGTCCAGGATTGAAGGCCTCAACCCTTTAGCCATTGGTTTCTGGCTAAGAAAGTTACTGACTTCATCCCAAGATCATGAAATAGTTTCGTTCTAGACAACTGGGACTCCCGGTGACCAGGAACTTGCTGCCAAATAATCAGGTTACAGCTCTATCTGTTCTGGCCCTGTACCTATCCTTATATACCCTATTATGCCATGTTTGGAAACTATAGAGGAAGCTTGCCATATATTATCCTTTTACGTTAAATGTTTCTTTTTCTATTTAGAAGTAGATTGTAACATTTTCCAGAGTCTCTCATACTTCTTATATGTGGTAGATGAGTTTCTAGCCATTAATTTATGTGCCTGTTGATACATGTGAAAAAAACAGGTCCCTAGTCAAATAAGCTTGATAATCACCATACTCGGTCCCTTTCTCAAAAGATTCACAGCACGCAGTAGCCCACTAATATCTATTAGCATTCCACAATAAATAAACCAATTAAATTTTATTTAACCCAAAGATATTCCAAACTTACTTGATCTCAGAATCCATTTTTTTCCCTAAAGAATACCTATTAAGTACTTGAATAACTAGTATACTACAGAATACAATTAGGGAAATGCTGGTTTAGTTATTTACACCAGGCCTCATAATCACTGCAAACCATCTCAGTGTTGTAGACTGGAAGGATTTTGTGGGACAGAGTGAAGTTAACGTTAAATAGATACAGTATATATATTTCTGGGGCCTCCCTCTTAGGAGACTTTGATTCAGTTAGTTTGGAGTAAGGCTTAGGATTCATATTTTTGGCAAATGCTCCCCAAATCACTTTCATGTAAATTCTTTGAGAAATACTGGGTCAAATTATTGTCTTAGCTCGAGAGTTTGTGACAGTGCACGGCACTTAGTTTCCCTGTTCTTTTAGCTTCTTGTCCACTTATTTGGGGTGGTAAGCACTTTGAAGTATGAATGTCTTTCTTTAAATAAAATGTAATTGGTTTATTCATCTCCCTATCCTTACCCTACCCTTGCTTGCCTCAAGACAGGCACTCAATAAATGGTTGTTGGAATGAATTGAAATTCAATAACTTTAATTCCTCCAGGAATCAAGAGGAATCTAGGGAATGGTCAGAAATGATTGAACACAATATATTTGTCAGGGATTCCCAAGGGACACAGACACACACACACACACACACACACACACACACACACACACACAGCCACTCTATTTTTTTTTCTTTGAAAAAATCAAAGTGAATTTAAAATTGGGAGTTAGCAGGTTTAGGAAATTAAAAGGCCTATATTCTTTTTTTTTTTTTTTGAGATGGCATCTGACTCTGTTGCCCAGGCTGGAGTGCAGTGGCACAATCTCGGCTCACTGCAACTTCCATCTCCCAGGTTCAAGTGATTCTCCTGCCTCAGCCTCCCAAGTAGCTGGGATTATAAGCATGCATCACCACACCCGGCTAAAGGCTAATTTTTGTATTTTTAGTAGAGACTGGGTTTCACCTTGTTGGTCAGGCTGGTCTTGAACTCCTGACCTCAGGTGATCCACTGCCTTGGTCTCCCAAAGTGCTAGGATTACAGGCATGAGCCACTGTGCCCGGTTGGAAATTAAAAGGCCTATATTCTTAAAAGAGCCAGAATATGATGAGACACTCAGCTATATTGATTGTAAAAATAATTGGTGGTAATGTTAGTCTCCCTCCTCGCCTACAATCCTAGACCCTATTCCCTAGAGTAAACACTTGATAGTTTGTTTCTTTAATAACAGCTTCACTGCATATAATTCACATACCATAGAATTCAGCCATTTAAAGTGTACAATTCAGGGATTTTACTATATTCAGAGTGGCACAACTACAATCATCACCACGACCAATTTAGAACATTTTAATCACCCCAAAAAGAAAACTCATACCTATTAGCAGCCACTCCCCATTTCCTTCCAACTCTCTCAGCCCTAGGGTGTGTCTGTGCATTTGCCTCTTCTGGATATTTCGTACATAGGGAACCACACAATAGCCTTTTGTAGGCTTCTTTCACTTAGCATAATGTTTTCAGGATCCATCCATGTTGCAGCTTGTATCAGCATTTCATTTCTTTGTATTGCCAAATATTATCCCATTACATGGGTATATCACATTTTATTTATTCATTCATCTGTTGATGGACATTTGGGCTGTTTCCACTTTGTGGCTGTTATGAATAATGCTGCTGTGAACATTCATGCACAAGTTCTTGGGTATGTGTGGATCATAAGTTTCTTCACCAGTCACATCAAAATGCGTCATCTTTAATAATTTGTTGTATACTAAAAGTGTATCAAAGATTCAAGGTGTTTTAGAATCCCACTCCACTGGCCTGAATGGCCATATTTCAGCTATTTCCATATAATCCTGCTCTTGTCAGTTTGTATAAGTAAGCAATGCTCAGTCTCAAGTACAAAAATTGTGTACACTACTCCCTCCTTTTGAGAATCTCTTCTCCCACATACTCTTTGTAGACTTTATAGACTTTGAATTGCTCAAAGTCTAATTCTTTTTCTTTTCTATTTTTTATTTTTGAGACCATGCCTTGCTCTGTTGGCCCAGGATGGAGGGCAGTAGTGCAATCATGGCTCACTGCAGCCTTGACTTCTTGGGCGCAAGCAATCCTCCCACCTTAGCTTCCTGGGTAGCTGAGACTGCAGGTGTGTACCACCACACCTGGCTAATTTTTTATTTTGTGGAGATGGGGGTCTCACTGTGTTGCCGAGGCTGGTTCAAACTCCTGGGCTCAAGCAAGCCTCCCTCCTCAGCATCCCAAAGTGCTGGGATTACAGGTGTGAGCCACTGCACCAAATCAAAGTCCAACTCCTATTCCACTTCTTCTATGAGGTTCCTCAGCTTTTCCAGCTTCTTCTGAATTCCCATAGCAGCATCTGCCCCATTCACTTGGGCATTAGCCACCTGTAGCCTTGGATGGCTTCTTCACCATTTCATGTGTCTGCATCTTATTTCTGCAAACATAGGACTCTAGAGGGCAAGGATCAAGTCTTACCATTCTTTTCTGCCTTCCTTCCCTCAACTCCAACTATGCAAGGGTGGAGAATGAATTAAAAAAGACGTAGCACAATGATACACAATAAGTTAATACCGAATGAGTGAATGAATGCTATAGCTCTATGATATTGATGTTCTCAGTGCATAGTAAGATGGGAATGGTTTGCACCAACCAGTGAGGAAATGACGAGTGTAATTAATTAAACCAGGTGCAGCTCTGAAATTGTGAGGGGCTTATTTAAAAGTTGCTGACTTGTTGGCCTTGCGCGGTGGCTCACGCCTGTAATCCCAGCACTTTGGGAGGCCCAGGTGGGCGGATCACAAGGTCAGAAGATCGAGAGCATCCTGGCTAACACAGTGAAACCCTGTCTCTACTAAAAATAGAAAAAAATTAGCTGGACGTGGTGGCAGGTGCCTGTAGTCCCAGCTACTCTGGAGGCTGAGGCAGGAGAATGGCATGAACCTGGGAGGCGGAGCTTGCAGTGAGCCGAGATCGCGCCACTGCACTCCAGCCCAGACGACAGAGCGAGACTCCGACTCAAAAAACAAAAAAGGGCTGACTTGTCACAGTAAATGCCGAAAGCCATTCTATTAGAAATAATCTTGTCTATGTATCATAGAGTTTCTTTGTTTCTTCTTGTTCTCATTTGCAAGGACATATTCAGATATATTGTCTTGAAAATAGGATTCTTTCAACTTCTTCTCTTTTATTTCCAAGTTCAGATCATAATTTAGCGACTGTATTATTATCAGAGTTATTATGTTTGTGATGGCCATATCCAAAATCTCTGTGACTTTTCAGTCAAGGTTAGTTATTTGAATGAACCCCGCAAACGAACCTTCTCATGTTAATCTCTAAAGCCAAATGGAAACAAACACACAAACAAACAACACATTTCAGGAAATCAGACGCATAAAGGTATAATAATTTGAAACAGAACAAAGATGTTTTAGTTTTTCTCACTCTTGGCAATGAAAATTTCTCTATAAAATCTGCTCTTCAGACATTTCCCCATGGATGACATAAGTAAGCAAATCATCCCAGTTTGTTCTTTATGAGCTGCTTGTGAAACGTTCCTTGGAAATAATTCTGCCTAAATAAAATTACTCTATTAATTCATAGCCTTAATTTTTGTGTGATGTTGAAAAGAACTAAGAAATAGGACGGTCTCTGTTGGTAGTAATAAACCATTCCACCCTGGTTTAGAACGAGGGGCTTGCTGAAGGTTGTAGAGGCAGAGTGTACATTATAGTGAAGCTGCGGTTGTTGCTTCAGGGCCACACTGATAACCCTGGTCACAGTTGCAAGAGGTAGATTGCAGATCCCTTCCACAGGAATGTGTCCTTGTATCCCCATGGTCATTCATGTTAAGATGGGATGCATCTGAGTGACTTCCTTAAGTTCTTACTGTGAAAATATATTGACATATTTGTTCAACAGACAGAATTTGTTGTAAAGACATCTGAGCTTTGTAAATTAATCCTGGATATATCTATTGATGGCCTTCATGTCGGGTGAACACGTTTGTCAGAGTGTTACCAAAGGACTGTTTACAGATGCATTCTTTTCTGAGCATCTAAATGAAAAGTTCACAAGTACCTATGGAATTTCCAACACTGTGCTAGAGATGATAGATCTTAAAAGAGTCATAGAAATAGAAGATATTCCTAGTAGAAAAATTCTTAGAGTGAAATCAGGAGGAGATCTGTGCATTTGAAACCACCAGGAGGGAGCATAGAGTAAGAGGATGGAGCATAGAGTAAGAGGATGGACTTTGTGTTTGCAAAAAGAACTGGACTTACAATGCTTTCTGTTTACTAACTGTTTGGATTTGGACAATTGTGCTCCACACAAATTCTTTCCCTTAATTTTCACAATGACCTTACGATGTAGATACTTTTGTCACACATTTTCTAGGCATAAAAAAATGTCAAGTGATTTGTCCAGGGTCATGCAGCTAGGAGACGAGCCAGGATTTGAACCCAAGTGTCCTACTCTAGACTGTCTTCCTAAAACAGGGAAGGGAGGAGTTGGAGGGCTCGAAAGGAGAGCATGGCAGCCTGAATGAGGAAACAGAACAAGAGAAGGAGTAAACGAGGTACTGGCACACGAGTAAAGATGAGGACCTGCTGGTGTCGGACATGGCCATGGGACCCACACCAGCAGGTATTGGACAGATCCCATAGGCAGGAGGGAGCTTCCTTTGCACTGGAAGAATCCTGAGAACATGTTGGTCTCACATTACTGCCTCCATTTCCTTTTTGAATTCCTACTGATGATGACTGAGCCACTTCATATTCATTTTCTGTGTCAGGATAAAATCGCTCATCTCAGCTCAGTCATCCCTAATTTTCTTAGGTTTATGACAGAAATTGCACCCCTAATACCCCACCTAGTATTCAGTTTCCTCTCCGTAAACATATACCCAGTCTTCTTTTCTCCACAAGTCATTCTCTGACTTATTCATCTATTCATTCAGCCCAGTCTGAACACTTGAAGACCGTGCTAGCAAAACAGTGAGCAAAGAAAGCTAGAAACCGGTTTTCATCCTTCTCACACAATTCCCTGAAATTCACCTCTCTTCCCAGGAATATAAATGTTTCAAATGTTTTTGAGTAACGGTGCCAGAACGTGAATCAATTACATCATAAAACAGGCTTTTAGTTCAGCTGACATTTTTTCCCCTGTCGCAATCCTTTCTCGATGAAGGAATCAGGGCGTTGATTTGCATTCTGGTGCATTCGCTCCTGTTTCCTTCTGGGGCATCCCATTAAGTTCTGGACTAGTTGCTTCTCAGGTCCCGTTATTTGGAGCCTCTAGCGTTATAAGGCATATTATTAGTTTTAAATATACCTCAGTCATATTTACATTTTCTTTGTGCATTCCTTTTAACCATCTGGGAAACAGGATCCATTCTGCCACCCTTCCTGGAGATCACCTCTCTACAGAGGTGGAGTATGGTAAAGCGACAGAGAAAGAGGAGACCCCCAGTAAGAGGGACCTTCGGAGTCTTTTCTAGATTGTGCATGGCTCTGTCTATCTTACAGCTATCAAAGAGTAGTCTGTATTTTGCAGAAATAATAACCCTCAGAATCCTATTTCTAGCTGTCTCTTCAAAATCATTACTCCCCATTGTAGGCTTTCTATGAGCCGTGGACTGTTTCAGGGCTGCTTTGTATGTTATTTATATATCTCATAGGTAGGACATGGCTGATTCCATTCTGAGTGGATGGTTTAGATCATTGTTTACTCTGATTAGGTGGTATTTGTATCACAGTAGTTATTAAATAATATGAATAGTGCCCTTCACTATTCTGAATACCATAGATGGTATATATACATATATCATTTAATTCTCAAAAGAGCAGTTGAGGTAGGTGTTATTATCCCTATTTTACAGTTGAGGAAACTGAGGCATAGAGAAGGTAAATGACACACAGTCTGTGGCAGAATTGATGTTCATACCCAGAGCTTCCAGGCCGTTCGATTATGCCTTGCTACTTTCCAAGCCCTACAAAGCCCTTTCTCAGTTCTCAGTATGCCTAAGGAATTTTTTTGCAGCTTTGTTTACTAGACAAGTTTTCTCAGAAAGCCTCCTTCTCAAAGCCTCCTTGCTCAAAGGAGGTTTAATCAGCTTCCTGGTGCAGAGGACTCCAGCTTCCTCATTAGTCTTTTATGTTAGGAAGAAACAGAGGTGCATCCGTGGCAGAAGCCAACTGCTGCAGTCTGCAGGCATCTTTCAAGCTCCTTTCCTTGAAGCCTGTGGGCTGGCCTCTGCGGTGGGAGCTAAGCTGCGGTGGGAGCTAAGCTTTCTTCCCATGTCTCCCCTTGCCTGGACCTCATCTTATTGCCCTGACTTATGATATATCTCATTCTCTTAAACTATCAGGTTCCATCACTCAAAGGAGCACACTGAAACCTATTCTCCTTGACCTTTCTGATGCCACTGGCTCCTTTAAATTCTTAGCATCCTTAAGAGAAATTGGAAAATGTGGTCATCTGGGGCTGTGTGCTGGCTCTGGAGGGCTTCCTCAGTCAATGCCAGCCATCTAGCACTTCAGTCATCAGAGATCGATTAGAGGGGGAATTGGGTAGGGGAAAGAAGAGGGTGACATTTGGTTATTATTATTATTTTTTTAATTTTTAGAAATTGAAGTGAGATTCACAAACCATGCAATTAACCATTTTAAAATGAACAGTTCAGGCAGGATGCAGTGGCCCATGCTTGTGATCCTAGCACTTTGGGAGGCTGAGGTGGGTGGATCACTTGAGGTCGGTAGTTTAAGACCAGTCTGGCCAACATGGCGAAACCCCATCTCTACTGAAAATACAAAAATTAGCCTGTAGTCCCAGCTACTCGGGAGGCTGAGGCAGGAGAATTGCTTGAACCCAGGTGACGGAGGCTGCAGAGAGGTGAAATTGTGCCACTGCACTCCAGCCTCCAGCCAGGGTGACAGAGCAAGACTCCGTCTCAAAAAAATAAATAACTAAATGAACAATTCAGCGGCATTTAGTACATTTAGAATATTGTCTGACCACCACCTCTATCTAGTTCTGAAGCATTTTCATCACTCCAAAATAAAACTGTGTGCCCATTAAGCAGTTACTGCCCACTCCCTTCTCTTTCTACTCTTGGCAATCACCAATCTGCTTTCTGTTTCTGTAGATTTACTTATTTTGGATATTTCACATAAATGAAATCATACAATATGTGACCTTTTAGTCAGACATTCATGTAGCATAATGTTTCAAGGTTCATCCATGTCAGAGTATGTATTAGTACTTCATTCCTTTTTTATGACTGAATAATATTCCATTTATGGATGGATAGCCCACATTCATCTGCTGATGTGCGTCTAGGTTTGTTCAACCTTTTGGTGATTGTGAATAGTGCTGCTGGGAACATTCATGGACAAGTATTCGTTTGAGTTCCTGTTTTCAATTATTTTGGGGATATACCTAGGAGTCAAGTGGCTGGGTCATATGGTTATTCTCTGTTTAACTTTTTGTGAAACTGCCAAAAGACTTTCCATATGGCCTGAAGCATGGGCCATTAGTTTTGATAGAGATCTTTAGAGCAGGCATCAATGAAGTCAGGGAAGGACATATGACTGTCTCTATAGAAACTCTGGGCATCTTGGAACAAGGCTAAAAATGTATATTAGGATGCCTTTATTGAGAAATAAAAATATGGCTCTGTATGTGTAGGGGCAGAAGTTTTTTTTAATGTCTCCCCAGGTCCGTCTCCCACTAGGATGATGGAAATAACCTCTTCTTTCATCTCTATCTCTCTGCCTTTGTCCCTTTCTTTCCAGTCCTTCTCTTGGGGTGGTTTCCTCTCAGAAGACTATTTTCTATTTTTATTTTATTTTTTATTTATTTATTTTTTGAGATGGAGTCTTGCTCTGTTGCCCAAGCTGGAATGCCATCTCAGCTCACTGCAACCTCCGCCTCCCGGGTTCAAGTGATTATCTTGCCTCAGCCTCCCAAGTAGCTGGGGCTACAGGCGCGTGCCGCCATGCTTGGCTAATTTTTGTATTTTTAGTAGAAACAGGGTTTCTCCATGTTGGCCATGCTGATCTTGAACTCTTGACCTTAAGTGATCCACCGCCTCAGCCTCCCAAAGTGCCAGGATTACAGGTGTGAGCTACCGCCCCTGGCCAGAATACTGTCTCTTTAAAATGCAAATCTGATCATGTTATTTACCTATATGAAACCCTTTAGTAGTCCTCCATGGCCTTCAGAACCCATTGCAGATGCCTTTCCTTGGCACATCAGGACCTTGACATCATGGCCCTTGCTGGGACCTTAGCCTCAGCTTCTCCCTCTTTCTCACAGCCATCCTTGCATGTCAGCCACATCACCTACTTGGTAGGTCCCTGAATGGACCGTGCTCTTTTATACCTTCTTGCCTTTAAATGTGTCCTCTTTTGCCTACCGAACTAACTGTTCCATCTCCTTCAAGGCTTGACTCAACATCATATCCTGCCAGAAGCCTCTCATAATTCCCTAGTCTGAACTTTTGGTACTTTCCTCTGCATTTTAACTCCTTGTTTGCTTCTCTGTATCTTTTACTAGGCTCCGTAAGGGCAGGGATGCTTACTCTGTTTAGTCCATCATGTGTCTGAAATACCTGCAGCCTTGCTTGGCAAAAAGAAGCTCACAAAGTTGTTGTTGACTGAATTGAGTGTCAGTCCTCTTAGGTCAGGATGGCACTTTTCTTTTTTTTTTTTTTTTTTTTGTTACCTATTTATTTTGATACCTATTTGAAAGCAATAGGTGTCATACGTGTTAATTGAATTAAAGTATGGAAGGAAAGAGGAAGGGACAAAGAAGGAGGAAGGCAGGAAGAAAAGGTAGGAGGAGAAGAAGAGGAAAGAAGAAAGCAGGTCAGGCAAAGAAAAAGACCAAAAACCAAAAAAGAGAGCAAGCAGAAAGAGGTAGGGGAATGAATGAAACTGAGAAAGACAGGAAGTAGATACCAATGACACCTACCTTTAAACAAATGTACTATCATTCCATTTATTCTCTAGATCTCATAATTATTACATTAAACTGTGTGCTTGCAGAGTAGAAGGGTGGAGGAGAGAAGCTGGAGAAGTGGAGGGCTTAAATCCCAGGAATGAATGCCTCCCAGTCCCACCTTATTCCACTTACACTCTGTACTGTAGCCAGGGGCAGGGGAACTAGTAGTTTCAAAATCCCCAAGGGTACAGGGCACTTGGCAGGAACTGCTGCTTCCATTACATCTGTCATTTTAGACTTTTTTTTTTTTTTGACAGGATCTCACTCTGTTGCCCAGGCTGGAGTGCAGGGGCGCGATCTTGGCTCACTGCATCCTCGACTTGCTAGGCTCAGGTGATGCTCCCACCTCAGCTTCCTGAGTAGCTGGGACTACAGGCATGCATCACTATGCCTGGCTAATTTTTGTATTTTTTATAGAGACAGGAGTCTCCCTGTGTTGCCCAGGCTGGTCTCAAACTCCTGGGCTCAACCAGTCCACCCTCCTTGGCCTCCAGAGTGTTGGGATTACAGGCATGAACCACTGCACCAGGTCTGGACTGTTTTTAGGACCTTCAGG
The DNA here is from genome assembly GCF_028885625.2 of Pongo pygmaeus. Lineage (NCBI taxonomy): Eukaryota > Metazoa > Chordata > Mammalia > Primates > Hominidae > Pongo > Pongo pygmaeus. The sequence continues at coordinate 51,397,267 of NC_072384.2, read as the reverse complement.
TCAGAGCACAGAAAGGGACATTCAAGACTGAAGTGGAAGTGGCTGTCTTCTGCCTTTTGCTTACCTGTTCCAGGTTATATAATTTGCACCTTTGCTAGTGATGCCACTCACTGCCTTTTGACTGCAGCTAAACTGCAAGGCTCATTTAGGAAATGCTGGCTTTGGGGTAGGAAAGCTTTTTAAATGTAGATCTCTAAGAAAAAAATGACACCCGGTTTGTTCCTAGTTTCTCATGAGAGATTTTAAGGCAACCAATCCAAATGCAATAAATACACTAATGACACTATCATCCATACCCACATTGCCTTATGCATGCCAAAAACTGAAAGCCGCCAAGTGAGTCATTGGCCTCTTGAAGGCCTGAGCTCCTCAGTGGAGCACCAGAATGCCCTCACCTACCTCCGGCAGCCTCAGCCAAGACTCCTCAGTATGCCATTTCTGCACTCTGGTTTGCCTTTTCTTCCCTTTTTAAGCTACTGCTGCTTGTTTTTTATAAACCAGTGACTTACCAGCCAACAAATAGACATTCTCATAATAGTGAGTGAAATCTGATCTTATCTGTCTCTCTGCTGGGCTCCGGGGCAGGTACCTGCAGGAAGTGCTGGGTGGGCTCAGAAGAGGCAAGTGGAACTGGCAGTGTCCATTCCCAAATAGAAGCCTTGCTGCCAGATCCAGAAGACCTCGCAGCTTTTTGCAAATGAAAGAACCTTCTCCCTACCAAGGGAGCCCTGCAGTAAACGTTTCCAGCAGCGCTTTCGAAAAGTGCATAGACATTCTCAGGCCACTTGGGACCTGTTTCTGAAGTTACTTAGTCTATGTGTGATGCGGAATTCCTATAGCAGCAACTCTTAAAGTGTGGTCCACAGGCCACTCTGCAGTAGAATCCCGCCCCCCACTCCCCCCGCCCAGGGAAACTGGTTAGAAATGCAGTTTCTAGAACTCCACTCAGAATCCACTAGGGGCAGCAGGGAGCAGTATACTTAATAAGTACCCCACGTGATTCTTCTTTGCCCCCTAAGTTCCAGAACCACTGTTGTGCAGGTTTACAGAACAGCAGATCTTGAAAGGCAAGCAAGCCCTGGACATCTTCTGTTTCCATCTTCTGTTGCCTGCGTAGCCCCATCCCTATTGTTTCACCTGGGTGACCCTGTATTACAGGATGACACTACCAACCATGAAGTGCCTTCTGCAGGTTGTGGAGGGCTCTCCTTCTGGAGATCTGGTTTAATCCATTCTTTTCATGGGGTTGCTTTTTCTGAGGACCGCTCTTTTTTTTCACATTGACCATACACAGAATGTTTTTCATCCGGTGTCTCTCCTTAGGGGATTGGACTGAAATCAAATTTCAGGCTGTGAGCACATGTCACACCAGGATTTATGGCACAGGACACCAGAATTTGGTCAGATTTTGTTTTCTAAAGGACTCAGAATCACCGTCCTTCAGAGTCATAATATTCCTTCCATAAGGATCTATTGAAGAGATTGATGAAATTGTATTGATGAAATTTCATCACTGAAATTTATATGAAATTTGATGATATTGTAAGAGAGAAACAGCTTATATCCCTGGGACGGTGTTTTCTTTTTTCTTTCTCTCCTCCCCATGGGACATGCTGGCCCCACTTTCCACCCCATTGTGCCAGGTGCCTCGTGCCCTGCTGGAGCCCTGGCGTGCTCAGGATACACCCTGAAGCTCTGATCTTTCTCTGCTGGTTGTCCATCAGAATGTATCTGTCATGTGGCTCACGTTCTCAGAATTTTGCTAAATTGATGATCTCATTATATATTGTTAAGGAATGCTAATGGTTTAAAGTGCATCCAACAGCCAGCCTTCTGATAACATTTGCATCTCAGTAACAACCTTTAGTGGAGTGAGTAATGTAGGATTTTGAGGCCCCTTAGGGTGACTAGCCATCAGGGTTTGCCTGGGACTGTCCTGTGTCTGGGAAACACTGAAGTCCCAGGCAAACCAGGAAGGTTGGTCACTGAAGCCTCATTGGGAGCCTGGTTTTTTTTTTTTTTTTTTTTTTTGGTTGTTTGTTTGTTTTTTTGTTTGTTTTTTGAGACAGAGTTTTACTCTTGTCACCCAGGCTGGAGTGCAATGGCGCGATCTTGGCTCACTGCAACCTCCGCCTCCCAGGTTCAAGTGATTCTCCTGCCTCAGCCTCCTGAGTAGCTGGGATTACAGCCACCCACCACCATGCCCGGCTAATTTTTGTATTTTTAGTAGAGACAGGGTTTTGCCATGTTGGCCAGGCTGGTCTTGAACTCCTGACCTCATGTGATCTACCCGCCTTGGCCTCCCAAAGTGCTGGGATTACAGCCGTGAGCCACCACACCTGGCCTTGGGAACATTTTATTATAATAATAATAATAACAACAACAATAGCAGCAGCAGCAGTAGTAATAATAATAGCTAACATTAATGTAGTGCTTTGTGCCAGTGCTGTTCTAACTTCTTTGTATATACACACACGCACACACACACGTCTTTTTTTTTTTTTTTTTTTAAAAAAAAAAGACAGGGTCATCTTGCTCCATCACACTGGCTGAAGTGCAATAATCTTAGCTCACTGCAGCCTTGAACTCCTGGGCTCAGCTCCCGCCTCCTAAGTAGCTAGGACCACAGGCGTGTACTATTGCTACTTTACATATATTAACTCATTTGTTCTTAACAACCCTATGGGCTGTGTACTAACATTGTCACCATTTTAAATTTAAATTTAAATTTATTTATTTGAAACAGGGTCTCACTCTGTCGCCTAGGCTGGAGTGCGGTGGTGCAATCACAGCTCACTGGAGCCTCTACTTCTGGGGACCAGGTGATCCTCCCACCTCAGCCTCCTGAGTAGCTATGACTATGGCACACACCACCACACCCAGCTAATCTTTATAATTTATGTAGAGACAAGGTTTCACCACCTTGAACTCCTGGGCTCAATCAGTCCTCCTGCCTCAGCCTCTCAAAGTGCTGGGATTACAGGCATGAGCCATCATGCCCAGCCTGTCCCCATCGTTGAGATGAGGAAACAGACACAGAGACACCCCTGGTCAAGTGCAGGCAGGAGAGGAGGATTTCTGGAATTTCTAAAGTTGGCACGAGTCTGCTTGTTCTACCTGTGTGTAAGGCTGCTGTGCAAGAGGTAGTCCTGGGATAAAACTATCTTCAAAACCCGAGTATTTTCCACTATCCCAGATAGCTTTCCTTTTGATGAACTTTTTGTTTGTTTGGAAATCATTTTAACAAACAAATACATTGAGACACGCAGTGTCTCAGTCACTTATTGGGACTAAGTTCAATATTTGCTGGAAGTTCTACTGAGAACAGAGAAACCCAGACTGCAGGCAAAGCTTACACTCCTACCCCATCTCCTGTGAATAGCTAATGAGGAAATCCTGACATCTTATGTTATGTTATGTATTATGCCATTTTCTTGCTGTTCCTATTAATATTGACCCAATCTAGACCCTATTGTCTCACAACTGGATTACTGCCACAGCCTCATTTTTGACTTCCTGGGTTCTAGTCCTTCTCCTTCTCTTCTTTCCAAGAAGACAGTTTCTGCTAGAACTGTCTTCAGTTGTAACTTTTTTTGTTGTTGAAACAGAGTCATGCTCTGTCATCCAGACTGGAGTGCAGTGGCAGGATCTTAGCTCACTGCAACCTCTGCATCCTGGGTTCAAGGGATTCTTCTGCCTCACCCTCCTGAGTATCTGGGATTATAGGCGTGTGCCACCACACCTGGCTAATTTTTATATTTTAAGTTGAGATGGAGTTTCGCCATGTTGGCCAGGCTGGTCTCGAACTCCTGACCTCAGGTGATCCGCCTGCCTTGTCCTCCTCAAGTGCTGGGATTATAGGTGTAAGCCACCATGCCCGGCCTTCAGTTGTAACTTTTATCATTGTCTCTCTCCTGTTTAATACCTATACTCTCTTTTTCTTCCAGATCAGACCCAAATAACTCAAGACTAATTTTTTCTGTCTACTATATTCTCCTGTATTTCTCATCATAGGAGCTCAGCACTGAAAAGGACCTTAGAAAGTACAATCCCAGGCCGGATGTGGTAGCTTATGCCTGTAATCCCAGCGCTTTGGGAGGCTGAGGTGGGAGGATCACTTGAGGCCAGGAATTTGAGACAAGCCTGGGCAACAAAGCAAAATTCCATCTCTACAAAAAAAGTTAAAAACAAAATTAGCCAGATGTGGTGGCACGTGCTTGTTGTCTCATCTCAGCTACTCGGGAGACTGAGGCAGGAGGATAACTTGAGTCCAGGTGTTCGAAGCTGTAGTGAGCTGTGGTCACTCCATTGCACCCAGCCTGGGCAACAGAACAAGACCCTTTCTCTAAAAGAAAAAAAAAAAGAAAGAAAGTATAATCCTGTATCCGATAATCAGTGTTCCACATAAACCATCATTCAAGGGCAATTTTTAACACCTCCAATGACAGGCAACTTATGGAAACACGTTTCATTTACACATTTTGTCAGAAAGTTCTTTCTTGAATGTAGGTAAAATTGGAGTTTCTATAATAATTGTTCATCAGCCTTTGTTCTGTCCTTTTTTCATCTGCCAGCCTCTGAATATTTGCACATGGCTATCATGTTATCTTCTCCAAATGATACATAATCAGTTTCTTCAAATGATCATCAGAAATCCTTTACCCTCCTGGCTGTTTTCTGGAGGCTTTCCCAGTTGATGGGGCTCCTCCTAATATGAGGCACCCAGAACTGGACTAACCCCTTATTAGCCTTTGGAAGTGGGATGACATGATTAATATTAGTTAATTAAAACCACATTCCCTTTCAATGAATATTTGTACTGCTTTTAAGCCATGCCTTTCATGACTGTACTTGGATAGTTTTTTTTTTCTTCCAGAAATAAGTACATTAATCTGTACTTACTCCATCTTATCCAATCTGGCCAACATTTTAGCCAGAAGACCTCTTTATAGATTTTCCATCTGTCATCTTATGTGTGAGTTCTCTTCCAGTGTCATGGTCAACCCTAAATTTGATCATGGATTCCATTTATGTTTTCAGCAAAGCTTGTGATAATGACAATTTGGGCAGGACACATTTCAGAACCAGCAGCACTATTGGGGGAACCCTCCCCCAATATTTCAACATAGGTTCTTTCTATTTTCCATAAGTGTTGGCTGGCTGAGAAATAAAGAGAAAGAGTATAAGGAGAGGAATTTTACAGCTGGGCCGCCGGAGGTGACATCACATATCAGTAGGACCGTGATGCCCACCTGAGCCTCAAACCAGCAAGTTTTTTTATTAAGGGTTTCAAAAGGGGAGGGGGTGTAATAACAGAGAGTAGGTACAAAGATCACATGCTTCAAAGGGCAAAAAGCAGAACAAAGATCACATGCTTCTGAGGGAACAGGACAAAGGGCAAAAGCAGAACTACTGATAAGGGTCCAACAAAGATCACAAGGCAAAGGGAAAAAGCAGAACTACTGATAAGGGTCTATGTTCAGCGGTGCACATATTGTCTTGATAAACATGTTAAACAACAGAAAATGGGATTCGAGAGCAGAGAACCAGTCTGACCACAAATTTACCAGGGCGGAGTTTTCCCCACCCTAATAAGCCCGAGAGTACTGCAGGAGATCAGGGCATATCTCAGTCCTTATCTCAACCGCATAGGACAGACATTCCCAGAGCGGCCGTTTATAGACCTCCCCCCAGGAATGCATTCCTTTCCCATGGTATTAATATTAATATTCCTTGCTAGGAAAATAATTTAGCAATATCGTCCTTACTTGCATGTCTGTTTATAGGCTCTCTACAAGAAGAAAAATATGGCTCTTTTTGCTGGACTCTGCAGGCAGTCAGACCTTATGGTTGTCTTCCCTTGTTCCCTAAAAATTGCTGTTATTTTGTTCTTTTTCAAGGTGCACTGATTTCATATTGTTCAAACACACATGTTTTACAATCAATTTGTACAGTTAACACAATTATCACAGTGGTCCTGAGGTGACGTACATCCTCAGCTTACGAAGATAACAGGATTAGGAGATTAAAGTAAGACAGGCATAAGAAATTATAAAAGTATTATGTGGGAACTGATAAATGTCCATATTAAAATGAAATCTTCACAATTTATGTTCCTCTGCCATGGCTCCAGCCATTCCCTCCATTTGGGGTCCCTGACTTCCCGCAACACAGCACGGTTCTAGATAACTATGGATCTAGATCTATCTAGATCCTCCTAGACAGCCTGGTATTTGTTACAGTGGTAGGCATCCTGTGATTGTTCAGGCACTGGAGAATCTATCTGTTCACACAGTTTGTGTTTTACCATCGTGCGAATGACTCTGTTAAATGTCTTGATGAGTTCTAGATAGCATTTCTTATAGCTGACTTAGAAAAGAAGAGCATTGAAATCATGGTGGAGTCCTTGCTGCCTAGCCTCCACTCCATGTTAGGGTCACTTTGGGGCTTTTTTTCATCCTTTCTGTCTAAAGGCTCTCTTTTTTTCATTTTTTATTTACAATCATAGTATTATCTTCCATGGCCAGAACAGCTGTATCTCCTTCAAGAAGCCGGCACTCACTCCTTTCCATGAATTCTAGGCATTAATTTTTGGTACATAACACAATTTAGCACATAACCTTAAGGTGCTTTGTATTGTTTGTACATTACTTGGTATTATGTATATGTCCAGGATGAAATGCACACTTGGTAAATACCTGTTGGATGAATGAAGGTAAGTCTTATCATCTTAATCAGACCATAGCAATAAGATTCTTGAGGGGAGATGCTAGTTTTACAATTCTTTTTTTTCCCCTTTTTAAAAATGGAGACGAAGTTGGGCATGGTGGCTCATGCCTGTAATCCCAGCACTTTGGGAGGCTGAGGTGGGCGGATCACCTGAGGTCAGGAGTTCAAGACCAGCCTGGTCAACATGGTGAAACCCTGTCTTTACTAAAAATACAAAAATTAGCCAGGCATGGTGGCAGGCACCTGTAATCCCAGCTACTCGGGATGCTGAGGCAAGAGAATTACTTTACCCAGGAGGCTGAAGTTGCAGTGAGCCAAGATCACGCCATTACATTTCAGCCTGGGCGACAGAGCGAGACTCCAGCTGAAAAAAAAAAAAAATTAACTGTTTTCAACTGAACAATTCAGTGCTTATAATTTAAACTTTTGCACAATGCATGACAACTGGACATACAGAAGATGCTCAAATAGGCATTTGCTAACAATTACCTGATGGTTCCTCCATAGCATGCTGTGACTAATTAGTAACTAATAACTAATTACCTCGAACCTTTGAAATGGATTTATAAACATAGCCAGTTTTTTACTTTTAGAAACTCTAAGTTGTAGACTCTAGGAAGCCTTATTCTGAAAGTATTAGACACTCCCATGCCATAGAGACAGAGAGTTCTTCTGGATGAAGAAGTAGCACTTAGAAGGTATATTCCCATTTACTACCTGCAAGGAAATGTCAAAAATGAACCCAGCCAGACCAGGACTGAGTTGGACAAGAGATACTCCGTTTCGGCTGTTTTCCTGGTCTTATTTGGACAACCTAAAAGAAGAGCACTATAGCCCTGGTGACAATATATTCATGCATCTCTATTCCAAGATCCTTTATAATCATACCACCATTTGGCAAAGATATTTTTGCCCACCATAGACAGTTAATATCACATAACCCTCCCTTGTATTCCTTAATGCCTTATAGTTGACAGAAGATCTTCACCTCAAAGATTATGCCCATTTTATACATGAAGAAATTGAAGTTCCGATAGGACGAATTTCTTGCCCAGAGCCCAACTGTTAGTATATGTTGAACCTGAGACTTAAATTCAATCCTGAACCTCCCAAGTCTTTGGATGTCCTGATGAAACTACTAGCACTCAGATGTGCCGAAGCCATAAGGGGTCAGAAATATGGCTTCCTACTCCAGAATGCTATTTTGGAGAAGCAGTTTTAGCAACAATTTTCTATTTCCTCAACACTTAACCCTTTCCTGCCTTTTTACCTTGGCTCATGTCATTTCTCTCTTCTGGTACCACTTATCCATTTTCTGTATAAATCCTACTGAAGTTCAGAGGTTCCTCTTTGGGGGAGATTCTAGAAATTCAAGAAGGCTCCATGTCATGCTGTTTGGTTTGAAGTTAGCACCTTGTACCTCATGTCTCCAGTATATAGAGTAAGGACTCAGAACATGATCTGTTTATAAATGTTACATTAACTAGAAAGAGCCATACCTCTTAGGAAAACTTGATTCCATTATTATTAATATGCTTTTTGCTTGTGCACATATATTTATGTTAACACTTGCCAATCATGTAGATAAACTAAGAATCATTATTTGGGCAAATTTTATTAGGCTGGAACAACTTTTTTAGATTGATTTCAAAACTAACGAGTAAAATTTAGAAATTAGGCAGATTTTTGGATGTAAAATTTTATATACTTCTCAGCCAGGCTCTTATAAAAGCCAAAGAGGCTAGGTTTTTTTTTTTCTTTAAGAAATATGAAATAATTTTTTTTCCATATTTGTTTCTTAATTCCTTCTATTTGTACGGCTTTTGTTTTTGCTTTCCCAAGAACTTTCATAACAGGGTGACTTTCACCTTTGTCTAGACTAATCAGTTTTTTGGGTAGTGTCGGGTGCTAGTAAATAAGTGCCTTGGGTCACTGCAAAGAGAGGGGTATTCACATGGAGCAGTTTGGAAGGCACTCAGCAAATTGTTGGGTCGTGGGTAGTCACTTTGGTGGGCTCATTCCAGCATGCAGTGCCCGTAACTATGGGTGCAAGTTCCTTACCTGCCAGAGAGAAGAGCACAGCCCAGAGACAGAGGGAGATTACAGAAATGGTCATGGGTGATGTCTTGTCTGGAGACTTCCAGACCTTGTCTTTTAAGGAAAGTCCTTGGCCATTTTCATTTATTTTGCATGGACCCTCAGGTCTGATCCCCTTGTCTGGGGCCTCCTGAAAACCTCCTCCAAGGTCAGGCCTTGTTTCACCTCCAATTCTCCCAACCCTCAACGGTAGGTGACTGTCCTCTGCTTTGCTCTTTGAACATCTTCCTGTTGAATCTCAAGGGCACTTTCTTCTCTCAACCAAACCCACTGCTTTAAAACAAGCATTTTGGCTTTCAGAGCTGTTGTTCGTGGTGAACAAAAACACATGGTGTATAAAAACACATCATTTTGGAAGTCAAAACTGAGGGTAGACTCTTTTCTTCTCCCTGCCTTCCTGCTTTTTGGATGCCAGTAATAATTCCTCTTGAGGCACTGTGGGTGCTGCTGACTGAGGAGGAGTGTCTCCAACAAAGAAGGGCAAAAAAGAAAAGCCAAAAGGTTAATGTCTTGCAACAATATCCACTAGCTTTTTTTGATTCTCATAGGAGTACACAGGGAAGGTATTATATCTACAGATAGAGAAAGGAGTTGTGAGATCTGACAGAGGTCCCAGAGCCAACGTGGCAGAGCTGATAGAACTTAAAATTCCTGATTCCCAATCCATCTCTCCTTTCAACAGAAATACATGCCAGTTGGAATCCTTGAACCTTTCCATTGTATTTACCACAAAATCAGACATCTGATGCTGTGTTTGCAACTATGTTACCATCCCTTACCGCCATGCTCCAAAGACAAGAGAATTGCTGATTATTCTTATTTTTGCGTATTGGGGGTAGGAGGGTCAGTGAGGAGACGAAGAATAGCAGTTCAGCCTTTCTCATATTTCAAATGACTCGCTGGTGTTTTAAAAAAATCTTGTATTCTTAATGACATTCTGACATCCAGGTAAAACTTTGAAATGACACGAAAGGTCTTACTTACAGAAATCCAGCCTAGGTGAAAGTAGAAATGAATGAATTTCCAAGCACCAATGATACCCTGTGCTCATCTGTGTGCAAGTGGAGCAGGGTCCATTCCTTCCTTGCACCACCTCTACACCCAGATACAACACTACTCTGGAAAGACACAGATGGGCAATTGAAACTTTGGTTGGGGAGGGTGTCATATAACTTGTCAGAGGCTAAGTAAATAGGTCCAAGATTTCACAATGTTCTATTTCATATTCATTCTAAATAGCAGATGTAAATAGCTATATTCCCATGTCTGCTGGACAAAGTTGACATGGTTGGCCAGGTGGCTTTATTAGCACATTACACTTTGAGAGAAGACCTCTGGCAAGATTTTTACTCTCCTTATTAACTAACAGTTGCTGAGAATGTGCTACAGTTTCTTTAAGTCAAAAGCAGTGTGTTTATTATTCACCATTTCTGGTACATGAAAGACTCAGGGGACATGATAGGTGTCTTCAGCTCTTTGAATAATTGTCATGTGTTAAGGGTGTCTAGCTTATTATGTGGGAACTCAAGATATTGGGTTAGGACCAATGGATAGAAGTCTTAAGGAGGCAGATTTTTGTAAAATATAAGAATAAAATTTCAGAACGTTCTGAAAATGGAATGGGTGGGTTCCTCAGCCCTGCAGATGTTCCAGCAAAAGCTGGAAGACCACTTGGCATTTATTATGTAGATGGAATTCAGTTCTTTAATTGGCAGATGAACTAGATGCTCTCTAAAGTGCCCTCTAACCTTGAAATTAGTGATCATGTGTGCCAATTAGAAGTCAGACTTTGGAATTTGACCATTACATTGGTGGCCATTTAGCAGCCATCAAATATGGCACCATGACATGAGATTTCATTGTTCCATTGCAAATCTGCAAGTCACCACTTATCCACTGTCTACAGAAATGGGGAGCATGAATGACCCCCAGCAGAACATTCCCCAGATTGTAGATGTAGATATGATGCACAGGTTCCTTAGAAACCTTGCCAGTTTTTTCTGATTTCTGAGCTGGTACCATTCCAGAATATCCTGTTTATCCATAACATGCAAAAGCACATGTCAAATGTAAGTAAACTGAGAAGGGCTTCCTTCTTTTTGGGAGGCCTTGGCATCTCAGATCCCTCCCTTTATCTCCAGGTAGCCAGGAGGTAATCTCTGAGTTAATAGCTGAAAAAAAGGTTAATATAATGCCTCTCCCAGAGTTCTTTGCATTTTCATAGTGTAAGGCAGCATTAAATGAAACTCTGACACTTAGAATACTTCACCAATGGTAGAGCTTGACCTTGGGACTGGCAGAAGATGGAGAGGGGGATTGGAAAGGAGAAGAGCCTTCCTGGCATATAGTTATTACACCCAGCCACTTACAAGGCCTGCTTGGATAGGAATTCATTGAAATGTGTTAATTTCAGTGGTTTCCAATGAGAAAACAATGAATATGGAGTGGTACTTATTTGTTACTGAAACTGGGTTGAAATGTAATTTGTGCCTTTTCCATGACTACTGAATGTCTCCTCTGAGAAGGCCTCTCTGAGTCCTACAAAGAAAACTTATTCAGTGAGACGTATAAAGATACCAAATACATTCTCATGTAATAGCCACCATAAATCAACTAAAGCATCTTCAATGATTTATGCTTTGAGAGCCCAGAGAGCATTTATAATCTTGAAACATAGGAGGGTTTTTCAAAGTTTGTAGTGGCAGTTCTGGTTCATGTTAGACAGAATCATAATGGTCTGCAGGGAGAGAATCTCATTTTTACTGATGATGTAATAGGCATTTTGTTTTCCTAATGCGAGGTGGTCCGGGCCCTAGGGCATTCCCAACCACGTATTACTGGGAGAGAAAGATGAGGAGGAGGCTTTCACCTTTGCAGACCTGCTCCTGCAAGGCTACCTTTTATCCCTGAAGGAAGCAGGTGATATGCAAATGACCAAGGAATTAAATACCACAGGACATCTGAGGCACAGAACACGTTCATACACAGAGCTGAAATTAAACGACATGATTCATTTTCAGCAATCATTTTCACAACATGACACAGCCTTTTACTATTCCTTGTAGGGTGGGAACCATTTACGCAAAGTTATTTGTACAAAATTTCTTTGGAGGTCTGACTACCATTTCATGCTTCTTTGGCCAAGGTCTTTGACTGAGATTCCCTAAAGAAGTGGCAAAGGAGCAGAATGTGCTATGATCTCTGAATGTTCCTGGGAGCCTAAACATGACTTTTCCTTGCAAGAAAGTTACAGTTCTCTGTGTAATAAACAGAGTTGGCTGCTCCCCAGAATTCTCCAGTCAAGGATTACTATCTGTGAGCTGTTTGAACTTCTGCTCCTTGGGAAATTAAGGTGGGCTTTCTGGCACTCTGCATTCTGCAAAAGCTGTTTACATTTCTGTTTCAAACAGCATAAAAAAATCCATGAATTGCACTTTACAACTTAAATTTGTTACAGACTGAGTTGCTTAGTTGACCAAATCTTGGGAATCTTCAAGTTGATATAGTTTTGTTTGTTAGTTTTGTTTTTGACAGCTGGTTTAAGACTTCCTTCATTCACCAGCACCTGAAAACTAAATCTATACTAGTTTGGGAATTTGAAAACTGGGTAGATTCAGTTATAAGGAAAATTATAACAAAAGGATTTAGTCTTTCGGAAAGCAGTCCAGATCTCCTTTGTCTAGGCATTTCATATTCCTTGAAGGGAAAGCTTTTTGAAAAGTTGATACTTCAGTTGAATAAAAGAACACATCCTATCTTGAAGAATATCTAATAGCCTTATCAATGCTATTTCTTCAAATGTTATCAGAAGTTTCATGTTTATATTGACATCGCATGTTTTGATAATTTGTAGTAGAATGTAAACACAGAATAACTTGAATTTTCTTGAGTGAGTTCAGCATCTGCATTCAAGTAAAGTGGATTTCCATCCGCATATGGATTTGTCTGTAACTACTGTCATGATTGTTTCTAAAAGTTTAGTTATAGTAACACAGCGTGCTTCGCTAGGTTCAGATAATCAGGTTGTATTTAGGCTGTTCTTGTGTTAAAAATAGGAAAGACTACACAGGCTAAAAATCAAAGCCTAAATTTCACATATTCAGAGACAACATGATAATTTCCATTAATTCGGCCTCATGCTAAGGGCTTTGATGCATTGTCTCACTTTTACTCAAGAAATCCTTTGTGGTATGTAAGTGTAATAGGAGTTGCCTTGTTGTGAATGAAGAAACTGAGGCTTAGAAAATTAGTCAGATATCCAAAGGCAAAGTTAATAAGTAGCAGTCAAGGATTTAAATCAAGGTCTCTGATTCCAAAACCTGTCACTCTTCAGTTTAAGAAGCTTCCTTCCATCTGCACAAGAAAGCCTTGTTTCAAGCTATATAATACTATGCAAATGAGTCATTGTTTTGAAGTAGTAATGGTTCTAAGAGTTCTACCTTAGTTAATCAGCCAATCAACAGGCATTTATTTTTCACTTACTTGTGATGTTCCAGGTGAGTTCTAGGAAGGTACACAGATCTCTGTATTAACTATACAAAGGAAAGCATCACTGCTACCTTTACTTAGAAAGCGTGGAGCAAATATGTGTGGCATATTCATAGTGGATGTGTGTGTTTAGTCATAACATGAATTAATCAACAGTTAATCAATGCATATGATTGAATTTCTATATGGAATGTGGATCATAGAAATGGTAAATAAAGATTTTTTCTTTTTTTTGAGATGGAGTCTTGCTCTGTTGCCAGGCTGGAGTGCAGTGGTGCGATCTCAGCTTACTGCAACCTCCGCCTCCCAGGTTCAAGCAGTTCTCTTGCCTTAGCCTCCCAAGTAGCTGGGACTACAGGTGTGTACCACCATGCCCAGCTAATTTGTGTATTTTTAGTAGAGACAGGGTTTCACCATGTTGGCCAGGATGGTCTCTGTCTCTTGATCTCGTGATCCGCCCACCTCGGCCTCCCAAAGTGCCGGGATTACAGGCATGAGCCACCGTGCCCAGCCATAAATAAGAATTTTAACTGAGTCTCACATCTGTCATTCTTCAGTTCTGGACTTTAGCTGAGTTACTTATGTCTTTGAACCTTTGTAAAGTGGAATGAGACAAACGAGACAATGCTGTTAAGCACCTAGAACAGTATCTGGTAGTTGGTTGGCTGAAAAATAAAGCACTCTGCCATACTTTGCCCACTTCACCTGTGTATCCAACTGGATGTGTATCTGTCTGTAGGCATAGCCTCCCCTGGACTCTCACTGGCCTCTAAATCTGACCAAGCGGCAACATTCGCTTCCTTGGACATTTTTACATTTCCCAAGTTTACAAAGTTTACATGACATAGGAAGAGAGCAGAATAGTCTTGGTTTCACATAGGTAACACTCCCTTTCCCTTTTGTCCCCTGTGATCACACTGGTGGAGACAGTGACCTCAAGTTCTTATTATTCAACCTACAAAGCAGCTAGCTGGTCTTTCCCTCAGGGCCAGAAAACTTTTCTGTCTGCATTTTGCAAACTTTATATAGTTCAGCTATTCCTTCCTTCTCAGGCACCTTATAACTCTCTTCAGAGTAGGACAGGAGTGTCATCAGGGTGTTGTCCTCCTCAGGCTTCTGATTCTATAGCCATGAGACTGCAGATTTCATATGCCAAGCAGCTCCTGCTTTAATGAATTTGATCACTGAAATTTTATATATTGAGTTGCTTTGTCTTAGGAATAGCTGCCTTAGAAAATCTTATCCATCATTTTAAAAATTGCTTCAATAGTTTCTTTAATGTGACCCTACAATTTTTTTAAAACCCTCAAAATATATAGAGTTTGATATCAAGTGCCAGTACAAATTGATTAAAGAATGAAAATATTGCAAAACTATGCTTTACTGACCATGGCACCACCTTCTGGGTCTGTGAGGGGGAGCCTGAGTAGAAGTAGTAGGGTCTGGTGGTTCACACAGAAGACTTGATGTTGCTCAGACCCAGCTTTGAGTCCAGGCTTCTAGTTGTGTGATCTTGGGTACATTGCTTGGTCTTTTTGAGCCACAGTTTTTCTATCTGTCACAAGAGGGATGACAGTTACAATAAAACCAACACCCATGAGGGTTGTGGTGAGGCGTATATAAAGCATGTACAGCTCAATGTTGATTATTTAGTAAATAATCAAAATACTAGCTCATTATAAAGTGAGACATGGTCAGGATGCCTTACTGTCTTTTGAAGAGATAGCATGTATCCACAGAACAAGCAGAGAATATCCTGTTAATAACATGCTAAATTATGTAAAATATCTAATAAGGCCAACATCGAGACACTGAGATTTCTAGTTTACCTTATTGGATACTATTAGTTTGGTGTAAAAGTAATTACGGTTTTTGCTTTTTTTTTGTTTTTAATGGCAAAAACCGCAATTACTTTTGCACCAACCTAATATATCAGTTTCTTCGAGCTGCCATAACAAAGTACCACCAACTGGGTGGTTTTGAAAACAGAAGTTTAGTGTCTCACAGTTCTGAAAGCTACAAGTCCAAAATCAAGGTGTTGGCAGGGCCATGTTCCTTCTAAAGCCTGCAAGGGAAGGAGCCTGCCTTTGTTCTTAGAGCTTCTCATAGCCCAGGTATTCTTGGCTTGTGGCAGCATAATGTTGTTCTTTCTGTGCCTCTTTACATTCTCTTCCCTCTAGTGTCTGTCCCTGTGTCCAAATTCCTTAACCCCCCACCTTTTTTTTTTTTTTTTTTTAGATCCAGTCTCTGTTGCCCAGGCTGGAGTGCAATGGCACAATCTCAGCTCACTGCAACCTCCGCCTCCCAGGTTCAAGCGATTCTTGTGCCTCAACTTCCCAAGTAGCTGAAATTACAGTTGCACACCACCACGCTAATTTTTGTATTTTTAGTAGAGACAGTTTTGTCATGTTGGCCAGGCGGGTCAAATTTCCCCTTTTAATAGACACCAATACTGGTTTAGAGCCCACCCCAATGACTGCATTTCAACACTGATTATCTTTATAGGGACCCTGTTTCCAAATCAGATCACATCTGAGATACTGGAGGTTAGGACTTCAACATATCTTTTTCAGGGGACATAATTCAACTCATATCAGATATGTGTTCTGTAGCATTGTCTATAACCTTGAGCTCCACTGGTGAAGTTCCTTCCCTCTTGTGGGGTATATCAACTGCTATTAACTGGATATTTCAGAGTTTATGGGTCATGTTTCATCTGTAGCCTTCAGATCTGGTAAAAATTTGTCATCCTGGCACAGATTCTTTCTTCCAAGATGTGTTACTTTCTCAGTGGCCCATTTTACTGAGTTCCCCCACTCTTATTTTATAATTTTTAATTTTAGTTATATTTTAAAATATATATTTTATTACAATTTATAAAAATTATTTAAAATGTTTTTATATTTTATGTGCTTATTGTAACAACTCAGTGATATATAAAAGCAAAAGTTAGCCATCTCTCCCTAGCTTCCTTCCATTTTTATCTTCTCCAATATTAAAGTAAACATTAACAGCCTGATGTCTCTCCTGTATGTTTCTTCATGCTCAATCATGTGCAAATACCTCTTGTCATATTTTTGGTTGTTTATTTTTACAGAAAATGGTATTGTGTCATATTCATACTTGCTTGCTTCCACGTCAATAGAGGGAGAGTTATCTCTCTTTTTAATAGTTGCATAATATACTGATATACTATAGTTTTTTAGTCGTTCACTTACTAACAGAAATTTAGATTGCCATCTTTCCATTTTGAGCTGTGTGAAATGTTGAGAAGAGGTAGAACTCATCTTTTTTGTTTGCTTACTGTGCAACTTGAACAATATTATTTTTAAAGAAAAAAAATCCTGAAATGTCAGTTCTTAACAGTTACAGGAATATCTAGAAGGATTTCTTAGAGCGATGAAAGAGGTCACTCCCCCATTGCCACGTGGTTGCCTTATGCCTTCATAAAAATGACAGAGAGTTCCTGGGACCGAGGGGGAGCTTCCAAATGTGCTTTGGGAGCTTCTTTGAGCCTGTAATTTAATGATGTCTGAATGTCATGAATTTGGTGTTGCCATGTTCCTTTTGTGAACCTGAAAGTAAGCCTTTATGTGTTACATACTACACATGGTGTTGCCAACTAGACTGGATAAGCAGGCCATTCAGGAAAAATAATTAGAACACAGTAAACAGACCCTGGATTTTAAAGCTAAGCTTAACTGAATGTTGCTTGCCACTTTAGGGCAACTTTGGGGCTTAGTTTGTCTATAGAAATATCAGTAATAGGCTTCCAGATACTGTATTCCAGTCACTA
The DNA here is from genome assembly GCF_028885625.2 of Pongo pygmaeus. NCBI lineage: Eukaryota > Metazoa > Chordata > Mammalia > Primates > Hominidae > Pongo > Pongo pygmaeus. The sequence goes on along the minus strand of NC_072384.2, from coordinate 51,380,157 downwards.
GTTAGCATTACTCATATAAACTGGTTCTATTTTTGGAGCAAGCATAGGACAGATTCCTTAGCAATTCTTGATCAATAGCCAGCTGGTATACTGCAGTGACCTGGGATAACCTGAGAATTCAACCACAGGAAATGGGTTTATAGGTTTATATATTTTAACTGATGAAACAGAAAATGGGGGAAGAGGGAGTATGCCTTACTTAGATATGTACTGGCATGTTTTGTATTTTCTACTTTTTAAAAGATCATGATAAAAACAAACTTCAAATAGTATAGAAGGATATGAATGATCAAGTAAAGATCTAGAGTCCCATAATTCTAATTCCCATAAGTAGTTGATAACAACCACTTCCTATCTTCATGATGTATTAAGTGGGCAAATGTATGTTGTAGAATATTATAGAGTATTATGCTACATATATTACATAATGAACTATATGTAAATATTACATATATACTGTATGTAAATATATGCATGTACATATACATAGATATGTAAAAATAAATGGGTTTAAAAAATAAAGGAGTAGAGAGTGTTCTGGAACTTTTCCTTTTCACTAAACAATATCACCTTTAACCCATTTCCATATCAGTACTTCTAGATCTACCCCATTCTTATCAAATTCTGCCTAGCAATCCTCTGCTGGGTTGTGTCATAATATTTGTTTCACCAGTCCCCTACTAATGAGCACGTATGCAGTTCTCAGTGCTTTGCAATTACAACCAATATTGCAGATAACATCCTTACACAACTATCTTTGTGCAGTCATGTGTATTAAATTTTATATTGACAAATTCATTCATGATTTTTATGACTTCAAGGATTTGGATCATGCTTTATTATTCCCCATATCAAAAAAATTTAAAGTTTTATATACTTTATTCTGTCACTATTTTAGTTTAATTTTCTTACCCTTTAAGTCTTTAGGAGAATAACAAAGTAGGAATCCACCCTAACTTTTTCGCTCCAAAAGCCAGCCAGCTTTTGCAACATCTATCATTAATCTGTCATCTCCTTGTCTCACTCCAGTTTTGAAGAGCTTCATTTGCCATATTCAAACATCCATATATGACACGTAGCACTTTCTCTGAACTCTGTTTAGGGTTATTTTGTCTGTTTCTGGGTTAGTATTAAACTGTTTCAATTACTGTAGCTTTGTAATACATTTTGATATTTGGCAGGGTTAGTTCTCCCATTCACTTATTTTTTTCTGACAGTTTTGCTGGTCTTTATCACGAATTTATTTTTCTGCATAAATCTGTGTATGATTTTGTGAAAATTTTCCCCAAATCTTGTTTGTATTTTGATTATGATTACATTAAATTTAATATGGGAAAGATTATATTTTTATTATACTGAGTCTTCTCACCCTAGAAAAAAGCATGACCTTCTATTCAATTATTTTATGATGATCAGGGGAGATTTGTTTTTCTTCATATAGAGCCTGGAAATTTCTCCCCAAGTATTCTACCTATTTTGTTTTTATCCTAAATGGTTGCTGTTTTTTTCTCTTTGTCCTCTGTCAGGTTATTAGTTGGATAAAAGGAAACGATTAGTTTTAACATATTAATGTAGTAATCAATTTGTGCAATTCTTAGTTTTTTTAGTTGATGCTCTTGGAATTCCCAGGTATACAGTCATATTATCTGCAAATAATGGTAATGTTGCCCCTTCCTTTCCACTATGGAGATTTATTTTCCATGTTGATAAATTTTGTATGCTATTACAGAACAAAGACAATGGTATCTTTTGTTTTCTAATTCACATAGGCTAATGATTTCAAACTGCAGGTTATAACGCATTTGTGGGTCATTAAAGCCTTCTAGTATATTATGACCAGAGTTTTTAAAAAATGAGGTAAAAGTAGAATAGAAAAATGTCAGAGAACGTTACATATAGTAAGGGTTATGAGTCTTACCTTTTAGTTTTATGTATGTGTGTGCACTTACTGGGTCATACGGTAAAATTTCTTACTGTAAGTGGCAGTAAAAATATGTTTGAAATGTACTCATATCAGTGATTTTTGTTTTTTGGAAGTTACAGGTACTTTTCCTGATCTGGAAGTTAGAGGATACTGTCTCCTCTTGGTTCCATCTCTCCTTGCTTCCCCCTGAGTAGTAGGAGGACTGAGTAGAATTATGTAAGCACTGTGACGGCTTTTCAGCCTTAGATGGAATGACAGTAGGTAGCCAAAGCTCTGGGTTGGAATGCAGTATCTTCAGCAGAATCTCCAGGAGTTAGAGACCAAAGCCAGCTTGCTGAAAAGCGGCAGAAAGTGAAGAAGTATTTCTTGAGTTCAGACGGTATAGTGAGTGAGTCCATTTGCATAACTTTTTTTTTTTTTCTTTTTGAGACAGGGTCTCACTGTCACTCAGGCTGGAGCGCAGTAGCACAATCTCAGCTCATTGCAACCTCTGCCTCCCAGGTTCAAGCGATTCTCCAGCCTCAGCTGGGACCACAGGCACATACTACCATGCCCTGCTAATTTTTGTATTTTTGTAGAGACAGGGTTTCACCGTGTTGCCCAGGCTGGTCTCAAACTCCTGAGCTCAAAGTGATGCGCCTACCTTGGCCTCTCAAAGTGCTAGAATTACAAGCATGAGTCACTGCACCCAGCCTTTTTGTTTGTTTGTTGGTTGGTTTGTTTAGAACTATTTACCAAATGAAGCACAGAGATTGCATATCCACAGCTTGATTTTGCAACTACCTTTCTGACTACTTGGGCAACTCAGTTTTTCAAGGAGGTAGAAATGGGTGAGTTATAATCAGGGTGTAATCCCTTGAGAGTTATCACACCTGTCCCTTTATGGACTGCCTACCAAACACAAAGGGATGTCCTAGGAGGCACAGGAATAAATGAGGCATGGTCCTTGCCTTCATGGGGCTGCTTTTGGATCTGTTACATTAGAGTTATTCAGACACTTCTATTTAGTATTCAAGTATCTACAATGTAACACAAAATGTAGAAAGCACTGTAAAAGGGAGCATCAAACTGGTCAAAAGCTCCTGTTTGTAAGTCGATAGTCATTCAGTAATAGAAAGGTATTCTTTTAAAATTAGGCGATACATGGCTATCATTTTCTTTTATACTCTGTAATAGAAACAAATAGCTGTTCATACTTAGAGTTCAAAGCAGCCCCAGGAACCAGGTTCTCCGCCATGCCCTGAGCAGCCGGAGCTGATGGAGCTTCTCTCTGATGTGCAGCCCTTCACATGACCAAGTCTGCTGCTGGTTCTGCTGCCTCATACCCAGCTCCAGCTTGTGCTTACTCACAGCCCACTCCTGCCTCTCCGTTCTGTGGCCTTTCAGTTTCTGCTGCTGCCTGCGCAAAGATTTTCCTTTTTCTTATGTTTGACTCTCAAGAAAGAAGGAGTGAGGGGAAAAGCAGAAAGCAGAAATAAATCTGTCTGGTCAAGCTCACCGCTATTGTGCCAGAGCTTTTTATTGTCCAGCCCATCAGCCGCTCTTTGCAGTCTTGCTGTTCTCTTGCATTGTCTTCACTTGCACAACCCTGATTATATCCAACCCTCCGCCTACTGAGCACCTGCGTTGCTGCAGCTGGATAAAACTTGGATGAAGCATACAATTGAGCTGACTCACCTGCAGTTCGTGATCATTGATCTCAAGTGAGTTTCCAGTGCTGTTCACCAGTTGTGTTACCCCTCACCAGTCCATTCACTGTCCTACTTTTCTAGACAACCAATTCATTCATACCTTCTGCTCTTTCCCCAAACTCCAGCACCTCTCCCCCCATCCTCAGTCTCAGCCGACGACCTTGCTTATTTTAATGAGAAGATGGGAGCAATCAGAATAGAGCCCACACAGGGTCTTTCCACCACATCTTCCCAGCGAGTGGCTCTGCCCATATTCTCTGCCTTTTCTCCTGTAACTGCACAAGTGGCCCACATACCTATCTTAGCCCAGCCTCTCCCCTTGTGTGTTAGATTCATCTCCTTGTGCCTACTCAAGAGCATTGCTTTAGCAGTTTTCCCTACTCCTGCATCACCAATTTCCCTTCTCTCTACTGAATCATTCTTATCTGCAATACAAATATTCTTTTATTTCTCCCATGTTAGAAAATCCTCTGTGGATGTTTCTTTCTCCTTCTCCTATCCATTTCTGCCTTACATTTTCAGAAACATTTCCAAAAAAATTCCTAACTTTTTTGTGCCATAAAGACCTTTAATGGTCTGGTGAAGCCGTGGTCTCCTTCTCAGAATAATGTTTTAAAGTGCTTAAAGTGAAACATAAGGCTAAAAAAGAAACACAGGATATTGGAATATACTGATCAAAATAACTTTCCACTGTTGTGATATGGTAGCATGTTACAAATGAAGAAACTGAGGCTTAGAGAATTAGACACCCAAAGGCAAAGTTAGTAAGTAGCAGTCAAGGATTTAAATCAAGTTTTCTGATTCCAAAACCTGTCACTCTTCAGTATAAGAAGTTTCCTTTCATCGGAGCGCTTGTAGAGCAGAAGAGCACAGTCACATGAGACCTAGTGATGGGTACAGTAATTACTGTAAATTTGAAATAGTAATGAGCATGATGTTTTGAGATATTTGTAGAAACTATAATGTAATATGAAAATATCCACAATTTCTATAGGCTACGAAGTAACAGATGCTGCTATTATATTATTAGTTGAAGAAAATGCTGCATTTAGGAGGAGTCAAAATAAAGATGTAATTTTTTTTCCATCAAAATCCCTGAGCCCTCTGAGTTCTATCCATAGATTCTTTGGGGACTCTCATTTTAGAGACTCTGCTTTTTATAGCAAAATTCCATTTCAGAGTTTTTCTATTCCCTGCCTTCTACTTCTCTTCACCCTTTATTGAGTCCGCTCTGATCAGGCTTTTGCCCCCATAATCTAGTGAAACTGTTCTTGTTAGGGTTGCCAATGACTTCCGTATTGCTGTGGCCCATGATCTTGCTTGCCTTATGAGCAGTATTTGAGACAACTGATCATTCTTCTTTACTTTTCTTCACTTGTCTTCAAGGATACATACTCTCTTCGTTTTCCTCTGGCTTTTTTGGCAACTAGTTCTCAGACACCTATACTGATTCCTCATGTTCTGACTGCTAGATTTTGGAGACCCAGCACTCAGTCCTTCAATGTCTTCTCTTTCTGTCTATATACATTCTTTTATTTATCTCTTAGAGGTGATAAGAATGGAATTATCAGCTCTGTTTAAATAGGTCAGAAAGTTTCCTCAGGAAGCATTGCGTGGGATTCCTTGAAAAAGCAATAGAATCATTGTCACAATGTGTAAAGGGTACCTATCCTTACCACATCTCAACTGTGTTACAAAAAGGAGTTGGCTTGGAATTCTAAAGGATGAAAAACAGATATCATATGTGTTATAAACCCTTGAGGCTTTAAATATCCAATGTATTCTAATGTTCCTCCCAAAATTATAACTTTGGCCCTAACCTATCTCCTGAATTCCAACTGCCTACTCAATACCTCCATTTGGTTGTTTAATAGGCAAACAAATTAATCAAGTCCAGATCTGGGTTCACCTGCTTTTCCTGCGGTCTTTCACATCCCAGCAAATGGTATGTCGATTCTTCTAGTTGCTTGGGTCAAACACCTTGGATTCAGGTTTAACTCTCCTTCTCACATCCTGCATCCAATCCGTCAGCAAGTCCTGTCAGTTCTGTCTTCACAGTATATTCCGAATGTTACCCTTCTCGACCACCTTGCTGTTGCCCCCTACACCAGCCTCTAAGGCCCCTCCCCTGGAATTTCACCCTAGCCTCCCCACCTTCCCCACCCCCTCCCTGCTCCTCTTTTCTATCCCTAAATTTGGATGTTTGCAAATCCTAAAAACAACCTATCCACCCTGCTCCTTTGAATTCAGAAGAAATATGCACAGTTGCCAAACAAAATTGAAAACTCTTCCAGGTACCAGGGATTGCTAATGTACATGATTCCAAAATGATAGATGTTTTCCTATAAGTGACTTATGGAATTCATTCAGCAGCAAAAACATTAACTTGATAGGATTTTAAATGCAGCTCTGTAGGTTTGGTACCCATAGAAAGACAGTTTCAAAAGCATGGTACTTCAACGTTAGGACCTTACTTTTAAAGGACGCTCAGAAATTGTTTCGCATGTTCAAATGAAATTGGGACGTACATCCTCCAAATATAAAGGAATTATTTCTGATACGTGACTACCAAATAATACAAAATGTGTTAGCTAATAGCTGTATTCTTCTACTGCTCATTCTCTGTTATAAAATCAGAAAATAATAGAAATGCTTCAAGTAGCTTAGAGTGCAGGTAACTTTCCTTAACAATTAATTAAGTCATTTGTTCACTAACCACTGTTGAATGGCTTTTATGTGCCAGGTACTCCACTGGGTGCTGGGGATACAAAGAAGAATAAAATCCAGTGGATATTCTTAAAGAGATCACAGATAAGTGGGAGAGGCAGAGGAATAAACAGCTAAGTACAATACAAATGTGATCCATATCGTAATAGAGGTGATAAGAATGGAATTATCAGCTCTGTTTAAATAGGTCAGAAAGTTTCCTCAGGAAGCATTGCGTGGGATTCCTTGAAAAAGCAATAGAATCATTGTCACAATGTGTAAAGGGTACCTATCCTTACCACGTCTCAACTGTGTTACAAAAAGGAGTTGGCTTGGAATTCTAAAGGATGAAAAACAGATATCATATGTGTTATAAACACCCTGTGTTGAAAAAATGCCAGTCTGGCATTCCAGAAAGTAGAATCTGTTCTGAAACTTCCTCAGACTTTCTAAGGTAAATATATTCCAGAACTTCTCTTATTCATCCAGGGATTGAGAATGCTTCTTAGGGATTCCTAATATAAGTAATTCACTTCATCATGTTACAACTTTTCTCTGTGGTGGTGTAATATATACATATTATATGATGTAATTATATATATATATACACTATAGCAGCCATGATGGCACACAGCTATAGTCCCAGCTACTCAGTATGCAGAGGTAAGAAGATCCCTCCATATATTGTTATATGTATATAATACAAATTATATTATATAGTAGCAATATAAATTATATTGTATAGTAGTAATAGCTGCAATCTAAGAGATTTCAGAATCAATTTTCTATAATCTACTTTCAGAGATTTCAGAATACACTTTGGGAGGCCGAGGTGGGCAGATCACGAGGTCAGGAGATCAAGACCATCCTGGCTAACACGGTGAAACCCCATCTCTACTAAAAATACAAATAATTAGCCAGGCATGGTAGTGGGCGCCTGTAGTCCCAGCTACTCAGGAGGCTGAGGCAGGAGAATGGCGTGAACCCAGGAGGTGGAGCTTGCAGTGAGCCAAGATTGCGCCACTGCATTCCAGCCTGGGCAACAGAGCGAGACTCTGTCTCAAAAAAAAAATAAAATAAAATAAATAGAGATTTCAGAATAGATTACACACACATATGTATGTATGCATGTATGTATACATGTATCTATGTATATAAATAATGTATCATAGAGTCACATTTAAAAACCAGTCCCTCTGAATGGAGATGAGATGGAAACTCATGGAGAATTACTAGAAATTACTGAATTATACCGCCTGAGTATGTGAAAGTATTACCTTGCTTTAATTTTACTTTACTTAATGTTGGGTCCATGAAATCAGGAAACAATTTCCCAGTCTTCCACATTTTACTCGTGAGGAAACAGATCAATTTTTTAGAGGTGAGGAACTTTCCTAGGGTTATCCAGCCAATCTGCAAGAGGGTTAGGAATAGAATCCAAGTTTCCTTAGTCTTATGGTTCTTCTTCCATTTTGTAAATGAGCTTTTATTGGCTGATGCTTAGCAAAAACTTTTCCCATTAGAATTCTGTAGGCCAGTCTGAAATTATCTGGCCAAGACTGATATTTTGTACTTGAAGAATGGAATGTCAGCTAGATGCCATTCAGGCCTCCAACCAGGCTTCCTCCGGCTCCAACCAGGCTTCCTCTGGCTCCCTGCATGTAGTTGCTACAACAGCAAGTCATGTGCTTAGCAAGGGGCTACACGGGGTCATGGGCCTGCTGCCAAGACTGGGGAGCAAAGCACAGAAGTTCAGGTCTAGACAGCAATGTGTTGAAAGCCAAGCTAATAGGTGAGAGATCCAGTACATAAATAAAGACCAAGATGGGATGGCAGAGTCTTTAAGGACAGCCTGCCCTATGGAATTGAGAGGGCAAATGAGGTGAGGTCTAAAAGCAAAGTAGTGGAGTCTTCTGGAGTTTAGGTGTTGGAGCCAGTTTCAGAATAGAAGCAATAGCTAGGAGGAGGAGCCACCACATAGCCTGGAGGCTAACTCTGACCTGCAGTTGCTTTTGTTTGGTTGAGCATAGTTGTTATTATTTCTTAAAATAATGCTTACCTGAAATACTTTCATGTGCTGTCCGTTTCACCATGGTTCCACCTGTTGTCTAACACCCATTCAGACAGGTCTGCAATGAGCCCAGCCTTGCTGTTTCTTCAGAGTTCTGGGTATTGCACAGCTGGGCAGGGAGTAAGCACAGTTCCTTAAGACAAGCTGGCAATCCTCATAGACTCACAAATATGAATGTGGAGAGATTCCAACTTGAGGTTCTTTTGCAGTAGGCAAAATCAACAAACCCTCGGTATTGACTACATTTGATCTTTTAGGAATCAACTCAGTGTTTTATGAAACTGACTTGCAAAATTCAAAAGGTCTAAAAAATAATAGAATGAAAACAGGATTTGTGAGTTTTACCAGCTGCTGGAGTCCACAAACTACAACTGTCTTGGTAAATATCTTTTGGAAAGTTCTGATTGTCAGAAAACTCCAGACTATACATGCCAAAGATCTGATACTGGAAATGTCGTGAATCATATAAGCCCCTGCCTCACACAGGGCAAATTTCATCTAAACTCCTCATGCTGGGCAGAACAATGGCTGCCCAAAGATGTCCACATACTAATCCCTGGAATCTGTGAATATGTTGGGTTTCATGAGAAAGGGGAGTTGAAGTTGCTTATTAACTGGGTATCATAGTTCACGCTTTCAATCCCAGCACTTTGGGAGGTGGAGCCAGCAGGATTGCTTGAGGCCAGGAGTTCGAGACCAGCCTGGGCAACACAGCAAGACTCCATCCCTACAAAAAATTATAAAATTAGCCAGCCATGGCAGCACACACCTATAGTCCCAGCTACTCAGGATGCAGAGGTGAGAAGATCCCTTGAGCCCAGGAGGATGAGGCTGCAATGAGCTATGATCATGTCATTGACTCCAACCTGGGCAATAGAGGGAGACCCCCATCTCAACAATAAAATAAATAAAAAGGTAAAGTTACTTACCAGCTGACCTTGAGATGGGAAGATTGTACAGGATTATCTCAGTGAGTCTTATGTAATCACTTGGGTTTGTGAGTGGAAGAGGGAGGCAGAAGAGAGAGAACAAGAGAGATGGCATTGTGAGGATGACTCAGTCTGACATTACTTTTTTGAATATTGTATTAGTCCATTCTCACACTGCTATAAAGAACTACCTGAGACTGGGTAGTTTATGAAGAAAAGAGGTTTGACTCACAGTTCTGAAGGCCGTATGGGAAGCATGGCTGGGAGGCCTCGGGAAACTTAGAATCATGGCGGAAGGGGAAGGGGAGGCAGGCACATCTTAACCATGGCGGAGGAGGAGAGAGAGAGAAAAGGGCGAAGTGCCACACACTTTTAAACAACCAGATCTCGTGAGAACTCACTATCACGAGAACAGCGAGGGAAAAATCAGCCCCATAATCCAATCACCGTCCACCAGAACCCTCCCCCAACACTGGGAATAACAATTCAACATGAAATTTGGGTAGGGAAACAGAGCCAAACCATATCAAATATGGAGGAAGGGGCCTATGAGCCAAGGGAGGTGGCTGGCTTTAGAAGCTGGAAAAGGCCAGGAAACAGATCCTCCCTTAGAGCCTCCAGAAGGAACACAGTCCTGCTGACACCTTGATTTTAGGCCAGTGAGATCCATTTTGGACTTCTGACATCCAGAACTACAAAATATTAAACTTGTGTTGGCTTAAGCCATTAAGTTTGTGGTCATTCTTATAGCAGCAATAGGTAAGTAATAAACTCTTAGATGAAGAAAGGTCAGTGAGGCATGACTAGTGTGGCTCATCTGCTATCGTTCATGTTGTTTTAAACCAAGATTCACCATTTGATATTCATTATTTGGCATGTGCAGCTGTCATCATTTTTTAGATGATGAAACTATGGCTTGTTTTCACGGGATAATGTTTGTGAAGCTCTCAAATTCCTAAACCAATCAAGTAAGGTTTTTTTTTTAACTTATTTATTTATTTATTTATTTATTTATTTATTTATTTGAGATGGAGTCTTGCTCTGTTGCTCAGGCTGGAGTGCAGTGGCATGATCTTGGTTCACTGCAAGCTCCACCTCCCAGGTTCATGCCATTCTCCTGCGTCAGCCTCCCGAGTAGCTGGGACTACAGGTGCCCACCACCATGTCCAGCTAATTTCTTTTTGTATTTTTAGTAGAGACGGGGTTTCACTGTGTTAGCCAGGATGGTCTCGATCTCCTGACCTCGTGATCCGTCCGCCTCGGCCTCCCAAAGTGCTAGGATTACGGGCGTGAGTCACCGCGCCTGGTCTCAAGTAAGTTTTAAGATGGCAAAAGCTAAGGATTCTAAGGCAGCTCTCAAAATCCTGAAGATGCATTATGATCTTGCCACTTAGCACTGTCTTACTTGTCAATTATGATCCTGATCACAAAATATGGTTGCATGTTTAGATGGAAATTCTTCTTTGGTAAAGAGGGAACCAAATTACAAAGTACAATAGACTGATACATGCCGAGGTTACTACAAAGACTCTAGACTGGGCCTGGCATGGTGGTCATGCCTGTAACCCCAGCACTTTGGGAGGACAAGGTGGGAGGATTGCTTGAGGCCAGGACTAGCCACGGAAACATAGCAAAGACGCTGTCTCTACAAACAAAAAAAAAAAAAAAAAAAAAAGATACAAAAATTAACCAGGTGTGGTGGTGCGTACCTGTAGTCCCAGCGTCCCAGCTACTCAAGAGGCTGAGGTGGGAGGATCACTTGAGCCCAAGAGGTCAAGGCTGCAGTGAGCCAACATTGGGCCACTGTACCTCCAATGTGGACAACAGAGCAAGACCCTGTCTCAAAAAAAAAGAAGAAGAAGAAGAAGAAAAGACGCTAGTCTGGTAAAGTAAAAAATAAACATAAAATGAAATCATTTTACTATTGTTCTATTTCTATTTACAAAGGAAAAACACATTCTGACACCTAATAATTTCTAAATTGGTGTGACACTTATTGGGTTGCCATACTAGGATTAACAAACATATAGGAGGAGCTAATTGCAAGGCATGTAACTTGGAAATCACAACCATTGCCAAATGGCTTTATAGTTGGCTTTTGTGGTTGTCATGGACAGGAAGAAAAACGAGCTATTTAGGAAGTGAGTCTTGTCTGAACTTTCCAAGCTATATTCTAGTTTTTGTGTGAGGAAATAATTCAGGTTTTTGTTGTTGTTGTTGTTTGTTTGTTTGTTTTCCAAACTTGCACTTAAGTCATACCTCTTTTAAGGTGGATCTGGTCTTCATGATTTCTTTTGGCATGGCTAGATCCTGGTTATTAAAAGTGTACATGGAGGAATGATGTACAAATTAAGGGGGGCGTCAAGGTGGGAGGGAGGAAAAAAAGGAGAGGTGAACAGGGCTGGGAATATGGTGAGGCAGTGAGGAGCCTAAGTAGACATTTGAGGAGGCGCTCTCTCTCTGGACTATCACAAGCCACCCCTGTACTTGCAGGACCCTGAGGGGGAGTGCCCCCTTAAGAGTGAGGTAGGAGTGCCCTCTTACATTTTGCATCTTAGACCTCTCTTGCCTCAGTCTCACCCTGGAGGTGACAGCATGGCTGGTGATGGCTGTAATGAGGAATATAAGCCTGCCTGTAGCTTGGAAAGCATGTTTTGTCCTCAGAATCCTCATACAGGCTGGGCGCGGTGGCTCGCATCTCTAATCCCAACACTTTGGGAGGCCAAGGCAGGAGGATCACTTGAGCCCAGGAGTGTGAGGCTGCAGTGAGCTATGATTGTGCCACAGTACTCCAGCCTGGATGAATGAGTGAGACCTTGTCTCACTCAAAGAAAAGAAAAGTAAAAAGAGAAGAGAAGACAATCCTCATGCATTTCAGACCATCCCTCTTTGGCAAAACCTGGACCGTTAGAGAGAATTCCCAGAAGGCCTAACTTAATATGGCCCCAGATCAATGTAGAAGTGAACATGATCTCTCCTTTGAAACACCCTCCTGAGGCTGCCCTGGTCAAGGTTCAACGCTCACCCCTAAAGAGAACTTGCCCCTGTGGTTGGCTCTAGGCGAAATCACACCTTCCATATATTACAGAACTTCAGAGAACAGGGATTCATTCAGCCCTCCTACATACCTTTTGATTTAGGAAGCCTTTCAGTGAGTGATTATCCAAATTTGTACTATACAAATGGAAACATTTAAAATTTTATAAAATCTGTATGAAGTCGGAATGTTGATATGGTGAACATGATATTTGCATCTCTGGACGTGCTGCCTTTGTCAGTTCTGCCTATGCGCAAGGGGTTGCTTGCATGCAGTGCTAATGCTACACAATGCAGATATAATACAGGTTTGATTTGGAGGAGAATTCATAAGCAGCCATGTAGCAGTACGCACACAATCCCTTGAACTCTCAACTTGCATCCTAGCTAGGCATGGATATCTGTATGCACCATAGCCACAGCTCTGGTAGATAATGCTCTACTATTTATAGGGTCAGTAGGCAGGGAGCATCTATGTGCTTGTGTAACAGTGGAGGCTCTCTGATCAGGGAAGTGCCCTTATTGGAGAAGGAAGGCCCCTGGAGCCCAGTGGTTGGTATCAGCCTATTTTTTTGTTCACTTGTTTAGCTGAGCCAGCTTTCTGCTAAGCTAGCAAAAGAGGGAAGGAAATGAGTCTCTGGAGCCACCCAGATTTGTCTCTTGCTAACCACAGGTTAACTGTTCTCTTTACCTGATTGTAAGCAATTTGGGAGGAAAGACAAAATTGTATAGATCTTTGCAACTCCCATGGTGTCCTACCTGTAGTTGAATGCTTAGTACATACTTGTTGACTGAGCAAATGATATAATAGACTTCAATCAATGCTGAATGACTACTGTAATAAAAAATAAATATTAATATATGCTTTGTGGCAACTTGAAAGCATGGGCAATGCCTTCATAATGGCCAACTACATATTTTGGCAGATAACAAACCAGTACATATGGTTGAGGGTGGCTGTTGTATCTTAATGTGGAACTCAGTAGCACCCTTTTTCCCCCCAGCCCTTTTCACTTTTGTTTCAAAACATTTGTTTCTGCCATATTGAGAGGGGGAGTTAGTGAGAGGGGGAGTTAAGATAAAAGACCTCCTTTAGTTGTCAGTGCATTGGGGTTTCCAGCCAACTTTCTCCTTAATGCCTTTCTAGCAGTGCATAGCCAAAGCATATGGAGGGAGAAGTTTAGGGGTAAACTACAGTGTTCATTTCAGAAATGTTCTTTTTTTTCTTTTTTTTTTTTTGAGACGGTGTCACACTTTGTCGCCTAGGTTAGAGTGCAGTGGTGCGATCTCAGCTCACTGCACTTCCACCTCCTGGGTTCAAGCGATTCTCCTGCCTCAGCCTCCCAAGTAGTTGGGATTACAGGCACCTGCCACCATGCCTTGCTAATTTTGTATTTTTAGTAGAGATGGGGTTTCATCATGTTGGCCAGGCTGGTCTCGAACTCCTGACCTCAGGTGATCCACCTGCCTCAGCCTCCCAAAGTGCTGAGATTACAGGCATGAGCCACTGTACCTGGCCAGAAATCTTCTTGTGTATATCTGGTATTCATCATCATCCTCACTGTGGCAAATATATTTTTGAACATTTACTGGGTCTGCCCTGTGCTGAGCTCTTTATGTGGATTGCCTTACTTAGTCCACAATCCTGTGTGGCAGTACGCTTTATTAACCCTCATGTCTAGACCCGAGCTCACCTCGGGAAGAGTCCTTCCAGGTGTTTGTTTTATATTCCTTATACTCCAGAACCTGTCTTATATAGGGATTATACTAAGAGCCAAGCAGGTTTTGCTTGAGTTTTCCCAGTGCCTTCCAAACTGGCAGTCATCTTTTCATCCATTATGATTTCATTCTTTCATAGCAGGGATATGATATTCAAGGGGCATATGACCCAAACTCAGCTTATACGTATTGTTTAACATTGTATTAATACCCCCACATCCTAGCTGCCTTCTTATTGAAGCATTTGTTTTAAAGGAAAGCTGTATTTGTTTGGTTGGTAAATAGTTTCTTCTTAATGAGAAAAACACAAACATGTTTCTAAATATATCCATTTAATTTTGAAAAAGCAAACCGCATATTAAGGAGACCTAGTGGTTTTATACCAGAGTGTCTGAACTTTGACACCACTGACATTTCCGACCAGATAATGATTGGTCGGGGAGATCTGTCCTGTGCATTGCAGGATGTTTCGTACCATTCTTGGCTTCTGCCCACCAGATGTCAGTACCAACTCCTCCTCCCAATTGTGAGAATGAAAAATGTCTCTGGACATTGTGAAATGTCCCTTGGGGGAACAAAATTGCCTCCAGCTGGGAACCACTGTTCTAAACCCATAGTTTAAAAAGCTTTGCTTTGCACTAGAATAGTAGTCTGATGTTTCCTCTTGTGGCTCTGCAGTCAGGTATTGTACGTAGTTTCAATATTTTGGCTTTCTGTGTGGGTGATCATTAAGTACTTCACAGTCTTTATATCAATATAAATATGCATAATTCCTTCCCTTCAACAATTTGTAATCAAGATAAGATTTAACATTTTTTAGTCGACTATTTTAAAACTGGTGATACTTTATTCCACTATAAGACATTCTCTTTTTTTTTCATAAATGGAAACCTTTTAAAATAGGCATGAATAATTTTATGCCTCAAGCACTTTCATTCTTCTAAGTGTTTATGTAAATACAGAGTAAACTGGTTCAATTTATATCTTTTTTGATATCTCGGGTATTTATTTGTTTTCTCTATAACAAAGAGAGGGGTTTTATCAGGAAATCACACACAAGTCTCTAATTTTATGCTTAATAAAGGAGATAAGAGAATATAATCATTTAAAGAGGCCTGAAAAACCTTAAGAAAGGATCCAGGAATGGGGTGGGGCCAAGATGGCTGACTAGAAGCAGCGGCTTTTGGAGGCTCCCATGGAAAAAACCCATAATAAGCGTGTGAATCCTTCACTGGCAACCAGGTATCCAGGTTCTCTCATCAAAGTTGACTAGAGGGCTGGCGTGACCCACGGAGAGAAGGAAGAACAGTGTGGTACCGCAGCCCAGTTGAGAGCCATACGGGGCAGGGGAACCCCCTCCCCCCAGCCAAGGAAGGTGGTGAGTGAGCGCATTATCCCCCCAGAGAAAACTGTGCTTTTCCACTCACGAACCCAACCCAAGCCACCCATCAGGGCCTAGTGTCCCAACCCCAGAATGTACATATTCTTTTTTTTTTTTTTTTTTGAGATGGAGCTTTGCTCTTGTTGCCCAAGCTGGAGTGCTATGCTATGGCGCAATCTCAGCTCACTGCAACCTCTGCCTCCCAGGTTCAAGTGAGTCTCCTGCCTCAGTTTCCTGAATAGCTGGGATTACAGGCACCTGCCACCATGCCCAGCTAAGTTTTTTGTATTTTTTTAGTAGAGATGGGGTTTCACTATGTTGGCCAGGCTGGTCTCGAACTCCTGACCTCAGGCGATCCAACCACCTCGGCCTCCCAAAGTGCTGGGATTATAGGCGTGAGCCACCACGCCCGGCCACGTGCACATTCTTACAGCCTCTCAGCCGGAGTCAGCTTAAGCCTACGGAACCCCCACAGAGGAGGGGCAGCCAGCACTGGCTGTGGCTGCCTGCTGTCTAAGCTGTTTGAGCTCCTTGCGGGAGGGACAGCAGCCTGCATTGGGATTTGCACTGCCTAACACGCTGAGATCCCTGGGAGGGGGAAGGGCAGCACCCATTTCTATACCTCCAGGCTGTACTTTTTCCCTGCTGGAGCCAGGGAGGCTGGACAGCTTGGTCCCAAGACTTGTCCCCACAGCCCAATAGACCGGCTGTGTTAGTTTGTGGCCAGTGTCCCTTCAGGCCTGACCCTGACCCATCCTTACTCATTGGGTGAGGCTTCCCTGCAGGAACTCCAATAACTTCAGCCAGAGGCCTAGGGACAGAATTCGGATCTCCCTGGGCCTGAGCCCCTAGGGGGAGGTGTGGCCACAGTCTCTGTGGACCAGCAGACTTAGCCTCTCCTCTTGGTAGTTCTGAGGAATCTGGGTAGCCCAGATGAGTGGGTTTCCCCCAGCAAAGGACACTCCCTCCACCAAGGGACAAAGCGCTTTGTTAAATGGGTCCTTCTCCCCGTGCCACTCAACTGGGTGAGACCCTCCAACAGGGGTGGTCAGACACCCTATACAGGAGGGATCCTGCTGGCATCAGGTTGGTGCCTCTTGAGGTCTGAGGTCCCAGAAGAAGGACCAGACATCCATGTTTGCTGTTCTCCAGCCTCCTTGAGTGACATCTGCAGGCACTGGAGTGAATCAGATGAATAGGGCCTGAAGTGAACCCCCGCAAACTGCAGCAGCCCTGCAGAAGAGGGACCTGACTATTGAACGAAAAACAAACAAGCAGAAAGCCACAACGCATCATCAACAACAACAAAAGGCCCCCACAAAAAACCCATCCAAGGGTCAGCAGCCTCAAAGACTGAAACTAGACAAACTCACAAAGATGAGAAAGAATCAATGAAAAATGCTGAAAACCCAAAAGGCAAGAGTGCCTCTTCTCTTCCAAATGATCGCACCATCTCTTTATCAAGGGCACAGAACTGGACAGAGGGTCAGATGGATGAATTGACAGAAGTAGGTTTCAGAAGATGGGTAATAAAAAACTACACTGAGCTAAAGGAGCATGTTCTAACCCAATGCAAAGAAGCTAAGAACCTTGATAAAGGTAAGAGGAACTGCTAACTAGGATAACCAGTTTAGAGGAACATAAATTACCTGATGGAGCTGAAAAACACAGCACGAGAACTTGGTGAAGCATACACAAGTATCAACAGTTGAATCGACCAAGCGGAAAAAGGGATATCAGAATTTGAAGACCACCTTACTGAAATAAGACATGCAGACAAGAATAGAGAGAATGAAAAGGAATGAACAAAGCCTCCAAGAAATGTGGGAATTCATAAAAAGACCAAACTTACGATTGACTGGGATACCAGAAGGAGACGGAGAGAATGGAAACAAGCTGGAAAACACACTTGAGGATATTATCCAGGAGAACTTCCCCAACCTAGCAAGACAGGCCAATGTGCAAATTCAGGAAATACAGAGAACATCATTAAGATACTCCACGAGAAGATCAACCCCAAGACACATAATCATCAGATTCTCCAAGGTTGAAATGAAGGAAAAACTGTTAAGGGCAGCCAGAGAGTAAGGCCAGGTCACCTGCAAAGGGAAGCCCATCAGACTAACGTGGATCTCTCAGCAGAAACTCTACAAGCCAGAAGAGACTGGGGGCCAATATTCAATATTCTCTCTTTCTTTTTTGAGATGGAGTCTCGCTCTGTCGCCCAGGCTGGAGTGCAGTGGCGCGATCTCGGCTCACTGCAAGCTCCGCCTCCTGGGTTCATGCCATTCGCCTGCCTCAGCCTTCCGAGTAGCTGGGACTACAGTTACCCACCACCACCCCTGGCGATTTTTTTGCATTTTTTACTAGAGATGGGTTTTCACCATGTCAGCCAGGATTGTCTCGATCTCCTGACCTCATGATCCACCCTCCTCGGCCTCCCAAAGTCCTGGGATTACAGGCGTGAGCCACCACGCCTGGCCTATTCAATATTCTTAAAATAATTTTCGACCCAGAATTTCATATCCAGACAAACTAAGCTTCATAAGCGAAGGAGAAATAAAATCCTTTTCAGACAAGCAAATGCTGAGGGATTTTGTTACCCCCAGGCCTGCCCTGTAAGAGTTCCTGAAAGAAGCACTAAATATGGAAAGGAAAAACCAGTACCAGGCACTGCAAAAACACACCAAAATATAAAGACCAATGACATTATGAAGAAACTGCATCAACTATTGTGCAAAATAACCAAATAGCATCATGATGACAGGATCAGATTCACACATAGCAATACTAACCTTAAATGTAAATGGACTAAATGCCCCAATTAAAAGACACAGTGTGGCAAATTGGGTAGAGTCAAGACCCATTGGTGTGCTGTATTCAGGAGATCCATCTTACATGCAAAGACATGTAAAGCTCAAAATGAAAGGATGGAGAAAAATTTACCAATCAAATGGAAAGAAAAAAAAAGCAGGGGTTGCAATTCTAGTCTCTGACAAAACAGACTTTAAACCAACAAAGATCAAAAAGGACAAAGAAGGGCATTACATAATGGTAAAGGGAACAATTCAACAAGAAGAGCTAACTATTCTAAATATATATGCACCCAGTACAGGAGCATCCAGATTCATAAAACAAATTCTTAGAGACCTGCAAAGAGGCTTAGACTCCCACACAATAATAGTAGGAGACTTTAACACCCCACTGTCAGTATTAGACAGATCAACGAGACAGAAAATTAACAAGGATATTCAGGACTTGAACTCAGCTCTGGATCAAGTGGACCTAGTAGACATCTACAGAACTCTCTCCTCCAAATCAACAGAATATATATTCTTCTCAGTGCCACCTGGCATT
Source organism: Pongo pygmaeus (assembly GCF_028885625.2). Lineage (NCBI taxonomy): Eukaryota > Metazoa > Chordata > Mammalia > Primates > Hominidae > Pongo > Pongo pygmaeus. Next base: position 51,361,343 of record NC_072384.2, on the reverse strand, counting down.
TATTGTAAAATTGACCACATAATTGGAAGTAAAACACTTCAGCAAATGCAAAAGAACTGAAATAATAAGAAACAGTCTCTCAGACCACAGTGCAATCAAATTAGAACTCAGGATTAAGAAACTCACTCAAAACCACAATTACATGGAAATTGAGCAACCTGCTCCTGAATGACTCCTGGGTAAATAATGAAATTAAGGCAGAAATCAAGAAGTTCTTTGAAACCAATGAGAACAAAGAGACAACATACCAGAATCTCTGGGACACAGCTAAAGCAGTGTTAAGAGGGAAATGTTTAGCACTAAATGCCCACATCAGAAAGCTAGAAAGATCTCACATCAACACCCTAACATCACAATTAAAAGAGCTAGAGAGGCAAGAGCAAGCTAATCCAAAAGCTAGTAGAAGACAAGAAATAACTAAGATCAGAGAAGAGCTGACGGAGATAGAGGCACAAAAAACCCTCCAAAAAAATCACCGAATCCAGGAGCTGTTTTTTTGAAAAAATTAACAAATAGATTGCTAGCTAGACTAATAAAGAAGAAGAAGAGAGAGAAGAATCAAATAGATACAATAAAAAATGATAAAGGGGATGTCCCCACTGACCCCAAGAAATGCAAATTACCATCAGAATACTAAAAACACATCTATGCAAAAATAAACTAGAAAATCTAGAAGAAATGGATGAATTCGTGGACACATACACGCTACCAAGATTAAACCAGAAAGAGGTCAAATCCCTGAATAGACCAATAACAAGCTCTGAAATTGGGTGATTAATAGCCTACCAAAAAAAGCCCAGGACCAGACGGATTCACAGCTGAATTCTACTAGAAATACAAGGAGGAGTTGGTACTATTTCTTCTGAAACTATTCCAAACAATTGAAGAAGAGGGACTCTTCCCTAACTCATTTTATGAAGCCAGCATTATCCTGATACCAAAACCAGGAAGAGGTATAACAAAAAAAGAAAACTTCAGGCCAATATCCCTGATGAACATCAATGTGAAAATCCTCAATAAAATACTGGCAAACCGAATCTAGCAGCACATCAAAAAACTTATCCACCATGATCAAGACGGCTTCATTCCTGGGATGCAAGGCTGGTTCAACATACGCAAGTCATTGATAGAATACATCTCAAAATAATAAGAGCTATTTATAACAAACCCGCAGCCAATATCACACTGAATGAACAAAAGCTGGAAGTATTCCCTTTGAAAACTGGTACAAGACAAGGATGCCCCCTCTTTCCACTCTTATTCAACATAGTATTTGAAGTTCTGGCCAGGGCAATCAGGCAAGAGAAAGAAAGAGTATTCAGATAGGAAGAGAGGAAGTCAAGTTGTGTCTGTTCACAGACGGCATGATTTAATATGTAGAAAACCCCATCACCTCAGTCCTGAAACTCCTTAAACTGATAAGCAACTTCAGCAAAGTCTTGGGACACAAAATCAATGTGCAAAAATCACAAGCATTCCTTTACACCAACAGTAGGCAAGCAGAGCCGAATCATGAATGAACTCCCATTCACAATCACTGCAAAGAGAATAAAATACCTACCTAGGAATACAGCTTACAAGGGATGTGAAGAACCTCTTCAAGGAGAACTACAAACTACTGCTTAAGGAAATAAGACAGAACACATGGAAAAACATTCCATCCTCATGGATAGGAATAATGAATATTGTGAAAATGGCCATACTGTCCAAAGTAATTTATAGATTCAGTGCTAGTCCCATCAAACTACCATTGACATTCATCACAGAATTAGAAAAAAACTATTTTAAATTTCATATGGAATCAAAGAAGACCCCATATAGCCAAGACAATCTTTAAGCAGAAAGAACAAAGCTGGAGGCATCATGCTACCTGACTTCAAATTATACTACAAGGCTACAGTAACCAAAACAGCATGGTACTGGTACCAAAACAGACATATAGACTAATGGGGCAAGAACCTCAGAAATAACACCACACATCTACAACCATCTGATCTTCAACAAACCTGACAACAAGCAATGGGGAAAGGATCTCCTATTCAGTAAGTGGTGCGGGAAAACTAGCTAGCCATATGCAGAAAACTGACACTGGACCCCTTCCTTATGCCTTACACAAAAATTAACTCAGGATGGATTAAAGACTTAAATGTAAAACCCAAAACCATAAAAACCCTAGAAGAAAACCTAGGCAATTCCATTCAGGACATAGGCATAGGTAATTAAAGAGCTTCTGCACAGCAAAAGAAACTATCATCAGAGTGAACAGGCAACCTACAGAATGGGAGAAAATTGTTGCAATCTACCCATCTGACAAAGGTCTAATGTCCAGAATTTACAAGGAACTTAAACATATTTACAAGAAAAAACCCCATGAAAAAGTGGGCAAAGGATATGAACAGACACTTCTCAAAAGGACATTTATGCGGCCAACAAACATATGAAAAAAAAAACACAACATCACTGATCATTATAGAGATGCAAATCAAAACCACAATGAGATACCATCTCATGCCAGTCAGAATGGCGATTATTAAAAAGTTAGGAAACAATAGATGCTGACGAGGCTGTGGAGAAATAGGAACGCTTTTACACTGTTGGTGGGAATGTAAATTAGTTCAACCATTGTGGAAGACAGTATGGTGATTCCTCAAGGATCTAGAACCAGAAATACCATTTGATATACCCCCCAAAATAAATAAATCATTCTACTATAAAGACACATGCATGTGTATGTTTATTGCAGCACTATTTACAATAGCAAAGACATGGAACCAACCCAAATGCCCATCAATCGTAGACTGGATAAAAAAAAATGTGGTACGTATCCACCATGGAATACTATGCAGCCATAAAAAGGAATGAGATCATATCCTTTGCAGGGACATGGATGAAGCTAGAAGCCATCATCCTCAGCAAACTAACACAAGAACAGAAAACCAAGCACCACGTTTTCACTCACAAGTGGGAGTTGAACATTGAGAACACATGGACACAGAAGGGGGAACGGGAACAACACACACAGGGCCTGCTGGGGGCTGGGGATTGAGGGGAGGGAACTTAGAGTGTGGGTCAGTAGGTGCAGCAAACCACCATGGCACACATATACCTGTGTAACAAACCTGCACGATCTGCACTTGTATCCCGTTTTTTGTTTTTTTTTGTTTTTTTCCTCCCTGAGACGGAGTCTCACTGTGTCGCCCAGGCCAGAGTGCAGTGGCATGATCTTGGCTCACTGCAGCTTCCACCTCCCAGGTTCAAGCAATTCTCCCTGCCTCAGCCTCCCGAGTAACTGGGATTACAGGCGCCCGCCACCATGCCCCGCTGATTTTTTTTTTGTATTTTTAATAGAGACGGGGTTTTACCACATTGGCCAGGCTGGTCTTGAACTCCTGACCTCAGGTGATCCGCCTGCCCTTGGCCTCCCAAAGTGCTGGGAATACAGGCGTGAGCCACTGTGCCCACCAGTCCCCCCTTTTTTTTAAGAAGAAATTATTTATATATATATATATATATATATATATATATATATATATAGGATTCAGGGATAAACAGTCAATGGTAAAAACTTACCTAAAGTTTTTTTTTCTTTCTAAATTTATCCAATTAGTATTTTTCAAGCATAACACCTGTTCCCTTTCTTAAAAAAAAAATCTTAAATCCTTTGTCACCTTTGCACCTCAAAGAAAATGGGGAAATATCTAAAATACCAGCTTACTTCCATTTAAATATGCCCCCAAATAAAGGGAATTTGAGAAAACACTTAGGGCATGGGATTTTATAACCTGCTTCAGAAACCTAGTCCTGTGCCTGATAACCTTTACTGTCTTGGTCAGAAAATGTATTTCTATGTCTGACTTAAATCTCTCAGGCTGCAGCAAGGCATGTTTTCTTTCACTCTGCCCTCACTGCGAAATGGCTGTCTCCCAGTCCTTGAGTTTGAGCCTTTCAAATTCTTAAAGCATGTTATCTAAAGTCTTTCCTTGGCTTTTTATCTACAGATGAGTTGGTCCAGATTTTTTGCCATGACTTTCATAACTCTTTCATCATCTGCAACTTCCCCCATGCTTCCTTCAGGATCTTCTTCACTTTTCTTTGACTTGCAGATTCCTAAAACCAAGCAGGGTTGACAATGCCAGGAAGGTACCTTAGCTAAGGGCCTACACTCACAGCACCTGTTCAGGTACCCTGATTGACCTTAAGTGACTGTTCTAACTGGAATAAAATCCTCTCCTTTTCATCAAGCAAAATGGTCAGCTTTTCTTTGCCTTCAAAATAGTCTCTGCATGGTGTCTGCTTTCAAACTTTCCAAAGTGCTTAGTTTACCACCTCTCCCTAAATATACCACTCTCTATCTTATAAGGCCTGGGAACACAGAAATTAGCAGCAAATGATCTCCTTATTTTCTGTTTTTAATGCCTGTGCACCTTAACAGGTTCTTTGGCTGCAATCAGACTCCCTCCTGGCGTCTTTGTTCCTTTTCCCTGGGCCCTGCCTCTCTGACTGGGCTTTGACAGCCGCAGAGACTCTTCCCATCCTCATGGTCTCCTCCTGCAGCTCTTTTTTTCTAACCCACGGCAGCAAGCTAGGCTTCAGGACAAAAGCCTCTTGGAGAATATTTGTGAACTTTCAATCCACCTGTGACCCTTTTGAAACACCAACTCAGGATGCTTTTTATTGCTGGTTGTTATCTTTGCAATGATCTCTACTGTACCTCAGTTTCTTTTCTTTAGAAACTGTGTGCTGACCTGATTGAAATATTCTCAGCCCACATGAGGGAACAGCTGTGACAGCCAGTGAAGAGGACTTTCCTTGCTGTGCTCTTCCTGGCTGAGACCAGGAAAGGAGGGCCGGCCCATCCATCACATGTCAGAGGAAGAAAATGGGAAGGATGGCCGAGATGTTTAGTCACTTTTTGAAGCCGTTTTTCTTATTCAAAATCAAGTCAATATTTGATTTTAAAAACCACACACTGAATACAATATGGTATTCTGAATTGCAATGCTCCTGGAACAGAAAAAGGACATTAGTAGAAAACCAGTGAAATCTGGTAAAGACTGGCGTTTTATTAATAATAATGTGCCAATGTTCCTTTCTTATTTATGACAAATGCACCTTGGTTATGTAAGGTGTTAACATTAGGGGAAACTGGGTGAAGGGTATATGGGAACTCTCTGTACTATCTTTGCAACTTTTCTGTAAATCTAAAATTATTCCAAAATAAGATTATTTTAAAAGCCTATATTTTTTTCTTTCCAGTAATTTGGGTTATTCACCTCTATCTCTTTACTGGTTAGTATATTAAGGACCTGATTCAGGAAAAAATATGAACATAAACTGAAGCTTTTGTATGCAGAAAAGAATGGTTAAGTCTATAGCTAGCTCATCTAGGTCCCTAAATGAAAATACCTGACCATATATTAGGGTACTTGCTTGTTCTGTTTTCCCTACCTCTGTTCTCTGATTACCTATAAATTATTTACTCATTTCCATGTTTTCTCATTCAGTAAACATTTATAAAACTAGGTACTGAGTTTAACTCAAGGGAAAAAAAAGAGATGGGTAAAATGTGGTTTTCACCTCAGAGTACACAAGCTAGTGGGGAATAAACATACGGAGATAACTGCTGAATAATGTAAGTGCAATGATAACAAATGTACACAGTAATTTTAATGGGAACTAAGCAAGCCTGAAAAGGGTTATCAGAAAAAACATCCTAAAGGTGACATGCCTCTGCCTTCAGGACGAGTAGGAGTTAGGATGAATGTACCAAAGAGACATGTCAGGGTAGCAATCTACATGATGTGTTCAGGGAGCTAGGGAGTGACAAGCTTTTCAGCATAGCATGAGGGAAGACTGATAGGATGTGGAGGGAGATGAAGCTGGACAAAGAGACAAGAGCCGGACTTAGGGCCATCAGAATTAGGAAGGCCTTCTGTTGCTGGACAAGACTGTAGTTTCACCCTTTAAATCATAAGCAGATGAAAGTAGGACAGCAAAAGATAAAGACCAGAGAGTTTCATCTCACCTTTATTCTCCATCAGTGACAGTGGCATTTTCTCAGGCATTTTCTGAGAATACGGCTAACCCCAAAGGAGCTATTCTTGCCATGAGGGAAGTCAGTGGAGTAACTGCTCTTAGGCTCTTACCCTCTTCCCTAGCAGTGGGGAACAGTGGTTTGTTTTTAAAGTTTATATAGGTACTAATGCTCAATGATTGCTACTTAAAAATAATGCATAAGACAGTGATTTTCACCCCCTGCAAAAGAAATGTTTTGCTTTTACTCATAGGGCAACCAGTGGCTTCAACTGCTTTCTATTTTTGAAAACTCATGTGATGAAACATGAGAAGTTCTTATTTAAAGGGGTTGGTGAGTTGCTTCTTTTAAACGCTGTCACACTGTTGATCATGCTTGAATTGGGGCTAAGAATAAAAATTCAACTGAGTAATTTCTGTTGATGTAACGTCCCTCAACTTTTTGAAGAAAAATGTCAAGTTTTACATTCTGGTTTCATTGCAGTTCCTGGAGGCTACTGAGTAGGAAGAGGATAGCATGATGTGTGTGCGTGCATGTGCTCATGTACAGAAAGACAGGATGAGGTAGCTGCTTATACAGAGCTAGAAGGAACTCTAGCTAACTTAGAGTTTTGACTAAACGTTCTTTTTACTTAAAGATAATCTGGCTGTATCAGGGTTTACTTCCATTGAGTTGAATATCAACTTGATAGACAAAGTGGAGAATTCTTTCAGTTTTGTGAACAGTTTAATTATGAACTTGTTTTAGACAGTAAATGACACGTTCCCATTTCTTGTCAGTGAATATTTATTGAAATCTAGCCCTTCTTGCCTTGCCTTTCTGGTTGATCTCATTAGCTGTCAAGCCCTCTGGTCATCTTTCCCTTGCTGGGCCTTACATGTCATGTTTTCTTGAGTTGTGAAGAATAACCATTTGTTAGCTAAAGACCTTTTTCTGATCTAAAGCAACTGATACTTGAAAGAGTAAATAAATGGAACCTGATCCCTACTTTATATTGCCAGGTACAAAATACATTTGTGGCTATTCTATCATATTATTTTTCTTAGGTCTCTGAATTAAAGAGAGCAAGGCTTCTACCCAAGACTTGCAAACACTTGGTTTTGACAATCAAATTATCTCATTCTTAAGTTTATGAGTTGTTGTCTTCTGCTGCAGAGAAAATTGGATTTTTAGTTTGAAAGATGAGTGCACATCAGGAAGATGTGTTTTAGGGGAAGCAATATATATTTTGCATTATCTGTACGATGTGAGAAACTGTAAATTGATAATACAATATGTTAGTAAATGAAATGGCAATGAGTAGCAAGCAATGGGCTGAAGAGAACTCCAGGTTGGGGGTAGAAAATGATTATTATAGGCATCCTAGGCATAGTGGCTGAACTTTCTGTTTTCTCCTTCTTTGGGAAATGGGTTGAATATTTTAGGTTCATCTGCAGGCCTACGCTACATTTAAGAGTACAGTATCCTGGCACGCACTTGAACCATGCTGAGAGGCTGACAGCCAAAATGAGCTGGACTTTGTTCTCACTTTGTTGTTTGATTGCAGGCAATGAGGGGAAATGATAGCATTCTAGTTCTTCTTTTTGAAAAAGTATGCATTACATTTCAGAATGTTTCACTGCCCGATAGTGCATAGTTTTCAAGTGTAGTTCCTCTCTTACCACACAGCTAAGTAATCCTGGAAGCCAAATAAATGGACTGTATTTATTTCAAATTCAGTTGTTAAAAGATGTCTCAGTTGGGCATGGTAACTCCTGCCTGTAATCCCAGCACTTTGGGAGGCCGAGGCAGGCAGATCACCTGAGGTCAGGAGTTTGAGACCAGCTTGGCCAACATGGTGAAACCCTGTCTCTACTAAAAATACATAAATTAGCTGGGTGTGGTGGTATGTGCCTGTAGTCCCAGCTACTTGAGAGGCTGAGGCAGGAGAATTGCTTGAACCCGGGAGGTAGAGGTTGCGGTGAACCGAGGTCGCGCCACTGCACTCCAGCCTGGGGGACAGTGAGACTCTGTCTCAAAAAAAAAAAAAGGTATCTCTAATTGTTACTGTCTTTATGTTGAGTATATTAGGGTTCACTAATTTATGGTATATATCTGGATTTTTTCCCACCTGGTTAGTGGAATAAAATAGGAAGTTGAATAACATGGCATTTATTATGATAGTAACCAATAGGGCAACTGGAGTTAGCATACTTGTAGCTTTTGTAAATTACTCAATTGTCACTCAATAACAGGACAGTTATTTACTTGATTGTGATTGGCCGAGGAATAATTGTGGCTCCATTTCAGCAGATAAATAGTGAGGATTTGAATCTTTAGTAAAATTAATGACAGCTGGAGGAATTCCCAGCTGCACATGTAACTAGAAGTGCTTAACTACCCAATTAATCATGAATGGATGGATTCAGTGAAACACAAAATTCAATCTGCTTTTGCAGCGGTGGTTTTGAAAAATTGGAGGCAAGCGTTTTTTTCTCTATTGAACGCAACTCTGAGTGTCTAGGAAAATGCCATACATTTTTTAGGATGAATGCAAAGAAATATGAGTCCCATCCTTCTTTTTTGCCCTTCTTCCCTCCCTTCTTTCCTATACATACTTATTATACACCTACCATATGCCAAGCCCACAATGGGGACACAAAGATGAAAAAGATACACTACCTGCCCTTGAGGAGTTATTGTCAAAAAGGTAAAATAGCCACACGTACAGTTGTAACACAATGGATGGATGAAATGGGGTTTGCCAGATGGGCAAGGAGAAAAGGGGCTTTTTAAATAAGAGTCAGTCTCCTGTGCAAGAGCAGGGAGCTTTCAGAGTATGTACCTACCTTATACAACAAGTATTTTACCTGGGTACCTACTATGTGCCACACAGTGTGGATGAAATATGTTTGGAAAAGTGTGAGAAGCATGTTATTGGCCAGAGCATGTTGGAGGAGAAAGATAAAAGATGGACCTGGAGGTTGACAGGGACAATTTCAAATGTCACTTTAATAGTGTCATTCCCAGTTTTATTCTTCTTTTCAAAGTAAATGAATTTTTTTTTAAGACAGTCTCTCTCTGCTGCTGAGGCTGGAGTGCTGTGGTGCAGTCTTGGCTCACTGCAGCCTCCACCTCTTGGGTTCAAGTGATTCTCCTGCCTTAGCCTCCCATGTAGCTGGGATTACAGGTGTGCACCGCCACACCCGGCTAATTTTTTTTTTGTATTTTTAGTAGAGACGCGGTTTTGCTGTGTTGGCCAAGCTGGTCTGGAACTCCAGCCCTCCAGTTATCCACCCGCCTCAGCCCCCCAAAGTGCTGGGATTACAGGCGTGAGCCACCACGCCCGGCCTCAAAGTAAATGAATATTTTCTTATTTTTGTTCTAGCTTAATGTTGATGAAATAAAAGGTAGTCAGAACAAAGATTTTGAGTAGATTTAGTATTAATACATATTTATACCTAATCTTAGTAAATATACAAACATACCAAATGAATCACAAACTCAGCATTCAAGAGCAGAGCTAGGCTGACACATAGCACAGTAAAGTACTTAATTTCTTATCTGGAAACTTCCAAATTGCTAGGAGAAATTGGCTAGCAATCCTTCAAGAGAGAGACTGAAAACTTCCTGTCTGAAAACAGAAACTATTAGCAATTATTTTAACCCGATAGTAGCAACCCAGAGTTCAAAATAATTCTGTATAGACATCTGTATAATGGAGGAAATTTTCCTTCATTGCACACAATAGGGTACAATTTGATGAAAACTAGGTGGGTTATTTTTTTAATTTCTACCCTCAACTCATTCCACAAGTTTTTCAGGCAGCTTAGAAGACTATATGAAGCCACAAAAAAGTTAGTAACCAGCAAAATATCAGGATCAGAGAAAATATAAATTAAGACAGAAAATTTTGTACCAAGAAGAAAGCTAGAACTGAGCTCTGATCTTCCTGGTGGCTGATGTAAAAACCAAAATATAATTAATCATAGGCTCCTCATTGTTCATAGCGAATATGTCAACACAGATATGATTTAATTTTTGTTATCCGTAATGAAAGATTCTAATAATTGTGAAGAGCCCTTTTTCATTTAGTTGTTAAGGTATAAGTAGACTCAGCCTTCCATGTTTTGAGGAACATTTTCACAAGGGGGCTTTGCTAGTGGGTTACTAAAGTGCTTCCAGTGTCTTTCCTGTACAAGGCATTTTGCTATAGAGTTCTCATGCAGGCATTCCATCAAAAGATGGGTGAAGGCTGAGTGCACTGGCTCATTCCTATAATCCCAATACTTTGCAATGCTGAATGGGGAGGATCACTTGAGTCCAGGAGTTTGAGACCAGCCTCAGCCACATAGGGAGATGCTGTCTCTACAAAAAGTACTAAGTTAGTCATGCACGGTGGCGTGTGCCTGTGGTCCCAGCTTGAAAAGTTTAGGTGGGAGGATCACTTGAGCCAGGGAGGTCAAAGCTGCAATGAACTGTGATTGTGCCACTGCACTCCAGCCTGGGTGACAGAGCAAGATCCTGTCAAAAAAAAGATGATGATGTGTTACCCACTAAGAAGAACATTGCCAACTTCAGCTGCATCTACTTATTCTCACAAGGACTGTTCTTCTTTGACAATAATTCAAAACGACTTATTTTTCTGGTAGTTTGTTCTGCAAGGTGATAGATTCCATTGTATTCCGATTTTGTAATGAAGTAATAGAATTTGCAGTAAAACCAAGTTCTCTGGAATTCTTTGGTAAAACAATGATTGCTTAAAATGGGAAAGGCTTGTTTTTCGAATTCTTATTCTCAATATAAGCCTCAACCTCTACCTAGGGAGGCATTGTGCTTGCCCGTCATTGTCAATTTTTATGTTCTTTGGTTATAAATAACTTGTGGAACAAGCACTAGACCACATTTCAATAGCAATTTTCTTTTTTTTTTTTTTTTTTTTTTTTTTTTTTTTTTTTTCATTTTAAAACTCAAATTTTATTTTAATGACATGAAGTGGAAAGAATTTGGTGGATAAACCTGGCAGGATTTATCCACCAAATTCTTTCCACTTCATGTCATTAAAATAAAATGCTGTGACTTATGGCTCCTCTGATTGCACCTGCTTTCACCAGCAGCCCTGGAAGAGAGCTCTTCTGCGTGGATAAGAGTTGAGAGATCTTGGTTTCATTACTTGTTTAAATTGGACTCTCTCAAATGAATGTAAGCACATAATGGGGGACTACACTATGAGATGAAAAGGAATTCAGCTGTTACCAGAAATGGGTGCCTGCCAGGTTTATCCACCAAATTCTTTCAATAGCAATTTTCAAAACAGAATGCACATTTTAAAAAACTCCTTTGTGATCTTTTCTAGTAAGGAGTTTTTGTTTGTTTGTTTGTTTTTTCTAATTGTAATTTTGTAGTATTGTAGATGGTATTGTATTGTCTTGGACCTGCATAGCTAAAATTGGTGAAGAACCTTTGTACAAAATATTAAGGTTACTAATGATTTCCTGGACTTTTCAGTAAATAACTCAATATATTTAAAAACCTCCCCACCTCTACTACATTTTATTTTTCAGCTCTGATAATAGTTTCTCCTTGTCTCAGCTGAACATCAGAAGATAGACAAACTGCTGATGGTTTGTTGATAAATTTAACACGGTTACCAAAAAAAATCATGAAAAGGCCAGGCACGGTGGCTCATACCTGTAATTCTAACACTGCAAGGCTGAGGTGGGCGGATTGCTTGAGCTCAGGAGTTCGGGACCAGCCTGGGAAACATAGTAAAACCCTGTCTCTACAAAAATTAGCCAGGTGTGGTGGCACACACCTGTAGTTCCATCTACTTGGGAGGCTGAAGTGAGAGGATTGCTTGAGCCCAGGAGGTCAAGGCTGCAATGAGTGGTGATTGCACCACTGCATTTCAGCCTAGACAACAGAATGAGACCCTGTCTCAAAAAAAAAAAAAAAAAAAAGAAAAGAAAAGAAAATCATGAAAAATACCGAAGTCTTCAAGTTGAAAATGGTTAAATTAAAAGATGTTTTTTCCCCTTTAGTCAATGTCTAATGCTGCGCTTAGTGTCTGTTAAGCAGTAGGTAAATTGTGTATGTCCCCTATATCCTGCTGATCATTTTTAGACCTTTTTGGAATAGGTTTCTGGTTTACTTCTTGCTCTCTTTTCCCACTGTCACTATCCTATCAGTCTCCCAGTCAGTCTCTCTGACTGCAGTTTTTCGCACTTTCAGACAGATCTTCCCAGTGCATCCTTTTCTATCTGAAACTCTCATTCACTTACTTTAGTGCAGCATCAGCCATCTACTCACAACCATATGGCTGCAAACACTTCCTCCTGGCTTTCCCGATTTGCTGTGATCTGCATTTATTCTACTCTACAATTTTATTTCCAGCTACTCCTCAACATGAACCTCTGAACTTCTCATTCCCCAACTCATAAGGCGAGGCACCACTTTCATGCCTTTGTTCATGCTGCCCCCACCTTTTCTTGAAATGCCTTCGCAACATTTTCTCTGCCCCCAGCAGATCGTGATGATGCTTATGGCACAGTTCCAGCACTGACTTCTCCATGCACCTTTCTTGGCCTCATCACCTCAGACTGACCTCTGCCTTTTTGCAACTCCAAAGTCAGTAACCTTCCTTTCTTTTTTTAAATGACATAGTTCAGCACTGAACTGCCTTGTTTCATGAACACAGATCTTATTTCTCCAACTTGTTTGAAAGCTCTTTAAAGGCAAGAACCATGCCTTTTACTTCTTTTGTATCCACTGCAACTCCTACCCCCATACTGACTACAAAGTTGTCCAAATTCATCACTCTCCAAACATTGCCTTTATTTTCCTGCCCTTTAGCTTTGCTGTCTGCCATTCCTGATAATTCTGCTTAAGCCTCGCTCACCTTCTCCCTGAGGTTTTCAATTCCCCCAAAACAGAATTAATCTGTCCTCTTCTAGTCACTGATTATATTTGTATTTTTATTATGGTACTTTTATGGTACTTTTTGTACTCTCCTTCATAATGTGGTTATTTATATAACTGTCAGCCCTATTAGGTTATAAGCCCTTATTAGGTAAGGACCATGTCTTATTTATCTTTTTGCCTGCCATTGTACTTAGTACAGGCCTCATACATACTAATTTTTCAACAAGCGTTTGTCAATTTGAATTGCATATTAGATAGTAGACAATCACACATGACCTAGTGTTGTTAGGGCACTGAGTATGGTTGGTATATGTTAGTCCACTTACCTGTTCTGTCCTCTTGGGGTACCTAGTACCTAGCGACAGTTCACCTGGTTCACATATGACCACCTGAAGGGATTCTTTCATTTAGAACTTAATAAAGACAATAAAATGCTTGGTAAAAATGACTAAAGCTATACTGTGAAGTTAAAACTAAACAATTAAGCATAGTTTCTCTACTATGTGTACAGAAAGCTGCAAAGATTCTGCAAGAATGTTGAGTACTAACTTGTAGTCCCTTGTCTTTGGGAGTTGGTAGCATATTTGCCCTGGGGAAGTTATATAAGGGAAGTATCTCTGAGGCCCCTTTATTCCAGGGACCTTCCTTCTGCAGTACTGTTTGTTCCTCATTTAAGACCATTTTATTCAAGAGCAGAGAGTTCTTGGTCTTTGTGTCTGCATTTTCCCCTAAACTCTCCGTTAAAGTACTGAGTGTGAATTTCTTGAACTCGTCTCTCTTGTTCCCACTAGCCAGTGCATAGGTGCATGCAACACCAGCTAGAAGAAGGGCCTCCTCTCTCCTCCACTTCAACCTGCTGAATGCTACCTGTCATCCTCAGAACTGTCCTCTTCTGCACTGTGAGTCTCTCTGATCTTTGCTGTGCAGCATTGAAGGAGTTTGATCAATATTGGTGGAAGAAGAAGAGCTTTCAGGATGAGTCTGGGAGGAAAAAATTTTCCCACTGAATGGACATCCTGCCTGCCTCTTGTGTTTTGCTCTGAACTCTTTACTTCTGTCCTCAGGCCCTTGCCTTCATCTGGACTTGGATTTCACTCTATGCCCATCATCACACCCAGCCACAGACAGTATAGGTCTATGTTACTCAAACATTTGTTAATTTATTTCAAATCCAGCCATTTGGATAATATATGCATATGGTTTGTGAATTTATCTATAATGATGCAGCATGAGAATGACAACAAAAGACCTATTTTTAATAAATTCATCTCAGCTTTAAAATAACAATTATTCCTTTTAAAGCATGCATTTCATAGAAAAGCAAAGATAATGGGAAAATAGAATTTAAAAAAATAGCTAAGTAAAAGGAATAGCTGCCTTATTTTCCTTGTTGAAACAACAAAAGGGCATCCTTTGGCCAGAGAGCTCATATTCAGCTTTTGGGAGGGAATAGAGTGTTTTGTCTCTGAGAGGTGACTTTTCACACCTGTTTAGGATTCTAAAAGTTTGTGGTGGGTTGGCTTGTTTTGTTGAGAGTGCTGGCCTTGAATTTTGGGATGTGGGTAGGCTAGCAGAGGTTGCGACAGTGCTCTGTGATGGGTGACCATCTCTAGCCCTGGCCATCTTGAAGTGGGTACTGGGTCATAAAGAGGAGGGGCAACCCACAGCCGTCCCAGCTGATGCGAGTTCAGAGCCACGCAGCCCAGAAGAGACAGCAGATCAGGAGTGTCAGCCTCATATGCAAAGGACAGCAGTCTTATTCATGCTGCTGTCTGACCAAGAAAACCAGAACTGACTGTCTTCTTGTTATTCCCAAACAAGGTGATACCTCTGAGTAAACACACTTCTTGCAGGCAGAAGAAATATGGAGGAATACAACCAAAATGATTGCTATATTTCATTTTAGCCAATACCTTTAATTGTCCCAAAGTTCTTACTATAACATTTAATTCCTACTCACTTGAATTAATTAAGTTTTATATCTCTATCCCTTTTTTAAGAGAGGGATTACAACAGCAAATTGGCCTCACCCAAAAAACAAAGGGCCAGGACAATTCCATATTGTCCTGCCTTCTTGTTATTGTTGAAGTGTTCTTGTTAACCTGGATTGCGTGATTCCTTGGCTGAGTGCTTGCACTTTCTGAGTGCATAATCTTCATGGCAGCTCCATGAGTTAGGTTATTATACTCACTTTCAGAAAGGAAACTGAGCCCAGAAAGAATAAGTATTGTGCTTGAAAGCAAATGTCTAGTAAGGAGCAAAGCAGCCCTAGAATTCCAGCCCAGGTAGTCAAGCTTCATGGCACCACTCAGAACTGCTTATTGTATGCCAGCTCTCATATGAGAACCACCTCCTCTCCTTATATTCCCTAATGAAGAATAAAGGTGATGATCAGAATAAATTAACTTATAGCTTCTCTGTCAGACTTATTTAAATCAAGGTTTCATCTAGTTACTTTTTTTTCTATTTGTTTGGTCCAAAAAAGTTTCCAACAAATTGATGAGCAGACGTGGCTTTCCTCTATGACCACTTTGGATCTATTGATGAGCCAATTCACTGGAGGAAGGGAAGAGAAAATCCAAGGTTTGGTAGTCACTTCCTTAGTAATAGTTGATTGTATGTGTTTTGATGTCAATTCAAATGACCAATTCCATCACCAAGCACTTGAAGACCTAATTCCTGGCACTAGGCTGACATCTTTAACAACAGACCTCAGAGGAATCTTAGAGATCATCCAAGAGATGTTCTTTCCTGAAATGCAAGTCCCAGCTTCTCCAGTGGATCATGGCCCAGTGACTTTGAGCATGTGGCCTGACTTCTCTTATAAGACCCCAAAAGAGCTTTGGAGAGAAATCAAGATAATGTGCTGGAGAGAACCTAGCATTCTCAGTAATTTTTAGTTCAATCTAAATGCAGAGACAGAAAGAGAGATTCTTTTTTTAATGTCTTCAACCTCAGTGATCTGCTCATCCAACAGTGCCTACCAACACTTCTGCTGGGTATGATTATTAGTTAATTAGCAAAGGCTTTAGAGCCAGTCCCACCAGGGTTCACCACACTTCACCAGCTGCATGACCTTGGGCATCTCACTTAGTGTCTCTAAGCCTTGTTTACTTCAATGTGGATAATGAAATCTACCTCTTAAGTTTTTATTGTGACTAAATTAGATAACATCAGTAAAGTGCTGTTTTATTCCAATCAAAACCCTATTTCCTAGTTCCAAAGGTTAAACTAAGAGTAAGTTCTTTTCCTCGCCATAATGACCTCTAACACACAGAACACAGAATTAGCAGATAGGAATCAAAAAAGCAAGCCTTGCTTTCATCTCCTGCCCTGTGAACTGATTGGAGAGGAAGGGCACTACCCCAGGAAAGAGTATGGGCCTGTACCACTCCAAACTCCAAATGGGGTTGGTCCATGCTGATGGGAGGGGTGGGTATCGTGTGGTCACCATCAAGGCCACAAAAGTTAAAGGAGGAAAGCAGTGCTGTAAGGAGTAGCACAGCCTAGGGCGCATGTCTTGTGACAACAAGCTTCTTCTGTGGAGGAAGCTAGGGGTAGGCATAGCTCTTACCTAGAGCCCTGGGTGTTTGCTGGTGAGGCAGCGTGTGCACAAGGGGCCCACCATACCTTCAGAAACTCCCAACCATTTGTCATCTTCTAATTCAAAAACAGCATTTGTACCTAAAGTTAAATTACTGCACAAGGTGATATCACCTAGAAGACCTACAGGCTTCACAAATTTAGGTGACTGGTGACCAAAGAGAAAAACTCATACTAATATAGTCTCTGCTGGGGCCCCTGGGCCTCTCACAGGAAATATTCTTTTTGAAAGAACACAGTTGGCTGGGTGTGGTGTCTCACCCCTGAAATCCCAGCATTTTGGGAGGCCGAGGCAGGCGGGTCACTTGAGGTCAGGAGTTCAGAGCAGCCCGGCCAACATGGTGAAACCGTGTCTCTACAAAAAATACAAAAAATTAGCTGGATATCATGGCATGCACCTGTAATTCCAACTACTGGGGAGGCTGAGGCAGGAGAATTGCTTGAACCCAGGAGGCAGAGGAGCATGTGAGCTGAGATTGCACCATTTGCACTCCAGCCTGGACGACAAGAGCGAAACACCATCTAAAAAAAAAAAAGTACACAATTAATAAAAGTACTCAACACTAATCATGGGACATAGTAAGTGCTCAATAAATAATAGTGGTTATTATTGTTTTTGATAGTGATTATTAATATTTAATGTCACCTATCAAATCATTATTTTAGGGTTAATGCAGGTAATCTTAAGCTGTATAACTCTAAAAATATGCATATTTTTATATATGTACAAATGTATATAGGTATATAGAGATGTATAATGTTTTTGTTTTTAAAAATTCTGAAGGTAAAAATTCAAACTCTATGGTGGGGTTTAAAGTGAACTTAAATCTGTTTCCTTCCTCTAGTATATTTAGATGCATAATATTGATATGCATAATATTGATAGTATATTGATGCATAATAGATTCTCAGTAAATTTAACACAATTTCAAATAACATACTAGATTATTGTACAATGCGATCTTCTGACTTAATGATTTCACATTTTATTAGTTGGAGGTCTGTGCCATGCTCCTGGGCTCAAGAAATTCTCTTGTCTCAGACTCCAGAGTAGCAGAGACTATAGGCGTGTGCCATGGTGCCTGGCTACATGCTCTTCTGTTTTACAAATGAGGCATGCTTTTTAAAAACATGTCTTCCGTGGATAACATGTATCTGTTTTTATACCAATACCATGCTGTTTTAGGTACTATAGCTTTGTAGTATATTTTAAAGTCAGGTTATGTGATGCCTCCAGCTTTGTTCATTTTGCTCAGGATTTGTGTGTGTGTGTGTGTGTGTGTGTGGCTATTTGAGGTCTGGTTCCATATGAATTTTATATTTTTTTTCTATTTCTTTGAAGAATGTTATTGGTATTTTGGCAGGGATTACAGTGAATCTGGAGATTGCTTTGGGTAATATGGTCATTTTAATGATATTAATTCTTCTGATCCATGAACATGGGATGTCTTCCATTTGTGTTTTCTTCTATTTCTTTCATCATTGTTTTGTAGTTTTTGTTGTAAAGGTCTTTCACCTCCTTGATTAAAAGTATTCATAGATATTTTATTATTATTATTATTATCTTGTAACTATTTTAAATGGGATTGCTTTCTTGATTCCTTTTTCAGCTAGTCTATTATTGGTGTATAGAAACACTACTGATTTTGTATGTTTATTTTGTATCCTGCAACATTACTGAATTTGTTTATCCGTTCTAAGAGTTTTTGGTGGAGTCTTTAGGTTTCTATATATTTAAGATCATGTCATCTGTAAAGAGGGACAATTTGACTTTCTGATTTCCATCTGGATGCCTTTTATTTCTTTCTCTTGCTTGATTGCTCTGGCTAAATCTTTCAGTATATGTTGAATAACAGTGGCGAAAGTGGGCATCTTTGTTCCAGTTCTTAGAGGATTCAGTATGATGTTAGCTGTGGGTTTGTCATACATGGGCTTTATTACATTGATATATGTTCCTTTTATCCCTAATTTGTTGAGAGTTTCTATCATGAAGGGTGTTGAATTTTGTCAAATGAGTCTTCTGCATCTGTTGAAGTGATCATATGGCTTTTGTCTTTCAGTCTGTTGATGCAATGTGTCACGTTTATTGACTGGCATATGTTGAATCATCCTTGCATCCCTGGGATAAATCCCACTTGATAAATCCCACTTGATATTTGATATGTTGGATTCCATTTGCTAGTATTTTGTTGAGATTTTAAAATTATTTTTATCTTTTTTAGAGACAGAGTTTTGATCTGTTGCCCAAGCTGGAGTGCAGTGGCATGGTCATAGCTCACTACAGCCTTGAACTCCTAAGCTGAGGTAATTCGCCTGCCTCAGCCACCCTAAGTGCTGGGATTACAGGCATGTGCCACCACACTTAGCCTTGTTGAGGATTTTTGTGTCTTATTCATCAGCGATATTGGCATTGGCCTGTAGTTTTCTTTTTTTGCTTTGTCCTTGTTTCTATTTTTACTCCTTTCTCATATTAATGAGTGAAGAGATAGGTTGTTCATCTTTTTCTTATTAACTTGTTAGAGTTCTTTGAATATGAAGGATATTAAACCCAAGTCACTTATGTGACAGTGTTTTCTTTTTGTCATTTTCATTTTGACTGATTATTGTATTTTTTTCCCAGACAAATGTTTAAGATTTTTATGTAGTCAGATTTATCAATCTTTTCTTTTCATGGCTTCTGAAATTTTTGGCATGCTATTTTAAAACTTTAGCATAGTTTCTGTTAGTGGTAGTGGAGGTGTGTTTATATACATATATATTTTAAAATATATATGTGTTATATATATAATATTGCCTTTAAATCTCTTCATCTATAATTTATTTTTATATAAGCTATAAGACTGAGTGCGATGGCTCATGCCTGTAATCTCGGCACTTTGGGAGGCTGAGGTGGGTAGATTGCTTGAGTTCAGGAGTTCGAGACCAGCCTGATCAGCGTGGCAAAACCCCATCTTTATGAAAAATATAAAAATTAGCTGGGCATGATGGCACATGCCTACAGTCCCAGCTATTAAGGAGGCTGAGGCACGAGAATTGCTTGAGCCTGGAAGGCAGATGTTGCAGTGAGCCAAGATCGTACCTCTGCACTCCAGCCTGGGCAACAGAACAAGCCTCTGTCTCAAAAAAAAAAAAAAAAAAAAAAAAAAAGATATAAAATAGGGATCTATTTTTTTTCCCAGTCAGCTCAGTTTCCCAACACTATAAACTGGATAATCATTCTTTTCCCATTGATTTGTAGTGTTTCCTATATCATGCATTAATCTCCCATACAGAGCTCAGTTTGTGGTCTCCTTGTAATTTCATTGATCTGCACCAGTACCAAACATGTTTAACTTTTGTAGTTTTATATGTTTTCATATCTATTAAAAAGGCTAATTCTCTTTTATTCTTCCTTTAACATTTTTTTCTAAACAGTTTCTGGATTTTAATTTTTCCAGTCAACTTGCGTATCATTCTGTCAAGTTAAAATTGATTTTATTCTTCACTGGTCTTTCCTACATGATTTCCAGCAACCCCTGGAGGCAGGAAGAATGTACACCCTTTGGGTGAAGTCTGGGCGGTATTGGGGTCTCCATTTAAGGTTCTCCTCTTCCTCCTGAAGCCATCTCATTGATTCTTTCATTCAGCAAATAGTTTTGAGCTCCTGTGAAGCTTTGTGCTAGGAACTCTGAGGACCACAAAACTGGTAAGACATGACTCCTGCCTGAAATGAAGTAGATGCTTTACTGTGGTTTCCATTGTGTCTTCAGCCACCTCTGGGGGATCTCCTTCTGTTTTTGATGGCATATCTGGATTCGGTTAGCCATGCATACACATTCCCTTAATGAGAAACTTTAGCCAGTTTTTAAAAAAAATCATTCCAAAGAGTTATTTAAAGATATTTTTTCATCACACAGTTCCTGGGACTACAGAAATGACATGGGCAAGGCTCAAGTCCTTTTCCCTACTTTCTTCCTGTCTTCTAAACCAAGCTATATTATTCTTTCTTATGTGACAGAAGGAAGTCTTTTCTTTTTTTTTTAAGACACAAGTGATTGCCTGAAGCTACTTTTAGGGGAAACATATATACTGTTGTTATATCTCTAATCTGACTCTCAAGAAAACAGACCACAATGTAGAAGTAGTGTTGGGTGTGCTGCTTTGTAAACCACTCTGGGGGCCACGTGAGAAGAAAGCATCTCTCAGTCAATCACTTTTCCAGAAAAGTCACAGAAGTCCTGTTTTCAGGCAACGATCAGCGCCTCATCAGTATGCAGCATTGCTTCTACCAGCAGCATATTCAGGATTTCCTGAACAAATACTGTGATTTTTAACGTCTCTGCTGAAACTAGATTAGTGCAGCTTGAGCAGCCACCCTGGAATGAAGACCTTGTGCCAGGTCTAATACTGCCAAGTGCAACTGCCAGGATCAGCCAGCGGGAGCCACCCTGTCACACACCTGTCATGTAGGTTGATCAGAAGCTCTCATGAAGTTTTGACTAGGCAGAGTGGGTTTCTAGAGCAGCTGCTCAGTGTCCCATGATGTTATTCTGTGACCTGCATATAGTAAAGCTTGGTTGCTGGAGGCCACCTTCTCTCAGTAGGTGATACTTTCACTTTCCCAGAAGGAAAGTGAGCTCCACAATCTCACTGTCCCTACTGTTACAATAAAGTTCTTGTTGGATGCAAAAATGATCATGGGTGTTTTCAACTTCTGTTACTCCTTAGTCTCACAGAAGGTTTTTGATTTATTGCTAATTGTGCTTATTGATATAGTACTTCTTACATACATGTAAAATATTATGTGCTGATTATCACAGCAGTTTTTGCCCAAAAGCATCCATATCAAGTAATCTTTGTTTTTTGTTCTTTCCCAATGTATATGTTGAACCACATGAAATTACAATTGCAATGTTTGCAATTTCATGATTCAACCTAATATAAAAGGAATCTACCCTCTTGCTACCACCATTACCACTGGTTTAACTTGCAAATCTGCTTGTAGCTCACATCTCAGTTTCTCCTTTCTCAGAAGTGCCTAAATGGCCATGGCTGGTACAGATTTCCTTTCCATCTCTATCTGGGCCTTTTTGTCACCTCTCTTCTTGTACTTGTGGGGTCAATTAAAATTCTTCTGCTGTTATCTCCATTCATGGGTCTCCTCAGACTAGCAATTAAAAGAAACCTGTCTGAAATCAGGGCAATTATAGCAAAAACTAGCCAGCACAACAGGAAGGGTAAGATTGGCCAACTTTTATAAATTAATATTACTTCCTGTTAAATCAATTGTGTAAAATAGTTGTAATAGAACCCATTAATTTGTATTCCATTTATGAGATTATTCAGACAAATCCTGTGCTTTAGTTTGAACTATACTGTATATTTATATATAGTTATAATTTAATTACAAGAAATAATCTGTAAATAAGTGGTGTGAACATAATCGGAGGCATTATCATTTTAGAGAAAAAGAAAACTCTCAGTGGTACCTTAGAATCACCTACCAAGAACTAAAATGCTAAAGAAAAATTTTGTGATTAGAGTAGAAACTCAAAAGAAATTCACAAACCAAAACCTTGGTAGCCTACAGATACCATGTGAATGCAGAAATAGTGAACATGTCTTTTGAAAAGCAGTCTGCCATTCACTTCCCATGATCTCAGATTGGCATTTTTAAAAATACGTCTATCATTGTAAATTAGTGAGATTCTGGTGTTTGATTAATATTAACAAAATACTGAGGAATGTTATTTTGTTTTACTGAAGGCAGCTAAAATGTTTGATGTTTTAATGTAAGTTTTTGCACCAGATTTTATAGGGGAAATTTTTAAAAATGAATCTACCACACCCTTGCTCGCCATGTAGTGACCTATGAGAGTGTGTGGAATGGGAGGATGTTCTTGTTGCCTGTCTGAGCCTCAGAGGCCTCATCCGTACAGTGTGGATAATCATAACTTACTTCTTAGGGTTGATGTGATAATAATATCTATAAGTTAGTAAGGGATGAGCAAACATTCATTCTCTTCCACTTCCCTTTAACAGCCTTTTATGAACATGCTCCTTTGCTACCCTTGACGGCTCTTTGAAACCTAAAAAGGAGCCTTAGTCAGATTAACAGCTGGGGCTGAATTTTAGGTCTTCCATCCAATAAGAGTGAGCCGCTGTGATTGTAAGCAGAACTTGTCTTATTTTTTCAACCAACATTTTTGAAAACCTATTTATGAGAACCCATGCAAGGTACCTTAGAGAAAAGTTATCTCGGCGATATAATTTCAAGAGTTCCTCATTCCACCAACATGCTGGGAATGTATACTTATCCAGCACTCTGGATTAAGGCATTGAAGACTGTAATTAAAACAAAACAAAACAAAACAAAACAAGAAAACTCATGAGGGTGAGGTTGCTAACAATTAGCATCACACCAAGTAAACACAACAATCTTGGTCAATTAACCACCAGAGAAGAACTTAAAATCATGGAACAAAGAAGAGAGAGATTCTGATGGGAGTCACTGTGTCTTTCTTTGAACAAACTTGAGGTCCTGCCATGCCAGGCACTGCAGGGCCTATGTACTTGGAGACGCAGCCTGGACCCTGCTAAGCTGGGTGCCCTAGCAAAGACCTCTGGGCATGTTTGATAAAGGGGGTGAAGGAAAAGGAAGCGCATTTGCAAGAAAGGGAGGGGCCAGCCTGTCAAGATAAAGATAGCCTAATGGCAACCTTGTGAGTGAGTTATATTCACTCATCTACCCAGGGATATCTGGGAAAGTCACCAAGAATGGGCTGTGTTCCTTCTGCAATGTGGAAAAATGCATTGTCAAGTCATTACAAACTTAACAGAGAAAAACGGGCACAAACCCATTGGGAGTGTTATATTTCTCTGAATATTCCATGATCGCTTAGTCCACTTAATGCAACTTTTTTTTTTTTTTTTTTTTTTTGAGACAGAGTCTCGCTTTGTTGCCCAGGCTGGAGTGCAGTGGCACAATCTCGGCTCACTGCAACCTCCTTCTCCCGGGTTCAAACAATTCTCCTGTCTCAGCCTCCCTGGCAGCTGAGATTACAGGCATCTGCCACCACACCTGGCTAATTTTTGTATTTTTGTAGAGACAGTTTCACCACATTGGCCAGGCTGGTCTTGAACTCCTGACCTCAGGTGATCCTTCTGCCTCAGCCTCCCAAAGTGCTGGGATTACAGGCATGAGCCACCACACCTGGCCCAATGCAACTCTTAAAATGCCAAATTTACACCAAGATTAGCGTTCATTTATCTGATCCAGAAGGGAAACTGACATTTTGAACGTCTACTACCGCACAGCCCAATATGGTAGCCACTAGCTACAGGTAGAATTTAAATTTAAAATAATTAAAAGGCAGTAACAGTTTAAAATTCTAAAAATTAAATTAAAAATTCAGCATAGTAGTCTCTGTAGTCACATTTCAAGTGCTCAATAACCACATGTGGCTTGTGGCTGCCATATTAGACAGCGTCCATGTCCATCATTACAGTAAAAGTTCCATTGGACAGCACTGGTTTAGTTGTATCAGCATGACTCTTGTACACTATGTTGTACATGTGTTATCTTATTGATTCCCAAATCTATCCCAAAGAAGGACTTCATTCTTATTTTGCAGATGAGGCAAGAATCCCCAGAAAAATAAGCAGTTCTCTTTTGTGTAGTGGCCACTCCAGTATCTGACTGATGGTCAGTGTTCTGTGAATGGACAGCTAAGCTAGGTTGTGGGAGACTGAGATTATTGGACTAGGAAGCCCAGCACTTCCAACAGTGGCAAGATTCTGTTCCAGTATGATCACATTGTATTTTATTTATTTATTTTTTTGAGACAGGGTCTTGTTCTGTGTTTCAGGCAGAGTGCTGTGGCATCATCATGGCTCACTGGAGCCTCGACCTCCCAGGCTCAAGCAGTCCTCCCACCTCAGCCTCCCAAGTAGTGGGGCTATAAGTACACACTATCATGCCTAATTTTTTTTTCCATTTATTTTTTGTGGATATGGGGCCTTACTATGTGACCTAGGCTGGTCTCAAACTCCTGGGCTCAAGCAATTCTCCTGCCTCAGCCTCCCAAAGTGCTGGGATTTCAGGCATGAGCTACCATGCCCAGCCTGGTTGCATTTTAAAATCAAACTTTTGTAGACCCTTGCTTCTCCTTGCTATAATTTAACGATTTGCCTAAATACTAAAATTACTCATACAATGAGAAAGTCTGTTTCAGTTTTAAAAGGACAAGATAAGTAAATAGATGCCTAGTCCTGAGCTGGGAATGGAGAATGGCTGCAAATAGGCACAAGGTTTCTTTTGAGGTATTGGAAATGTTCTATTAGACTGTAGTATAAATTGTGTTCTGTAAATTTATTAAAAATCATTGAATTGTCCCTTAAAATGTGTGAATTTTATGTATGTAAGTTATACCTCAATAAAGCTATTTTTTTAAAAAAAGAACAAGATATAAATCCTAAAACTCTAGGGCAGCCAAAAATTTAATGTGAAAAAGCTGCCAAACCTTTAATTAGTGGGTCAAAGTTTAATTGCTGGTATTTTCCGAATTTCCCCCATGATGTTGAAAAAGAAATGATGTTTCATCTGGAGCCAAGCACCAGGAAACTCTACAAGGTATACATTATTATCTACATTTTCTAACGGAGGAAATTAGGACGCAGAAGGTTAAATAACTTGCTTAAGATTCACAGCCAACTAGAACTGGTGACAGTGTCAAACCCAATACTGTCTGGATCCAACAGCCATGGCTGCTGCCCTGTTGATATCATGCACCCTCTCTGTGTGAATGAGAAGAAGCCCTTACATTGTTTCACTTGAGATCACCTTCCTTCTCTCAGAAGACAGCAGCTAGCTGATTTTCCAGTGTTACTATCTGCATTTTGCATTTTGTATTCGAGAAGATTCCCTAAAGGGAAAAAAGAGTCTAGACCAAAATATCTTTTTTTTTTTTTTTTTTTTTGAGACAGGGTCTGGCTCTGTCACCCAGGCTGGAGTGCAGTGTTGTGACCTTGGCTCACTGCAATATGACTTTATCACTACATGGTATGACTTGCAGAGGTGTCTGCATAAGAGCTTTTGAGGGACTAGTCACTGTCATGTTTCCTGCACGTGGGTTAACAGCTCAGTTTTAGATCATTTGATAAATTGGGTAGCTTGCTCCTACCTGTTTTATGAAATAGAATGCTAGAAAATTATAAGCTGATGGGGCTTCCATCAGGTCTTTTCAGCTTTGGCCAGGCCTAGTAACCTTTATGTCTTCAGTTATGTTCTCTTAGCATCTAACATTCTTTCCTTCTTGCCATCTCTCTCTCTTTTTGATCATTAACTATTTAGCCAGATATCTGGGTGACACCTCTCCAACCTGTCCTGGTCTTACTAAGCCTCGCATGGCCACCGCCCTTCCTGGATACTTCCAGTGGTCAGGCCCAGGCAGTTTCCTTCTGGCCTCTCTAGCTCACTTGCTCTTCCCTCTGTGCCTTTGTAAATAACACAGATCCTTTCCTTTATCTTTTCCTTCCTTTTTTTCTGGGATATGTTCATACTCCCTTTCAACTAGTTGAAACAAAATAAACCAAACCAAACCAAAAATAAATAAAAACAAGAAACCAAGCCAGTACCAAGCCAGCAGAACATGTCTATGGGCCACATTTGGGCTCTTGAATGTTGGACTTCTGCTTTTTCGTATACAAAGCAATGTAGATGACATTAAAAAAAAACAAACCAAAGTAAATGTTGTGATGATATAAACTAATTATGAAAATGGGTATCACAGTGCTTTATTTTTCCCTCTACCAATATCCTTAGAAACAGGGAGTAAACAGGAACTTCTGCTTCTACATATTTGGCCATAGTAGAGTTTATTAGATTTGAGATTCTTACAGTGTCGTTCACATTTCAACATAAAGTTCATTTGTAGGAGTCCCTGAGTCACTTCTTGTGTACTCAGAGATAATTGAATCCCAGGATTTGAAAAGTTGTTAAGGTAGTTTCAGGAAATCAGCTGTCTTCTAGTGGCAGTAGTGGAGTGTGTATTCAGCTGCTTGACTCACTACCTGAGCAGGCAGCTTGCTTTTTTTGTGAACTGTAGGCACTAACCATCCCCAGGACATGTTTTCAAAACCAGGCAAGTGTCTTCTTCCTGACTTACGTACCATAGTCTCACTTGGGGTCCCGATGTCTTCACAGCAGCCAGTTCAGCTCCCTTAGAATGGTTCATCACACATCACATTTCCAGCAAAGCATTGCCTAGGACTAACTCCAAACTGTTCTCATAGATATTTTAGAAACACTGGGTCAGGCACAGCGGTTCACACCTGTAATCCCAGCACTTTGGGAGGCCGAGGCAGGAAGATCACCTGAGCCTAGGAGTTTGAGACCAGCCTGGGCAACATGACAAGGCCCTATCTCTATAAAAATAAATAAATAAATAAATAAATAAATAAAAATTGAAACATTGTTGGTTTTTTTTTTCCTCTTACTCTGGATTTTATGCAGGTATACCTAAATTCAGACAAAAGATGTGTTCTGAGAGAACTCTCTGCTTTAAAGGACTTCAAGATAGCTCTCTTTTTAGGCAATGAATACGTCTGTGAAACAGCCACCCTGCACTTATTCGTTTTGTAGATCCAAAGTTTTTCCCTAGTAGATTTGTACAGAGGAATTTGATTATAATTCGGTTAACAAATACATTCCTCTATAAAGGGCACTTTCAGAAGCACTATATAAAGTACATGGATTTGGACACATTGCAGTTATCAGGTTTATAGTACATTTTCTATGCAATGTTTAATGGCTACATTTCAAGATGGGTTATTGTGCATATATAATCATTGAGAAATTAATGCTTTTTGTTTTTATCGATGTGAAAATGTCAGCACTAGGCAATGAGGATGAAAAGTTGATTTATTGTGTGCCTATTATGTGCCAGGTCCTGGAGTAGGTATTTTAATGTCAAATGCAGCTCAGTGTGGGATGTGAATCTGCTGGCTCTAAGACTGAACTACCTGCGTTTGAATCTCAGCCTTCCCACTGATGCAAGGATTCAGTGAGATAAAGTGTCCAAAACATCTAGCCCATGCTGGTGTGATAGCAAGAACTCAGTAAATATTACTGCTCATTATATCTTGTTCCATTTAATCCTGTGAAGTAGGCAGTGTCTCTCTTTAATAGACAAGAAGACTGTCTCAGAGTGGTCCAGTAACTTCTATAAAGTTTTCTGCAGTATGTTGCAGAGGCAAAATTTAGAACCAGGACTTCACTGGGCACTCTGATAAAACCGCTAACCAGGAGTTCTTGTTCTAGGTTGCCGGGAAAATCTATGCTACCCTTGCTAGAATGATGGCCTCTACTGAGAGACAAAGTTGCCCTTAAAGGCAACAAATTCACAAATAAACATTTCTACATGTAGAAGAACTTTCAAAGGACCAGGTTCAGCAGTCAACTATTTCTTAAAGCTTTCCCCCCCGCCCCCCAGTGGACAGCAGACTCTCAGCCGTATGGATAGGTCTATGTTTTTCAAAACCTGCGCATGATTTATGAAACATAATCAAATACACCAGTCTTCCCAATGCCTCTGCTGTGTAAATGTTACCATCTATGCAAATATCAACTTTTAATGCCAGCTTAAGGAAACTGTAAGGATGATGTTCCTGTAGCAGCCATAAGACAAACCTCCAGGGTTTTTTGCGGGGGAGGCGGG
Source organism: Pongo pygmaeus (assembly GCF_028885625.2). Lineage (NCBI taxonomy): Eukaryota > Metazoa > Chordata > Mammalia > Primates > Hominidae > Pongo > Pongo pygmaeus. Next base: position 51,333,110 of record NC_072384.2, on the reverse strand, counting down.
GGGAGGCAAGGAGGGGGTTGACTTTTTAACTTGGCCACATCAGTCAGACTGGATTTCAGTACTTTTTTTTTTTTTGAGACGGAGTCTTGCTCTGTTGCCCAGGCTGGGGTGCAGTGGTGCAATCTCGGCTCACTGCAAGCTCCGCCTCCCCGGTTCACGCCATTCTCCTGCCTCAGCCTCCCAAGTAGCTGGGACTACAGGTGCCCACCACCACACCTGGCTAATTTTTTTTTTTTTTGTATTTTTAGTAGAGACGGAGTTTCACCGTGTTAGCCAGGCTGGTCTTGAACTCCTGACCTCGTGATCCGCCCGCCTCGGCCTCCCAAAGTGCTGAGATTACAGGCGTGAGCCACCGCACCAGGCCTTTTTTTTTTTTTTTTTGAGATGGAGTCTAGCTGTGTCATGCAGGCTGGAGTGCAATGGTGCCGTCTCGGCTCACTGCAACCTTTGCCTCCCGGGTTCAAGTGATTCTCCTGCCTCAGCCTCCCGAGTAGCTGGGATTACAGTCACCCGCCACCACACCCAGCTAGTTTTTATATTTTTAGTAGAGATGGGGTTTCACCATGTTAGCCAGGCTCGTCTCAAACTCCTGATCTTGTGATCCACCCACCTTGGCCTCCCAAAGTGCTGGGATTACAGGTGTGAGCCACCGCGCCCAGCCTTCAGTGCTGTTTAAATAGCTCTTCTAGTGTGGGCTTCAACTGAGAACATCCCTGTTTTCATCCTCAAGGTTGTTTTTCTGCTCAGTGTTCTCGTTGACCATGTCTGGGCTGCTGCAGGACAATGATTGAAGTTTTAGTAGTGAAAGAGTTCAATAGTGTTGACATTGAAACTGGGAAAGCATTTTACTCATGTAAGATGATGCTTTACTATATTGAAATCTTACACAAATAGATGACCCATAGCCCAATTACAGTTAGGATTTATCTTCTGTAATAAGCTGAGTCTCTTTTTCCTTTAGATATATATGCAAAAGAGAAGATGGGTGAAAACTAACGTTTCACAAGTGATATGGGCTTAATATAGCACAAAACAAGAAGAATTGGTGCTGAGTATCACATAATTTTCATTGCAGTTTACTTCCTAGCACTTAATCTAGTCAAAATATTTTTCTTCACAACATTGCTACTTTCCAAATAACTCAGACACTTAACTATATTCTGCCATCTAAATTTATATCTGCAATAAGGCATGGAGTGTGTGCATCAAATTTTAGGCAAATGAAAAGAACTCGCCCCAGGATACTGTTATGGATGTGACAATTTAAGAAGCTACACATCATCTGAAACTATTCTGTTTTCTTTGCCAGGGTTCAGCGGATTCCTACACAAGCAGGCCGTCTGACTCCGATGTCTCTTTGGAAGAGGACCGGGAAGCAATTCGACAGGAGAGAGAACAGCAAGCAGCTATCCAGCTTGAGAGAGCAAAGGTGACTCTGTTTCCCTCTCTTTGGCTCAAAAGTGGGTCGTTGCTCAGTGGCTACCAGCTGCTCTTCCCTTACCTCACACATTTCTGGAATAATCATTTTGTGATTATTCTAACCAGGCTCCAGATTGGGAAGCTCTCTGATCCTTTCACCTCTAAGTGAGGTTAGTAACATCTCCAAAGAGGCATTTCCTCAGAACCTTCACCTTTTTGTATTTGGTTTGGTGGTGAATTGTTGGTCGTCTTCCAACTTAGCAATATCAAGCCTCCCATGCCCAGTGTTGGCGGAGAGCCCCCCAGGTACCAGCTCGCCCTGCCTATTCCTGGCCCCTCCTCATCCATTACTTCAGCCTTTATTACTGGCCACACGTGTGCTGTTGCTCTGTGGATCGCCCTGTTTGTTTCTCTACTTTTCTCTCTCGCTTTCAGTATCCCACCTCAAGTTCAGTGTGAAGTTCAGGACTTTGAACAACTCCGAGAAGTGCAGCAAAGACGAGCAATAAAGGCCATTGCCAAAACAGACCTTCAGATATTCCACAAGAAGAGGCCTCCATAGAAATCGCTGCATCCACAGGAAGCAGCAAGGAACCAACTGCATGGTTGAAAGTTAGAACCAGAACAGTCACTAGGGATCTCCCATTCCATGTGCTTCCAACTTCATTTTGTTTGTTTGTTTTTTGATTTTTTGAAGCACGACCCCTTTTGTCCAATGAAATTTTATGCACAATAGCAAAATATAAGACAGAGTCATGGCCAGTCTGTACTCTCGCCCTACGTGACAAACTCCTAAGGTATATTGGTTCAGTCTTCTGATTTTTAGAAGAAGAAAGAACAGAAGCCCAAATAAAGTGAATTCCTTCCCTTTTCTATTTTTATTGTAAAATATTTAGAGGGGAGAGGCTGTGCATGGTGGCTCACACCTGTAATTCCAGCTACTTGGGAGGCTAAGGTGGGAGGATCACCTAGGCCCAGGAAATAAAGGCTGCAGTGAGCTGAGATCACACCAGTGCACTCCAGCCTGGGCAACAGAGCAAAACCCTACCAAAAAAAAAGAGGGGCCGGGTGCAGTGGCTTACGCCTGTAATCCCAGCACTTTGGGAGGCCAAGGCAGGCAGATCATGAGGTCAGGAGTTAGAAACCAGCCTGGCCAACATGGTGAAACCCCACCTCTACTAAATATACAAAAAATAGCTGGGCGTGGTGGTGTGCACCTGTAATCCCAGCTATTCGGGAGGCTGAGGCAAGAGAATCACTTGAACCCAGGAGGCAGAAGTTGCAGTCAGCTGAGATCACGCCATTGCATTCCAGCCTGGGCAACAGGGTGAGACTCCGTCTCAAAAAAAAAAAAAAAAAAAAAGGTGGGAGGAGAATGATGCAGTCAAATTAGGTGTCTTCATTTGCCTCAACACCTATGATGTCTGTGCTCTGTTGGTGGAAGGGGCTTTTCTTGCAGTACATGTGAAGGGACGTCAGTGAGGTTTCAGCCTTAGCTGCTGTTCCCCAGTCAGATTCCCAGCACAGATATATAAGCTGGTAACAAAGCAGCTCAGAATATCAGGAATCTTGTGTCTCACTGTGGCTAATTTTTGTTATAAAATTTTCTTTCAGAATCTGTTTTGTGGCCAGTGTGGTCACCCAAATTTGGGTGGCAGCACCGTTTGCTTAGGCTGGTGGTTTACGTGTCCCCACAGGGCTGTGCCAGCCTGAGAGCACTTTGCTGAGAGGCATTTGTGTAAAAAGAGTTTCAAAACCAGCTTTGTTAGCTAGAGAGAAGTTGATCTGTGAAGAGCCCTGCCCATCAGCTTTGACGCTGACTAACCCTTCTTTTCCCTGGCAGGACCAGATATTCTGTTGTATGGAATCCCACATGTTTTCAGATCTGGACTATTTAAAAAATACTATTTTATCCTCTTCCCACCCTTTTTTTTTCTTTTTAAAAAGATCTTGCACACATTTCCTGCATTCCAAGGTAAGAAGGTATTGGTTATCATTTAAAATAAACACAGATTTTAAGATTAGAGAAGAGACTGTCCTCCCCCGCCTTTGTCTATCCTCCTTAATACTTTAGAGCACATTTTAAAATTTGGAATATTGGAAAGTATTGCAGGAGAGGAAAAATGGTTGGGCTGATAGGACCAAATCATTTTCAGAGTCATCTCTGCAGGTTTCTTGATATTGCCTGAGAATGTAAAACTCATTTGAGATCCCTCTTTGGAAAGTTATTTCTCACTACCTGGTACTATCAGAGTTTCAATATGAAAAATGCTCCTCTCTCCTCCCTTCCTCATTCCTTATTCCATGGTTCTGTCCCTAGTCCAAACCTGTAGCATTTGCCGTGAAGACAAATGTGAGCTACTGCGGCGCCCTGGACGAGGATGTGCCTGTTCCAAGCACAGCTATTTCCTTTGATGCTAAAGACTTTCTACATATTAAAGAGGTAAATGTAGAACATACTGCATCCCTTCATCTGCCAAAAAGCTGAAGCTAGGAATCAGCTCTGAGCCAAACTAGCCAGAGAGGAGACCCAAGGAGCTGCCAGTACAGTACCTCATTTAATTTCCTGAGCCTTCCAAATCTAGTCATTCTCATTAAGATTGAGAAGTCTGAGATCATTGCTTGCATTATCACACACTGACAACATTAAATCACAGTCAACCTTAAAATTATAGCATGGATTTCTGACAGACCTCTATGGTCCTCTGGGCACCTTTAAATCCCCTTCTGTGACTGCAGAGCCATAAATGTATGGATCCAACTTAGGAAAATGTAAGTTTGGTGGCATGGCACCTACCCAGAAGGGACTGTTTACAGGGGATGTTGTAATTATAGACATGTAGACTATAGTCCTGTGCACCTTGACCATGGAACCAACACTAGAGTGTATAATCATTCAAAGAAAGATTTACAGCTAAGAAAAGGGCAGAGGACTCTGGGAAACAGAAAGGCAAAAGGGTAAAGTGTTTGAGTAGCCAAGAAGGGTGGGATCCAAGACCCCTAGTGGAGGGACAGACCTTTGATAGAAAGAAGAATGCTAATTCATTGTGACATGCAGGGAAAAGATGAGTGCAGGCACAGACACTTCAGGGCCTTGGGAATAGGAAACTGAGGACCCATCAACTTCAACCATGGCCTCTACTTTCTTGATGGTACATGAGGTGAGGATGTCTACATTTGTCTAGAAGACCAGAACTCTTGACCTGAAACATGTGCCCTGGCATCTGAATGGTTAAGTTGATTATGTCTCACCATTTCCATCAAAAATGCCCAAGCCATATTCATTAGTTGCTAACACCCACTGTGTCCAAGGAGAAGCAGCACTTGAAAAGGTAAGAGATGTTCTTACATGTGACATGCACATTCACTCACACCAACATTCCAACCTTGTATTTGATTGCTTTCCTGCATTGTATCAATGTCTCAATTTGTCCTGGCTGCTGTTTGAGCTATGTGCTTGTTGATCAGTGATTTTCTCTTCAGTCTGGCAGTTTGATGTGACATTGAGCTGGTAATCTTATGTGGACCAGAGCCACTTGTTTTCATGTCTTGAAATTATCAGATAAGAAAACATCTTTGAAATAGAAAGTGCTAATCATTTTAGGGAAATCCAAATAGAGAAGGGTTGGAACAACACCGAGGTGACCTCTGTAGAGAGCTGGCACAAGTTCCCAGAACATCAACACAAATGAACACATTTCTATAATCAAGTTATAGCCTTTCCTCTCATCCATCACTTAGAAGGCCATCTATTATGCACCATGTTAAGTACTTTCTCAGTAATAAAAAAAAAAAGCTTAAATGCAGAGAAAAGCTACAACTATGCTTGTCACATAAGCCAAATGATGATCAAATTAAGCTCTTGATTTTACATAGTGACTTTCTCCCAAGTAACTCAAAAAACTCATTCCCCCTGAGTCAGATTCTCACTGCGCTTTCGCTCTTTCCTAGAACTAAGTTAAAACATTTTGGGAGGTTGAATTAACCATTTCAGCAAGCCCTTTAAAGTCATTTGGGTGCCATTTAACAAATGAGTGCTCCAGTGGGCTATGCCACTTCATTTCAGGAAGTAACTTAAGCCCTAGGAAACTATGACTCATGGTCTGTTTTGTCCTCAACACAGTAAAATTTAAATTCCAGACCTATGCACCCAAGATTCTAAAAGGGTCCCTTTGCCCTTTGTTAATTCCAAAATAAACAGACCTATTATTTTAGGCCTGTTATACTAAAAGACAGGAAAGTGGGGAAAAACAACTAAGACCTAGATTGTTCAAGGTTTTATATCAGGTCAATTCACATTTTTTTCTTTTCTTTTCTTTTTTATTTTTTTTGGAGACAGGGTCTCGCTCTGTTTTCCAGGCTCGAGTGCAGTGATGCAATCACAGCTCACTGCAGTCTTGAACTCCTGGGCTCAAGTGATCCTCCCATCTCAGCCTCAGCCTCCCAAGTAGCTAGGACTACAGGTGCACTACTACACCCAGCTAATTGTGTAGTCTAGTATAGTGCACTACACTAGCTAATTGTGTAGTACACTAGGTAATTAGTAGTACACTACTATACTAGCTAATGGTGTAGTACACTACACTAGCTAATTGTATAGTACACTAGGTAATTAGTAGTACACTACTATACTACCTAATTGTGTAGTACACTACACTAGCTAATTGTATAGCTAGCTAATGGTGTAGTACACTACACTAGCTAATTGTGTAGTACACTAGGACTACAGGTGCACTACTATACCCAGCTAATTGTGTGTGTGTGTGTGTGTGTGTGTGTGTGTGTGTGTAGACGGGGTCTTGCTATGTTACCCTGGCTGATTTCAAACTCCTGGCCTCAACTGATCCTCTTACCTCAGCCTCCAAAAGTGCTGGGATTACAGGAATGTGCCACCATGCCCAGCCCTCAATTTACATTTATTTCAATGCAATCTCATACTATATGCCACTCATATAGTATGCATGGAGAAGCTGTGTGCATAACAAAGGCCAAATTCTTACCAGACCATATTTCTCATGAGTGTGAAGCTGTTACTCAGAATAATTTAAAGTTTCCCCAGAACTTCATGGTGTGATTATTCAATGAAACCTTCCATTCCTCCTTCATAATGTATCAGAATCATATATATATATATATATATATATATATACACACTCACATATATATAAATTTCACTTTTCTATGAGCTCAGCAAAATATACTACATATCATTGTTACATTTTGAAAAAAATATATGTTTATAAATAGATATATTTTGGGTCAAAATAGGAGAGAATTATCTTGCCCAACACTGATAAAAACAGTAAAGGAAGTTTTTAGAATCATCTCCAGAGAGTTTAAACAATAGAGCTTATATCTATTTCGTAGAAGTGACCTAGCTGAAACCTTTCCTTGAGGCAGGGAGCTTGAACTAAATTGCTTTCTGCTGTATAATTCAGCAAATGTGTAGTTAGAAATGCAATTTTGCCAATCCACCAAATAAGCCCACATTGACAGACTCTCACCCCACACTGGTTGAAGCCTTCTCATAGACCTGGGTCTTGAGTTTACATGTCATGGAACTTAACTTAAATGGAAATTCTGGAGTTCCTCCTGGGCTTCAGAGTGTTTGGAAGTTACTTGCAAAATTTCACATACAAATATATAATATGCTCAGACTTTGTAAGAGTAGGCATCTTTTTCTTCAAGTAGTAAGATGGACCTTAATTTGCAAATCTATATTTGAAAGATCATGACTCTTCCCCAGTGAGATTAGACTGCAGATAGTATCATGGAATTTTTAACTGAAAGCTTTTGACAAATTATGGACTATGAAATGTATTTCATCTCAGATATACCTGTCTTGCCTTCAAGAGTTCCAGTTATACTGGTGCATATTTATCCTTGTAAAATATGTTCTTTAAGAATTGGTTAGAGCTTCTTGACAAAGACCAAAAGAATCCAAAGGTTAGGACCAGACATTAGTCCAGGGGTTCACAAACTATAGCCCACAGGTCCAGTCTGACCCATTGCCTTTTTTGTAAAGAAAAGTTTTATTGAAACACAGCTGTGCTCACTTGTTGATGTTTGTCTGTGGCTGCTTTCACACAAAGACAGCAGATTCAACTAATTGTAACAGAGACCACGTGGTCTGCAAAGCCTAAAATATTTACTACTTGGACCTTTACAGAAAAAGTTTGCAGAACCCTGCTTTAGTCTATGAATCTACCTCAGATATATATCTATATATGTATATATATAGAGATATATACACATGCACATATACATATACAATATACTTTATATAATATATAGTATAGGTATATATACATACATATACAATATAGTTTATATAAAATATAGTATAGATATATAGATATATACACAAGTATATACATATACAATATAGTTTATATAAAATATAGTATAGTATACTATAATATAGTATAGTTTATATAAGATATAGTATATAGTATAGTATATAAAATATAGTATAAACACATATACATATAAAATATAGTTTATATAAAATATAGTATATAATATCATATAAATAGCATTTTATTCTTCTTGTCCCCTAAGATTAATAAACAACATATGAAGATAAGTGAATTACTATTGATAGCAATTTTACTTCTGAATTCCAGAAATATAACAATGATTGGTGGATAGGAAGGCTAGTGAAAGAGGGCTGTGAAATTGGCTTCATTCCAAGCCCACTCAGATTGGAGAACATACGGATTCAGCAAGAACAAAAAAGAGGACGTTTTCACGGAGGGTATGTTCCCATCTTTTCTTTGCGCTTTTTTTTGGTCAGAAAATTGGGTGATATTTTCAAGGATGTATGCTTTCAAAGTAGAAGATACTTTTCTGTGTGCAAGTTGTTTCTGAAATTGACACAGAAGAGTTTCAGATAGTTCTCTATCCTCTGTGCATGCTGAAGCCTAACACCACCAGAGACCATATGAATTCCATGGCAGAGACTGTTTTCTGTGGCCTCAGCAAGCCCTCCTTGGAACCCAAGCTTTCCTCTAGGAGAGTCACTTCGGGCATTCTTTCTCCACACAGTGAGTGGGAGCTGACCTGAACCAGCAGTATGGCTCCTCTTGGTTCGCTTACAGAGACTCTCCCTTAAGTGGGCACAAAATGTGATGGTATCTGCAGGTCCCGGCACTGATAGTACCTTCTCCACCCCAGGCTTTTTGTGGCATCTGTTGTCTCCTGGTATTTGGGTGAAGACAGCTTCAGGTGAATCAGCCTCTAGTGAGCTACTGAAGTAGGCATGTAGATCTCAGAGTGCAGGTATTTAAAGGTCCCAGGAAAACAAGCACAGCTTGAGAGAAGAGAAACCAAATCATCCTGAGTCTGCATGTATTGTGTTGCAGCGTGCACTGAAGCATTGATTTGATGTGTGTTACAATTTTTTGAAAGTTCTAAAATAGAAGCAGCTCTTTCTCTTGACCCTCAACCTCTGTTTTCTGTTGAATGCTTTTCTATTTCAAAAAACTCCTGTGTTCTTTAGGCGCCTACCTTTGTCATAATAAGAACCACTCCAACAGTAATAGGAGATCACAAAAGTATAGTTACCCCACTTTTAATTATCAATCTTTTTTAGCATATAACTTGCCAATACTATTATTAATATTAATCCTTCTTGTCCCTTGTATTAGTCTGTTCTCATACATTTTTTTTTTTCTTAGAGTCTCGCTCTGTCACCCAGGCTGGAGTGCACTGGCGCAATTTTGGCTCACTGCAACCTCCGCCTCCCAGGTTCAAGCGATTCTCCTGACTCAGCCTCCTGAGTAGCTGAGATTACAGGCACGCACCATTGCGCCTGGCTAATTTTTGTATCTTTGGTAGAGGTGGGGTTTCATCATATTGGTCAGGCTGGTCTCGAACTCTTGACCTCGTGATTTGCCTGCCTCGGCCTCCCAAAGTGTTGGGATTAGAAGTGTGAGCCACCGTGCCTGGCCTATTCTCACACTTCTATAAAACTGGATAACTTATGAAGAAAAGAGCTTTAATTGTCACGGTTCTGTAGACTGTACAGGAAGCATGGCAGCATCTGCTTCTGGGGAGGTCTCAGGGAGATTTTACTGGTAGCAGAAGGCAAAGCAGGAGCAAGTGTCTTACATGCCTGGAGCAGGAGGAAGAGACGGGGAGGTGCCACACACTTTTAAACAATCAGATCTCACTATAACTCACTCATTGTCACAGGAACAGCATGAGGAAATGGTGCCAAACCAATCATGAGGGACCGCCCCCATGGTCCAGTCACCTCTCCCCAGTCCCTACCTCCATCACTGGGGATTACATCTCAACATGAGATTTGCTGGGGACACAGATCCAAACCATATTATCCCTTTTTTTTCTAAAATTTTGTCTTCCATGCTCCTTTTTAGACACATGGGGAGCATGTGTTCCTGTCTTGGGGTCTTTGCATTTGCTGTTTTTTCTTACTGGAACCTTTTTCTTCATACTTACACCAGGCCATTCCATCTGCTTTGTATCTTTGTTAGGTATCACGCTTTCAGTGACCCCTTTCCTGCCAACTGTATTTAAAATTGTACCCACTCCCCTTCCCTGTACTTCCCATCCCTTCCCTGACTTAGTTTTCTCTGTTGCACTTATTACTCTCAGAAATATTATATATTTACCTATCTATCTGGTTTGGTATAAGCTGAGCATCCATAATCTGAAAAGCTGAAATCCAGAATGCTCCAAAATTTGAAACTTTTTGAGGACTGACATGATGCTCAAAGGAGATGCTCATTAGAGCATTTTCGATTTCAGACATTTGGATTAGGGATGTTCAACTAGTAAGTATATAGTGCAAATTTCCAAAATCTGAAAACAATGGAAATCCAAAACATTTCTGCTCCCAAGCATTTTGGATAAGGGATATTCAACCTGTACTGATATGTCCTACTAGTATATGACTCAATAAGGGAAAGGATTTTGTCTCCCCAATGCCACTGTCATATTTCTACTTTCTAAAACAGGGATGTACAATCAATATTTGTTGAATAAAATAACTGAATTATTATCATTTTCAAAGTTTTATTGTTATTATTTCTTAATTGTTACAGTCATGGGCCATATAACATTTTTGTCAAAGACAAAAAGTAGGAAGGTGGCAGCTCCTGATGGCTTTTGTGGGCTTCAGGGAAGCTTCCAGAGCACACCTGAGGAGACCAGAGTTGAGGATCTTCCATTCAAATAAATAATATTTTTTGTGACCAATTCCCTACCATCAGTTCTTAACTCTGATGCTCACATAATCGTCTTGTAAGAAGAAATGGTTTCTCCGGGTCTTACTGCTTGTTTTGAGCTGTTTGACATCTGACTGGCACATTGGTGCCTGGTGTTAGGTTAACAAGCAGTTCATAAGACCATTCCTGTCAGTGACGGTTTTGCGTGATTTCCTCACTGAGTAACTAGAAGAGATGCTTTTGCAAAGTATTCCAGGTCTTGGCTAGTTCTCCACATTCTCTTAGAAATGAGGTCAAAGAAAACATTTGGACAGATTCTTGAAGTTCTTTATAGCAGAATTTGGTGTGTTTTGAATTATTTAATAGGATGAGGGCCAAAGAAAGCTTTGTACTCTCAAGTTCTATTTTCAAAGAATCTGGGGAGTGAGTCTTTAGTTCCTTTTCTATATCCTAGGAAATCAAGTGGGAATTCTTCTTCAAGTCTTGGAGAAATGGTATCTGGGACATTTCGAGCAACTCCCACATCAACAGGTGAGGGTTGTAGTTAAACTCTTTTTCATAGACTGTATTCCTTTTAAAAATATTTGAACACACATGCAAGTATTTTTGCTAATTTGGAAACAATTTGAAGGCTTAATTTAAAGATTTCTCTAATATTTCATTTCTCATTTGTTTTCTATGGTAATTTGATTTCATTTAAAATGGTACTAAAAGTTCACGTCATTAGAATATAATTTTGAAAAATCTTATTTACCCCCCAGAGTTAAAAACTGTCCATTGTGTAAATTGATATTCAAAAAATTCATATTTTACCTAAGAAACGGACAGAGTTTAAGATGGTGAGGGCCAATAAAAAAAGGAAAAAAATGATGCAGACTCTCAAGAAAATGCTCTGTTTTCAGTCTCCATGTGGAACTTCAGGAAGTATTAGTACAGCCTGAGCTGGGAGGGTTGAAGCAGAGAGTAAGGCAGGGCCCAAATGAGGGAGGGTGTCATTTACATTTGGACAGCAGACAGCCAAGCCCTGAAATTAATGGTAATGAAGAGATAGTGGTGGCCTAGTAGGGAGTTGTGGTGCATTTGGAAACTATGGAGGTATTCATGTAGGAATTTTTCTTCTACCACATTCCCTGATTCCTATAGGCTAATTTCATTCTGGCCTAGAATTGCTGTTTCATTAGGGCATCCAGTGCCCTAGTTACCAATTCCAATTGTATTACCAATTTGGAATGGCAAGTCCAAGGCCCTATTCTGGCCTACCAAAACTGGAGGCAACTGGATTGGTTCTGGAATGGTTCTAAGTGTCTGGGTGGTTGTTCATGTGAAGCCCTCTGATCTACGGGACACTGAACCAAACCAGGTTTCTGAGTTGTACCCAACTAGACTGGAGCTGCTTGGATGTCCACAGAATCGCTTTAAATCAGTTATTGAGTGTATTTTGCTTCATTCCCATTTGTTGGACATTCAGGACATTGAACACTTTAGCTATTACAAACAGGAAAGAACAGCAATAACTGGTTATAAATTTATCTGAGGAATAACTGGTTATAAATTTATCTGAGGAATAACTGGTTATAAATTTATCTGAGGAATAACTGGTTATAAATTTATCTGAGGAATAACTGGTTATAAATTTATCTGAGGAATAACTGGTTATAAATGTATTTGAAATTTAAAAGCAAGATAGTAGGAAAAATGTGCTAATATTCTAGAAAATGGGCAAAAATGCCCAAGGGACTGCAGAATTATGAGTTAACAAATATAAAAATAACTAGTGATTGAGGTGATAGTCATTTTTGCCCAAGTGGTTATTCTGTTTCCTTTTATGAAATTGCATTTGTCTACCTTGTTCCCAGCAACACTGTGCTATGTCCAGCACAGGAACAACCCATGGTGAATGGCTGGCCCGGAACTTCCAGTGTTGCTCTCAACTCCTGTACCGAACTCCCACCCAGTGAGAAATCAGGATATAAGATCATTTGTACCAGGGAGGAAGCTGTCTGTTTTTCATACATCTTCAAAATTGACATGTCCAGAATGAAATCATAAGGCAGGTTCTCCAAAGTGGGTGATAGGAAAGTGGTGAAGATAATTACAGGGACAAATGGGTACATTCTTCCATCTTTTAAACTCATGTACTGTCATTTGCAGAGATTACATATTTTGATATGGCTCTCGTTATTGTCTTTTAGCAAAACAGAAGCAAAAAGTGGTAAGTTGTGTTTCCTTTTTAAATCTACTGTTAAGGTTCCTATACATACATGCCCGCAATGCTCCATTTCAGTGACCCAAGTGGCTATAAAATAAGGGAAGAGCCTCCTCGGTGGGGACTTTGATAATCATTTGTCGTTCAACCTGAGAATTATGAATGTTGTGGCTGTGGAGAGGCATGCTCAACCTCACCTTGTCATGCATGTTGAATCATCTTTTTCAGACGGAGCACATTCCTCCTTATGATGTTGTGCCGTCAATGCGTCCGGTGGTGTTAGTGGGGCCGTCACTGAAAGGTTACGAGGTACAAATATCATCTGTTACTCTTCAGTTCTTGATCGAGCACCCAGGAGACAGTCATGTTGATGCTTGCTCCTCAAGGGTCTGTTTCCACGTGGGTTCTGATGGAAGCCAGTGCTCAGCATGGGAAGGCAATGGGTATCGTGTGGGGCTCATGAGGCCCTCTGCCCTTTCTTTCCTCTCTTGCACACTTCTCATCTTTTATGAATTACATTGTTTAGAAATACCTCCCTCAAAATATTTACAATGGGAAGATCTGGTCAAAGATTTGCTATACATTAAATGCAAAGAAAAGGACTTTATCTCTCTTGACCATTCTCATTATTATTAGAAGTAATAGAGAATGAACAGCACAAGAGGACAAACAATCAATCTTCCAGCAAACGCAAACCTTTAAAGCCCAGAGTTCACCCTGCTGGGTTTTTAAGATGATGGCATATGCCACCAAATCCTTCTCTCCTTATTTATTTTAAAGGGCACATGTTTTAAAAGACCACTAAAAACATTAGTGAACTTTGGAGATTAAACAAAACCATGTGACAAGGAAAAGAGTAGAGACTTCGTTTCAGATGTTTGTTTTGACTTTGTGCTAGCATGGATTAAAAAATAGGTAGATGTGACATTAAACTCTGAAAGTGAGCAGCCTCCAGGGCACCATTCCCGTCGAGCTAGGACAATGTGTGGCACATAGTAGGCACTCAGTACACATTTGCTGAATGAATTAATGAATCTCTTTCAGGCAGATCTAAGAATCCTTGCTCTATCCCCCTCTTTCTCTCTTGTCTTTCTCAGAGTTGGAAATGTCAGAGGGATGAGCAGGAGAGTGGTCTACAAAAATCCAGCCATGGGCATGGAGAATTTCTGCCAACATACACAAACTAGCAGGAAGGCTGAGTCCAGTGCTGGCCTCAGTTCTCTAGCTGCTCCTCACTGAAGGCAGGCACAACTCAGGCGTGCCAAGGATACCCAGCACCTGTGTACAAAGCCAGCCTGTTGTCTCCTGGCAGCAGTTCTATCCCCTAACGAGGGAAGAGGGAAGAGGGTCTGGTGAACACTGCTGGTTTATTCCTCAACACCCTGGAGGAGAACCAAGGGGGGTGGAAATTAGCAATTGCACATGGTTAAGCATGAAAAACACCTTCCATGGTAACCTACCCCTAGGAGACGAATGGCTGCAATAAGGTCTTGGCTCATAGTGCCCTTCACTCCCTCCTCTCTCACTTTTGACTTCTCTCTCTCTCTCTCTGCGTGTGTTTGCCTCATTCTTTTTTTCTCACCTCTGCAAAGGTAACAGACATGATGCAGAAAGCCCTCTTTGATTTCCTGAAGCACAGGTTTGATGGGAGGTGAGAAATATAGATGTTTTTGTATTTTTATTTTCCTTTAACCAAACTTGTGTGATAAATTGAATTGTAGATCTGTGTTTCCAGAGATTTCAGAAGTTCTCTAGTTAAAAGTTAACTCAGTATTCTTGGGAAGAATATAATAAAAGAACTCTGAAAATATGAAGTATAACATTGAGTCCCCAGTGAAGAAAGGACCATGAGAAGAAAAATAAGCCATTTGTTTTATTTAAATGTATATATCTTTATTTTCTCAGTTATTAATAATTTCATACCAAAATGTTTTTTATGAAAAATATTAATTAAAATATATAATATTTCTGATGAGTGTAGTGGCTTGCGGGTGAAGCTAGCCAGGATTTGGGAATTGTGTGTGTGTGTGTCCTATGAAAGTATAAATACCAAGTGCTGAATTTCCTCAAAGGAAGAGAGAATTCTTCTAATCATAAGCCTCCCAAAGTGATTATTTTATAGGGAATAGTACTTATTTGGATATTTATTATAATTGTGGGTTTGTTTTTATTAGAAAAGCCCTTGTTATTTTACTGATCTATTTTTTAATGTATTTTACTATGATCCATCAACAATATGGCTGAGGCATTAGCCATTAAATAATTTTATCATTTAAGTTTTGTGGAAAAATCTAGAGAAAGTTTCTCTGTTTTGCAGAGAAACGGTAAAAAGCCTGTATTGACTCAATTCTAAATATTAAGCTCTTTCACAATGCAGAAGGCAGTCCATGTAAAAATAACCACATGAAAAAACCTGAAGATTTATCAGAAATGTAGAAAATTTAAATAGGGTGCATCAAAAAGTATGGGCAAATGCATCCAATTTATTACTGTAGGATTGAAGAAGAACATTACATTATTTTTGAAGGCAGTAATTAAGCCACTCACTTTCTCTTTGCTAAATTATGAGAATCCGCTAAATGCATGAAATAATTTTAAAATGTAAAGAAAAACTTCAGATAGGTTTTAATAAATTGGTATATTAAGAAAAACAAACATGGTATTGCTTTAAATATAAATTGTATGCATTTGTTAAAATAAAAGCTTTCTGGATAATTGGGTAAAATATTCATTAGTTTCTAGAACTATATAGAAAGAAAGTAAACAGATTTTAGTTTAAGAAATAAGAATGCTTCTAGGTACATTAGTATATAGGTCAGGCTGCCTTAATAAATAGACCCCAAAATGTGTAGCGATTCAAACACAATGGAAGCTTATTATTGCTCACTTAACAGTCTGAGGCAGGTGTTCCTTGGCTGGGAGGGAGGATAGAGTTGGGGGAGGGGAGAATTGGGCAGAAAGTTTGTTCCCTCTATCATTTGGGGCCCTTAGCCCAGGTATGATGTCTCTAGTCAGCTCGCCGGGCCTGGAGATAGCGCAACTCACATTTCACTGGTTAGAACTTGGTTATGTGGTCATACTTAATTGCAGCGGAGGCACTCTTGCAGTCCAGGAGGAAGAGGAGATAGAATTTGTTGAACCAATAATAGCCTTCATCACATTCATCTGCTGGACAAAGGCTTAATAAGAAAGATGTATTTGTTCCATTTCACTCTCTTTAAAAAAGAAATAGGCAGATAATGAAGTAGCTTCAAGGAAAATAAGTTAAAAGCCCTGAATCCTGGAGAATTGGAGTTGGAAGGATACATAAAATGTCTTTTAGACTAATCTCATTTCTCCAACAACCACAATCAGATAGACAACCTGCTTCTGTTTGAAACTTTTGGTTATTGGGATTTCACTTTCTAAAAAAGCATTGCAAAGAAGCAGCTGAACTCTGACTTTGTAGCTTAATAGGGCTGGTCTTGGTCCTGCTGTCTGATGCTCTGGCCTTAACCCTAACCCTCATGCAGGTCCCTGTGGATTGAAGGCAGCCAGCATGCCTTGGTTGCACGCGCACAGTTCCTTCAGATATTCATGGAGTCACATGGTTTTAACCTGTGGAGCTGTTACCTAAGGCAGTTCTGGGCAGTGCCGAATCCACTGGCCCCATAACAGCCCTATATGAACAAATCCCATCCCATAAGACAGTGTTAGATTATTTTGGTCTATAACATACTTATACACAACAGTGCTGTTAAAGGTTTGCCTTCAAGAATGAAGAATCTGATGTTCTTCCTCAATCCTGAGGCCCAGAAAAAGGGAATTTATTTAATTGTAACAGCAGAGATTTGTCTTGAATCAAGTAGAATTGTCTGCATCCGTTACTGTACACATACTACTGAAGTTGGTTTTAATAGAAATTGAATGCAAATTTCAATCTCAAGTATTCGTGGGGTCTAATGACATGGCAGAGGGTCTGGAGGAAGAGCCCAGCAGTAGCAAAATAATAGCTGAAGACAGAGACTTAGCCCTGGAGAAATCTGATGTATTTCTCCAGCAGGAGAAAGACAGGTAGATATTAAAGGGGCGAGGGGTGAGAGAATGGACTTGATTTCAACTCTTAAGAGGCCAGGCAGCAGAATGAACAATAAGGAGTTCCTTGGTTGAGTGTATGTGGAGACTTTGATAAGAAAGAAGAAATTCGCTGGTAGCGTCACACTGACTCTGACATGTCTTCTTCGTGGGGAATATCGTTAGGTTTTGAGCTATAATATCATGCTGCATTATGTTTTACCAATTGATACAAGGAGAGAAAAAAACAAATAGTCTTTAATTGAAACCAGCCAAGAGAACAATGACAAGGAAGGCTTTAGCACAGTGACATGGCATAAACAATATGTTCTAATGGAAACCTACTCTGTGTTTCATGGGCTATGAATGCAGTACGTTAGACAAAATAGGAGAAAGTCCTATTATTTTTCAGAAAGTACAAAGAAGGGATCTGTTGGCTACGAGGCTTTCTTCTTTAATCTGCTTTTCAGATCGTAGTAGAAAATAATTCAACAAATTGGATGAAAGTCCAACAGTTTGACTATGGCAGAATCATAAACTTGGGATTTTTTTGATACCTTAGAAATTATTTGAGTCAGTTTAGAGCTACTTATTATACAATTTTATTGCTATAGCTGCTATTGTGGGGCCTAACTGTAATACATGTAAGAAAAACACAGTACTAGGCCGGGAGAAGTGGCTCATGCCTGTAATCCCAGCACTTTGGGAGGCTGAGGTGGGCGGATCACCTGAGGTCAGGAGTTCAAGACCAGCCTGACCAACATGGAGAAACCTCGTCTCTAATAAAAATACAAAATTAGCCAGGTGTGGTGGTGCATACCTGTAATTCCAGTCACTCAGGAGGCTGAGGCAGGAAAATCGCTTGAACCTGGGAGGCAGAGTTTGCGGTGAGCCGAGATCGTGCCATTGTACTCCAGCCTGGGCAACAGACGCAAAACTCTGTCTCAATAAAAAAAAAAAAAAAAAAAAGAAAGAAAAAGAAAAACACAATACTAAATAGTTCCTGAGTGCCCTCTGTATTTTTGAATATCCACATGAAGCAATGATTCCTGTGCTGACGAGGACACAGTGGATACACAACGGGCATGGAGCTTCTCTCTTCATTTCACACCACAAATATTAATTGGGGATTACCCATTTGAATGAGGTTTGTTCAGCTGGCTGAATCTACCATTCACAGGCTGAACAGCCGGCAGTCAAACCAGTTGCAGTTTGTTGACCTATGCCAATCATTTCAAATCCCCCAAAAAGTTGTTACTTTAGGCTTTTGACAACTGGATCAGATCAACTCTATGACATTTATTGGACAATTTGTAACTGATAATGATCATGGCCAGAAGTCTTAGGTGAACATCATGTAACCTACACAGATAGGATCTCAAGCTAAAGGACGCTTTTAGCCAAAGAACACATAAAGGGAAAAAAAGGGCCTGAGAAAGAATTTGAAAGAAAAGAAGCTAAACATACAAATTAGGGAGACTCAAAGAAACAGTATTTATTAATAAAAAGAAATGGGAACAATTGGTGCTGTCACAAGGCAACCAAGCCATGTAAGAATGAAGATAATTTCTAATTGCAGTCAACAAATGGAAAAAGAACAGCAGCAACTTCTGTTTCGTAATCAATTTCATTCTCCTATGCATTCTTCCTACTGTTCTCTATTCAAATGCAGACTCATAAACAGCCACTCAAACACCAGTAATAATTAATGGAACACTTGAGTGTCAAACTTGAATATCTAAATTAGTAGCTTTTGAGTACAATGTATCTGACCTGATTCTCTCACCCACGTTTCACGGACTCTGGGAATGAGAGAATTCATGGTAGATTGCCCACTTTTGAGAGTAGGACATAAGGAAACTATCTCCTTCGAGTCTTTAAATCTCCAAAAATTGTTTGCCTTGTGTGCATTATATATGTGTTTATTAACCAAAGACACTATGAATAATTATTTAAGAATGCACTTTTATATATAACCTTATTTGCTCTTAATGGCAACCCCATGAGATAGTTATGGCAAAGCTACTATTGCCATTTTATTGATTAGGATACTGAGGTCAAAAGATGGAATGACTCATGCAACTACCAAGAGAAAGATCCAGGAAGATACTCGGGTCTTCCTGTGCCTTTCCATTCTCCTGAAAGTGCACTGTTGCATTCTTTGGAACACTTTTTTCTACTAATACTAGAAGTTTTCAAAAATTATTATACTGTCTGGGCTGCATATTGGATGTAGCAAGGATAGAATATAGACAGATCTTACAGCTGTTACTTACCAGCGTGGAAATACAAATTATTTTTTAATGAATCTGTCGTAACTGAAAGTAATATCTTTCCACAGAAAATCACAGAAAACTAATACTCAACTCATGATGGATTGCAGCAGTTAGGATGAATTCTAAAGTGGAAATAAGCAACAATTGGGGTTCAGATTTACTATATTTAGGGAATGATGTTTGCTAGTTTTCAGGAACATTTGCTGTTACATCCAGTCTGCTGGGGAACTAAACTCCTATTAGTCTTTTACCTACTGGCCAGCAAGTCACAGAAAGTTTTCCAAGGGAAATTTTTAGAGATGTATACCAAACAAGGTACATGGGAATGCTGAAACTAGGGGGGCTAGCTGAGACTAGGGGGTCTCAGCATAGCAAGGAAAGAAGTAGAAAGGATACCACTTTAAGTTAAAAAAAGTATATAAGCTAGATAGTATTCAGTTGTGAATGTGATTGCTTTTCTGGAGAGCCTTTTATAAAAAAGAATTTCAGGTTTGGTGTCTGGTTTTGATAATAGTAAGCATCTTTGCATAGAAAAGGGAACTCTTATTTTGTCTTACTGAAGGTTTTTTAGGCCTGTGCATGTCTTCTTCTGAGCTCTGTTTTATGCATGTGTATTTTTATTAATCAATAACTTGTATTAGCAAACTAACTTGTATTAGCAAATAAAATGAGAAAACATGCCCTTTATTGTCTGCATCTTTCCCTATATTGGAACATATGAAGCAGTTTTTTTCTGAATTTTTTCAAACTTTGGTCGTGTTTGAAAATAGCTTTGTAAAAGTATTTTTATAACTCAGAAAAAAAAATAAGTGTGAATCTGATGATAATCCCTTCAGATCTGAAGAACCAAGAGTCTCTTGTTTGTATAGAACTAGAAAATTTGATTTTCACTTAAGCAGACTAGAATTCAACTTTCTGGATTGCTGGGCCCTCCAAACATCATTAGTCCAAAAATCATTAGTCTAGAAAGTTGAATTCTGTCCCTAAACCCACCGACTTGTCTCTCGTCATATATTTGGATTGCTCTGAAACATGCCTGTATGTTTCTATCCAGCAGCTCCATTCTTAAATAAACCAGAAACCCAAAAACACAAAAATAAACACACATCGCCGGGCATGGTGGCTCACACCTGTAATCCCAGTGCTTTGGAAGGCTGAGGTGGGTAGACCACCTGAGGTCAGGAGTTTGAGACCAGCCTGGCCAATGTGGTGAAACCTCGTCTGTAGTAAAAATACAAAAATTAGCCATGTGTGGTGGCACATGCTTGCAATCCCAGCTACTTGGGAGGCTGAGGTGGGAGGATCACTTGAAACTGGGAGGTGGAGGTTGCAGTGAGCTAAGATTGCACCACTGCACTCCAGCCTGGGTGACAGAACGAGACTCCGACTCAAAAAAATTAAATTAAAAAAAAAACAACAAAACACACAAACCCTATTCTGGAAAGGAAAGGAGCTGCCTATGAGACTTCATGCCTGAAAGCTGCAGTGGCCAACTGGAGTAATAGAAAGTCAGGTGTGGGTTTACTCTACCTCAACTTGATTTAAATTCTCCCTATCTCAAAGCAAGGTGAAGACTGTGCATCCGTGCTTGACCACTTGACTCATAGCTGGATATTCGGGCTTGTAGAACACTGAACTGTAAGAGAATGGTGGAGTCAGGTGACTTGGCACTGGCCCGATGCCCAGGGGCTGGTTTAGACCTGAGCTGTAACTAACCATGTGCAGCTTTCTGTGTGTGTCTCAGTTTCCCTCTTGGTAAGATGAAAAAGTT
The DNA here is from genome assembly GCF_028885625.2 of Pongo pygmaeus. NCBI lineage: Eukaryota > Metazoa > Chordata > Mammalia > Primates > Hominidae > Pongo > Pongo pygmaeus. The sequence goes on along the minus strand of NC_072384.2, from coordinate 51,312,194 downwards.
GTTACACCAGTGTTTTCCAGTGTCTTTCAGCAGTTGAACAGCTTTTTATAGTGAAATCATATATAAAGCCCCAATGCAGAAAACAGAAATGCAGACATGTTTACCTGGCACTGAGGATAGTGAAGCTGGAGCCCCCTGAACCTCCCTTTAGTCCTCAGAACAGTCCCTGAGGTGTATCCGCAAAAACTCTTGGTTTCTGCGGGAGACAATTTTGAAGATGCATCAAATAATGAAAAGGGTCTAACAGTTCTAAAAATTTAAGAATTGAAAACTTCCTGACAACCCACAGCATATAAACATAATGACACAGGCAAGCAGTGCTTTGCTTAAAATGGCACCAGAACTTTTGCACAGACTGTAGTTTTAAAGAATGATTTCCAACCATCTGAGGAAAGGACTATTTAAAATTCTCCCCAAGGCTTTAGGTCACTGAAATCAGGTACAGTCTCCTGACAGTGCTGGCAGTGTTGTCCCCAGAAAGGTATGAGATGACATATGATTCAGTAATTGTTGATAATTTTACCCTCCTTCCTGCTTCAATCCCCAAAGAGTTGGAAAACAGAAGAGAATGGGTGTACTAACTGAGTATAAAAGGGGAGGGGTGCTACTTTCCTTGTCTCCTTTCTGGGGACCAAGCTGTGAAGATGAGAATGGAGAAAGGCCCATGGTGACAGTAACTGGCTTAAAGAGGCAAGCTTTGAATTCTACTGGTAGATAATTGGAAGTTGAGCAATCTCAGTTTAAAATAGTCTTTCAATTCTAAGTTGCAGATGTTCTCATTCGATAAATCATATGCAAATAGATGCCCCTCTGCATTTATTTGCAATGTCTTCGCTTTATTCTTCACTTTTTTTTTTGAGACAGGGTCTCACCCTGTCTCCCAGGCTGGAGTGCAGTGGCGTGATCTCGGCTCACTGCAGCCTCTGCCCCCTGGGCTCAGATGACCTCCCCCCTCCTCAGCCTCCCAAGTAGCTGGGACTATAGGCATGTGCCACTGTGCCTGGCTAGTTTTTGTAGTTTAGTAGAGACGGAGTTTCACCTTGTTGGCCAGGCTGGTCTTGAACTCCTGACCTCAAGGGATCCACCCATGTCGGCCTCCCAAAGTGCTGGGATTACAGGCGTGAGCCACCGTGCCAGGCCCTGCTTTATTCTTCTCTTGCATGACCAAAGGATACTTTCTAACTTAGCAAATCCTGGCACAATACTCACATTGCTCTCAACTAGAGTGCCTTATGACTTCCCACTATATGCATTCAAAGTCATATGCAAATATGCTGAAGAATCCTCTGCATGCAGAAAAAATAAAACCATTTTTTCACATTCTTACAAATGAAGTATCCCCTTTGGGCCTGTGATGAATCACGTGTGTATCACAAAAGAATGCAACTTAGCCACAGACTGGTAGATTGTCTTTGATAATCAAAATGAAGAGGGTTTCCCAGCTTTGACCGGCATCATTAAATGTCAGAGCAAAGCATTTGTAGTTCCTGAAGGTCTTGTTCAAAAGCAAATCAACTATGAATTGTGGCAAATTGTATTGCTGCTTCCTAGAAAGAGCATGGTTTATTTATATGTTTTGATTCCTTCCTGGTATGGTGTGTATTATAAAGGGAATTCAGCAAGGCAGGCCATAATGGAGGAAGAACATTTTTACTGGAGTAGGTTTTTTTGTGTGTGAAACAGTTTAAACCTTCCTCCATTCTGCTCTGCTTGCATTCTGATACTAGCCAGAGCCTGTTTAAAATACTTGTGGCCAATGTTTATTATACTGTGGTTCCCCTGTAGTATGTAAATTGGTTATTAAGTACTGTGGTTATAAATCACTTGGAGAGCCCCATAACATTTTTACTGGCTTGTTCTGTTCTGTGTTCCTATTCATAGGATATCAATAACGAGAGTGACAGCTGACATTTCTCTTGCTAAGAGGTCTGTCCTAAATAATCCCAGCAAGAGAGCAATAATTGAACGTTCGAACACCCGGTCCAGCTTAGGTAAGATGTTCAAATGTGGTACTTCTTCAAGCTGTGCTTACAGACCGGGCTGACACATGGTGCATTTGTGAATGTCTTTTTCAATTTGTTCCCCATTCTGAATGGAGGAGCACTGAGTACCTAAAGAGAATGGTAGCTATGGACAAGAAGGCAGCAGAGTCTTGCAGTAGCCAGAGCCTGCTGTCTCTCAGCCTTAGTCAATTAGCTAATTAGTAGTCTGGTGGAAAGAATCCTCAATGGGCTCTCCTAGTCTTTTCCTGCCTAACTATGTGAAACCAGTCATCTCCGCTTTGCTCAGCTTCTCAACGAGGCTAATGATATCTGTCATACCTGAGTCACAGCTGACATGAAAGGAAACGAGGTGTTCAGCCTTCTGAGATCTTTAGAAGGAAAGCTAGATAACAGTGTTCTTGGTGTTGCGAATGGCAGTGACCATTAGTAACATGCAGGGACTTAAAACATGTCTTTCCTGGGGTACCAGTTGGAAAGCATCCTAAAATTCCCCATGATGGAGAAGAATAAAAGGCTGTAAGTGAGTAGCTCCATCAAGCCATAGGTGAGCAGGGCTGTGGAGGATGGAATCACCACCCACAGAAGCGAGTCCATAGTGCTGGTGAATTACATCGTTCATCTGGAAAGCCTGTTCATGGTCTCCACAATTGCCAAGGGTGGTGTAGTCGACTCATGACTTCCTAGGATTCTCTTTACATTCATATTCTGAGGGCAACTTGTTTTAACTAGGAAGGATAAATAGGGCTCTTCTATGCCTTACATTTTTTAAACTGTTGAAGTTAGCTCTATAGATAATAGAAAACTAAACAAAATTAAGATCTCCAAGACAGAGTGCATGCCCTAACATCACATTAAGAACCCACTGACCTTGAGCCAAAGATTGTACAATTTGTAAAGAAGGTACAAAGTATTATCTGTGTGTTCCTGACATGGGATTGGCGTGTGATAATTGCTAATAAATGTTGGATGGTTGCTTTGTGAAGGAATACTAAACGTACCAAATAGAGTAGTGGTCAGTGCTTGTGAGGGGAAGATCCCAGCGATTAGTGGTCCCTTCTTTAGTCTTGTATTTAGAGCCTTCCACATGCAGAGGGAAACATGCTCAAAGGCACAGTATTTTGACCTTGAAGAGGTAAAATAGCAGTGTTGATGGTGAATTCTATTAGGTAATGACTAAAGTTAAATATCATGGGTGACAAGGACATTAAGTTAGGTTGAAGATTTCTCAAACAAGCATCAATTCTCTGCTCTCCTGTTTTCTACCCATTTTGTAACTCCTTATAGTGTCTTTGGCTTTTAACTACTCCTTCTTCTAATGTATGGTGAGAGGCTAAAAGATAATTAAAAGCTTAAGCCAGGTTGTCTGACTCCTTTAACCATTGACACCTGCCAAGGGCTTCACGCGTATTCACTGAAGTCATTCCTTACAATCCAGTCACCTGCTGTCAGAGTCAGTGGGGTGGATGGGGGACATGTTAGTGTAAACAAGAAGAAACAAAGTATATCTCAGCTCATGGTTTTTACCTTTACTCTGTAAAGTCATATACTCACAACCATTGGAGTTAATTTCATGGCAATCTATTAATTTTATAATAACCACAATGTGATCCATTTGTGTGCTTGTTAATGCACATCTGTAGATTCCTTCATCAAATGTTTATTGAACACTTGTTATGTGCCATGCATTATGCTAGACTTAGGAAATGCAGACATAACCCACACACAGTATCTTACCCATGGGCAAAGAGACAGAAGGGACAGATGGTTAGAATACCTGTGACAGTGGAATTATGAACAAAGAGCTGGGGTATAAAGAAGAGTAGGGGTTAAGAGATGTGTGAGAAGACTTCTCAGAAGTTATATTTGAGCTGGTTCTTCAAGGCAGGCAGGAATGTACAAAGACATTGACATGCAAACAAAAATGTGTTGTTGAGAAACAAGTAGATTTGTGTATAGCATGCTTAGAACAGGGAAGTTGGGGATGTGATTTGAGAGGAACAGAAGAGATTGAAAAAGATCAAGGCCAATGTGTTGGGGTTCTAATGTGCCTTGCTAAAGAGATCTCCAAAATAGATCCCAAGCAATGTTAATTTTACAACATAGTAATAGTTGTTTCATTCAGAATGTTTTCCATTGTCAAATAAATTTGGAAATTATGAATTAAACTGACAGGTTTCTTCTCTGCAAGACTTCTTTGAGACTTAAAGATGTGAAGGGTAATGCAAGTTTGAAATTCTAAAGAGAAGCTATTATAGTATGTAAATATCCCTTACACAAAACCCCCTTCTTCCCATAGGATATTTTATGAGATTATTGTTCCAGAGTACTCACTGTGGGAAATGTTGCTTTGGGCCCTGGGGAGCCATTGAAGTGTTTTAAGCATGGGAGAAATATGAACAGGTTTGGGTATAAGGAATATCATTTGTGACAGAGATCCTGGAGAGAGGTGGGCCCAAATCAGTCATGATCAGTTTATAGAAGTGTTCATCGAGGTCCTCCAGCATCATAGTCCATGACTCCCCAGAGCTCCATTTGACTGGAATAGGATTATGAGGAAAACTTCATTGGAACCCCTCTGAGAATCATTCCGGGTAGCCAAGACTTTTTGATTTGGCTGAGATATTTTTCTTTAAAAAAAAAAATGAGCTATATAGATAAATATGCCTCACAGATAAAATGTATTTATTACATTCTGTATACATATTATCCAAACATTGGGCTCACCCCAGTATTTAATGTGGCCTTCTCCAGCATCCCTCCTGGCTTGTTCTGCCCAAGCACCTCTCTTCTTCTGCCCAAGTGCCTGTTGCCTAAGAGTTTTGTGTTGGTTAAGCAGTAGGTATGGCTGCCCTTGCTCCTGGCAGAAACCACACTTAACCTCATTGCTAGTGCAGAGTAAATAAGGCCCAGGTATTTCTGAGTCATTTACACAGAAACTCAGAGTGCCTTGAGGGTTATTTGTACCAGGGCAGTCCAGTTCGCGTCAATGTCTTTTTGCTGCTTCCGAAAATATTATATTCATATTTGAAGCTTAAGAAAATATAGGCTTGCTCACATGTAGTCCTGGCCAGAAGCTCCCATAAGCCAGTGACAGTTTAATGAAAACAGCAAATGGAAAACATACCCTGACATCCTGAGGCTGAAATTTACTACAGTAAAAATTGACTTTATTTTCCAAACTTCCTTCTGAAGAAACATTTCTTTTAAAACTGTTTCTGACATGTGAGAAAAAGGGGGACAAATATGCTACATTACTAACAAATGTAGAATATGGTTTCAGAAGAATTTGACCAATAAGCCCACTTTGTTTTCATTAATATCCTGGAAGCTAGTCACCTTTCCAAGCAATGTGAAGTCTTTCAGGCCATTGGTATTAGATAACATGAAAAGTGATATGTTGACTCTTCAAATTCATCTTTTCAATGAGGATAGAGCAACATTACCTTTTCCCTAGGCCATCTTTAGGATCATTTAAGGCCAGGTACAGTGGCTCACACCTGTGATGTCAACACTTCAGGAGGCCAAGGCAGGAGGATTGCTTGGACTTCGGAGTTCAAGACCAGCCTGGGAAACTTAGTGAGACCTTGTATCTACAAAAAATAAAAAATTTAGCCAGGCACAGTGATGTGCACCTGTAGTCCCAGCTACTCGGCAAGCTGAGGTGGGAGGATCACTTGAGCCCAGAAGGTTGAGGTTGCAGTGAGCCGTGATTGTACCACTGCACTACAGCATGGGCCACAGAGTGAGACCCTGTCTCTAAAAATTAATAATAATAATTTAGATTAGATAGTTTTGTGTACTCTATGTACTTTGGACCAGATTACAGCATTGTTTGGTCACACCTATAGCCAAAAAATAAAAATAAAAAACAAAATCAGCTGGGCACAGTGGCTCATGCCTGTAGTCCCAGCACTTTGGCAGACCAAGATGGGCGCATCACTTGAGGTCAGGAGTTCGAGAGTTCAAGACCAGCCTGGCCAACATGACTAAACCTCGCCTCTACTAATAATACAAAAGGTAGCCGGGCATGGTGGCATGTGCCTATAAGCCCAGTTATGTGGGAGGCTGAGATACAAGAATCGCTTGAACCCGGGAGTTAGAGATTATGGTGAGGCAAGATCATGCCACTGCACTCCAGCCTAGGCAACAGAGTGAAACTGTATCTTAGAAACAAAAACAAATTAATTTATTTGAAAATCAAATAGTATAATTCAGACTTTGGGCGTGATCCAATAGGTCAGGTAATTTATAAAATATATATAAAAAAACTTTTTTATATTTCAGAAAGCCATGTCCTATATTGATTATCTAAAAAAAAAAAAACTGGATTGCTTCAGACGTTTGAAAAGAGTATATTTTTCATTTGACTAGACTCATGCACAGATTTGGGTCACTTGGCTATTACAGCCAGCCAGATAGATTTGCATCTAAATGCATTGCAGCATTTTAATATAATTGGCCTTACTTTTTTTTTTTAATACTGAAGCTAATTATGCCATAGAACAAGTACATTGGCTGTCATACTTAAATCTAACTAGACTTAGTAATATGATTAGTTTTAAGTGTAGACTCAGAACAATTAACCAGTGGTACAAAAATGTGCATATCAGTCAAAACAGATGAGTTGTGGGTTTTTTTTTTTTTTAAAAAGCATGTCCACAAAGTATTAGTTTATACTTTGTTGATAGAAATATTTCAGTGTAATTTGCTTTCCATGTGATGTCGCTTTGCACATATATTTCAGTTGTTTTCTAAATGTGCTTTCAGCTTCTATGGCTAACATTAAAGTTCTTTAGAACAAAACAATCAAAAACAACATAAAATAATTATCGTAGGTATATAAACAGCTGAATATTATGTTGACTAGAAGAAGCAAATTAAGAGAGCCATCTCAGACTTTTCTACCAACTGTTTGTATGCAAAACTCAACCCATCTCTGTCTATACTTAGAAAAGGTCTTAAATTAGACAGGACTATGAAAATTTAAAATGTTTTATTTTGTAATGTAGACCAACATATCTGAAAATATACTATATCTTTCTAATGTAAGAACTAATTCATAACAATAACCAGGATCTATTTATTATCTTTCCTTTTAGCGGAAGTACAAAGTGAAATTGAAAGAATCTTTGAGTTGGCAAGATCTTTGCAACTGGTTGTTCTTGATGCAGACACCATCAATCACCCAGCACAACTTATAAAGACTTCCTTAGCACCAATTATTGTTCATGTAAAAGTCTCATCTCCAAAGGTAATTAGCTCCTTTCTGCCTTAAGGTTTAGAAGCGCATCTTTTAAAAATGTGCTTTGCTCTGTGGTTTTTTTGTTAGTGGACAAAGGAGAACGTCTTGCTGATTATTAATAAGCACATTTAAAATCTTCCCACAGTATACAGATTCTATGAATTTTCAGATAGTGAAGAATATAATAGTTCATTTCTTCTAAAAGCTACTATTGTAGATCCCAAACAAGACAGTTATGCAAGTGTATAATAGAAACAAAACATTAAGACAGATGTGGAAAAGTAGACTCTGGCTTATCATAGACTATGAATTTTATATTGGTAAATTTCTTGGATGCTCTTGATTCCTGTGTCACCCATACTCTGTACCTAGTTGAGAGAGCACATCTATATTGATCAAAAAAGGCATCTATGTTGATCATATATAACATAGAATATCACTGTTTAAAAATCTCCTATGGAAGCGTTATACACCCTGACATTTGTGCTTAGGTTGAGTTCTTGAAAGAATGTAGTTATTCCATGATAAGCACAATGGGAAATTTGCTTTGTATCTTTATGCCATTGTGGGAGGTAAAAATAAAAGTGAAATAGCCCCAAATTGGTTTCTTTTGATTTGGGTGTTCTTTCATTTTTAAAAAAGGATGTTGTTCTTAAAAAGTTAATGTGAAATGGATACCCTTGGGAAGTACTATCTTAACAATCAGTTTCCTCTCTGTACCTCCTTGTGTATTTTGGTCCCTAAATACAAATTCAACTGCCAACCAGCATGGCAGTCTCCTCTCATGGGTGGAGAATGTCTAAAGAAGCTGTACTCTCCTCCAAATATTCTGAGATCCTAGCCTTCCATCTATCTCTGCAGACACTGCTTTGGTACAGTGGACTTGGGAATCCTGAACAAACTAGGGCCTTTTGAGAATCAGTAGAATGGATTGAAAGAGCTGCTGGGGGTTCAAGCACTTCACTGCAGTGCAGGAGAGTTCAGCCCTTCCCACTGCCCATGACACTGTGGTGTCCTTAAGTGCAAGAACAGGGTTTCCCAGACACCTATGTCCTGGGGTATTATAGAGCTCATAGATTAGCACTGTTTGCAGGGGAAGGGCCACGGGAGATGGCAGTATATGGCCAAATGCAGTTACAGCAGTGGCCAAAAGACAGATATATCACTGGTTTACATGTAGCAGTATACTAATACAAATGTTTTGCCTGGGTCTCTAATCACAGAATAGTCTGATTAATTTAAAATTAAACTAAAATGTCCCATTAATAATCGGTGACAAAAATAACCAAAAAATGACTCTGACATTTCTCTGACATGGAGATAGTGTGCTAAAACATTATTCAGGTGAGTAATATTAAATTATTACTTAACATAAATGACCTGGTACAGTCTACTCCCTCCATTTTTACAGGTCTGTCTTTGAAATCTCTGGGGAAAATCTAGGGTTGGAACTCAGGCTCCTCCTGAGACTTCATACAGAGTTAGAATAGGATGAACATATCAAATCCATGGAACTGAGAGCCAATGTAAGCAGATGACACCATTACAGGTTTAAATGTATGATTTCTCACACTGCATTTCCTCTCTGATAATACTCAGGGCCAAGAAGACCATTAAAAAGATCCTGGCTTATTTGATTTTCTTTCAACTCATCTACAATACCTCAGGTTCATGTCTTCTTCTATCAGGTTTTACAGCGGTTGATTAAATCTAGAGGAAAGTCACAAAGTAAACACTTGAATGTTCAACTGGTGGCAGCTGATAAACTTGCACAATGCCCCCCAGTAAGTATGATCATTTTTTGTCTTCATCATTCTTGACTAGTTAGAAGAGGGTGGGTTTTTTTTCTTCATATTGTCGTTTTCATTCTAAAATGATGGTGATGATGGTATGTTGTCATCTAAAAGATTTCTTGGAACAAACTGCTGCTGTTATGTTGCTTGTATTCAGGCATCCAGATGTGGATGGTGTTTGCCTTGTAATAAGAAATGAACTTAGTGTCCGGGGTCTGCTCCTCTCACTGCTACCTTGTTTGCTTTGCAAACACGCAGCAAACCACTTAGCATTCGGCCTCCAGTCACGTGGATACGCTTAAGAAAAGAACGAAAGAAAACATACCAATTTGATCTTCCTTTAACTTTTCTGCAAGAAAATTCCAGCAGGCATAAAAGATTATGACACTGAAGGTCAAGAATTGATTGGAACTAGAGAGGCCCTGTGGTTATAGTAGATGAAAGAGTCAGGGCTGAGTCAGATGAAAAACGAAATTATAGCAACTCTTCTTCTAGTGCCATTGCCAGAAAACAGCTGCTGGGTTAGAAGGTGAGCAATGGTGGGATGGGGTGGGAGATGGAACTGCTATCACATGGCACTGGGTCCCCAGTGGCCAGTCTCTCCACTTTTTCCACTGACTTACTATTTCTGTGCCTATGTTTCTGTAAAGGAAATAACTGTCCTTCATTACTCAATGGATTCACTAGATTGTTTTATACAGTTATGTAGGATTGTTTAAGCTCTATGGAAGCATGAAATCTGATTCAAATGTTTAGAGAGGGCAACACAGCATAACCTATAAAAGCACAGACTCTGGAGCCAGATATTTGGGTTTTGAATCCACACTGACTAGTTATGTAATCTTGGGCAAGTACCTATCTCATGGGATTGGTGTAAGGATTGAGTGAGTGAATATGTGGTAAAGCTGTTAGAACAGTGCCAGGCACATAAGAAGCACCGTCTCAGTTTTCTCATTATAATTACTGGATACACTTTGTGTGATGTCATGTCTGGTCCAGTAAACTCTGTAAGAACCTGTGCCTCTCTGGCTCACTGTTGTATGTCAGTTCCCTATCATAGTAGACCCATAATATATATTTGTGGAATGAGTGAATAAATGAAAGGATGTTCAGACGTTAAGAGTAATAATGCATCCTTTCATTAGATGCTTACAATGGGCCACACAGTGTGCTAGATGCTTTACATAGATTATCTCTAATCTTCACAGTTACCTGGTGAGATAGGCCATATTATCCCCATTTTATAGTTTAGGCAACTGAAAACAGAGAGATTAAACGATTTCCCTAAGGTGACATAGCAAATTAGGATTCCATCTATTCTAGATCTATCTGGCTCCAAAGACAATTTCCTACCCCCTAACCCATCCACCCATACACACATGTTCCTGGTTACCTACCCTGAAGATAATTTGATAGCTTGGAGCATGGCGTGCTCTGTTAAGTTTAACTTCACCCTGCCTGCTAGTGAAGCCCAGTTACACAGTGGAATGTATGATTAAAGTACTGAACAGATACAGAAGAATGTATTGCCCAGCCATGACCTTCTAATGTTTCACAGTTGAAGGAAGATAATCTTTGTTGTCTAGCTATCAAAAGCCAGGAACTATGTTATTATTTCCAATTTTTGGAACAATCTCATAAGGATAGTTATATCAGTTTGATCTTCTGGGAAGCAGACACCTAAATGGAATTATAAATGCAAGAGATTTATTGGAGAAATTTTATTTTTATGAAAATAAGTTTATTAACATTTATTCTAATAATTACTAGAGAAAATTCTTGTGTCCTATTAAATTTGAGGGATTTTAGCTGCTGAGAGGGTTGATCATTGAGTAGTTGTACATATAATATGGTTTGTTACATCTGAAATAGCTGGAATCAAGAAAAGATATTTGCATCTGTAAAAGTAAGTAATATAATGAGCTACCTTAGGACTTGTACCCAGGTCAGAGATTTCAAACAGCTCCATGACTGGAAAGACAGCCTTGCGTTACCATTATCTCAGTAGGATAAACACTTTATCTTTTTATATCATTGGTAAGATAACCTGGAATTTTGAACAGGCAGTCTGGATGGATAAGGTTACCTTGTACTTAACATTTTCTAAACACTGTTTACTTTATTAAACATGTTCAATTGATACTGCACAGATGTAGTAATGCTGAGAAGGAATAGTATCCTCTATTTTGGCATGTGCGAAGAAATCTTTGGATTATAAAAACCAGTAGTAACCTTAAAATGTGTCTGCATTTGCCCCTGCTTTACTTCAAGACCATAATTATAATTGTCATCCAAAGATTGGTGATCACTGTGTCATTTTAATTCCTTTAGGAGAACTTGCGACTTACTTAATTGGCCACCGTATCTCCAGTCTGAAAAGTCAGCAAATTACATTGGCAGAGTATCACATTGCTAAAAAATGAAAGGCAACAGTTTTTGGAAAGGGAAGCCTGTAAGAGCTCTGAAAAAAGTTAACGTTGTAGCCAGAATTAATCCTAGATCCAGGGACTATTGAAGCAAAAGGGGACCTTAAAGAGCACCTAATATAATATTTCCTAGACTATATTATTTATAATATGGGTCCTATGTGATATCAGTAAGTGTTATGGGAAAATAATCCTGATACCAAAAATGTTTGAGAAAACACTTAGGTGAACAAAGGTAGTCTGGTTTCTTTACTACAGAACCCTGAATATGCCAATGTGTATTTTATATCTCCAATAGGACAAATAGTATGCACAGCTTCCCCTAAAATTGTGACTGCAGATCTGCTTTTCCATTGAGCATCCTATGGGTCCAGTGGAACATGTCTAGGGAAAGACTGACTTAGTCCAATCTCCTCATTTTACAAATGATGGAACTGAGACCAAGAGAACTGGCTTTTCAAAGGTTATATGCCTGGGCCAAAGTCAGCTTAAGATCTCTTTCTCCTAGTCTAGCAAGACTAGATGATGAATGGCAACAGGTCAGTTATATATTCTGCTGGAAAGAAAAGTATGGGTTTTGGCCAGGTGCAGTGGCTCATGCCTGTAATCCTAGACTTTGGGAGGCCAAGGCAGGTGGATCACGAGGTCAGGAGTTTGAGACCAGCCTGACCAACATGGTGAATCCCCGTCTCTACTAAAAATACAAAAATTAGCTGGGCGTGGTGGTGCGCACCTGTAATCCCAGCTACTCAGGAGGTTGAGGCAGAATTGCTTGAACCTGGGAGGTGGAGGTTGCAGTGAGCTGAGACCATGCCACTGCACTCCAGCCTGGGTGACAGAGCAAGACTCTGTCTCAAAAAAAAAAAAAAAAGAAAGAAAAGAAAAAGAAAAGATAAGTATGTATGGGTAAGGATTTTTCTAGGATAGAGATTGGTGAACTTTTTAAGTAAACGGCCAGATAGTAATATCTTAGGCTTTGTGGGCTATATAGACTCCTTTGCAAAACTACTCATCTCTGCTCTCGAGCAGGAAAGCAAACATAGACAGTGTGTAAACAAATGGGTGTAGCTGTGTTCCAATCAAACTTCGTAGAGGCATGAGACAGGCCTCATTTAGCCTGCAAACTGAAGTTGCCCCCTTGTTCTGGGACCAAGCTATTGTTATCTATTACTCTGCAATAAAATAATCCCCAAGGGGAGAGGAGCCAAGATGGCCGAATAGGAACAGCTCCGGTCTACAGCTCCCAGTGCGAGCGACGCAGAAGACGGGTGATTTCTGCATTTCCATCTGAGGTACCGTGTTCATCTCACTAGGGAGTGCCAGACAGTGGGCGCAGGTCAGTGGGTGAGCGCACCGTGCGCCAGCCGAAGCAGGGGCGAGGCATTGCCTCACTCGGGAAGCGCAAGGGGTCAGGGAGTTCCCCTTCCAGGGGTGACAGACGGCACCTGGAAAATCGGGCCACTCCCACCCGAATACTGTGCTTTTCCGACGGGCTTAGGAAACGGTGCCCCAGGAGAGTATAGCCCGCACCTGGCTCAGAGGGTCCTACGCCCACGGAGTCTCGCTGATTGCTAGCACAGCAGTCTGAGATCAAACAGCAAGGCAGCAGCGAGGCTGGGGGAGGGGCGCCCGCCATTGCCCAGGCTCGCTTAGGTAAACAAAGCAGCCTGGAAGCTTGAACTGGGTGGAGCCCACCACAGCTCAAGGAGGCCTGCCTGCCTCTGTAGGCTCCACCTCTGGGGGCAGGACACAGACAAACAAAAAGACAGCAGTAACCTCTGCAGACTTAAATGTCCCTGTCTGACAGCTGTGAGGAGAGCAGTGGTTCTCCCAGCACGCAGCTGGAGATCTGAGAACGGGCTGACTGCCTCCTCAAGTGGGTCCCTGACCCCTGACCCCCGAGCAGCCTAACTGGGAGGCACCCCCCAGCAGGGGCAGACTGACACCTCACACGGCCAGCCAGGTACTCCAACAGACCTGCAGCTGAGGGTTCTGTCTGTTAGAAGGAAAACTAACAGAAAGGACATCCACACCAAAAACCCATCTGTACATCACCATCATCAAAGACCAAAAGTAGATAAAACCACAAAGATGGGGAAAAAACAGAGCAGAAAAACTGGAAACTCTAAAAACCAGAGTACCTCTCCTCCTCCAAAGAAACGCAGTTCCTCACCAGCAACGGAACAAAGCTGGATGGAGAATGACTTTGACGAGCTGAGAGAAGAAGGCTTCAGACGATCAAATTACTCCGAGCTACGGGAGGATATTCAAACCAAAGGCAAAGAAGTTGAAAACTTTGAAAAAAATTTAGAAGAATGTATAACTAGAATAACCAATACAGAGAAGTGCTTAAAGGAGCTGATGGAGCTGAAAACCAAGGCTCGAGAACTACGTGAAGAATGCAGAAGCCTCAGGAGCCGATGCGATCAAATGGAAGAAAGCGTATCAGCCCTGGAAGATGAAATGAATGAAATGAAGCGAGAAGGGAAGTTTAGAGAAAAAAGAATAAAAAGAAACGAGCAAAGCCTCCAAGAAATGTGGGACTATGTGAAAAGACCAAATCTACGTCCGATTGGTGTACCTGAAAGTGACGGGGAGAATGGAAACAAGTTGGAAAACACTCTGCAGGATATTATCCAGGAGAACTTCCCCAATCTAGCAAGGCAGGCCAACATTCAGATTCAGGAAATACAGAGAACGCCACAAAGATACTCCTCGAGAAGAGCAACTCCAAGACACATAATTGTCAGATTCACCAAAGTTGAAATGAAGGAAAAAATGTTAAGGGCAGCCAGAGAGAAAGGTCGGGTTACCATCAAAGGGAAGCCCATCAGACTAACAGCGGATCTCTCGGCAGAAACCCTACAAGCCAGAAGAGAGTGGGGGCCAATATTCAACATTCTTAAAGAAAAGAATTTTCAACCCAGAATTTCATATCCTGCCAAACTTCATAAGTGAAGGAGAAATAAAATACTTTACAGACAAGCAAATGCTGAGAGATTTTGTCACCACCAGGCCTGCCCTAAAAGAGCTCCTGAAGGAAGTGCTAAACATGGAAAGGCACAACCGGTACCAGCCACTGCAAAATCATACCGAAATGTAAAGAACATCGAGACTAGGAAGAGACTGCATCAACTAACGAGCAAAATATCCAGCTAACATCATAATGACAGGATCAAATTCACACATAACAATATTAACTTTAAATGTAAATGGACTAAATGCTCCAATTAAAAGACACAGACTGGCAAATTGGATAAAGACTCAAGACCCATCAGTGTGCTGTATTCAGGAAACCCATCTCACGTGCAGAGACACACATAGGCTCAAAATAAAAGGATGGAGGAAGATCTACCAAGCAAATGGAAAACAAAAAAAGGCAGGGGTTGCAATCCTAGTCTCTGATAAAACAGACTTTAAACCAACAAAGATCAAAAGAGACAAAGAAGGCCATTACATAATGGTAAAGGGATTAATTCGACAAGAAGAGCTAACTATCCTAAATATATATGCACCCAATACAGGAGCACCCAGATTCATAAAGCAAGTCCTGAGTGACCTACAAAGAGACTTAGACTCCCACACATTAATAATGGGAGACTTTAACACCCCACTATCAACATTAGACAGATCAACGAGACAGAAAGTCAACAAGGATACCCAGGAATTGAACTCAGCTCTGCACCAAGCAGACCTAATAGACATCTACAGAACTCTCCACCCCAAATCAACAGAATATACATTTTTTTCAGCACCACACCACACCTATTCCAAAATTGACCATATACTTGGAAGTAAAGCTCTCCTCAATAAATGTAAAAGAACAGAAATTGTAACAAACTGTCTCTCAGATCACAGTGCAATCAAGCTAGAACTCAGGATTAAGAATCTCACTCAAAACCGCTCAACTACGTGGAAACTGAACAACCTGCTCCTGAATGACTACTGGGTACATAACGAAATGAAGGCAGAAATAAAGATGTTCTTTGAAACCAACGAGAACCAAGACACAACATACCAGAATCTCTGGGATGCATTCAAAGCAGTGTGTAGAGGGAAGTTTATAGCACTAAATGCCCACAAGAGAAAGCAGGAAAGATCCAAAATTGACACCCTAACATCACAATTAAAAGAACTAGAAAAGCAAGAGCAAACACATTCAAAAGCTAGCAGAAGGCAAGAAATAACTAAAATCAGAGCAGAACTGAAGGGAATAGAGACACAAAAAACCCTTCAAAAAATAAATGAATCCAGGAGCTGGAGGATCAACAAAATTGATAGACCGCTAGCAAGATTAATAAAGAAAAAAAGAGAGAAGAATCAAATAGATGCAATAAAAAATGATAAAGGGGATATCACCACCGATCCCACAGAAATACAAACTACCATCAGAGAATATTACAAACACCTCTATGCAAATAAACTAGAAAATCTAGAAGAAATGGATAAATTCCTCAACACATACACCCTCCCAAGACTAAACCAGGAAGAAGTTGAATCTCTGAATAGACCAATAACAGGAGCTGAAATTGTGGCAATAATCAATAGCTTACCAACCAAAAACAGTCCAGGTCCAGATGGATTCACAGCCGAATTCTACCAGAGGTACAAGGAGGAGCTGGTACCATTCCTTCTGAAACTATTCCAATCAATAGAAAAAGAGGGAATCCTCCCTAACTCATTTTATGAGGCCAGCATCATCCTGATACCAAAGCCTGGCAGAGACACAACAAAAAAAGAGAATTTTAGACCAATATCCTTGATGAACATTGATGCAAAAATCCTCAATAAAATACTGGCAAACAGAATCCAGCAGCACATCAAAAAGCTTATCCACCATGATCAAGTGGGCTTCATCCCTGGGATGCAAGGCTGGTTCAATATACGCAAATCGGTAAATGTAATCCAGCATATAAACAGAACGAAAGACAAAAACCACATGATTATCTCAATAGATGCAGAAAAGGCCTTTGACAAAATTCAACAACCCTTCATGCTAAAAACTCTCAATAAATTAGGAATTGATGGGACGTATCTCAAAATAATAAGAGCTATTTATGACAAACTCACAGCCAATATCATACTGAATGAGCAAAAACGAAGCATTCCCTTTGAAAACTGGCACAAGACAGGGATGCCCTCTCTCACCACTTCTATTCAACATAGTGTTGGAAGTTCTGGCCAGGGCAATTAGGCAGGAGAAGGAAATCAAGGGTATTCAATTAGGAAAAGAGGAAGTCAAATTGTCCCTGTTTGCAGATGACATGATAGTATATCTAGAAAACCCCATTGTCTCAGCCCAAAATCTCCTTAAGCTGATAAGCAACTTCAGCAAAGTCTCAGGATACAAAATCAATGTGCAAAAATCACAAGCATTCTTATACACCAATAACAGACAAACAGAGAGCCAAATCATGAGTGAACTCCCATTCACAATTGCTTCAAAGAGAATCAAATACCTAGGAATCCAACTTACAAGGGATGTGAAAGACCTCTTCAAGGAGAACTACAAACCACTGCTCAAGGAAATAAAAGAGGATACAAACAAATGGAAGAACATTCCATGCTCATGGGTAGGAAGAATCAATATCATGAAAATGGCCATCCTTCCCAAGGTAATTTACAGATTCAATGCCATCCCCATCAAGCTACCAATGACTTTCTTCACAGAATTGGAAAAAACTACTTTAAAGTTCATATGGAACCAAAAAAGAGCCCGCATCGCCAAGTCAATCCTAAGCCAAAAGAACAAAGCTGGAGGCCACACACTACCTGACTTCAAACTATACTACAAGGCTACAGTAACCAAAACAGCATGGTACTGGTACCAAAACAGAGATATAGATCAATGGAACAGAACAGAGCCGTCAGAAATAATGCCACATATCTACAAGTATCTGATCTTTGACAAACCTGACAAAAACAAGAAATGGGGAAAGGATTCCCTATTTAATAAATGGTGCTGGGAAAACTGGCTAGCCATATGTAGAAAGCTGAAACTGGATCCCTTCCTTACACCTTATACAAAAATCAATTCAAGATGGATTAAAGACTTAAATGTTAGACCTAAAACCATAAAAACCCTAGAAGAAAACCTAGGCATTACCATTCAGGACATAGGCATGGGCAAGGACTTCATGTCTAAAACACCAAAAGCAATGGCAACAAAAGCCAAAATTGACAAATGGGATCTAATTAAACTCAAGAGCTTCTGCACAGCAAAAGAAACTACCATCAGAGTGAACAGGCAACCTACAAAATGGGAGAAAATTTTTGCAACCTACTCATCTGACAAAGGGCTAATATCCAGAATCTACAATGAACTCCAACAAATTTACAAGAAAAAAACAAACAACCCCATCAAAAAGTGGGCGAAGGACATGAACAGACACTTCTCAAAAGAAGACATTTATGCAGCCAAAAAACACATGAAAAAATGCTCACCATCACTGGCCATCAGAGAAATGCAAATCAAAACCACAATGAGATGCCATCTCACGCCAGTTAGAATGGCAATCATTAAAAAGTCAGGAAACAACAGGTGCTGGAGAGGATGTGGAGAAATAGGAACACTTTTACACTGTTGGTGGGACTGTAAACTAGTTCAACCCTTCTGGAAATCAGTGTGGTGATTCCTCAGGGATCTAGAACTAGAAATTCCATTTGACCCAGCCATCCCGTTACTGGGTATATACCCAAAGGACTATAAATCATGCTGCTATAAAGACACATGCACACGTATGTTTATTGCCGCATTATTCACAATAGCAAAGACTTGGAACCAACCCAAATGTCCAACAATGATAGACTGGATTAAGAAAATGTGGCACATGTACACCATGGAATACTATGCAGCCATAAAAAATGATGAGTTCACGTCCTTTGTAGGGACATGGATGAAATTGGAAATCATCATTCTCAGTAAACTATCGCAAGAACAAAAAACCAAACACCGCATATTCTCACTCATAGGTGGGAATTGAACAATGAGAACACATGGACACAGGAAGGGGAACATCACACTCTGGGGACTGTTGTGGGGTGGGGGGAGGGGGGAGGGATAGCATTGGGAGATATACCTAATGCTAGATGATGAGTTGGTGGGTGCAGCGCACCAGCATGGCACATGTATACATATGTAACTTACCTGCACATTGCGCACATGTACCATAAAACCTAAAGTATAATAATAATAATAATAATAAAAGAAAAAAAAAATAATCCCCAAAACTCAGTCACTTCAAACAATGGCCACTTGTAGTATTCAGCTGGCTGCTGACCTGGTACCTTAGCAGGAATGGCTGAAGGCTGGGCTCAGCCAGCTCTTTTTGAATACAGGCTCTTACATGGCAGCTCCCAGGCTCCATGAGCAAAGATTCCAATCTTTTACAGCCTGGGCATAGATACCAGACCACATCATTTCCACAGCATTCTGTTTATCAAAATACTCACAAAGAGCTGGGTGCATGGTGAGTGCCTGTAGTCCCAGCTACTCAGGAGGTTGAAACAGGAGGATGGCTTGAGCCCAGGAGTTCAAGGCTGCACTGAGCTGTGATTGTGCCACTGCCCTTTAACCTGGGAGACATACTGAGACCTTGTCTCTAAAAGGAAATTTTTAAAAATTAGCTGGGCGTAGTCCTAGCTACTTGGTAGGCTGAAGTGGGAGAATTGCCTGAACCCAGGAGTTTGAACTGCAGTGAGCCAGGATTATGCCACTTCACTCTACCTGACAGAGTGAGACATTGTCTTTCTAAAAGAAAAAAAGAATCACAGAGGCTGCCTAAATTCAAGGAGAGGGGATATAACTCTTTATCTCCATGAGGGAATGTCAAGGAATTTGTGACCATTTAAAATCTGTCATAGACAGTAAGATGAGTGGGGAAAATGGGCTACTGGATAGTTCTACTTTGGAAGAGGAAGGACTTTCCTCTCATTGCCCATTCGGAATTCACAGAAGAAAAGATGGGATGCAGACAAAAGGGGACCTATGGGAACAGGACCTGCAAACCCATCGCATTTTTTTTTTAATATGACCAGCCTGATTTTGTATTGCCATTATACATCTATACACTACCTTTTTTTATTTCTTTTTGCTTCTACCAAGTATTGGTATTCTTTTTCTCTTCAGATAAGTTGAAAATAGTATATTTTTTAAGAAGGCCAAGTGTAAACTTCCCCAGTACTATGGTAATAAGAAGAAAAGCTGAGAGACAGACAATTGAACATATAAATGAAACGTAATCCTTTAATCCTACTTAGTTACAATCCGGCTTGTGTTACCCAAAGCTGACCCTGTGGCTGTTTGAACTGTGTAATGTTTTTGTGTGTGTAAAATGACATCGATCGCTCTTTCTGGGAGAGGGGAACTCATCTCCTCAGTAGAGCCTTGCAAACCTCTAATGTTACAGTAACCATGGTCGCTGTCTTCTGTCGCCCTTTATTTTCCACTGCTGAATGGACTCAGATTTATCCTATGAAACACAAGAATTCTGGAGCGAATGATAGTGCCCAGTTATCCTTGATCATATTGCTCTCACAGTAGTAATTTTCCGCTGCCCTCTTCCAGTCATTTTATTTGAATTATTTAGAATCGTGTGGATTTACCTGTCTATTTGAAGTGCTCTCCTCATTGGTGCATTCATTATTCACAGCCCCTGGATGTCCACAGTTTAATTCCTAACACTACTTTTGAAAAGGGGGGTAATCAATTTCAGATGTTTGCTTCATGAAATAAGACCACATGGGATCCAATTTCTCTCACCCCAAAGGGGACTACACCTTTTCCAGGGATTTCAGCCACTGGACTTGGGTATATCGAGTTAGGGGTAGTTCATTCCCACCAATGCTGTGATCTAGCACATCCAATTAATCTGACTTTAACAGAAACATGGGATGCCTTTTCTGTAGGCACTAATGTTGGTAGATGGTATTATCTTTGAAGAATACGAATGGACAGATGGAGGGGTATGGGGAGGAAAACATGTTTGGGTTCACATCAAGTGTCACAAATTATCAAGAGAGAGGAAGTAAAAAGAATCAAAGTTACATATTTTTTGCCCTCATTTTACCCTCACCAATTACTGGCAAGAATTATGATTATCTTTCCTGTTTAGCTCATTAAAGTGGAAACCACCTGGAACTAACTGCTAGAGCCCAGTAATATTGTCACCCTGGTTGGAGTGCAGTGGCGCGATCGGAGCTCACTGCAGCCTCTGCCTTCTGGGTTCAAGTGATTCTCCTGCCTCAGCCTCCCAAGTAGCTGGGACTACAGGCATGTGCCACCACACCCAGCTAATTTTTGTATTTTTTAAAAGAGATTTTTGTATTTTTTAAAAGAGGTGGTCTGGAGCTCCTGACCTCAGGTGACCTGCCCACCTTGTTCTCCCAAAGTGCTGGGATTACAGGTGTGAGCCACTGCACCCATCATAGATCTTTTAAAAGCCCTTCAACTTAGAGTCTAATTTCCCATCATTAGTTGACCAGTGAGTTAAATACTCAGAATCTCAAAAGCTTTAATAATGTAAAGAATGGAGTTTTGATATGAAAGAAACATTGGGTTGATTATTTTTGTAATTAGCATTACATGTTGTACCATTCAGCCATTTTATTTTACTGAACAGTACTTGCCAGTCTTTTTTTGTGCGTGGTTTGTTTTGTTTTGTTTTGTTGAGACAGGGTCTTGCTGTGTTGTTCAGGCTGGAGTGCAGTGGTGCAATCATGACCTCCCCAGCTCAAGCAATCCTTCCACCTCAGCCTCCCCAGTAGCTGGGTCCATAGGAATATGCCACTAAGCCCAGCTCATTTTTTGATTTTTTGTAGAGACAGGGTTTTGCCATCATGTTGCCTAGGCTGGTCTTGAACCTCTGGCTCGACTGATCCTCCCGCCTTGGCCTCCCAAAGTGCTGCCCCAATCTTTTTTTTTTTTTTTTTTTTTTTTTGGTGTCAGTTTCAGGGTCTCTATATTTTACAGTAGCAAGGAAATAAAAGTATGCTCACCCATATTATTTATTTTTACCACTTAGAAATAAGAAAAATGCCCAACATGCAGTTTTATCTATGTGCAACAAATAAATGTAAAGCAATGCATATAATTATAATTATTATTATATGCATGGGAGAGTTTTGGTACATTTAATCCCCTGTCTAGCTAATATTCAGTAATGAGCCAACTTTAAAAAGTTAAGTTCAGGCACAGTGGCTCATGCCTGTAATCCCAGCACTTTGGGAGGCCGAGGCAGGTGGATCACTTGAGCCCAGGAGTTCGATATTAGCCTGGGAAACATGGAGAAAACCCATCCCTACCAAAAACTACAAAAAATTAGCTGGGTGTGGTGGTGCATATCTGTAGTCCCAGTTACTCAGGAGGCTGAGGTGGGACAATCACCCGAGCCCCAGAGATTGAGGCTTCAGTGATCGGAGATTACGCCACTGCACTCCAGCCTGGGTGTCGGAGTGAGACCCTATCTCCAAAAAAAAACACACACAAAAAAAGTTAAAATTAAACTGCAAAATTAGTTTCTACATTTTATAAACTTTTTATTAAAAATATTCAATAGCTTCCTAGATTTAAAAAAACAGACAATATACGTTAGTTTTAATGAGATTCTCCCCTCCATGCTAGAAAATATGTATTTTATAGTCATTAAGGAAGACTTACCCAGTGTCTTTATATATCTTCCCTCCAAAAATAATTGAAAAGAAATAAATGGAATATGCTTCATTTCCTCCAGGTAGGACCCGGAGAGCACTGTATCTTCTGTAAAAAGTAGGGTGACCCACCATTTGCTCAGGATTTTCAAGGTTTAGCAGTGATAGTCTCATGTCTCCTGAAACACTGAGATCCCCAGCAACTACAATCATTGGTCACCCTAATTCAAGTGGCTTCCCTAGTAAAGAGCGTTACGTCTTACTCTGTGAATGGAGAACCAAACAGATGGTTAAATACTTTTTTTTTTAAGACCTTGCAAGTATTCATTTCTATTTTATTCAGTTTCGGTCTTTCTTCCCCTTTCTTTCTTCCCTGCCATTTTAGCTCTCATACCCACTAAATGAGCTAGAGGCATGTTTTTCACTCTTGGTTATTTACAATGCTTTTCTTTTTAATTTTCTTGAAGGAGCTTATCCAGAAAGGGGGCCTAACGTGCCTGATTTTTTTGATGGTTTGTTTTGATTCCCCTATTCACTACTTATTTACTTTGGCAGCCACACCATTCTGCCTACCTCAGCTGAAGAGAATATCCCATCATACAAGGGCAGAGGTGTTCCCTGTGGCCATGCTTTGAAAACAGCTCAGCCTCGCCCTTCTCTTGGGCTGCACCAAGGGCATGGTATCACCGAGTGGGTAACTGTTCGCTGCCCGGGACTTCTGCTGATTAGGAGCTCTGTGCATCCATAGCCCATGCTGCAGGCCACATATTGCATAGTAAGGAGCTGACTACATTTGAACCTTTAAATTTATGAAAAATTGGCAAAGCTGGTTTGCATAATTCATTGGGTTGCTTCTCTTTGCATGTCTTGTATGATTTTTAAAAATTGTTTTCCCCTGGTACTGAGTTTCTATCACTCTGGTCTACTCAGCTGTGTTATTTCCTAAACAGCTAAAGAGAAAAATTGTCACAGATATACAGGCTGTGAAATTCTTCCTAGTTGAAAATAAGCCACATATGTCAGTATTCATTCAGAAGCAGAAATTTGCTTTTCTCTGTGTTTTCTGAAAGCCTAAAAGCAGTTTCAAGTCATCTTCCAACTATATCTGTCTTTTAGCAATGCAAAAGCAGTTTCCTAGAAATGACTGAGGCTTAAGCACACAGCCTTGTGCTGATATATACAAATTCTATCCATTCATTGGCAAAGAGAAGTGCTTTATTAAACTTACGGTAATTAAATGTGCCACTAATTATGTCTACAACCGTGACAATGTAACAAGTAGAATGGCCAAGTAGATATAAACCTCATTCAAATAACATTCTGCCATAGGTGCTGCTTACCCTCCTTGGGCTTTGCAATCCTGGCTGTGAATGTCAGGACCCATCCGGCCCAGGTATCCTTGGAAGGTTTTTCAGTTTGGCACTTTAAGAAACAGCAAGAAAATGACTTGTTGAGACTAATGAAACCCATATTATAGAATGAGACCTATGTAATCAAATTTTATGGTTCACATAAATAAAATGATATAAACAACCAACTCCAAGTCACATAAAGTGTAGAACTTTGCAGCACACTTTAGCCTGGAATGGCCGAGAGACTGGTCCTTTGTTCTGATGCTGCCTCGTTTCCTCTTTCTTCCTCCTGTGCCATCTGAGTCTGTGGATGTTCTTTGGGGTGTAGCTGTCCTTGTCTCAGTCAAGTCAGCACCTCGATGCCTCTATTTACGTCAAAGCATCATGGGCAGTTCTAAGATTCTATATTTGTAACTGTTGAACTTTTACATGAGTGGGGGAGGGGCTTTTGATTGCAAGAGACAAGGAATTCCCTTGGGTTACTTTAGTGGAAAAGGGGATTTATTGTAAGCATGTATGTTGACAGAAACTCTAGGCAGTAGCTGCTTTCCTTGGCACTCATGGCCATATGATCTCTTTCTTCCATTGTGCCTCTGCTTCTCTTTTTTTGTTTTATTTTTGTCCCTCTACAGATAACATTCTTTGGCTTACTCGTAACTTCCCCTTCCTCGTAAGTTCAGTTTTCACACATCTCTCCAAGCCTCCTTCTAAATCCAGAACTTTATGCTGCAGCTCCAAACGTTAACTGGCTCAGTCGCTTTATTTTTCTGAATTGAAGTCCCAGTGTGACACAGATTATTATGGATTTTAATACTTATCTCTCCCACCACACGTTATGCTTCTTGAGCATAATATGTTGTCTGTTTTCCTTGCCACTGTATACCCACAGTGCCTAGAAGAAAATAGGGACTGAGTAAATATTTTATGAATGAATAAAATATGCAAAATAATCTGAAATCTACTAATAACTGTTCTTGGTTGGGGGGAATTTTCTACATGAGTTGAACTGGCTGAGTCTTCTCAAACATGAGTCCATTTGGACTGAAGTCATCTTATTCTTTTCCTAGTCTTGTTCCAAGAACCCCAAATGGCTTTCCAATTTAAGGCCAAAATTTTCCATAAAAATTGATGTGATGAAACATTTAAATAGTAAATGTTGGGAGAGAGATTGTTTCCATGGTGACTTCTGCTTCAGGAGTCCTTGTTCTAAGCACAGAAGAGAATGACTGAACTGAGACACCACTAACTTCACATCATCCAGTTGCCATTAACCTAAATTCAGCCAGCTTTATAAGTGCCGATGGCAGTGACCCTGTCTTTGATTCATTCCTAGGAGGTTCTTATTTTGGTAAAATGAGTTCATAAAAGCAGATGAAGGTGGTGGGAAAGGTCAATCCTACTATTGAAAGTTGAGATGTGGGCCGGGTGTGGTGACTCACATCTGTAATCCCAGCACTTTGGGAGGCCGAGGCAGGAGGATCGCTGGAGCCCAGGAGTTCGAGACCAGCCTGGGCAACATGGCGAGATCTCATCTCTACAAAAAGTTAAAAAAATTAGCCAGGCGCAGTGGTGCATGCCTGTGGTCCCAGCTACTCAGGAAGCTGAGGTGGGAGGATCGCTAGAGGCCAGGTGTTCCAGGCTGCAGTGAGTTGTATTTGCTCCAGTGCACTCCGGCCTGGGCCACAGAGCAACACTGACTCAAAGAAAAAGAAAGAAAGAAAGAAAGTTGAGATGTGCTAACACTTACCTGTGGAATGACTTTTCTCTTTGTGTGGTGCCAAAGTTTTCTGATTTCCCACCGAAGAGTATATGTCTGGGGTATATCCTGTCTGTGTTCCCAGCCACACTGCAATGACAGGGGGGCCACCCTGCTCCTCTGGAACAGAACAACTTCCTGAGTACAGACCAGATGTTGAACAATGGCCTTACTGTCCGAAACATGGACAGCAGATACTTCTTTTGTGACCCCCTGCTTTCCCTAATTAAACACCCCTTGTTCTTTTTTAACCATTTCACAAAATGATCTTGTGGTAGCAGAAACCACTGCCATGTGGTTTTCTGTTATTAATCCTAAACTTTCTTTCCTTATTGTTTTATCATAAGACAGATAATGTTATTTTCACAAGCATTCTGAAAATTATCTAAGTAAATGTTATTCCCGTCAACATAGTTACCTTAGGAGAAAAAATGTTTATTCCATTGATGTGGTCATTGCCCAAAACATGTCTAGAACTCTCTTCTCAGTGCCACAAACTTGCTTCTCTCATATTCCAAAGCATGTAGAGTGCAGCTCTATAGGAATACATGGCTAAAGATGTGAATACACGTGGGTTTTCATTATATTTTAACTATAACACATTTACACTTACTTCATCTTTTTCTTTCTAAATAATGAAAAATCCGACTGGGCGCTGTGGCTCATGCCTGTAATCCCAGCACTTTGGGAGGCCAAGGCAGGTGGATCACTAGGTCAGGAGTTCAAGACCAGCCTGGCCAAGATGGTGAAACCCCATCTCTACTAAAAAAAATACAAAAAGATTAGCTGGACGCAGTGGCAGGCACCGGTAATCCCAGCTACTTGGCAGGCTGAGGCAGGAGAACTGCTTGAACTCAGTGGACAGAGGTTGCATTGAGCCGAGATCATGCCATTGCACTTCAGCCTGGGCAACAGAATGAGACTCCGTCTTAAAAAAAAAAAAAAAAAAAAAAAAAAAAGATCCAAATATTGAATGAACAATTTCATTTTTATATTAATGTCCACATTCATTCATGGATAACTGTGTAACTCTTCACTTGACCCTAACTTTAGAAACTGCCCATATAGCACCTCAAATTTGATTTTAGCTAATAGCTATTAAAAATGCTATTATCTGTGTTAAGTGGAATTTTAGGTTTCATTGCCTAAAACCTAAAATGGAAGTAAAGTGGATTTTCTTGTCATCTACAGGAAATGTTTGATGTTATATTGGATGAAAATCAGCTTGAGGACGCGTGTGAACATCTAGGGGAGTACCTGGAGGCGTACTGGCGTGCCACCCACACAACCAGTAGCACACCCATGACCCCACTGCTGGGAAGGAATTTGGGCTCCACAGCACTTTCACCATATCCCACAGCAATTTCTGGGTTACAGGTATTGTCATTTTTTCACTCATGCTTTTTACAACCTTACATGTAAAATTCTATAGGAACTTGATTAGGATGGAGACTGGAGTCATCCTTAATCTGAAGAGGGAACACTATGTGCACATTATATTTAAAAATCTTAAATATTATGTAATTATGATCTATCCTAGAGAAAACTACCCAGAGACTGACAATTTCCTGAGAACCATGCTCTCTGTGAATTTATAGTGGATTTTACTTAGGTAAATTAACTCCTCCTATGTCTAAACTCTGCCGGCAAACTTAATGCCTACTCAATGCACCTGCCCATTACTTTTTTTAGAGACATAGTCTCACTGTGTTGTTCAGGCTGGAATGCAGTGATATGATCATAGCTCACTGCAGCCTCAAATTCCTGGACTCAAGGGCTCATGCAATCCTGCTGCCTCAGCCTCCCAAATAGCTGGGACTACAGGCATATACCACACACATGGATAATTAAAAAAAAAAAATTGTAGAGACAGTGTCAGTGTCTCACTTTGTTGCCCAGGATGGTCTCAAACTCCTGGCTTCAAGCAATCTTCCTGCCTTGGCCTTCCAAAATGTTGAAATTACCATCATGAGCCACCACTCCTGGCCCTTCCATTACTTCTTAATGCCACTTCTTAAGGATTACACAATAGCTAAGTAAGATATATAGGTGCAGATAGGCCTTTCGGCTGCCCTTAACTAATCCTGCCCCACCCAGGTTGCTAGGCCTGCTCTGTACCTTGCACAAGACAATGTGGATATAAGTAGAGCTGCTCTGTTCGGAAACAGTAACTGATCCCTGAGTTTTCTTGGGGCTGTGCAGGTGCCCACCTTTGTAAGTGGCTGTGGCACGTGTCCTTTAGGGAAGCTGGGGACGAACACAGGATCAAGAGGTTCTCTCTTCTGCTGTTCTGGTACTGCACTCAGAGGTAGAGATAGGGAGCCAGAGACCTTATAGTACAAAATAAGCCTGCCTTTCTACATCAATTATTATTTACCATTCATCAAGTAGCTGCTGGAATGTGGCCAAACCCGCAGCAAACTGAGGAACATGTAGTCAATTCAGCCCTCTTGTATCATGACGAGTTTTGTTTTAATGGATTATAATGATAGTCTTAATTGTTGATCATACAGAGTTAACTCTGAGATAAATGGCACTCTCTGAAATGCTATTATAGCTGTATTACTCTGTTACAAAATTGCATCTTTGTAAGCAGAAAAACTGTCATGCAAATGAATAGCTTTTGAAACTAGAAATGAACATGAAAAATGTACTGTGGTAATGTACAGCACATACGCATGCATTAGGACTATTTCATGCCTTGTTTCACTTCCCATGGGCTGATCTGAGTGTACATTACCATTGACTAGTTTGGATTGGCTCTGAATTGTACATTACAGAATGAGAAATAGATGCATGAAGCAATACACTTCTGTAATGTAGGTAGAAATGCAGTGTTGCACTTTTGTATTGAATACAACAATCTTGACTCATCACTGCTAAGACATCCACTTAGAGTGGTTCTCCCTGTTTCACTAATGAGTTAATGTGTTGCCCTTTATTCCGTGGCCTATTTCTTCTCCCAGTAACAATTGACACTTCATTGTGAGGCACCTGACTGAGGTTAAAGTCACAGTCTGTGACCTGTCAAATGAATTTCCTTCTGCCTGAATCTGAGTGTACTTTAGATGAGATGTGTCTGGGCCCATGGTTTCAGCAGGGTCCTGTGCCTTAACTGATGTGACCTACCTAAACTGGTAGACACAAGTAGATAAATGTTTTCTCATAGTGGAGAAAAATGTTGAATAACATTTTCTGAGCCTTCAAATAAGTATCTTAAGATACTAATTTCAATTAATGATATTAGAGGAATTTAGTTTCTATTGGAAGATTATTTTGCAGGACATTTTAGTTGAGGAAGCAAGATTTATAAATGTACCAATTAGCTGGCTTCATAATTATTGTATACACCCTTGGAAAGATTATTACATTTATGTAGGATGCAGAAACACTTTATTTTATGAACAGCACAAATAATAATTTTATTAAAATGTTTTTAAAAGGTATAAGGAATATTCAGTTAGATCAAGGTGAGGTGTGTTACTTTAGAAGGAGAAAGATTATATCAATTCAAGAGAGAAATAATAAATGCTATTCTGAACTTTATTTCCCAATAGTAAAATAATTTTCATTTTTTCAATAGAAATGGAATTATTAGACCTTCCTAAATATATTAAGTTCCATTTAACAGTTAGCTTTCAATTCTACATTTGTAATAGGAAGCATAGTCATTCAGCACTGTGGAATTAAACTCATAAACTGTCAACACTCTGGCATCTTTTCATGTTGTGTTCCAAATAAATAAGACCAGATATTCTGAGCAGATCATTGGTGCATCAGAATGCCTTATTAAGTCAGATATTTAGCATCTTATTGTACAGATCCTATGATTTTACATACATTTACATGTTTAGATGAATGAAGCTGACATTATTTAATCAATGAACTATCTGATATTTTTAGAGTCAGCGAATGAGGCACAGCAACCACTCCACAGAGAACTCTCCAATTGAAAGACGAAGTCTAATGACCTCTGATGAAAATTATCACAATGAAAGGGCTCGGAAGAGTAGGAACCGCTTGTCTTCCAGTTCTCAGCATAGCCGAGATCATTACCCTCTTGTGGAAGAAGATTACCCTGACTCATACCAGGACACTTACAAACCCCATAGGAACCGAGGATCACCTGGGGGATATAGCCATGACTCCCGACATAGGCTTTGAGTCTAATGAAACAAAAAATATTCATCTGTTGACAATTTGCCATAGCAGTGCTAGGATAAACCAGTCATCTTAACTTGGCTAACATAGCACAGTATTTACTGTGCTAATGGGCTGCTGTCATTTTATGCTAAGTAAGGGGCAAAAAAAAAAAAATTACGTTATGCCCTTGAGTCTAGATGGATATTAGATGCCCGATCATACAGATATTTTTAAGTGCAACATTTACATGATAACAGTACATTTTGTTTTCTTCATAGATTTAGACACATCAATTTGTAATTTAGGGTACTTACAAGGCACATATAAAATAATTTCCCATGCCGGAAATTCCAAATGACCAGTTCCAGTTGGAACCAATTTATAAACCAATTCCTGTTGGAATTTGGGTGAACTGACTAGAAAGTCTACTTGAGCATGTTGTAATCAATTGAAAAATCTGGGAAAGAAAAAAAAACTAATAAGAAAATCGAAATACCGATAGAAGCCAAATCCAGCTTTGGTATTTATTTGCTGGAAGCTAAATTTACACTTAAAGTTGGAGTGTATAAACATTTTAATATATGTTAATGTTGCCAGAATGACTTTTCAAACTTACCAAATGTATTGATAGTGCCAAAAAAAAAAAATCTCAGAAATCTTAATGCAGAAATTATATAGTCTCCTCAGATTTTAATATTTTTATTTCTTTCCTGGCACAGCTGTTGTATTCAAAGTGTTTTGCTTTTTGTTTAGTCAGTACTGTTAGCTCATTTGAAGTTGGCAAAAACAAATACAAACAAGCAAAAAAACCTCAAATTTTTTTCAGCAGTGAGAGAGAATAGTAAAGAGAGGCTCAAGCATAGCTGGTTATGTGAAATATAAAATGGGGTGTTGTTCTCCCTTTAATCAGTCTGAGCACAATTACATACATTCAGGAATCTGAAGTCAGATAGTAAGGATGTGGTACCAATCCTCCCGAGTGCAATGCTAAACACTTCCAGGTAGGAATTCATCTATTTCACTTAACACAAACGCAGGGTCAGTATTTCCTGCCAACAAGATTGAGTATCTTTCCATTGCTTCTCTCAGTCTCTGTCTTTGAATATCTGAATGTTCTGGCCCTTCAACAAATTCTTTAAATCATGCTAAGGAATTTCGTTTTATGTGGACACATTCAACTTTGATATTCAGGAGGTGTTTTTACAAAATGACTAATTGAAAAAAGTTGAAACAAATGATTTTAAAAGCTTGCAGTAAAAAATAAACTCATAGATTCAGCAAATATTTGTTGACTAAAATTATAGCATTTTTAATGCAGAAAATTATAAAGAATTTGGAGATTGAGCTGCCTTATTTCTAATGAACACTCCTCTTCATCTTATTAAGTCTTCACAGTTTTTCCAGTGGCTATAATTATGGAATTGGTGACCTATGTTTTATATTATCAAGGAAGCCTTAGATTCACTATGATCCAAGAAATTATTGAAATTGACCCTTTTTACACAAATGTCTTTTAAAAAAAAGCTTGTTTCTAAATGTCCACAGTGCATGCATTTTCTAAAACCCCAATAAGTCCAGCCATAAAAGTCCTTTTCTGCTAGTACATGTCATGAAGCCTATTTTTGAAAATAATGATAATTAATTTTATAGTATCTTCTTTTCTCCCCAAGCCTTTCAATATTTAGGCACTCAAAGCATGCACCAGTTCAGTAATCTTCTTGACCATGGAAATAAGTTCCACATTACTGATGAGTTATATATATATCTTGAACCCCATTACAACCTCACCACATCCCCCTGCGTTTATGTTCACTGTTTGTACCCCATTATGAACCTGTTTAGCTGATAATGAGGATACCTATAATTCTGTAAGTCATTTCAAATATTTGATATGATTAAAAAATATGGGCTTAGTAAATTTTAAAAGTTAACATGTGATACTGGCTTGTGAGATTCTTCTGTCATCTAGTGAAGCTTATAAAACTTTCAGTTAAGACATTTTAAGAGAGTTATATCCATTAGGCACTTTAATAAACATATAACCTGCCATTACTGAATACTTTGTTAGAACACAGAAGAGCATCTTCCAGCAAACAAAAATATATTTATTACATGTACAGCACATACTTGCATGAGAAAGAAAACATTAGCCAAAACATTTTTCTATATGCTTTACTGGTTTCTTGTTTGTGCGCATTAAAGTATTTAATTGCAAAGAGTGCACCAAGGTGTACAAATTTAGACTAGACAGCTGTTCAGCTTTTTCTGTAGTAGCATTAGCAATTTGGTCATTTAACTACTTTAAGATATTTACATTTTATGGCAGGTAGCTGTAACAGCATTTAAATATATTTCCTAGTCATCAAGATTACCATCTTCTTTCAACTTTTTATAAGTCACTTGTTTTTAAAGGTTTCTCAAAGCCTTGTTTTAAGTTTTCCATGTCATGCCGATAAAGGAGGCTTATTCAATATCTGTGCACAAAACCAATCTATCGTTTACCATCAGATGTCCATACCTGTTTTGCTTTGCATTCTTATTCAAAAGCTGACAGTCTTGGAAAGGGTATAATGTATATTTTATTGATGGATATATTTAAATGTTTACTTTAATTTGGCATACTCTTTCCCCTTCCTTCTGTAATAAGTTTATCTTCCTCAAATAAGGGGATATACATCTTATTTTTTTTAAAGACTTAAGAGTTTATTGTGTAAATGATACTTAAAATCTAGATATATACTAAATGAAAAGTTTTATTTTTGCCAAGCACATCAAGCACCTTTGAAAAATACATATTCCATAAATACTTTGTTTTTAATTAATTTCATTTAAAGATAGCAAATGATTATAAGCAAGAGAAACAAGTCTTTTACTGTTTTGAGGCTGTTTTAACTTACAGTATAAGCCACATACTAGAATTCTGTAATTTCAGTCACAGACATATAATAATGTGGACTCGTGACAATGTGGAAATGTAGTTCTGGAAAAAAAAGAATGCAATTTGTCAATCCTAATGTTAATTCTCAAGGGTATAATGTGACTCTAATATTATAACCAACAACATTATATTGTTTAATATTTAAAGCAACACTTAGAAATGTTTATAAATGATGATTCTCTCTTATCTTTATACAGTTCTATTGGAGAGAAGGTTGAAATTGTTCACAATTTAGACGATGGTCTTTCCTAATAAGAGTCTTAATTTTGTGACTATATAAGTCATTGCAGTTAGTCTTTAATGAAATGAATTTTATTAATGTAAAACAAATTCTGAGACAATTATTTGTTTCCTTTAAATAATTTGCTATTTAATTATTATTGTCGTTGTTTGCAAAATGTATTTTTGGAATGTTAACCTCTTTTCATACCTGCATACTTGAACTTGTCTTTTGTGTGGGGGCCTTAAAATTCATAATAGGAAGTGGAAGCAGTGAAAGGAAGTAAGAAAAGGAAATTATGCTAAAAGATGGTTTGCAAATTTAAACTCTTTAAATGAACATATCACAAAATGTTGTTAAGACCCAGGATGTCTGTTAAGAATGTGTCTTGGCAACCTTAATTTGCATGTTAGTATACATTTTCTTAGTTACACAGTTTTATTTTGGTATTTGCTTAAAAAATGTAATACCATTATAGAAATTACCCTATGTACTGATATATTTACTACCTCTTCTCTAGAGAAGACAATCTGTCTTTAAGGAAAAAACACTGGTCAATAAGTAGTGATCAAAATTATCACTATTCTGGCTAACCTTGCTGCAAAGCTAAATGCATAGATTGTTAAAATATGCCTTCCCTTTAGATTTTAAACTGTTTCCAAAATGCTCTTTGGCACCCTTTCATTTCTTCCACGTTAGTGAAGTTTTCTTTGAATTGGTTCACAGTTTATCATGAGGCAAGATTAATTTAACAAATAAGTCATCATAGGGAACAAAACAAACTGCAAGGGAATTGCCTTTGTGTGCAACTTGTTATAATATCTACTTCTAAGTCTAAAAGAGAGTAAAAGTCCAAAGACTTTATGTTTAAGAGCAGCTGGTTTGCAAATTCACATTTTGTTGGTCCTTGACTTCCACAGAGCATGACTTAGCCATTTACTGGGTAAGGATATGCATTATCTTGGACTCCCCTGTAATTGGAATAAACTTCATATCAATGTTTCAAATAAATGCTGTGTACCCCTTATTCCTTTTATATTTCTGCCTTTGTCTTTTATGACAATGTTGCATGTTGTGTTTTTTAAAATTATATAAAACTCATCCTTGAATGACTATATGAATGAAAACTTTATAGGAAATTATGTAATAAAATCTGTTTTATTAGTTTCTTATACCTTTAAATACTGTCAATACTGTAACTGTTAGTAAGTTACTTACTCAAGCTGTGTCTATGGGGCAGAGAACAGTCCTCTTCTTTAAAATGATAATCATGATCAAACCAGTCAAGTCAATCCAATTAGCTGTTAGACAGACAATAAGGATAACCTTCTTTTTGACTTAAGCAGTCAAGTTAGTCAAAATAGTAAAATTGGCTTATATGGGCACCCAGAACTATAGCATTCAAAAATTACTTTTAAAGGTTTCTTCTTTTATTAAAATGGACTTTCTTAAATAAAATACATCCTCTGATAGCAGCTATCTCTTTTTACTTGTAGATGATTAATTCTAAATGCTTCATGTAATTGAGGGACATTATGAGAAGACTAGAAAGTATCTCATCAGATAATCCTAAGGGCTGTAAACTTCTACTTGCCATAAACAAAGTATAATTAAGAGTGAGTAGCAATTGGTTTGGGGAGTCATAGTTATATATGAAACTTTCTTTTGTTTCTCATGATGTATGTAAAATGTTTGCAGAAGGATGGTAGAAAATGTTACTAATGAATTTAGAGTGGTTTAGGAGAATACACTGATACTTCCTCATTTGAAAATTATAAGGAGTTACAAGGGGAACTAAGAACCAGTAGTGGCTGGCCTCTAGCTTTTCAATACTTCGTAAGTGTTCTTGGTTATGTTTTGAACACTTAAATTTCTCAACAAATGGCTATGTCTATATTTATGTAGGGGCCACCCTTGCCCTACTTGCATGCCACTTTCACTTTTAACTGAAATCAGTGTGAATTCTGTATGCATAAGGGATGTAATAAAGAGGCGGGATCATTAACGCTATATCGTTGCATACTATTTTTCATATGCCTTACAATATTTTCTGGGACGTTATTAAAATGAAAGCATTTTATTGCCAAAATAAATCTATGTTGTTACTTATAATCTGCATTAGCAGTAGAAAAATAATGTAGCAAAAACATATTGTACAGTACAAAATTATAAAATATATATTTTGCCAATAATATAAAAATAGATTGAGGAGAAAGAAGCACATTTGTTATAGCACAAACTTATAACAAAATCCACTGTTAAATTTGGCAGTCATATTTTTTAAAAGTATGTCGATTTAGTTCTAAGTTTTATCAGATTTACTTCATCTACCATCTTTTTAACTTGCTGCTTGATACTTTTCCAGCAATTTATTTCATAGCCTTGCAATCTGTGGATGTAATTTCTTGTGTTTTATTCCCTTCCATAAAATTTATTAAATTTTATTTTGTGATAACACTCATACTATATTTTCTCTTCTTATTTCTTCTCTTTCAATAACAACAACAGAAAGTCACAGCAAGTGAGCTTATAGGGCTCCTCTGAATTTTGGACATGTTTGAAATTTTCGTATTTTTCACAGCCTCGAGTCAGAATGATCAATAAAGATGTCCCAACAACAAAAAATTATATTAGTTAGGGATTCTTTAATTTGTTTTGTACTGAATACTACTTTGAAACATAAGTTAAAGCCATTAGCTGTGTTTTTGTAGGGATGGTGGGAGGGAATAAAAAATAAATGTATTAACATAAAACATACTAAAACAGAAATATGGCAAAATGATATAAAAAGATTTTTCCTACTATTCTGGGGGCTGTTGAAATCCCAGGCTATTGCTATATCTCCACTGACAAAGTGGGATAAAAAATGCCTTTGTCAAATAATTTTTTTTCTTTCTTTAAATTTTAGTTATTTATTTTAATAATTTGTCCCCTTTTATTTTTCTTATCTAGGTATGTGTAGCATTCTACAAGGCATGCTGGGTAAAATATACTATGCAAATGTGTACAGTGCTGCATGTTTTGTTCTCCCTCTGCTTTAGTGGCTTTAAAGAAAAAAACGTGGTGTTATTTTTGTGAATAAAAACATTAACAAAGAAAATGCAGAGTGCATGCATAGAGTATCCTCATTTCTATGGATTTGTTTTATGGAATTTAAATGTGTACAAAACAACTGCATTACTTTTTTTCTTTTATATAATAAATGAAAAAAACACTGAAACCAGCGTTATACCTCTCCTTTATATTATTCTAGAAGTATATTGAAGAAATACTGGAAATCAATAGATACTCTTTTATGAAAAAAAAGAAAAAGTCTAAACATTTATCCTAAAAAGGGATTCAATCAAATGACTACTTTCTGAATACTCTGCCAGGTGCTATGAGTGATCACAAAATAAGTACTGTATTAGGAAAGAGTTTATAAGTTAAATACACACATGTGTGAGATAAAATATATTAGAATACATGTGCAAAATAGGATTGGATATAGAAAAATATACTAGATGAAGTATTATATTGTTCACAAGTCATCCACTCCAAAATGATTAATATTGCAGTTATCAGACATTTCCAAAGCCATCTTGTACCTGTAAGAATTCCACAGTATGTATTTGGGGTCAATTGTCTATGTTAAGACTTGATTGGAATTTGACTTTTTTGTCATTGCACTGTATAGGAGATTCCAAAGAAATAGGGACTATGTTGATTTTTATCACTGCATTAGGATTATATAGTGATTTACTGGAGTCATTTCACAATTGTCACATTTAATTCATCTGATCACCCAGGAAAGTAGGCAGGGCATGGATTATGAGACACAAATACAAATGAGGAAACCAAAGTTCATTGAAACTTCTCCCTCAAAAGAATTTTTCTTTTTTTTTTTTTTTTTGAGATGGAGTTTCACTCTTGTTGCCCAGGCTGGAGTGCATTGGTGTGATCTCGGCTCATGGCAAGCTCCGCCTCCCGGGTTCAAGGGATTCTCCTGCCTCAGCCTCCTGAGTAGCTGGGATTACAGGCATGCGCCACCACGCCTGGCTAATTTTGTATTTTTAGTAGAGATGAGGTTTCTCCATGTTGGTCAGGCTGGTCTCAAACTCCCGACCTCACGTGAGCCTCCCGCCTTGGCCTCCCAAAGTGCTGGGATTACAGGCAGGTGCCACCATGCCCGGCTATGAGTACGTATTTTTAAAGAAAAATTCTTGGCTGGGCACAGTGGCTCACACCTGTAATCCGAGTACTCTGGGAGGCCGAGGCGGGCAGATCACCTGAGGTCGGGAGTTTGAGACCAGCCTGACCAACATGGAGAAACCCCATCTCTACTAAAAATACAAAATTAGCTGGGCGTGATGGCTCATGCCTGTAATCCCAGCTACTCAGGAGGCTGAGGCAGGAGAATCCCTTGAACCTGGGAGGCGGAGGTTGCCGTGAGCCGAGGTCACACCAATGTACTCCAGCCTGGGCAACAAGAGTGAAAGTCCATCCCAAAAAAAAAAAAAAAAGAAAAAGAAAAAGAAAAAAAAAGTACTCGTATGTTACTTCTAAGCTAGGTAGTCATCTGAAGCATACAAAACAATGCTGGGAATACAATAAATGTTGACTGAATGAACAGTACCTCAGTTATTGGAGAGGTATTATATAAGGCTGTCTCAACTATCAAAGTATTTCAGCCAACAATCTGAAACTCATCCACCAGCCATATGCCTGAAGCTACTTCTCCTGTCATCAGCACGTTTCCAATAATAAAATGGACTAGGGAAAGAAACATCTCATTTGTACTTTCATACAACATGCAGATTAGCACAGTGGTTTGAGTGTGGATCTAACCTTTGTCTGGGTTCAAAGTCCAGATCCAGCAATAACTAGCCATGAACTTGGGGCAATCACTTAATGTCCCCATGCCTGGGTATTTCTGTAGAGTGATTTTCTTTTGGTTATGGATCACATTTTCCTGTTTCCTTGCATGTCTAGTGTTTTTTTATTGGATTTAGGGACAATGTAAAGTTTACATTGTTGATGACTTGATCTCATATTCCTTTAAAGAATGTTATACTTGTTTTGGCAGGCAAATGTGAATTAGTTTGGCCATTTCAAGGTTTGGTTTTAAGCTCCTTTAGGATTGGTCTTGGGTAGGGCTTATTCTTAGGCCAGTTAGCTCCTCTTCTAAGGTCTCTGGGGGTGTCCACTCGACTATATTGAGTTTATCCAACCCACAGCCTGTGGGCTGCATGCAGCCCAGGATGGCTTTTAAAAAATTTATTTATTTATTTATTTATTTATTTTTGAGACAGAGTCTTGTTCTGTCACCCAGGCTGGAGTGCAGTGGTTCGATCTTGGCTCAGTGCAATCTCCACCTCCCTGGGTTCAAGCGATTCTCCTGCCTCAGCCTCCAGAGTAGCTGGGATTACAGGTGTGCGCCACCATGCCCAGCGAATTTTTGTAATTTTTGGTAGAGATGGGGTTTCATCGTGTTGGCCAGGCTGGTCTTGAACTCATGGCCTCAAGAGATCTGCCCACCTTGGCCTCCCAAAGTGTTGGGATTACAGGTGTGAGCCACTGCACCTGGCCCTAGGATGGTTTTGAATGTGGCCCAATACAAATTTGTAAACTTTCTTAAAACATTATGAGTATTTTTGTGATTTTATTTATTTTTTAGCTCATCAGCTATCAATAGTGTTAGCTTATGTTATGTGTGGCCCAAGACAATTCTTCTTCCAGTGTGGCCCAGGGAAGCTAAAAGATTGGACACCCCTGTCCTGTATATTCAGTTCTCTTCACTCTGGCTGAAGGGAACTCAAATGATTCCTGACCCGTTGTAATCTCTGGGAATCATTTGCATTACAGTTTCCTGGTACTTATTTTTCCTCAGGAATTGTGATTGGCCAGCCTCTTGGGGGTTCATACTGCATGAGCACAAATTGATATGCAGCCAAAGACTCAATGGCCCCTTAACAGGTTTCTAGAGCTTTTCTCTGTGTAGCTCCCTCCTTCCAGTTACTCTGCTTCACAAATTCCAGTCACCTTGATCTCTGGGAATGATGATCTGCGTCTTCAGTTCTAGGAGGTTCCCAGATTCTCATTTGGGTTCCCACTTCCTCTGGAGTTGACTGGGAATTGCTTTTAGGGATAAAGTCCAGGAAATGGTAAGACTCCACTTGTTTCTTTCTCTTTTGCAAAGAATCACTGTACTGTGATGTGTTTTTCAATATCTGAAATGTCGTTGCCTGTACTTTGTGCAGTTTTCTATTTGCTAATGGTAGGAGGATATATTCAAACCATCCTACTCTTTCATGCCTGAAGTCAGAAGTCTCTCCAGTGACATTTTGCACTTCTCTGTAATCACAGATAAATTGGTCTTTAAACTCTCTCTCTCTCTCTCTTCTTTCTTCACTCGGAAAATAACCTGGGAGACCATTTCCTTGAGTAGACTGTAAAATATGAAGCTCCGCCATCACATAATGTGTATATGACATCCATTTCATAAGTTGACATCTGTGTGGGAGTCTGAAAAAGTCTTAGAGCTACCAAAGCATTACCTATGGTGTGCAAGAATGGATATATTAAAGAGTTAATGCAAATTGGTTATACAAACTACATTGTTCTTCTAAACATCGTACACAATATTAAGTAAATCCAGACATGATAATCCATAAATTAATATGGATTACTATGATTTTCCTTCCCTTCATGTATGGCCCCTCTAAACTTTGGCTTTTTAACCATAAAGCCCTAAAAGAAGTCAACCAAATTACTTTTCTATATTTCGAGGTAAAATACTGTGTAGTTAGGAGAAATGAGTTGGGAAGGTGCGGTTTATTGCTGATTTTGCTTAATTTCACTCAGCTGTTGGGGATGGGCGTGCAAAGCAGTTCAAATGGCTCCTGCAAGTCTCCCAATTTTTCTTTCTTTTCCTTTTTACTAAGGTTAAGGAGAACAGAAAGGGATAGAGCTTTAGTGGCCACTAAAGGTTTTTAAACAGGGGCGTGACTTGATAAAAATCGTTGTTTTGGGCAATACTGACCTGAGAGTTAAGAGATTGGAGAGAAAAATCGCTGAAGTGCAAAAATGGCTTTAAGGCGACTATCTAGGTAAGGCCACTGACTTCAGCTGAGTGTCAGAGGGCGGCAGGCTTTTCCCTCAAAAACCCACGGGGGACACCATGTCTTAAAGGGTCATGACATGGAACTTTTAGTGTAGCGTATGTGAAGGGTTGGGGATGGACATGGGGTACTCAATTATATGTTTACATTATGGCGCAATGGAGAAGATTCGAGGGAAATATAAATACTCGGGGACGCAACAGCAAGCAGTCGGAAGCCATCTGCCCCAACTTGCGGTCTTCACAGCCTCCGTCCCAGGAGAAAGTCCCGCGCCTTCATCAGTCTTGGTTATGCAAATAAGCGAGGACCTGGCGGGCGCCCTTTCCTAGGCTCCGCCCCTCTGGTCGCGCGCCTGCGCACTCACGTCCCGCCAGGCCCGCCCCCTCACTTCCCCCGCCCGCGTGGTCGTCGCCACCGCAGCCGCCCGAGAGGAGCTGGGGGAGGACGGTGGCCCGCGAGGCTCGTCGCAGACAACGCGGCGGCGATGTCCGCGAGCCAGGCTAGTGCCGCGGCGGCAGCGGCGGGGCCTTGCGCGCGGCAGGGCGGCCTGGGCTTCGGCTTCCCTCCGGTTCCCTGGAAGCGGGCCCGCGACCAGCGCGGGAGCAGCAGCAGAGGCGGAGGCTCCAGCGCGTCTCTCTCCTCCCCCTCAGCCTGAGCCAGGGGAAGCCAGGCGGCCCGGGTGTCTGGAGGCGGGGGGGGGGGTCCGCTGCCCGAGAATGGGAATTCTCTTCACCAGAATATGGAGACTGTTCAATCACCAGGGTGAGGAGCTCGGTCCGCGGGCGTATGGGCTGGGGAGAGGGTCAGCTCGGGCCGGCTAGGTGGGGGTCTCCGAACACTTCCGGAATGTGGGCGGCTCGGTTGGGCGCCGGCTCAGCGCGGGGTGCAGGCTGCGCGGATACGGGCCCGGGACTGTTCGGCCCCGGCTCCCGAGCTTGGGGATGGTTCCTGACTCGCAGCCCTTTGTCTTAGGAGACCTTCCTAAGAAGTCTTTTCCGTAATACACCCATTGCTCCGATTTCGAATGACAGTGGAAAAGGTTTCTTGCCCTAGATCCGACGTCCCTGAGTAGCACGGCCTGGCCTGTCTTTCAGACCTTTATTTGCTCACCAGTTGTGTTTGGACACCAGATAGAAATGCTGGGGTCTTCTGGAATGAAGGTTATAGATTGCGGCCCTAACCGCACCACTGAGCGACCGAGGGTTGCAGAATGCGGAAAACGGGAGGAATCGCTCGACTTGTCCATTACACCTCTGGTTTATGAGCCTGCCCTCCACTGCCACCCGTCTTTGTGTGTGTTGGGGTTGGGGGGGTTCTTCTGCCTCCTGAATAGAGATGGACTTCTCTCCATTTGTTTTACTTATTATATCTGTGTTTAAGGTTAAGCTTAAGGTCATTTTTCTACTCGTGTGGGTTATTAGACACAGTTTTTGTTTTGCTGGGTTAAAAATGTTAAAGTGTTTAACTGAAAGTTTTAAAAACATACCATATGAAACATTTGTTAACCATAGGTAACTAGCAAGTTACTAAGTGTAAAGTGTTATATAGGGATGCTTAAGTTTAGCTAACCTCAGACATGGCCATGCAATACCTATCAGGCTTGTTAAAATTTGTTACAAAATGACTAAAACTGGGGAAAGAGAATACAATTTTAACCCAAAGACTGGATACTTATTAAGATATAGTGGTGTACTTTTGTTTCTTTTTAACTCAAGTTGGGTGGTTCATCATTCCGCTGTCAGTAACTTAGTTTGTGTTTTTCTCCTGTGTAAGCTGGTGGTGGTGTCACGTCCCAGTTTTCCGATAAAGATTTACGTGAATGGTGGCATCTATTATGTACACCTACTACTACCACCTCCTTCTTCATGATCTAGCTGCTCTTTTAAGAAGCTTAGGGGAAGCAAGCAGAACTAGAACTTGTGATCCCTAATGTATATTTTACGCGCGCGCGCGCACACACACACTCACATATATATGTAGGTCACGTGATACCAAAAGAAAGGATAGTATCAAGCAATTTTTCTGATAAGAGGATTTTTTCATAAAGTAGAGAAAATCAGTTCTAATCAGCACTGTCTCTGACTGGACTGGCTGTTTGTGTTGGGAGCAAGAGAGTGGGAACCAGTCACTTGAACTCTCTGGTTTTCTGGTCTAGGTTTTCTCACCTAGAACACCAGGGATCTGTGGAGCCTACAAATCTTGTAAACTTTATTTCTACATTGCAAATATTAAAACGTGCATTGCTGTAAGACTGGTGATACTTATAGTAGATAAGATCTAGTTTTAACATCCATCATTTTGTATTATTTTTAGCAAAGCTAGTGTTTCATCTGCTGTGGGGTTTAGAAAGACTGTTAATTGAGCTCTAGTGCTGCCAGAAAAATAGTTATCACCACTTTCTATTTTGAGTCAATGATAAAATTATTTGTTTCTGTAAGTTAAGAATAAATGAGAACTTTGCCAACAGCTCCTTGGAGTAGTAAATAATAAGGGTGTGTGCTCTGGTATCACTACAAATTGCCAATAGTAGTGTTTTTATAACCTGTATTTTGTGGTAATTTTTGACGGGACATTTATGGCAGTTTGGCGGAAATTAATAGAGGAATTAATGAAGTTCTAGAAAATTAGATATGAATATTGTGAAAGTGTGAATAAATTATTTCTCTTCTGCTAAACAGTGTGGCTGTCTTATCAATAGGGTCACTTTTCAGAATATCCACCACTTAATCTAATGCCAGATATTTGTTGGGTTTTGTTTTTGTTTATTTGAGACGGAGTCTTGCTCTGTCACCAGGCTGGAGTGCAGTGGTGTGATCTTGGCCCACTGCAACCTTTGCCTCCCAGGTTCAAGCGATTCTCCTACTTCAGCCTCCCGAGTGGCTGGACTACAGGTGCGTGCCACCACACCCAGCTAATTTTTGTATTTTTAGTAGAGATGGGGTTTCACCATGTTGGCCAGGATGGTCACCATCTCTTGACTTCGTGATCCGCCCGCCTCGGCCTCCCAAAGTGCTGGGATAACAGGCCTGAGCCACGGTGCCCAGCAGGGTTTTTTTTTTTTTTTTTTTTTTTCCTGTATAGGACATATATAAGTTAGTATGTCTTGGATGCTCTTGTTTTACCTTCAGTGGATTCAGAATGCAATCTTATATTCTTTTCATAGAAACTCTTGGAAAGTATGTTTCGGGAGATTACAGAATTTGCCATCTGATGAAACTTAAGCTATGCAGTATCTCCTGTTTCTGAAACCCCTTGAGAACAGCTTTTTCAGTTAAAGCTCAGATTGAGTGCACAGTGAAAGCTATTTGTATACTGCTCGAACTGGAAAAACTGGAGGTCACATTTAGTTGATACTGAGATTCAGTAGAGTACAAACTTTATCCTAGATGCTGTCATTTAAATCATTTTATTTTATTTTATTTTATGTTTTAACAATCTTTTGAAGTAGTTATTTCCCCTGAAAAGGGAAAACTGAGGCTTAAGTGGAATGATTTTTTTTCACCAGGCCATGCAACTGGTATATGCCAGAGCCAGGCAAGTTAAAACCCTGAAGGAATCTCTTAAAGAAGAGATTGACATCATTTTTTCCTCCCTCCTCCTACCCCCATTAACTTTTTCAGTTGCTAAACTCTAAGTTGTCTTTAGAACTTCGAAAAGTTGTCATTAGTAACTTTTTTTTATAGAAGAGCTTGTGATCAGTGGTTTACTTGTTTTCAATAAACAAATATTTTAACACCTATTTAGTCCAGGAACTGTTCTACGTGGTGGGATAAGGGAACAAAACAGACAAATTCCACTGCCTTTATGGAACTTTCATGTAGTGTTGGGAGACAGGAAATTAACTCACTTTGTTTCTACAAGTAAAATAATAGTGGTTAACACTTGTGCAAGGTTCACACAGGTTGTTTGGTTTAATATTCACTTAGTTGATTTACTCTTTACAACAACCCTATAAGGTAGATATTATTCACCTTATTTTACAGGGGTACGGAAACAGGTAACTTGCTTAAAGCACTATGGGTAAAAGTGATAGACCTGGATTGTAACCACGATTATGTAGTGCCAGAGTTATTTCTCCTACACACACACACACACATGCACACACAGCTGGATTTTAACAAGATTATCTAGTGCCAGAGTTAGTTCTACACACACACACACACGCACATTTGCACACAACTTCATGTAAGAAGGACTTTGTATAAGAAGGACTCAGATAAAAAGAACTGACTCTGATGTGAACTATAAAAGAAGTTGTGGAATTTCCTCATTAATAGCCTTGTATTGCTGTCTTGATTGGTTGCTAGAAAAGGAATTATAAGTATGAATAGGTGCAGGAGAAGCTGCCTGTGCTTCAGGAACCTGATGCTGAGGAAGCCACCTCTGTTTCTGGCTTATTATTATTATTATTATTATTATTATTATTAGGGAGTTTAAATGTGTAGAGAAGAGTACATATGGAAGCTGAGTAGCCAAGGGGTAGACTGTGCCTCTTAGCTTCTAATACAGATGCTCCTCAATTTGTGATAGGATTACATCCTGGTAAACCCACTGTAAATTGAAAATACAGTAAGTAAACAATGAGTTTAATATGCCAGACTTACTGAAAATCATGGCTTTAGCCTAGCTTGCTTTATACGTGCTCAGAACATCTATGTTAGTTTATGGCTTGGCAAAATCTAACCCAAAGCCTATTTTATAATAAAGGTTGAATATCTCGTGTGATTTATTGAATACTGTACTGAAAGTGAAAAACAGAATCTTTGCATGGGTACTTGAA
Source organism: Pongo pygmaeus (assembly GCF_028885625.2). Classification (NCBI taxonomy): domain Eukaryota; kingdom Metazoa; phylum Chordata; class Mammalia; order Primates; family Hominidae; genus Pongo; species Pongo pygmaeus. The sequence goes on along the minus strand of NC_072384.2, from coordinate 51,267,794 downwards.
GTATGGTTTCTACTGAATGTGATTGCTTTCACAACATCACGAGTCAGAGACCATTTGTAAACCCTTTTTGCATGCTCTGTGGAAGTGGAGCTGGGTCCTTTAAACATTTTTCTTTTGCCACTGGGCAAAATGTTAAGTTTTGTCAGTAGGCTGCACTGGAGGGGCATTGTAGGAGGAAAGGGTGTTTGTACTTAGTTATAGTGTGCTTTCTTGATGGGCTCTGCTTGTAGCATGAACACCTTCTCCAAGGCCTGGCTCTTGTACTGCATAGTGGTCAGCAGCAGCCAACAGCTTCCCCTAGTACCCATCTTAGTTGGTTTCATAATGGAAGGTCTCCAGTGAAATACCTCTCAATAAACAGTTTTCCTCAGCACCAAAGAGGGAGGATTTTTGGGCAGGTCCCGCTGGCACCTCACCACAGCTACTTCTCTGCCATTCAGTGAGCCACTATCTGTGCCCTCCAACGAGGTCTGCATCTAAGTCTGGAAGGAGTGGGAGGACCTTTATCTCAACCCTAGGGATAGTGAGTGCTTCTTATATTTGTCCTTCCCATAATCTTTTAGCCAATCTCTCATTACTCCAGTCCCCTGTAATATTTTTTCGATGTTGAACTTTCCAAGTTCAAATTATTGTGTGATTTCTGCCTCCTGATTGAATCTCTAATTTTGCCATGTATAATCATTGCTTTTTTTTTTTTTTTAGCAACCTCATAGTGTAAAAGAAAATTTGGTTATTCCCCTGAAACTTCATTTGCCATTACTGTAATAGCAAGTTTATTTTCAAACTTTTCTTTTTATTGTTAAGACTTTTAAATTTTAAAAATTGAACTTTTAATACAAAACGACTTAAGCAGATATCTCTCTCCTAACCTTTATATTTTCCAGATCTGATTTATTTATTCACGAAAAATATTAAGCTCATGCTTTATTCCAGGAGCTGTCCTATGGATTGAGAGAACTATAGTGAACATGACAAATGGAATTTTTTGCTCTGAGAGACATAGAATTGATAGGGCTTAGTGATAGTTCAGATATGAGGTAAGAATGATGAATCAAGATGACTCTCCATTTATTTGCCCTGGTGTTTTTGTGTTTTCCGATGTTGTGTGATTCACAGAGATAGTAATTCTCTACAATAACATTATTATTATGCTTAATTTATTGACTGATGAGTTGGGGGGAATATGTACTATTAAAAACTGGCAATGAATGGAACTGCTAGACTGCCTGAGTGTGTCAAAAGGAAATGAAGGAAAAGGGAAACAAGAAGCAATTTTCATGACAAAACAGTAAAGTATTGATTGGTATGTTAAAGCCTAATTGATAACTCACAGTTCCATCAAAGCATTAGAACAGTGCAGTTGTTGTGGCTTATTTGAGTAAATACAGGAATGCTGTGACATAGTCTAAAAGAAAAATCATACTAAGCAGTAAAGTGATGATTCGCGTGCATCGAAGAGTTGGAATGGCTGAAAGTTTTATTACATTTGTCCACAATAACATTCTTGTAGTAGGCATATTGGGATTCTATGAAGTCTGTATTTTGAAGTGCATTATAGCACTTTTTGGCTACAAATTTACGTTTTGTATAGATGCTTTTCCATCTTGCTAATGAAAGGAACAGGCCGTGGTGATGAGAGTAAAGATGTTCAGAGGAAATTGATCTACTAGTAAAAACTTTGTGACTAATCTGACCCTATTATTGAGATGACACATTTGTCTTTGAGCCCATTGCACAGTTTGGTCTTAATTTTATAGTTCTTATTGTGACCCACATGCTATGTCTTAGATTTAGGAAGCTATTAAAAATGGTCATTGGTGGCCGGGATGCAGTGGCTCATGCCTGTAATCCCAGCACTTTGGGAGGCCAAGGCAGACAGATCACCTGAGGTCAGGAGTTCAAGACCAGCTTGGCCAACATGGCAAAACCCCTGTCTCTACTAAAAATACAAAAATTAGGCCAGGCACAGTAAACTTCTGATGATTCACGTAAAGGTGGCTCACACCTGTAATCCCAGCACTTTGGGAGGCCGAGGCAGGTGGATCACGAGGTCAGGAGTTCAAGACCAGCCTGGCCAATATGGTGAAATCCCGTCTCTACTAAAAATACAAAAATTAGCTGGGCGTGGTGGTGCGCACCTGTAGTTCCAGCTACTTGGGAGGCTGAGGCAGGAGAATCCCTTGAACCTGGGAGGCAGAGGTTGCAGTGAGCCAAGATCATGCCATTGCACTCCAGCCTGGGCGACGGGGCGAGACTCCATCTCTAAATAAATAAATAAATATAAATTCAAAAATTAGCTGGGCATACAGCGAGACTCCGTCTCAAAAAAAAAAAAAAAAAAAATAGCCGGGCATGGTGGCACCTGCCTGTAGTCCCAGCTGCTTGAGAGGCTGAGGCAGGAGGAGAATCGTTTGAACCTGGGAGGTGGAGGTTTCATTGAGCCAAGGTCACACCACTGCACTCTAGCTTGGGCAACAGCGAGACTGCATCTCAAAAAAGTCATTGGTGCTTTATTGTGAAAATACAAAAAAACTCAAACAGAGCTACGTCTTGGGAGGGAGCAACTAGAACTTGGTAATGAATGTAGTTTGTAGGTGTTTGGGTGGAGTAAGGAGGTAAAGATCCTCTGGATCATGGATTCTTCATTGTACTGGCCCTCCAGAGATCTCAGACTACATGTGGTTTTTTTGGATATTTTCCAGGTTCTGCTTATGTTTGATTGGAGTTTCTTTACTCCTTTTTGTTTTTCAAGTATTTTAACCATTTGGTAAGAATATGATATGTTCAAATATATTAGTTTGGTTTCCCTTGATTGACTTTAGAAATCTGCTTAGGTCTTAAGAGTTTGGGGGCATGGTTGCATATTTATGCATTTGTAAGTATATAGGAATTCATTGAAATAGGTAGGAATGAATGAATAGGAATTCATTTTAAAATAGGTAGGCAGAAGAGTAAGATTGTAGTGTGGAGAGTGGTGTGAGCAAAGTTAAATGATTGGAAAGTTTATGACACGTTCTAGAGACTGAGTAGAGCAGCTTTTCTAAGTTTTAGTACGTAGGTCAAGAAGAGTTAGGGGAAGATTTGGGCTAAGGCTTAGCTGGCTTTGTCACACTCATCCTTTTTCATCATGTTTATCCAATGATCTTACCTGGATTTACTTATTCACTTTCAGGTGCAGCCAGAAGGTTATGGGTCCTCGAAAGCTTCAGACCTTGGCTAATTTCTCTCCTCTTGTTCATAGCCATTTTACCTTTCATCTTTCCTTCTACCCTAACAATAACCTAACCTTTCACCTACTAGGACTTCCAGACATTCCTAACCTTGTAGGGCAGGACTGGATTTCTTTCCCTGCCCAAATTCCATGGCTAGCCACTTCATTTCTTTCTTATCACCGTCTCTGACACACTTTTCTCTATTAACATTTTCCACCATGCCAGACATGTGGATTCTGTGTTTTGTTTTGTTTGTTTTGTTTTTTTTGAGACAGGGCCTCACTCTGTTGCCCAGGCTGGATTGCAGTGACACAATCTTGGCTCACTGCAACCTCTGCCTCCCAGGTAGCTGGGACCACAAGTGTGTGCCACCACACCCAGCTAATTTTTGAATTTTTAGTAGAGACGGGGTTTCACCATGTTGGCCAAGCTTCTCATGCCTCAGCCTCCCAAGTAGCTGGGACCACAAGTGTGTGCCACCACACCCAGCTAATTTTTGAATTTTTAGTAGAGACGGGGTTTCACCATGTTGGCCAAGCTGGTCTTGGACTCCTGACCTCAAGTGATCCACCCACCTCAGCCCCCCTAAGTGCTGGGATTACAGGCGTGAGCCACTGTGCCTGGCCCAGACATGTGGATTCCTACCCTGTATCATCTACTATACCTTCTCTCTCCAGTGTGCTTTCTTTATTTCTAGGCACTGTTAAAGAAAGATTTAAAGCAGTTTAAATCCTAATCCACCACAGGATAGGTTATCTAATTTCAGCTTATTGATACTCTAGTTCATTCCATACAGTGGTTGTAAAAGATGATGCATCTTGAAACTGTTAACCTTTTCCTTTCCTCAGTAGGCAACTAACTTGTGTTATAAGATGAAATCCTGGAATGAGTAATTTCTGCCATCTGCTTTATCTTAGACTTGTCTGTGTGTTATTGCACATGGTTTTGTTCAGAGCAATTTTACCTTGGTGATCATGTTCAGCTAGTGGCCAGGTATGATAAATAATTTTACCTCCACCTCCCAGGTTCAAGCAATTCGTCTACCTTAGCCTCCCAAGTAGCTGGGACTATAGGCTCACGCCACCATGCCAGGCTAATTTTTTTGTATTTTTAGTAGAGATGGGGTTTCACCATCTTGGCCAGGCTAGTCTTCAACTCCTGACTTTGTGATCCACCTGCCTCGGCCTCCCAAAGTGCTGGGATTACAGGTATGAGCCACCATGCCCAGCCTGAGTCTTTTTTTTTTTTTTTTTTTCCAGTAGTTTTTGCCTAGCTAGTTTTTCCTAACAGAACTGTTAGAAAAGCACCAGGTTTGGAATTAGGACATAATAACCAAGTCCTAGGGACATGGCTGAAGTAAGGAGACCACTTAAAAAAATACCTGTACTAAAGCCAGATGAGGTTTTACTTTAAAGCTATCATTTTAGGAGGCTATATAGTTTTTCCACTGATATGTCCTACTATTATTCAATCTATTCTTTGAAACTCAGAAGTTCTTTGGAAACAAATTTTTAAATGATTCTTCATATTTCACTTAACAACAGAAAGATAGCACTCATTTTAGATACCTTTTACCTTATGACCAAGATGATACGAGGTGGCTCATCTCCCACTTTAAAGTCAAGTTCATCTTCAGAGTTTAAAAGATTTGCCACCATTCGGTGGCAATATTCAAAATGGTGTACCTCAGGCTCTGAAAGCAATTATAAAAGAACCGTAGCAAACTATTTTGAAAAAATGGTAACATGGTTGGAATAAGTGTTTAACCTCCTTAGCTGATTAAGGAACTTGTAAGAAACTAAGAGAGTACTGTTTTTCACTTCGTTGTCTCTGTGTACATTATTTATAAATATACACATTTTTTAGTCATTCTTTATTGTTATATATTATAGATTCTTGCCTGTATTTTTGTTTCCTTTTGGACTTTTCCTGCTAATTTTGTACTGTTTTTAGGTTACTGTTTCTTTCATTGGTCAGAGTAATTGTATTTTCTTCCTGAGTATTGAGAAGCTCAACTAAATTCTGGCCTGTAGCTAATACATTGGGGGAATGGGGTGGAGGCGGGGGCGGGATATATTCCCGGAACTTAAAAATAAGTTGACATTTTGAGAATGCTGGGATTAAAAATCAGTATTCACCTGGGAAGCTAAAAACTGTTATCCAAGTCAGAGATCAGAGTATAGCCTGATAATGAATTCTAGTTGTGTTAAAAATGTTTATGAGTGCATGTATTAATAAAACTGAAGAGGAATTATGTTATCAGAAAATGAATGCTTAATTTTGGGACATAGAAAAATGGAGTTAGGCAGAATTGCCATGCTATTTAAAAACTTTCTAGGTGCAAAGGTACTTTGTCCCAAGGACTTGATTACCTGGCCCTCATGCAGGCATGGCCTTGCTCTAAAGATGAATTCAGACCAGGTACAGTGGCTTGCACCTCTAATCTTAGCACTTTTTGAGGCTGAGGCGGGAGGATTGCTTGAGCCCAGGAGTTTGAGACCGGCCTGGGCAACATAGGGACACCCCATCTCTACAAAAGAAACAAAATATCCAGGTGTGGTGGTGCACACCTGTGGTCCCAGCTACTCAGGAGGCTGAGGTGGGTGGATCGCTCGAGCCTGGGAGGTTGAGGCAACAGTGAGCCGTGATTGTGATACTGCAATCCAGCCTGGGCAGCAAGAGTGAGACCTTGTCTCAAAAAAAAAAAAAAAAAGGATTCACATCCGTCATTGCAGCCTGTAACACTCCTTGTGGTTGGGATTCCATGCTCCCCAAGTAATCATCTGATTTTAATTCAGCCACCGTGTAACATTTCCTCAGGGATAGACTTCTTACTTGTCATTCATTTTTCAACATTTGGTCTTATTTTATGTTACTCATTTGCTGTTCTTATTTATGTCTTAGTCATTTCCATGAATTGCTCTCTCTGAGTCCTGTCTATTCTAGGATAGTAGCAGAATTGTTTGTGGATCTGGGAGACTAAAGGCCACAGACGGAGTTTCGCTCTTGTTGCCCAGGCTGGAGTGTAATGGCATGATCTTGGCTCACTGCAACTCTCCACCTCCTGGGTTCAAGCGATTCTTCTGCCTCAGCCTCCCAAGTAGCTGGGATTACAGGTATGTGCCACCACGCCCGGCTAGTTTTGTATTTTTAGTAGAGATGGAGTTTCACCATGTTGGTCACGTTGGTCTTGAACTCCTGACCTCAGGTGATCCACCCGACGGCCTCAGCCTCCCAAAGTGCTGGGATTATAGGCATGAGCCACCACACCTGGCCTGGGCCCTAGGTCTTTAAAAAGATTCTTAATAACTCATAAAAGGGGCAGGTGGTCATGTCACTTAAGGACCCTAGTGGTTCTAAGCTGCCTACTCTTTCTTACAAAGAAATAGATGACTGGATAAAATAGATTGTATTAAAATGTTTTATTTACTTGATCTTCCTATTTTTGTGTAATAGGAGGTGCCTATAGATCATTAGGAATTTCCTCTGGTAAGTGGCAATTATTTGGAAAACATCTACCATTTGAATTATAAAGATCTTACTCTGAGGCGTTATAATCCTCAACATTTATTACTTATAGAATGAATATTAATTCAACATTTATCGAGTACCTACTTTATGCCAGGAATAGTTGTAGTCACTAGAATGTAAAGATGATTAATATGTATTCTGTACAGTTGAAGATGCCTCATTAAGCAGAGATTAGTGCACATGTAAATAATTAGGATAAGTGCTAGAGTAGAGGTAGTGTGGGAAAGCAGGAGAAAGTGATTTTACGTGGAAAGCTAGACCTTAAAGGATTGGTGTAATTCCCTAAATGGAGAATTAGGATAATTCTGGCATTTGGTGATACCACGAGTAGCTGTAGAGAAATGTTTGCTGTGAACATATGTGCAGCTTGTGTAGGGAGAGTGACTTGAACTTTAGTTATAGATGCCCTTCAACTTATGATGTAGTTATGTGCCAATAAACTTGTTATAAGTTGAAAGTAACTTAAGTCAAAACACGTTTATTACACCTAACCTACTGAACATCATAGCTTAGCCTAGCCTACCTTAAATGTGCTCAATACACAGACATTAGCCTCCAGTTGGGCAAAACCATTTGATAGCACAGTATATACTATTATGCAGTATTGGTTGTTTACCCTCGTTATTGAGTGGCCGACTGGGAGCTGCAGCTCACTGCTACTTCCCAGTGTCTTGAGAGTGTCGTACTAGATATCACTAGCCTTGGAAAAGATCAAAATTCAAAATTTGAAGTACGGTTTCTAGTAAATTTTTATCTTTTTCTGGGCTAGCAAAACAGGTTAAGAACTCTCTTCTCTTCAGTGCTAGGCACTGCTGTGTGCTATTTTAATTGTTAAACAACCCTGAGTGATAGATAGTATTTCCCCTGTCTTACAATGAAGAAACTTAAGGTCAGAGAAATAATAAAAGTCATTTGCTCAAGGTCATATAATACCATTAATATCTCCTTCAATTATCTGTTTCTATGTAATAAGCTATTCTTTAATTTTATGACTTAAAGCAATGATGTATTATTTTTCATGTTTCTTATGCACCGACTAAGCTCAGCTAGGAAGTTCTACCTTGGGGAGTCTCCTTTGGTTGCAGTCAGATAGCAGCTAAAATTAGAGTACTCTGTAGGTTCAACCAGGCTGCATGTCCAAGATGGCTTCTTTATTTGTCTGTCTGTCATCTCAGCTAGAGTGGCTAGAAGAGATAGGGGCTGACTGGTCATCCCTTTCAACAGGGTCTCACCACATGATCAACTTGGGCTTACTCATTAAATGGCACAGCAGTCTTGGGCTTGCTGTATAGTATCTGACTTACCCCAGGAGGACTTGTCCAAGACAGCCAGGCAGCAACTGCAATGTTTCTGATGATTTAAGCTCAGAAATCACGTCTGGTCATTTCTGCTGCGTCTGTGGGTTAAAAGTAACTCACAGGGCCAGCCCAGATTCAAGAGGAGGCAGCTACATAAGGGCATGACTATCCAGAGGCCATCTTGGACACTGGCTTCTTCCACATGCTGTGCTGTCTTTGGGAATTGCTTTCAGACAGGCTGGAAATAGATGGGTCTTACAAATGCCTGACTGAAATGTGAAGAGGGTGCAAGAAAACATCTGGGGAACGTAAATGTCTGAAAGAAGACTCAAGGAAGAGGAGTCATTGAAAAAAAATGAATGACTAGAGACAGGAAGAAAACTTGGAGAAAGTGGTGCCACAGAAGCCAAACGGAGGGAGGGAGTCACTGCCACCATAGCCATAGGTTCTTAGATTTGTTTTTCATGTTACAGTGGCCCTGTGGTTTTAAGGTACTCATAATTTACAATTACCCATTTAAAAAACTGTCCTTTTTCCTTCCCATTCACTCCACTTCACATACGCGCACCCAGTTGATGCTTTAAGTTCCAGTTAGAACCTCATTGATGTAATCCAATGTGAAACATTTATACTTTAAGTCATTTGTAAATTGTGATTATGTTTGGTCTACTTTACTGAGAGTAGGCTTGCCTAGGAATAGAGGAAATGTAGTGCTATGGCTTCCTACAGAGGTGGTTGGAAAGATGAGAGTTGTCTCTAGAATAATGGCGATGGGGAAGGTGAGTATAATGGCACACTTCTGCTGTTCTTGCTAGGATGTTCTTTTGACTTCTGAGAAAGTATAAAGTGCCATGCACTGAATTATGCCATAGATAGAAGGGTGAAATACAGAGTATATTTTTTTCTATAATTAATCTTTTTTTTCCTTTTTTGAAAAAAAATCACTGGTGTTTTCTCTATTTCAGAGCACAAAGTTATCATTGTTGGGCTGGATAATGCAGGGAAAACTACCATTCTTTACCAATTGTAAGTATTAACTATCTTAAAAATTATTTTATTTCTAGTTACTTTTTTGGCCTGGGTGATAGTCGATCAATGAATGCAGTAAGAAATTACATGAAACCTAAGTTACCCTGTAGGAAAGCAGGTTGACTATAAACCTGGAGCCAGATCTCAGCAATAGTTAGTAGAAAGCAAGAAATTTGTATGATATTGAGCATATAGTTGGCATTGAGTTGTCCACTTGTTTTGTGCTAAAGCTCTTTTGTTTATTGAAAGTAGAAAAATATGGCCGGGTGTGGTGGCTCATGCCTTTATCCCAACACTTTGGGTGGCAGAGGTGGGAGGATCGCTTAAAGCCAGGACTTTGAGAAACCGCTTGGGCCACATAGTGAGATGCCATCTCTTTATAAGATACATATGTATATATATATATTTTAAAATTAGCTGGACATAGTGGTGCACACCTGTAGTTCCAGCTACTCAGGAGACTGAGGTGGGACGATTGCTTGATCCTATTCAGGAGGTCAAGGCTGCAGTGAACCTCATGCCACTGATTATGTATGATCACACCACTGCACTCTGGCCTGGGTAACATTTAAAAAAAGAAAGTAGAAAACTATAAAGTAGAAACCATAAAGTTTCCTGGAATGATCTAGTATATGCCAGATAGCCTACGACCTAGTTCCAGCCCTGTTTAAACCCTCACTCATGTTGTAAACTAGTGGGAAAAAGATATTTAGGTATAAATTATGAAAGGAGGTCATGCTGATTTGTCCTTGATTAAAAAATTGTTCAAGCAAGTTAGCTTCCTTGCTAATTGTAATGTATATAAACTTTTTTCCCCAGTTCTATGAATGAAGTTGTACATACATCTCCTACAATAGGAAGTAATGTAGAAGAGATAGTGGTTAATAATACACGTTTCCTAATGTGGGATATTGGTGGCCAAGAATCTCTTCGTTCTTCCTGGAACACTTACTATACTAACACAGAGGTAATGTTTCTTACAATATTTAAAATTCTATGAACAGAATGCTTGGAAAACATCTGGATTTGAGTCCTTATAGTTAATCTTTTTGAAATATCACAGTATGTTAATACATAGAGAGTTTAAGCAGAGTAAAATCTTTGATTTCCTATTCCAAGGTCATTGTTCAATATGTCCACTATCATTGAACCTCTATAGGGAGAATTGGTGGTTAATTATGTTCTGATTGTGTATTGATCCCAGAACTTGTCTTTAATAGTTTTTTTTTTAATGACTTCCATCTCATAGTTTATAATTTCATTTCTCTCTATTTATGTTTGACTGAGTTTAGCTCACCAAATGAGAGGGTTTTGGTGGTTTGAATCCTAGCCAGTTTTACTATTTTCTTTTACAAAACACAGTTGCACATTAAATAATTGTTTTTCTTTTGATTATAAGGCATTTTAGACATAATCATATCTTTTTATTTACACATTATTTCCCAAAGGAAATTTCAGACCTTTGACATTTGAGTGCTTCATTGCATAGACCTGTGAGTTAAAACACTGACCATTGTTTTTGTGGTGTTCATTATTATAAGTTAATAATGCATGGTTTATATGTATATAAAGCTGACTTTTAAGTCATTAGGAAACCATTAAGTGTATCTAACAACTTGATTTCCCAACACTGCATTAGGCATTTAATCATTTTTTTGTAAGGGAAGTTATGTATGATTATAAAGGTATATATGCTAGTGTATACATAATGCTATAGGTTTCAAATTCATGCCAACAGCCTGAAAATTAACAGTTTTATTAAAATACCTTGGAATAAAATGGGCCTTAACAGTGATAAAGCCACCTATCAGTAAGCTGTCAAGTGAGAGGAGAGGTAAAGTAGCAGTTCTCTCATACATCTGCCTTTTGGTTGATGAAGTCTGAAGAATTGAAAAGATCCAGAAAATCATAATAGTTTATTTAAAAATTAAGATCTAGGTCCAAAAAATAAATAGTGCATGTTACTAATAGGCAGTCAGAACCAACTTGGGCATCATAAATGCTATCATAAAGTGAGTAAGTTAAATCTCCGTCTGTTCCTGCTGATCTCTTGCTTTTGGGTGCTCACGGAGTTGAGGAAGAGGTGCGGTGGAGCTCAGTCCTGTACAGCAATCACAAGTCTTTCATTGCACCTTCTGATACCAGTCTCATCTTCAGTTTATGAAGGGGTCGTGCTTGCAGGTAGCAGGTGATACTTATGTAAGGAAGAGAGCTTGTTTTTAGATAGAGATTTATTCTTTCAGTTGGTTGATTTTTTTTTAAATTGATTTCTTTATCTTGTCACATTACTTTACTCCCATACCCATGCCCTTTTAGGTGTTCAGATTGATATTAATAAATAATATCTACTGGAAGTAATAAATTTAGGATCATATTGCATGTTTTTCTTGTTGATTTGTAGTGCAAATAGATGGATATAGGTCCATTAGCATTCAAGATACTAGTTTAGAAAACAGACATGCGTTATATATATATATTAGTTAGAATGTTAGTATCATATTCTCTTTTCTGTTAAAAATTAGTAAATATATTAAAATCGATCAGACCTTTTGGCTTCACAATGTATAGGTAGCTCTGATTTTCCAACAATACCGTAAGATTCCAATTTCTTGATATTAATAGCCTGTATGTCAAATAAACACATTATAAATTTTACAGATACCAAATTGTATAATCACTAATAATTTTTTTGTAATTATTTTAGTTTGTAATAGTTGTTGTGGACAGTACAGACAGAGAGAGGATTTCTGTAACTAGAGAAGAACTCTATAAAATGTTAGCGCATGAGGTAAGTAGTCTTTTTACATTAGATATGGGAAGGGTATGGGAATCGATATTTTGTTTTCTAGTTTCTCATGAGAGTGCTATCAATTTCAAATTTTTAAAAATAATTAGTTATTTGCTGGCCACGTTGCTCAATTACTTTGACATCTCCCAGTTTGGAAGTGTATCCAGAAGCAGCAGAAAGATTGTGGAGTAAGTTGCAGAACTTTATTTCACTTATCCTAGATACATTTGGTTTCACAATTTTCCTGGGCAAAAGTAATTTCTATAAGTGACTTTCATTTTGCGTTTTGAATAGATTAATTATACAGAGGATTATCATTGGAAATGAGATTTTGAAGTACCTGGGTGCTTAGCAATTCTTGATTGTTACTCAGCAGACTAATATTTAGATGTAATTGCTGTTAGGTTTCTCTGATATTGTCCCTTTGACTAAACAAAACTAGATGACTAGCCACATTTTCTTAGTCCTTGAAAAATACCTGCCGGGCACAGTGGCTCACTCCTGTAATCACAGCACTTTAGGAGACTGAGGTGGGGGGATCGCTTGAACCCAAGAGTTCAAGACCAGCTGAGCAACATGGCAAGACCCCGTCTCTACGAAAAATAAACAAAATTAGCCAGGTGTGGTGGCATGCACCTGTAGTCCCAGCTACTCGTGAGACTGAGGCGAGTAGATCGCTTGAGCCCAGGAGGTCAAGGCTACAGTGAGCTGTTCTTGCCACTGCACTTCAGCCTGAGTGACAGAGTGAGACCCTGTCTCAAAAAATAAAATTAAAAATAAGTAAGTAGAAATAAAAATAGATTTAAAAATTAAAATTTTTAAAATAGAAAAATATTACAGTAACATAAATTTAAAAAACTGAATAATATAGTCAACTTGATAACTATAACATTATAGTGTTTATATAGTATTTAGTAAAATTGATTATTTTTAGATATCTTATTGCAGATGCTACTTTCTCAACTCATTTATAGCTAGGAATAGAAAAGTTAATATTTAGATATATAGAGTTTTTTTATTTCAGTGGAATTTTTTGCAAAGCTTAGGAAAACAGGGATATCTTTGTAGTGAAGTTTTATGTTAATTTTATTATTGATTTGATGATTTGCTTTTGAGATTTGCGTTAAGAATTTTGTGTATTTCAGACAACCTTTCAGGGCTTTAGGGAACCTAACCTAGTAAAGTAGTTTTATAAATTGAGGTTCCTCATTTCCTTATGACCACCAAGATACACCTTTTCCTATTTTGGACTCTAATTCCGGCAGCTGTGTTTAAACCTCCTGGAGATTTACAGAAATACATCTTGCCATTCTCTGTTCATTTGCCAGATTCATTGCTAGTTGGGGTACAAGCAATAAGCCATAAAAGAGGCAGAAGATAAAGGTTGTTTTTTTTTTTTCTTTTCAAATTCCTATTTTGCAAAAATGCAGCATTTTTCAGTTTATTCCAAAGGGTGGTTTTATGAAGACTTTGGAAAAAGAAAAACTGATACAAATGTTATTTGTCTCTGGGCTATATCTTTTACTTTGTTAACAGGTAGTCTCCCTATCTGATTTTTACTCTAATTGGCCAATATGCAGCAGGATTGGTATATGAAGAGCCCAGTAGTAGGGTTCAAAGTCTTTGATTTTTACTAGCTGGGGGCATTAACTTACATAGGTCACTTAATGTTATCTGTTATGGGTGACTACACTGGGGCCCAGAAAGGTTATGTGACTTGACTAGCTTTTTAAGAGCCAGGTTTTGAACTTGAGTATTCTCATTCAGACTCTTTATTAGCAGAAGAAAAAAGAAGACATAAGTAGGGCCTAGTTGGAAAGTGAAAGGAGACTGAATGAGGAGATGACCAGAGAAGAAAGGAATTACAGATGAAGTTAGGAGTTTGAGCAAGCTACTCAGTAGGGTCAAGAAGAGCCAAACAGGCAGAGTTCTGGAGAGAGACAAATGGATCAACGAGTGAGAATGTGTGAGTGAAAAATAAATGTAGACATGATGTTAGTTGGATGTTTCTTACATACTACATAAATCAACGAAATCTTATTGTCATCACTGATAATGATTCTTTACATTATTACAAAATACAAAACTGTAAAAATTTTAAAATAATTTTCAAAGTTTTATCATAAATGAAGTGTACAACTTTAGAACTCATTAATTTTAAAATGGTTCCAAACACCAAAGTCTGAAATTTTATTCAGAATGACTCAACTTCTAGGAGTTACCTTCACAAATGAAGTTTTTTTGTTGTTGTTGTTGTTTTGTTTCAGAGTCTCACTCTGTTGCCCAGGCTGGAGTGCAGTGGCACCGTATTGGCTCACTGCAACCTCCATCTTCTGGGTTCAAGCAATTCTCCTGCCTCAGCCTCCCTAGTAGCTGAGATTACAGGCGCCCACCACCACGCCCAGCTAATTTTTTTATATTTTTAGTAGAGACGGGGTTTCACCATTTTGGCCAGGCTGGTCTCGAACTCCTGACTGCAGGTGATCTGCCCGCCTCAGCCTCCCAAAGTGCTGGGATTACAGGCGTGAGCACCCAGTCCCCAAATGAAGTTTTAAGAAACAAATTGGCAACTATATATGGTATATAGAAGATGCTAAGTAAATGTGTCTTGCAATTGCTGTTATTCATCTCCTTGATAAAACTAAAATATATCTTAGACTAGAAATTTGTAGCAGAAGTGGTTTTAAAGTGTTTGAAATGGTTTATGTACAAAAGATCACCATTGTTCACCTTATACTTTGACCTCTTGTTAAGTCACGTTGATGAACAGCCTTAATTTAATATATCTATTTTCTACTGTTCTAATATATACATATTTGGTTTTGAGGTTATATAATAAAAAGCAAATGAAGATTTTCTTCTCTTTCTAAATATTTAAAAATTGATAAAATAACTTCTTAAAAGTCAAGAACTCTAAATTAAAGTTTGAACCTTTGAGATCTAGAAAAACTGATTTAAGGTATTTGGATACCTTTTATTAAATGGCTTTATTTTTTGTATTTTTCAATTTTCAGTTCAGGGGCTTCTACAAATAATTTCATCATTAAGAGTGAATACAGATTACTTATAATAATATAAACCGTGTGTCCTAACTTGTGCCAAGTATTTGTCAGAAGGTTGTTCTTTCAACATGTCAACATTCGCAAACTTGACCTATATAAGACTTCAGCACACACTAGCAAGACGTACTGAAACTGAGAAGATAGGAAGATAGGAATTAAATCCCATGGAAAGTCCATCTACTTATTGACTCAGCCACATAACAACTATTGATAATGGTTTCTTTGTGTTTTTTTGATACAGAGTCTCACTCTGTTGCCCAGGCTGGAGTGCAGTGGCGCTATCTTTGCTCGCTGCAACCTCCGCCTCTTGGGTTCAAGGTATTCTCATCCCTCAGCTTCCTGAGTAGCTGAGAGTACAGGTGTGCACCACTACACCTTGCTGATTTTTATATTTTCAGTTGAAACGGGGTTTCGCCATGTTGGCCAGGCTAGTTTCAAACTCCTGGCTTCAAGAGATCCACCCACCTCAGCCTTCCAAAGTGCTGAGGTTACAGGTGTGAGCCACCATGCCCGGCTGATTAATGGTTTCATTTTCTGTTTAGGAGAAAAGAAAAAATATTTACTGTATATCCTTGATAATGACTATATGTATATAAGTTATACTTTATCTCTTCAAGTTTTTTGCCTTTGATATAGGCAGGTGAACTGAAATATAGGTGAAACTAGTTGAACATGAAATCTTAAAATTGCAAACATTGTAGCAGTATTCCTTTCTGACCATACTTATTCAGATAACTATATAAACTGTGGTAGCATTAATAGCTGCCATCCTGCAGAGGGCACTGTAATTAAAGTCAGTCTTGATTGTTATATAAAATATTTTACATTAACTCCTTTAACCAAATAAGAAATACAAATATACTACTAATGTTTTTATTTGCATCAGAAAGAATCATCAAAACTATATTCTAACAAAAGTCATTTTGTATCTGCTGAAGATTTTATTTATTCAAACACATACACACATTATTAAAACCAAAATATCTCAGTAAAATCCCTAAGAAGACAAATGCCATTCAACAGTTGTGAAAACTTGGCAAGTGTGGCACCAAAACCTTAATTTTATATCTCTTAATATATAACAGGCAGAATTTTATGAGGGTTTCACTTGCTAATTGAGTACATCCTTCATGGATTCTTGGCCCAGTATCCATGTAGGGAATTTAGGGTATTCATTAACACCCTTAAATTGTACATAAACTTTAAAAAATTTTGTGTATATGCATATGTGTGTTTTGGGGGGAAAGGTCTGTGATTTTGAACAGATTTTAAAGGAAGTCCCTGGCTTTAAAACTGGCAGGTAGAGAGGAGTGGGGCAGGAAGAGACTAAGAACCTTTGGCCTGTTTAGTGAGTAAAACATTATACCAGTTATTTGGAGTGTGCACAATTACATTTGGAAAAGGGTTAATGCAGTGGGTGTCTTGCTCAGATCAGATACTCAATAAAAGATATGAGGAACAAATTCAGAAAGCTTAAAGAACTTGCCTCTGAGTCATAGCATTGAAGGAATAGAACTTCTAATTGGGGAAACTTGATAAGTTTAATGCCACTCCAAGATGGCCGTATTACATATTTAAATCTAAGAAATCTTCATATGCAGTGACAGAAATTAGGGTGAATAGGATTGGTTTAGGATAGAACTTCAGCTGAGAATTAAGCCCTAAGCTTTTAAGGCATACATTGTAATGAATTCATTTATTTCCTATGCAGCTAGAAGGTACTAGCTGTGTACATTATTGGGAGATTTGCAATGTAGTCACTCATCGTTTTCTGTGGAACTTAATTCTCTTGTGGAATCCTGATTGGGAAAGGCTGGTTTAGGAGGTTGGAGGGAAGGAAATATATGCAAGAGAAATGATCTGAACAACATAGAGATGGCAGTCCCCAAAACTGTTTAGAGAGCAGTAGGATAGGTTGCTAATTACAGCAGAGTACTTATATAGGAGTGATGTGAGGTAAAGCAGAAAAGTATAGGCAAGATAAAATTTTGGAGAGCTCTCAAGTATTAGGCTAAAAGGTAGTTCTTAGCCATTTAAGCCTAATTTTGGATTTAGGGAGTGGGTGGTATATATACTGGGAAACATGACTGTTAAATACAGCACTTAGGACCATAAAAAATTGTAGTCTGAGACTATAAGAAATATGTAAACACATACAAGTATAAAAAATGTGTTATCAGCCTAGGCACTGAGATGCTTTTATGTCACATAGTTGAGAAATTCTTGTTTACTAAGATTGTGAAAAAGATTCTGTTAATTAAGTTGAAAAATATGTGGAAAATGTATTGGCCTTTACAGTTTTATTTGCTTTAATAGGACCTAAGAAAAGCTGGATTGCTGATTTTTGCTAATAAACAAGATGTTAAAGAATGCATGACTGTAGCAGAAATCTCCCAGTTTTTGAAGCTAACTTCTATTAAAGATCACCAGTGGCATATCCAGGCATGCTGTGCTCTAACTGGCGAGGGGTAAGACATCTTCCTCTTAGATGTTATCGAACATGTATTTTGCTTAGAAACATGTATATCTTCTTTAAACTCCTAAATATTTAAGGCTATTGTGTATAAAACATCGTAAGGGACAGACGTAAGCTGTAGTTCATGTCTGTAATCAGAGACTTTTTAGGGTGGTTCTGTAAATAGTAAAACAACATAAACATAATACACATAAACCTACTGAACATGTAAGCATGTAGCTGTTATAATTGCTATAGGAGCTCAGAGAAATGAGAGTATCAGTGAGAGCTGGAGAAGTTAGGAAATACATTTTACGATGATAGTGGAACTGAAGACCTGACACTTGCTGAGCAAGTCCTGTGTGTGGAGTTTTCCATATAGTGCTTCATTTAATCCCCATAACAGTCCTACAGAGTAATTGTTTTTAAGTGATATTTTATGCATAAAGAAGCTCAAATCAATCAAAGAGAATGCATGTCTGAGACTACTTTGGGGTTATTTACTGTTGGAACTGATGCACTTAAACAAAAGAAGGATTAGGAGAATTGGAGAGAGTATAGCAATGATGGTCCTTGGTTCTGGAATGATAGGTGTTGGAAAAGAAGTGTGTGCCTATAGTAGAAATTTGCCCTGTCTAGCACCCAGAGATGAAAGTATTTCAAGAAGGAAGTGGTGTGGTCAGCATTGTCAAATCTAAGGTCAAGGACCAGGAAGATGGAGAGGATGCCATTGAATTAACAACAAATGAGTACATTCAACCAGTTTGTCAGAACAAATTCTGTGCATTGGGAAAGTGGGCATGAGGTAAGTGTAGTTTAAAGAGGAGGTAGATTTTAGGAAGCAAAAATAGCTTTGTAAACTCTAGAGTGTGGCAAGAAGAGGAAGGAGAGATAAAATAGAGGAGGTTGGAAATAGGATAAAAAGCTAAAAGGAGGACCAAACTAAAGTACAATTTTTGTTGCTGTTTTTCCAAAATATGGTGGATCTGTATATATAGTCATGCACCCTATAATGATGTTTTGGTCAGTGATAGACCACATATATGACAGTGGTCCCGTAAAATTAAAATACTATATGTTTACAATAACCTGTTCTATTTTTAGATACGTTTCGGTACAAAAGTTCTTACTATTGGGTTGTGGTTACCTACAGAATTTAGTACAGTAACATGCTGTATAGGTGTGTAGCCTGGGAGCAACAGGCTGTATAGCACAGATCCTAGGTGCATACTAGGCTATACTATCTAGGTTTGTGTAAGTACACTCTATGATGTTCACACAATGATGAAATCACCTGACACATTTCTCAGAATGTATCCCTGTCATTAAATGATGCATGATTGCATTTAAAAGCAGAGAAAAAAAGAAATAAGCGATGAATTCTAAATAGAGGTCTTAAGTTTGGGGTTGAGGTTCTTGAGGTGTTAGGAAAGGACAAAAGCATGGGGTATAGATGAATTAGCTCAAGTGGGAGAAATTGTATTCCTTTCAAGACCACAATGAAGGGTGAACCAAATATAATGAATTATTGAAGCCAAATCTTAATAGAAGGCACTATTACTGACATTTGGAAGAGCATAAATAGAACCTTAAAAAAGGTTTTTTAATTAAAAAAAAACAACTGTTCATTAAAAAAAATCACAGATAATACCAATTATCCATGTATTCATTTAAGTAAAAATATGTTAAGTATTTCTTTGTCAAATAGTCTAACATACATATCTTTGTCAAGCAAAAGCATGGATTTATAATATTTGGCAATAAAGACAAGTCATCTAGGATTGACATAACATTTAATTTATATACTTTGATAATTGTATGGAAAATGTATCATTAGTATAGATATTAACTCAATTTCATTTTAAAAAGAGGTAAAGCAATTTTGTTTAAAAAATAGGAAAGTAATAGATGAGTTTGGTTTTGAGACAAATATTCTGTTTTTCTTTTATAGTTCAGCTACCTTGATCTAAATTATTGATTTTAGTATTGATTAGCGTTTTGATTCAGTGGATTGGAGATCACAAACTTCGGTGCATGGCTTCATTTGACTCTTTTCCCATTTGCTAACATTGCCCACCCTGGGTTTCCTCTGTAACATTGGAAGGATTCTGATCTCAGTGTTGTAAAGATTAAGAGAATGGATGTTAAGTCAGTTTCTAGTTTGCTATTAGGTAACTACTGTTCATTTATCAGTTTGGAGTTAAACAATCTCTTCATCTGTTATTTTTGTGTACTATTTCCTATCAGTAGTTTAAAAGTAACGAATCTATTTATTCCAAAACATCCATTTATTTACCTCATTGCCATCTTTTTTCTATTTGTGTCTTCTTTTACATTATTAGACTCATACTTAACAAAAATCTGAATTGAAAAATATTTAGTAATGTAAGATAGTTTTTTATGTCTGCAAAAGCTTGTCATAGATAATAGTTAATACTTATAACAGTTCTTCATTTTATTGTAACTTAATGTGTACAACCATTTCTCTCTTGTTCAACTTTTAGTTTCTTTTCCCACAGTGAACATCCTTTTCTATATTTTGGGTTATGTTCAATTACCAGTTGTTCAGTGATAACTGATGTTACTGATAAGAAATTTTATTGCCTTCAAAAGTTTTACATACTTACATTTTATAATATTTATGTAACATATTATGTGTATACTTTGTTTTAATAACTACAATATATATTTTGTTGACTATCCTGCCATTTTTCATTTATATCATGAGCATTTTATCCTATTATAAAATGGTTTTATTTCCTCCATTTCCTGGTGATAAGAATTATGAAATCATTTTTTAAAGGAAAATTTTAAATATTTCATCATACAAATATCTTGTAATTTATTTTTTTCTGTATTTCTAGACAAAAATTATTTTCCTATTAAAAGTACTTTAATGAACAGTTTTGTATGTAAGTCTATGTTTATGTCTGATTTTCTTTTTTAGGATACATTTCTAGAAGTAGAAAAAAGGATGCAGAGTATTGATATTTTACATATTTTTGATACGTATTGCCAGATATATTTTTGACATATGTTGTTTTCTGTGGGCACTCATTGTATAATTATAAAGCTTTTTAAAAGTGTCAGACAGCGTTCTGGGCACTAGAGATATAACCGAACCAAAAGAACACAGATGTATTAGCTGGGCGTGGTGGCACACGCCTGTAGTCCCTGCTACTGGGGAAGCTGAGGTGGGGAGATCGCTTGAGCCCAGGAGGTCACGGCTGCCATTGATTGTGCCATTGCACTCCAGCCTGGGTGATAAAGTGAGACCCTGTCTAAAAAAGAGGAAAGACAAAAAAAGCACAGATATATTGTGTATGAGAATATGGCTTCACTGCAGCAGCCCAAGCACTGAATATTATTGATTTTTAAATCTTTGTTATTTAGCTAAATGAAAAATACTGTCTTTTAGTTTGCTATTCATAGTTTGCTGTTCATAGCTTCTTAGTTCAGAATTTCATCAAATGATTTTGTTTTCTTTATAGATTGTGCCAAGGACTTGAATGGATGATGTCACGACTTAAGATTAGATGATCTCTACTGACCTCTTCTCATAGATTTTGTATAAATGAAGTGCTGGACTTTACCTGAAAGCTGCAAAAATTAATGGTTTAGATATATTTATAATAAACTGATTTAAACTTTTTCTATAAGAAGAAAAATTAAGACCACTTATTTGAAAACAAAGATGAAGTCTTACCTTCCAGTTTGCTTTCTCATTAGTTTTTTCCAAAGTAAGTTATTAAAGCTGTGATTGACATTTTTCTCATAATGAATCCTCTCAGGACATTGTGTAGCCTATGGTAAGTACAAAGGGAGAGGAAGACATTTTGAATTTTAAGAGCTTTATTATCAGTTTTACCCTCCCTAGTTGAATGTTATTTTCTTCTTGTTCCATTAAGTCAAAATACAAATCAGCACAGATATTCAAATGTTTCCAATATTTTAAAATGTAATGTTACTTATGAAAAGTATTTTGCTTAAGGTTGTGTGTGTGTTGTGTATATACCTCAAGTTCAAGTTAATGGCATTGATTTATGTTCCAGACAAAAATAACACAAATAATAATATCCTTCGTTATAACCATAATGAGATAAGTATTGGCATTGGTGTTCAGTGCCATTTTATACTTTCTCTCTATGTTCTCTGTATTGTACTAACCAACCTCCCAAATCACTGAGCTGCTCCTTTAAAAAAAAAAAAAAAAAAAGGAAAAGGAAAAAGCATGACATTGTGTATCGATTTTTTGTTGTTGACCAGAATCACACACATGGAAACATGTAATTCAACAGAGTGGGATACCTATCAGATTCTTGGCTTAGTATTACTAATGGGCAGGATTGTACAGTGAGCAACTATCAGATTATTCCTTTCAGTGGTTCTTATGGCATTTAAATTACTGAATAAATTACTAATCCATTAATCAGTGAATCAAATTATGATTAAAATTATCAAATGAATGCTCAGCATTAATTGAAAACTGTTTTGTGAAACATGTCTACCCAGAAAAGTAGCATTCTATAAATACTATTAAACAACTTAGCTATGTTATTTTTAAGTATTAAATTATATGTCAAGCAGTTAAAGTGAATTTCAGAGTAAAAGTAAGGCATGTTTCTGAGCAACATTGATAATTTCTTAATTTGCAAATTTCTTCTTATTTTGGTACTTGGAATATAGTGTGAGATTTTTTATTTCTAAATTTTGTTGTATCTTCTATTACATAAATGCATTGACAATTATAAAATGCAAGTGTTTTTTGAATGATTTTAATAATTTGGCTTAAAAATTGATTGATACAATGTGTTATTTGTACTAAGAAGTAACTTGACCCAAAACACCTTTTATGTTTGCTTAGGGTATATTTTTTCAATGTCTGAAAGTCAAAGGTATTCCTGTCACAACTGTAAACAAACTTATCCTAAATGTGTTAAAACATATTCTTGGGTACTCTATTTATGTATCTTTCATGCCTTGAAAATCTGAAGGTTAATCCAAACTCACATGTTTTCGCATATTTGAGAAAAAAAAAACTACCTTCAATATCAGCCCTTTAAATTTCATGAAGATTTTGGTGAGGAATAATAGTATATACTTTAAGTATTGACAAAACTTTGAAAGTTTCTTTCTTTAAAATGGGAAACACTCAATATCTAAATCCAGGTCAGGCACGGGAGATCAGTATTTAACATTGGATGTTCTGTGTTTTATATTTATAATGTTCAAAATGCAAGCATAACATTTAATATTTGTCCACATGGTTTTACAAAAGTAAATCTTAAATTACTAAGCTTTTCCCATATGTTCTCATACTTTCTCAAATCACTATAAAGAATTACTTGTTATCTATTAAAAATCCCCTTTACCCAAATCTGTATTATGGTTTCGCCAGACAAATATTATGTGATGTAGCCCAGAAAATCCACACCTTTTGTCCTTTTTATTTTTTAATTTGAATAATCATGTGCTTAGTCCCTTGGATTACTGCCACATCAGTTTAACACGATATTAGCACATTCCCTTATCATCAAGGTGTTGGCTCAGATTTATTCTTAATTGGATGTTTAAAGCATGCACTACCTTGTTACAGTTGGTTTAGTGTAGTGGATTATTGACATGACATCATGAGAAGATGTGTAATTTTATACCACATTTATAAAACATGATTTTGTTTTCTACCCTTCAAGGTAACCATTAAAAATAAGGTGGTACTTGTGTACTTGTACATAAAACCAAAATTATAGTTGGGAAAAAAATAAATTTATATATGAAAATGTCAAAATCATTTTAACAGTATTATTTTCAAATAAGATGGAGAAGCTGGTGAAAAGTCATATTGGCAATTTGTATGTAGTTTAAGTGGAATTAAGCAGAGGGAGATGCTTTTGGGTTTTTAATATGCCACTTCTGAGTGAAAACATCTCATGGAGTCATTGTGTTCAGCTTTGAGAAGAACAAAGATTCATACTTCTGTACATGTGGCTGGATTTAAATATCCTGTTTTTGATACTAATTTTGAAAGTCATGTAACTTTTGATATCTGGGCAAAAGTAACCATATGCTATAAGCATTTGAATATGTTTAATTTTGTCATAATAGCATCTGTAAAAGTACATCTTACACATTATATAGAGGGTTCTTGTTTGAAATTTTCAGTTCTCTTTATCTTCCCAGTACATCTTGGTCCTCATAATGGGCAAAGGATACAACGAAGGCAGGTGGCTTAGGGGTTATAGTGGGGAAGTGGATAGGGGATTCATTTTCTTATATGACATTTTGCCTTAAGAATATAAAATTGCTTTAGCACTGATGGCTGGCATTTTTAATATAGGTAGTGAAAGTGACTTTAGAAGCATGGGATGAAATAGAGGGAAGAAGAGTTTTTATTTTCTGGCCTTTAAAAAGTGCCTAGTAGGTCATTTGAGACCCAGAGAAGTGCACAGAGCTTGAGCAAAGGCATGAAGTCCCTGATACTCTTTTCCTTTTTGTCTCAGCATATAGTATTAAGATGCCTAGAAATAGGACTCTATTGTCCCCCCTTGTATAGGCACTTTACATTTCTTGCTGTCACTACAGCAACGACATACAGTACAGACAACCTCCAAATCTGTTTATATTAGTGTAAATAGAAAAACTATAGACAACTTTCTAGTTTTCTCTGGAGGCATTTTTGGGAATGTACGTGTAATAGGCTCTGCTTTGTATACAGGAGATAATACCACATCATCAGTTATCTCCAAACTCCAGTCTTCTCTCAACTGCCCAGTTGTATCTTGCCATCAATCCCTTTTTCGAGGCTGGGTAGAGACAAGTTTCTGCTTGTAACTTGGACCTCTCCCACTCTCCAAATGTAATCTGGACCTCCTTGCTTTCAAGGTCAGCTTCCCCATAGCTCAGGTATCCCTTGCTCTCCTGTATCTTCATTTACTATTAGTGAAGAGATCTCTGTCCTGGAGGTTATTCTAAACTTTCTTTGTAACTGTTGTTATAGACAATGGTTTCCAAACCAGTAGTTTCTATGTAGCTTTTCTAGTTCCTTGCTATCTTCTCACCACTGGCTTGAGGTAGTGATTTGGACTTTGCTCATTAGAGAGCATTATCAGAGATGTGGAGTCCATCAGAAGACCAGCTTGCAGTGTGTGTAGCATATAGATGCCAATATTAGAATTCTTTAAATTATATTTAACATTTTCATGCTTCTTAATTTAACTTCACATGTTGGGAAGTAGATTCAGAAAGATAGGAGAAATACCCAGACTCTGCCACTTCCATGAGCTACTGGTTAGGCATGGGCAGGAATAAGTTTTATGTGTATTATCTTCCCACTACCAAGAATGGTTATGTTTCACAGAATACCAGTTCAGTTTGAGTTGGAAAAAGATGCCAAATCAAATTTATATGTAGTCTATAACCTAAGGGCATTCTTGAAACTATTTCCCACATCCCATTTTTATTTCATGTTTACTTACAAAACAGAGATAAACATTAGATGTCTAAAGGAGTTAGTAATGAAAAGCCTATCCTTAAAAAATAAACCTGTTGAAATGGGCTTTAAAGACATCAAAATAATCACTTGTCATGCATTGACTGTAAATGTAGATAGAGAAATATGTCTTTAAAGCTCCACTTACACAAAAATACAACTTGTATATCATGCTCCCTCAAAGAATATATGATAGATTATTTTAAGACCATGATAATAGAGTAAAAAGGAAAGAAAGCCAGAAATTAGAATTTGGATACTAAAAAGTAACTTTCTAGTTAACCCTAAAGTCCTGTCAAATTGTGAAGAAATGTTCCAGGATACACTTGGATTAGTTATGCAGTATTTCTTATCAATGTCTAGCCCTTGTGTATTGTTCTGAAAATTAAACTTTAAATCTTTATGCTGTTGCCTGCTAGATATCCCGTTCTTTGGTAAAAAATTCCTATAGTCTGTACTCAAGAAGTGCCTAAAAATGGATTTGTGTTGATTTTAAGCCCATCTAATAAATTATATGTATTTTCTATGGTATCGTATGGCTTGTCTTAACTGATGACACAGCCTAGAGGGTTTCTGTCACAATTTGTGCTTTATTTGAATACAAAGTCTTTTTTTTTTTTTTTTTAAGACAGAGTCTCACTGTCATCCAGGCTGGAGTGCAGTGGCGAGATCTCGGCTCACTGCAACCTCTGCCTCCTGGGTTCACGCCATTGTCCTGCCTCAGCCTCCCAAGTAGCTGGGACTGCAGGCGCCTGCCACTATGCCCAGCTAATTTTTTGTATTTTTAGTAGAGACGGGGTTTCACCGTGTTAGCCAGGATGGTCTCAATCTCCTGACCTCGTAATCCACCCGCCTCGGCCTCCTAAAGTGCTGAGATTACAGGTGTGAGCCACCGTGCCTGGCCTAAATAAAAAGTCTTGAAATGGAAGATACTTACCTAATCCTCAACAAACCATGATGTAATGAAGCACGAGTCACACCATTTTGTCTCTTTCCTAATACAAATAGGTCCCTGGCATTAGTTCATGCCATGACTAGAAAACTGAACCCTACTACTGTTTTTTAAAACAGTTTTAACAGAAAATTAAGCTGTATGTTTGAAATCATAAGTAAAAGTTTGTTGCTTGCATAGTAGCCTCTTGATTCTCGTAGTGGTAATTTTGTGTCATATCATTTAGATGTTGAGCCATTTCATTTGTGCATGTGTATATGTGCCCAAATTCCTCCTCTTTGTTTAGATTCTGCTTACAAATCAAACTAATAGAATCTGAATACATTTATCATATATTCTTCCAGGGTTTTTCTTAACTGACTATAGAGAGTGGCTGTAAGTTCTGGGGCAAAGCTTGATTGTATTTTCAGTGATGTGTAGTTACATTGTTTCATGTTAAAATCATCGTGCATGGAAAGTGAAATATGCGTATGATTTTAAATTATTGTAATATGTACTATACCCTTCCCCTAAACTTCTTTCATTAATGATACACAGAATTCCTCTATTTTTGCTTGAAAATAGTCCTTTAGATTGGAGTAGCCTTTTCTTACATCCCTCTATGGTTCCATGAGATGAGGTGATACCTGCAAAGCACTTTTAAAGATATTTTTTTAGGCTAATGTCCAAGATACAGCATTGAGGAGGCAGCTATGTCTAATGAGGGCTCTCTTGGTTTCTAGAAATGAGAGAAATGTATACTAATCATTTTAATTTGTACTTAAAATACATTTTACTAATCATATTGATTTTAAATATGACAAATTCTTGTAGTAGATATTAATCTTTCTTGTTTATCATATTGTCCTAGAGAAGCCTAGGTAAAAATGGATTCCACCTAGTCTGTTTGTATAAGACCTTCCCCCCTCCCCTCTCCATCCCTGCCAATTGGGCTCTATGCATATTGACAAGCAAATGAGAAAACCTTAGGTTTCTTGTATTTGAATTTCCAAAACAATAAAAGGTTTTGACTCAAGATTTCCATTCAAGAAGAGGCAGAAATTTTGTCTCATCTTTTTATCATTTTGTGAACTTGTGTTTCTCTGTATGCTAAGAAAATTTTACACACAAGGAATGTTTGAAAAAGTGAGAATTTTAGAGTGCTTGGGTGGTTTTTATTTGGTCAGTGCTGATGTGTTAGGTGTTTAGGGAAATAATGCTTCAGGACTTTTTTGACAACACAGCTTCATGAATGACTGGGGGATATTTATGTTTGTGCTCAGAAAAGGGAGGGAGTGGGCAGGTTGGAGTGGGGACCTTTCCATTGAAAGCAGTGCAGTCAGCTGTTTTGTAGATGCTTTTTTTCATTATGCTTGTAACAATGTTCTTGTGTCCATAATTGACTGAAATGTCAAGCTCCAGGAATGCAAGGCGTTTATCAGGTGACCAGAAGTAGAACCTTGTTGATTATGAAATGGAAGAATAATGTCAAGGTAGTTGGGGTAAAATGACAAATAAGATTTTACTGGTGAATTTCCATGCTTAATATGTACATTAACCTCTTTTTAAGTTGCATGTTAATCTGGTATAACGTATTGTGTCTGGTTTATGCTTTGAGTAAAAAGGAAAAAAAAAGACTTGAGTTACAATTGTTACTCTATTATGTACTATTACATATACCTTTCCTTTTAGAAAGGGTTAATTATAATTACTATTCACACCTCTGTGTTGTCAGTGTTTTTATTCTGGTTTATTCTCTAAACGTGCAGATTCAGTGTTGGAAAGACTGGGATCCACATGGTAATTGAAAAGGTATGACAGCTGCATTGTACGAATGACAGAAAGATTGTCCTGATCTTCTCTAGGAAACTTTTCTGGCACTTGGTCAATTTATAGAGAGCTCTCTATCTTGTATTTCTGAATGTTAGAATTGGAAATGAGCTGACAAATAATGATCAGTTTGCATAGTTGATTTCTTTTAAAATCTGAGAAAAGTTCAGTCATTTAAAATGAATATTATTAAAGTGAACATTCATGAGCATAGTTGATAGTAAACAGAAGAAAAAAGGGAAAAAAGCAGCGAGAGAGGAGTCAGCCCCAGTGACATGCTGACTTGAATGTTGTGTTTCTCCCCTCTGCTAAAATGTAAGCCCCAGGATGGCAATTATATCTCTCTGTGCTGAACACAGTGCCTGGTATGCAACAGGTGTTCAATTTATATGTGTTGACGAATGAATGAATGGACTACTAATGTTTTTGTTGTTTTTTTCTACCTCTTTTGTTCTCATAGGTAGGTTTTTTTTTTTTTTGACCTACGTGATTGCAGCATACTGCCTCGTTTAATTCTTATTTAACACTTACCTCAATTCTCATTTAATTCTGCCTAACTTCAAAAGGGTTTTTAGGTGACTGTATGTTTTTCTCATTCATTCTTTCAGTAGAAATAGCACTTATTTCCTTAAAAATGGTCTAAAAGCATCATGCAGTGGCAGATATATACAAATTTTATGTATTTGAAATCTGTGTGGGCCTACATCAAGGAATGTAAGTAACATACCAGAGTTTGTTGTCAGCATCTGCAGATACTGAAATAGTAAATGGTATACCAACTTTTTTGGAAAAAACAGCTGTGTCATCTTATTCATCTTTTATGCTTGTTCTTCCTTCATTTTTTAATATTTGGAATATCCCCTTTTTGTTAGTAAATAACTTTTGTCCCATGAAATTGATGAGATTTTCACAACATTAGAATAACCTCTAACAGTCCTTTTGAATGTGTTCCTTATGATTGATGACCACCCTTTTGGGATTCCATGAGTTGGGATGCCTAGGTGACCCATTATTCTCATCATTACATACTTTGCATTCTAGCTAATTATTCTATACCAAAATAGATGTTTACCTAAAAAATCTTTTTGAAACAGTTCCAATATATTTAGATCCCCAAATTATATTCTACTGTATTTCCTGTATTATTATAAATAACATTGCAATGGCCATCTACTTAGTGTGTTTTTTCATATTTAAAATTATTTCTTCTGGCTATAATCTCAGGTGAAACTACTGGATTAAATGGTAGGATGGGATTTGAGGGTGCCTATTTCAAATTTTCACTAATATGTTAAACAACAAAACCCTTTCCAGTTTAATAGAGAGATAAGCATATTGTTATATTTTGCACCTATTTATTTATTGAGACTATTTTTCTTTGCTGTTTTAATTTCCTCTGAATTGTTCTTTTGCTTTATTCATTTATTATAATCTTGGTGTTCTTGTGAATAAATTAAATTATTAAAACAGTAAATATAAGTACCATGTGCTAACCAATTTCGCCACTGGAGCTCTGTTTAAATAGTGAATATATTATCTTTTGTCATGTTTTTGCAGATGTGTGTGCAAAACACATCGTAGTATACTGCTTAAATTTTTATAATTATCTTTTCAGCATATAAAGTGGTGTGTTTTTTGAGACAGAGTCTCACTCTGTCACCCAGGCTGGCGTGCAGTGGTGTGATCTTGGTTCACTGCAACCTCCGCCTCCCAAGTTCAAGCAATTCTCCTGCCTCAGCCTCCCGAGTAGCTGGGATTACAGGCATGCATCACCATGCCTGGCTAATTTTTTTGTATTTTTGGTAGAGACAGAGTTTTGCCATCTTGGCCAGGCTGATCTCGAACTCCTGGTCTCAAGTGATCTGTTCGTCTCAGCCTCCCAAAGTGCTGGGATTACGGTTGTGAGTCACTGCACCTGCCCTAAAGTGTTTGTTAATGTAAAAAATTACAGCCAGGCGTGGTGACTCACACCTGTAATCCCAGCACTTTCAGAGGCTGAGGTGGGCAGAGTTCACCTCAGAGTTCAAGGTCAAGAGTTCGAGACCAGCCTGTCCAATATGGTGAAACCCCCTCTCTACTAAAAATACAAAAAATTAGCTGGATATGGTGGTGCATGCCTGTAATTCTAGCTACTTGGGAGGCTGAGGCATAAGCATCGCTTGAACCTGGGAGGCAGAGGTTGCAGTGAGCCAAGATCACACCACTGCACTCCAGCCTGGATGATAGAGTGAGACTCTGTCTCAAAAAAAAAAAAAAATCAACCGTGTGCGGTGGCTCACACCTGTAATCCCAGCACTTTGGGAGGCTGAGGCGGGTGGATCACCTGAGGTCAGGAGTTTAAGACCAGCCTGGGCAACGTGGTGAAACCTCGTCTCTACTAAAAATACAAAAATTAGCTGGGCACGGTGGCACGTGCCTGTAATCCCAGCTGCTCAGGAGGCTGAAGCAGGAGAACCGCTTGAGTCCAGGAGGTGGAGGTTGCAGTGAGCCAAGATTGTGCCATTGCACTCCAGCCTGAGCAACAGAGCGAGACTCCATCTCAAAAAAATAAATAAATAAAATTTTTAAAAAATTACATAAAATATACATGACTCTTTTGAGTGAAAATCAGAAAAGAGACATAAGTCAAATTGAGATAACCGTTATCAACACTTTGGGACATATAGCAGGGTTTCAGTTTGCAGTGGATGACATACACGGTGCTGGTCCTGTAAGATTGTAATGGAGCTTAAAAATTCCTATCACTTAGTGATGTTGTAACTGTTGTAACATTATAGCACAGTTTGTTTTTAAAATAAATTTAGCCTAAGTGTAGGGTGTTTATAAAGTCTACAGTACTGTACAGTAACATCCTAGGCCTTTACTTTCACTCACCACTGACTCACCCAGAGCAACTTCCAGTCCTGCAAGCTCCAGTCACATTAAGTGCCTTATACAGGTGTACCATTTTTTTATCTTTTAAAGAAATTTTGTATAAATTTATGGGGTACAATTACAATTTTGTTACATCTATAGGTTGCATAGTGGTGAAATCAGAGCTTTTAGTGTATCCATCACCCAAGTAACATATGTTGTACCTATGTTATGTTTAGATACACAAATACATAACCGTTGTGTTAGAATTGCCTACAGTGTTCAGTACAGTAACGGGCTGTACAGGTTTGTAGCCTAGGAACAATAGGCTATACCATGTAGCTATACCATCTAGGTTTGCATACATACACTCTATGATCACACAATGATGAAATCACTTGCAATGCATTTCTTAGAACAAATCCCCATCATTATGCAACAAATGAGTATACATTTCTTAGTTTGTTTTGAATACAGAATTCCAAAAACTTCATTATTTTTCCATGATATACTGTAAACATCATTTACATATAAAACATTTTAATGGATATATTGTGTTTGCTGTTTGGACATGACATAATTTATTTAACCAGTCTAATGTTGATGTACATTGTTGTTCCTTATTTCTTACCATTGCAGTAATTTTACTGTAGTT
Organism: Pongo pygmaeus; assembly: GCF_028885625.2. Classification (NCBI taxonomy): domain Eukaryota; kingdom Metazoa; phylum Chordata; class Mammalia; order Primates; family Hominidae; genus Pongo; species Pongo pygmaeus. The sequence goes on along the minus strand of NC_072384.2, from coordinate 51,236,661 downwards.
AACGTTTGGATTTATTTTTCATAGAATGAATTCTCACAAGTCCAATCGCTGTGTCAAAGCGTATGGCCTTTTAAAAGGCTTTGGTAGCCTGTTGCCTAATTGTCTTCCCAAAAGATTCCCCATATCCTTGTCAATTCTTCGGCATATACATGGCCATCTCTATATTAAGACACTTTATATTAAGATTTGTAAACCTGTTGACTACTGTCACAGGCCACCACCACTCTGGGCATCTTCAGGTCATGCTACATGTTCACCAGTCCTTCCAGCAGTGGGCAGTGCAAAGCTTCCCTCCGCCCACAAGGTTTCTGTGATCTTTAGCCTTTATTGTGCAGTTTACTTGTTAATCTGCTTATAATGTATTCAGCCTATGCTAATCATTGACTCCTTTTGGGAAGGGTAGAAGGGAAAAGACGTATACAATCTCTCAGCTGACCTTTTTTTAATGTTGGGGAAGAATAATGAACAACTTTTATTATCTACCATAGATGGCCAGTCTTCTGCTTCTAGGATGCTCTCCCACCAATGTGTCCATCTACGCTGTCAGCCCTAAATGCCAGTCCTGTGTAGGAAGTCCTGTGTTCATTCAGAAAAGTCACCCAGTGTCCATCCATTTATGTCCATCATATTAAAAACAGTTGAGTTATATGATAAAACATGCTACCATTAAATATTTTAACAGATTTAAATAATATGAGGAAATTATTAATGGTTGTGACATGTTAAACAGGATAAAAAATACAATTTTTTTAATAATATAAACTTTTACATCTATCATCTCAATTATGTGAGAACAAAAAACATAGAAAAAAGATAGGAAAGTACCTCGGGAAGCTGAGGCAAGAGGACTGCTTGAGCCCAGGAACTCAAGATCAGCCTGGGCAACATGGCGAAACCCTGTCTCTACAAAATATTTTTTAAATTTAGCCAGACATGGTGACATGTACCTTATAGTCCCAGCTGCCCGGGAGGCTAAGGTGAGAGCATCACTTGAGCCCAGGAGTTCAAGGCTGCGGCGAGCTGTGTTTGCACTCCAGCCTAGGTGTCAGAGTGAGACTATGTCTTTAAAAAAAAAAAAAAAGAAAGAAATGTATTATAACATTAGGAGTTGTAGGTATCAACATTATAGCCAGTATTTTTCTGATTATGATTTTGTATGTTACAAATATTCTATATTGAGTGCATTATACCAATAATCAGAAAACATTGCTGAATCATTTTCTTTTTAAAGAATCATCTAATAGGGATGGGAAGGAATACAAACATTGTATTAAGTAAATGGGATGAAGCTCTCAGTTTAGAGATCAAGATGATTGTTAAGTGGAATACTATGCAGCCATAAAAAGGAACAAAATAATATCCTTTGCAGCAACATGGATGCGGCTGGAGGTTGTTATCCTAAGCAAAATAACATAGAAACAGAAAACCAAATACCACATTTTCTGACTTAGAAGTTGGAGCTAAACACTGGGTATTCATGAACATAAAGATGGCAGCAATATTGGGGACTATGAGAGGGGTAAGGGAAAGGGGGCCAAAGGTTGAAAAGCTATTGTACTATGCTCAGTACCTCGGTGATGGGATCAGTCATGCCCCAGACCTCAGCTTCATGCAATGCACTCAGGTGACAACCTGCACATAAATCCCCTGAAGTTAAAATAAAAGTTGAAATTTAAAAAAAAAAAAAAAGGTGATTGGTAAAAATTCATTGATGCAATGCCATTTGCAACCTTCAGTGCAAGTTTGATTTTGACAGAGTTCTTACCAATTATTGCAGATGTAAAGAGATTACCTTTTTAGCTTATGCCTTGATATTATGTGTTTTGCTTTAGATGGTTTGGTGGTTGGTTGGTTTGTGGGATAGGTTCTTTTTGGCTGTGTAGTAATGACATCAAATGCCCACAGAGAATTAGTTGTAAATGGTAATGGTCTTTTTAAATGGTTTAACTGCTGTACTCAAAATACTCTTCAACCTGATCTGGTGTCCTAAAAGTTGAGTACTTCTAATAAGATCTAACATGTGGTTGCATTTGTTATAAATGCCAAAGTTATATTTAAAAACACCCAAAGGGGCTGGGTGTGGTGGCTCACACCTGTAATGTCAGCACTTTGGGAGGCCCAGGCAGGAGGAAAACCTGAGCCCAAGAGTTTGAGACCAGCCTGGGCAACATAGTGAGACCCCCATCTCTACAAAAAACAAACAAACAAAATAGGCATGGTGGCATGTGCCTGTTGTCTCAGCTACTTGGGAGGCTGAGGTGGGAAGATCACTTGATCTTGGGAGGTTGAGGCTACAGTGAGCCATGATTGCAACATGCAACACTGCATTCCAGCCCAGGGGACCATGAGACTATCTCAAATTAAGACAAATAAACAAACCAAAAAAACACTCCAAATGTAAAGTGAATAGTTCAGATCAGGTGTACTGGAGGCTATATGAAGAGAGACAGTGATAGCAAGAGTCAACAGTCCTTATAGACTAAAATGAGGTAGTGGTAGTAGTAGGCATTGGGGAACCACTGAAGGTTTGCTTATTTTATTTTGTTTTGAGACAGGATCTTGCTGTGTTTCCCAGGCTGGAGTGCGGTAGCATGATCATGGCTCATTGCATCCTTGACCTTCTGGGCTCAAGTGATCCTCACACCTCAGCCTCCCAAGTAGCTGGGACTACAGGCACATACCACCACACCTGGCTAATTTTTTTTTTTTCTTAGAGATGTGGTCTTGCTATGTTGCCCAAGATGGTCTCAAACTCTTAGACTCAAATGATCCTCTCACCTGGGCCTCCAAAAGTGCTGGGATTACAGGCATGAGTCACTGCACGTGGCCTGGGAATAACAGTTTAAGGCCAGCCTCTTAAAATGAAAGTTTGTGGCAACCTCTAAAAGATGGGTTGAAAAGAGAGGAAACTGGGAATAACATCATAAATAGATTATTACAGTATCCCTGGTGAAAGAAAATGAAGGCCTGAAACAAGGCAGAGAAGGCAAAGACAAACTTGATGTCTAATGGAATATGGGTAAGTAACCATATAAGTTATCAGCCAAAATGGGACATGCTTAAGAGTCAAAGAAGGCTCTATTAATAATTACTCCAGCATATCAAAATACCACATTATACGCCATAAATACATACAATTTGTCAACTAAAAATATTTTTTTTTAATTCATGAAAAAGGGGGATAAGAAGAATAAAAACATTCCTGCAGGACTAGTCTGGGCAGAAGAGGAGTTGTGGTAACTAGATGTGAGGAGAAAGAGAGGAAGGAGGCACAGAGCAGTTGGAGCTTGCTGCCTGGAAGAATGACGGTATGATAAGAGAAAGAGACAGGATGATGTGAACTAATTCACATTGTTAATTATGAAGTGTGTTTTGAATCACCTCAGTGTTATCCAGAAATGACACTGAGTTATCGTGTTCAGATAGGGGACAATGTGTTTTTGCAGTGATAGCAGTGGAGGGGAAGGGTTGTCATCTTAAGGGGCAGTTGGTCATTCTGTCATCAAATGAATTAGTAGCAAGACTTGACCAGCATTTGAATAATGAAGCTTTTCTTGCTGACAGACTGCTGATGTTTACATTGGGCCATTATAATAGGCAATTTAATGTCATTAATGACCTTTATATAAAAAATAACTCGTGAATGAATGTAGTGAACATTAAGTACTGCTAATAGAAAAAAAAAGGGCAAGGCTTCTTTACCAACTTGGCAGAATGATCATCAGTATTTCTGCCTGTTCTTTGCCTCAGTTACACACATATTTATTTATTTATTTATTTATTTATTTATTTATTTATTTATTTATTTTAGTTTTAGAGACAAGGTCTGACTATGTTGCCCAGGCTGGACTTCAACTCCTCAGTACAAGTGATCCTCCTGCCTGAGCCTACTGAATAGCTGGGACTACAGGCCTGCACCACCATGCCCTGCTTTAGTTAGAGCATCTTAAAATGATGCTGTTATGTTAATTCAATTAAGAAAGTAAACTAGTTCTATGATCCAAGCACATAGTTGTGACTCAATTCATGTTGTTTTTAATCCTGAAATGATATTGTAAAATAAGAGCTTTGCCTTAAAGTTTTTGTTACTTAGTTTTTACATTTGAGGTAAGAAGGCAAGTGGCAGGGAAGAATGATTAGCAATAAAGCTTTTTAAAAGTTCTTCAGAAACAGTAGACAATTGGTTGAGTCAAATTGACCTATAATGACTATTCCTAGGAATTTCTTAGTTCTTATTCCTTTGGAAGGAATTGTAACTACCTTATGCCATGTAAAGAATGCTGCTATTTTACGTTTATTACAAAGATGTGCCTACAGATAAGAATCAAACTGGAGAACTTTAAAAATGTTTTAACTTTACCTGATCTTTTTCTTAGAAAGCTAACTGTAAGTAGGATATGGTGCCAAGAAAAATCGTCAGCCTGATACTGTGAAAAAAGACACCCTATTAATATGCCCACAACATTATTAGCAAGCTAAGTAACATCCCTGGACCTTAGTTTCATTATATTTTTAACTAAATATATATCAGAGCCCTTAACACAAGCCCGATATATTTTGGAACCTCAATAAATAGTGGTTTTGCTGATTGTCTTTTTAACAATTTCTAAAATATTGAGTACTGGTTATTATAATTAAATGTATTCTAAACATCTGTTCTTTCTGTCTCATGCCTTGATCTAGCCTGTTCCTTCCACTAGAATGCCTTTTCCTTCCTTTTCTCACATAGCAATCTTTGACATATCCTTGAAGACTGAGCTCTCCCATCACCCTGGGAGGTCTGGCCTGATCTGGAAGACAGTTCAGCAGGTCTTTCTCTGTTGCCATAGTGCGTGATTTTTGTCTGTTTTCAGCAGGTTGTTCCAGACTGCAAGCCTCTGGAGGGCAGTGACTCGATCCCATTCAGCTCCATATCCCCACTGTCAGCATGGCATGCATTGGGGGTGTCCATACATATACAGAACAGAAACTTTCAGGGTTTGGCCAATTTTACTTTTCCTTAGCATGTATTATCATAAAGTGATGTAAGTACTATATGCCTGGATTTGTCTTATTACTACATCTATTTGTTAGTAAAAGGAGGTTACATGTTGCCTTAGTGGTTTTTTTGCACTTAAATATTTTTGAAATTATTTGGTTCTTGGCTGGGAACTGAATCCAGTATGTCTACTAAAGTATTTCCCATTTCTTGCCACCTCTACAATAGTGCCATAATTTCCAAGTTGATTTGACATGTATCATCTTTATTCACACAATCCTGAGAGGTATGTAGAGCAAGAATTAAGTTCTACATTTAACAAAAGAGAAAACACACAGAGATTGATAGGCTCTAGGTTATATAGCTAACTGGTAACCAATTTTTATTAAAATTAATTTTAAAAATTTAACTGTTTTAAAGTTTATCTTAAATGATGAACATTGCTTGTGTTTTTCTTGCATGTAGTTTCTATTTTAGGAGAATTTGCCTAGGGGTAGTTCTGAAACCAAGTAAAAGTAATTGGATTATGAAGGTCTTCTACCTTAAACTAGCTGTCAACTTTAAACTCAACTGTTTAATAATTAAATTTAAACTTTACATTTGTTTAATTTAGTAATGTTTCTTCACATTAATCAATTTTTCAAATTAGGAAAGTAATAAATGACAAAAATGGAAGAACATTTATTAAAGATAGAAAAATAAAATGTTTAATGGTCTTGTACATATAAATGGTGTTAATGTTTTGGCTTCATTTTAATAAAGCTTTTATTAAATAGTGTCAGAGAGAGTGGTGGTTATTTTGTAAAGAAAATGTAAAATCTTTTTTCAAATTATAAAATTACTTGCTTATTTTCATACTTGGTGAGAGCCAAATTAAAATTATTTATAGTTTAATGGGCTACTTTGCTAATATTTGCTAGATGAAAACTTCACTTGAATAAAAGATGTGACATAAATTTATACAACATTTTTCACAGTGAATGTGGTTCTCAAAAATTTAATTTCTAAGTTGGAACAGAAAAATATAAGAAATATAAATATGTATAATGAATATAAATTGATTTCTTAATACTTTCTACTCTGACTGAATACCAAAATTAATTAATATGCTCTTTGAATCCTAGAAAAAAAGCTAATAGTTTAAGTATTAGTAATGTACTAAAATTAAAATGACCTTAAAAAGGGATTCAGGTATTTCATGCTAAATTTTCCTTTGATTTTAAGTTACCAACTGTTAGAGCACAAAAATGATAACTTTCTGAATATTGTTGCTGTAAACAAGCATATATTCAGTTCCTGCTGTGTGAAAAGAAGCCAAATGTAATGATTGTGGTCTTATTCAGTGACAAAGTGCTGATGATATTATTTCCATAGACAGTACAATTCTGCAGCTGGTTCTGTCAGTCTAGGAAGAGAGCTCACTAAATAAAGACCATGAAGTAATTTGCAATTCAGGGGCAGCATTTTAAAGGAAATGAGCTGAAAGTCTACTCATTAAAGTCAAAGGAAACCTTGTGCTTTTTTTTCTTTTCAATGTATTTGTTTCTTCAAAGTGTAGCTATACCAGCTTGCATAGCCCGTATTGGGAATTCAGAAAAAGGTGACACTGTTAAAAATTTTACTTTTTGGATAAGTTCCTTGGAGATAGATCTTTGGGGTAAAAAAATTATTTGGGTGTCTGGAATTTAAACCTACATTGCTCGTTTCATTTCAGACATGTGAGAAATGTGTTTCAGAGGCATTTGTTAGTTGTCTGTTTCCTCGCAGTGTAAGACTGTCAAGCATATAAATGCAGGACTCCCAGTGGCCTGAAAGCAGTCAAGAGTTCCTACCCTCCTTCTTGGCTCAATGGAAACACAAGTGAACTATACAGCGTTCAATGGACCAATCAACGGGGCAAAAATCAGTAAGTGCATGTCCAGTTTTCTGAGGACAATATTTTAGCTACAAATGATTCTTTTGATGCTGTATGTATCTCCTCACCCCATCCCCCTAGGGAGTCCAAAATTGTGTCATTTGGCTTCTTATGCGTAATAGCAAAATTTTATTTATAGCAAAATAAAAGTCAGTAGACATTTGAGTAGCTACTCTGACTTAGAAACCGCTAGAGGTCAGGGATTTAGAGAACGAAACCATGTATGTTGCCAGGTTGCTTAATCTGGTGGGGCAGATTTTTGAACAAATAGCTTATGCGGTGTTAGAAATATATCACAGGTAAGTATTTCTGCTTCTAGTAATCAAATTCCTGACATACATACTTTTGAAATAGCCTAAAGACCTGTAAGAAATGAGTCAGTGCCAGGGCATCTCCACTTTTTATTAGATGTCAGTAGCAAGCTTGGTTCTTCTATTGGGGTAGGTTTGTTTTCTTTTTTTCTTATTTGTGCCTACTGCTCTTTCACCTCTATATTGTGGGACATTCCTTATCACATGCCCCCACTTGTTGCTACCCCAAGTCACTCAGGGTTTTACCAAACTTCCCTCTCCATCCTTGACCTTTCAGTGTTTATTTAGACCCTAGTAACCTGCAGATTCATGCTGCGTGTGTGATTGTTCAGATGATGTCTGAAAGGTAATGTGTGTGTCAGAAAGTGAATTCATTTTCCCTACCCTCCACCTCCTGCCTCCTCCTTTCCCATTTCTCAAATTTCGGTAGCACTGATCTTGGCCCTGCAAAGTAGCAACACCTTTAAATAGAGTGTTCACATATGAGTAAGATCATGTGGTAGTCCTCTTTATGTGCCTGGCTGATTTCACTTAGCATAGTATCCTCCAGGTTCATCTATGTTGTTGCGAATGACAGCATTTCCTTCTTTTTTAAGGCTGAATAGTAGGGAATCCCATCTTGCACAGTGTCTCCTGAAACACCTAACTCAGCACACAGTGGATGCTCTTCCTCCCTGCCTGCATGGGGTATTGCTGCAGACTCCTCAGGTCTGCTCCGTATTCCTTTCCCCATCCCCAGCAGACAGCCTTGCTTCATAATTTAAAAGACGATAAAGGCTATGAGGTGTGAACTCCTGGACTTCTCTACCATTTCATCTCCCTTTGCTCATTTTCTGGGAGTTTGTTCTCTCTAGTCACTGAGGCTGATTCAAGTCTCCTTCCATAACTATACTCTTAGTTCCATTTCCTTTTGCATTCATGCCTTGTTTTTCTCCTTCCATAACATTTTATGGAACACCTACTATATGCATGCCACTGTGCTGATGCTGGGAATGTAGTCATCGTAATTAAGATGGTCAAAGTTGAGCTTCCATTCTAATGAGGAGAATCTTTTTTATTGCTTTTTCAATCTTTTTCCCTTAAATGGTCTATGTGATCTAAGACATTTCCAACTTTTCCCCTGTAAAAAAAAAAATCCTAGACTCTCTTAACGTTATACCTCCTTCTTGATACTACCTGATTCTTCCCTTCCCTTTTCAACCAAGCTCCTTCAGAAAATGTTATAATGTTTCTGAAACTTGAGTTCACCCGAACTGTTTTTAAAGAACCTTGTTCCGTATCTTGTAACCTATACAAAAATCAACTAAAAATGGAATATAGACCTAACTGTAAAACCTGAAACTATAAAAGTTCTTAAGATAACACAGAAGAAAATCTTTGTGACTTTGGGTTAGGCAAAGATTTGTTAGCTATATAACCAAACTTTGAGCCATAAAAAAAGAAAAAAGATAAATTAAACTTCATAAAAATTAAGTATGGTAGTCTCCTCTTATTTGTAGTTCACTATCTGTGGTTTCATTACCCGCAGTGAATACCATGGTCCAAAATTGTTACATACGGTAAGATGTTTGAGATAGAGAGAGACCACATTCACATAGCTTATAGCAGCGTTTTATTATAATTGTTCTGATTTATTATTGTTAATCTCTTACTATGCCTAATTTATAAATTAAACTTGATCATAGGTATTATATATAGGAAAAAAACATAGTATGTAAGGTTCAGTACTATCCACCATTCCAGGTATCCACTGGGAGTCTTGAAATGTATTCCTCCTGGATGAGGGGGAACTATTTTACTTCTGCTCTTTGAAAGATATGTATAAGAAAATCAAAAGATAAGCCACATATTGGAACAAATAATATTTGCAAATCACATATGTTATAAAGAACTTATATCTAAAAATCACAAGAAAATAAATAACTCAATTAAAAAAATAGAACAATGTGCTTGGCTCACGCCTGTAATCCCAACACTTTGGGAGGATGAGGTGGGCAGATTGCTTGAGTCCAGGAGTTTGAGACCAGCCTGGGCAACGTGGCAAAACCTTGTCTCTACAAAAAATAGAAAAAATTAGCCAGGTATGGTGGCATGCACCTGTGGTCCCAGCTACTCAGGAGGCTAAGGTGGGAGGATTGCTTGAGCCCGGGAAGGGGAGGTTGCAGTGAGCCAAGATTGTGCCACCACACTCCAACCTGGGAGACAGAGTGAGACCCTGTCTCAAAGAAAAAAAAAAAAAGGCAAAAGATCTGAACAGAATTTCAACAAAGTAGATATACAGAGGACAAATAAGCTCATGAGAAGATGCTCAACAGCATTAGTTATTAGGGAAATAATAAGTAGCTTCTCAATAATAGTCCACAACTGAAAAAAAAAAACAAACAAATGTCCCTTAGCACATGCAAGTACAAACAAATTGTGTTATGTCCCTACAATGGAATACTACTCTGCCGTAAGAAGGAACAAACTATTGATACACAAGATACATGAATATCAAAATTATTATGCTGAATGTAAGCCAGACAAAAAAGATTGCATACCGAATGATTCCATTTATATGAAATTCTAGAAAATGCCAAGTAATCTATAGTCACAGAAAGCAGATTAGTGGGAATGGGAGACCAGGGAAATATGGGAGCTGGGATTACAAAGGGGTGTGAGGAAACATTCTGGAATGATGGATATATTCATTATCTTTATAGGGATGATGATTTCATGAGTGTTTACATATGTCAGAACTTACCACTAAATTGTATCCTTAAATATGTGCAATTTACTAGATGTCAGTTATACCTCAATAAAGATTTTTTCGTTTTTTAGAAGGCTACATAATGTGCAAGTCCATTAATGTGACATCCTTATGAAGGCAAAACTATAGAGACAGAAAACATACCAGTGGTTGCCAGGAGCCAGGGTGATAAGCAGGGTTAACCACAAAGTAGCATGGGGGACATTTTTGGGATGATGAAATCGTTTGACATTTTGATTACAGCAGTGGCCACATGACTATACATGTTTGTCGAAATTCACAGAACTGTACACTAGAGGGTACATTTTACTATATATTAATTATACTGTAATTTTGAAAATGGAAAAATTATTCAAATAATTCTATGAATAGCAGAGTTGTTTTTACTAAATTTCCACATCCTACTACATTGAGTAGTGCATGCTTACCTGCAACGGTTATGTTCCAAGATCCCCAGTGGACGCCTGAAACCATGGATAGTACTGAACCCATATATATTATGCTTCTCCTAGACATACATACCTATGATGAAATTTAATTTACAAATTAAGCACAGTAAGAGATTAATAATAAAAAATAGAACAATTATAACAATTTATTACAATAAAAGTTCTGTGAATGTGGTGTCTCTCTCAATGTCTTATTGTATATAATATTTTTGGACTTCAGTTGTCTGTGGGTCAGCAAAACCACAGATAAGGGAAGACTATCTGTGTATATAAAGTCAAGTATATTTTTATTTATAAATCAGATTTATTACTGATACATTTAAACCAAAATACATTTACAAATTAAATTTTAAACACCACAAATTCAATACAATTCAAAGAAGCAACATTTATTTAATAAGATGGACAATGTTATTTTGCTGGATGTAAAACATTTGTGGGTACAGCTCCTTCCCCAGGACCACCTTCCTGGCCACCCCCCAATACCTGGCACCAAGTATAGTTCTCTCAAGGCCTCTCTCCCCTCCTGGATGGTCCTTCCCTTCTCCTGGATCCTCACTGCCATCCCCTGCAAAGGTTCGCTGTCTACTGTGTCTCAGTCACATGCATCCGTCTCCATTTTATGCTCCACACAGGTCTCCTGTTGGATACGCAGGAAAGGTAGCTTCTGCTCCTAAAAACGGAAAAGAAAGGAAAAAGGGAGCACCATATAGGTCTGATCTCAGAATACAAAGTCTGAAAAACAAATGAGGAAGGTTACACACTTGCTGACACAATCCTTTCTCTGATGCTAAGAATGTCTGCATTTCTGTCACAATACACAAGGACCCCTTCTATAACCTTAGCCTTGAAGGTGACAGCTTGAGAGGGCAGACAGGAAAAGTCCCACCCTGCCAAGCTATGGTCCCGTTCTAGGCTCTGAACGACCTGAAGACAGGTACAGTCTCATGAGTCTTTGTATCCTCAGTGCCTTGCAGTAGCTGGGCATGTGTCAGCTAATCAATGAATTAATAAATTAGTAAATGAATGCATCAATCAAATTCATTCCACTGTGATGACTTGAATAAATATTCAATGATTAAATCGATGCAACCAAAAATAAATTAATTGCTGCCCTAATTTATCAGCAGGTTTGGCAGTGGCATCTGGTTCATACACCAATTCTCAGTAACACCCAATTGATGTTGTCTTTTCTAAATGTTCTGTTATCTGGAAGAGGCTCTGAGGACCAATATTCACATGTGTCTGTCCAGGTTATCTTACTAAAATGCTCCAGAAGTTAATGTGTTTTAAAAATAAAACATCTAGACTGTGTGATCTTGGGCAAGTTGGTAAATTTGTCTGAGACTCAGTTTCTTCAGCAGTAAAATGGGGATACCAGTAGGAACAACTTCACAGAGTTGATGTGAGAGTTAAATGAGTCAATGAATGTAAAGTGCTTGGTGCAGTGCATGGCACCAAGTGACAGTAAATGTTGATGACTCCTCCTCCTCCTCCTCCTCCTTGACTCCTCCTCCTCCTCCTCCTTGCACCAAGTGACAATAAATGTTGATGATTCCTCCCCCTCCCCCTCCCTCTCCCTCTCTTCCTCCCTTTCTTCCTTCTCCTCCTCCTCCTTCTTCTTACCATTATCACCACCACCATAGCCTTTGCAATTTTTTGTTTTCTATTTCCCACTAAGATGCTAGTATATCCTTGCCTAGTTGGAGGAAGTGTTCTGAACTCTGACCCGTCTCTTCCTTGCTTAGGAGAATTCAAAGAATTCTGTTATAATTTCACCTGGGATCTCCATAGGTGACTATTGCTTTTTATTGAAATAGAATAAATTTGAGTGACTTAACAGCTCCTGGGCACACAGAGAATTGTCCTTTAGAGAAAACAACAATAACAACCTTAAGAGGAAAAATGGCACTAAATTAGAATGCGGTTTTGGTTATACAATTTCTGCAAAATTTATTCTTGAGTCTCTAGTCATCAAGGTGAAAAGTGGCTTTCCAAAAGGGAGAGGGAGTAGGTGGTGGTGCTGTGAGGAGATAATAATGACCTTGCCCTTGGGCCCATCTCTGCAGGGGAGGTGGTGTAGGCTGGTGGTGATGGGTCCATGGTTTCAGCTGGATTCAGTTTTGAATCTTCTCTTATCTTGTTATATAATTTGGAGCAACTTACTCTGCCACCTCTCTTAGCTTCTCTTTTCTGCTTCACAACATCCACTTCATATGAGGATTAAATGAGGTCATACAAATGTGGGAAAAAGAAAATTCTCTTTAAAAACCTAATTTCAGATGATTTCATGTTAAAGGGACTCAACCAAGGAAAATGTATCCTTCTGTTTTGGGGCCATGTACTTCTGGAAGGCAAAGCCCCAGCTGCATCTGGATGTAAGAGGTCAAGAGAAAGAGGGCAGTAACACTAACTGGCTCTGAGTAAGAAGGAGGGAGACTTTTACATTTTCTCTTTGAAACTCAAGGAAATGAGTTTGGACCCTGGAACTGGAGGAAAAGGAGAGAGGAGGAAATGCCCAAAGTGATCTTTGCCAACAGGCTTGTTGGATGATGAAGTAAAGGTTGTTTTCTCTTTCACACGCTGGTTTTTTGTTACCTTTTCCCTAGTCTTCAGTGAAGCTTTACTACCTCCTTAGACTTGTATTAGCACCGCCTAGACTTGTATTAGCACGGGAAGGTCACATTCAGAGCAAGCTGAACAGAGAATCAAGTACAGAGTTTAGAGCAGGGATCAGGAGTGAGGGTGAGCGAGATCACCGGGAAAATGTAAGTTCCTCTCTGGAGCTCCTTGGAAACAGTAGAGAGAGACCTGAGCTTCTCCTAGTTATTAATTTATTTACATTTTCTTGTCTTTATATTTATTTGAGCCCAGATAACTGGAAGACTGGGGACAGGTGAAACATACTTCCCCACTGAACACGTCTACTGCTACCACCTTAGTACAAGTTATCAACACCTCAAGCTTGGATGACTGCTATTGCCTTTTAAGTAGTTTCTTTGAATCTTTTAGGTTTTTTTTTATTTTTTCGTTTTTATACTTTAGATTCTGGGGTACATGTGCAGAACATGCAGGTTTGTTACATAGGTATACATGTGCCATGGTGGTTTGCTACACCCATCAACCCGTCACCTATATTAGGTATTTCTCTTAATGCTATCCCTCCCCAGGCCCCCACCCCCCAACAGGCCCCCATATGTGGTGTTCCCCTCCCTGTGTCCATGTGCTCTCATTGTTCAACTCCCACTTATGAATGAGAACATGTGGTGTTTGGTTTTCTGTTCTTGTGTTAGTTTGCTGAGAATGATGCTTTCCAGCTTCATCCATGTCCCTGCAAAGGACATGAACTCATCCTTTTTTATGGCTGCATAGTATTCCATGGTGTATGTGTGCCACATTTTCTTTATCCAGTCTATCATTGATGGACATTTGAGTTGGTTCCCAGTCTTTGCTATTGTGAATAGTGCTGCAATAAACATATGTGTGCATGTGTCTTTATAGTAGAATGAATTATAATCCACTGGGTTGGGTATATACCCAGTAATGGGATTGCTGAGTCAAGCGGTATTTCTGGTTCTAGATCCTTGAAGAATCACTACACTGTCTTCCACAATGGTTGAATTATTTTACACTCCCACCAACAGTGTAAAAGCATTCCTATTTCTCCACATCCTCTCCAGCATCTGTTGTTTCCTGACTTTTTAATGATCGCCATTCTAACTGGTGTGAGATGGTGTCTCATTGTGGTTTTGATTTGCATTTCTCTAATGACCAGTGATGATAAGCTTTTTTTCATATGTTTGTTGGCTGCAGAAATGTCTTCTTTTGAGAAGTGTCTGTTTATTTCCTTTGCCCACTTTTTGATGGGGTTGTTTGTTTCTTGTAAATTTGTTTAAGTTCTTTGTAGATTCTGGATATTAGCCTTTTGTCAGATGGATAGGTTGCAAAAGTTTCCTCCCATTCTGTAGGTTGCCTATTCACTCTGATGAACTCTTTTTTTTTTTTTTTTTTTTTGAGATGGTCTCACTCTGTCACCCAGGCTGGAGTGCAGTGGTAAACTCTTTCTCTATTGCAATTCCCCTGCCTTGATAAATTGGCTCTATCTGGGAAGCTGGCAAGAAGAACCCACAGGGTGTTTACATTACTATCTGTCTTCATGAAGGCAAAGGCTTTGATTTTTTTCATAAGCCCCACCATGCAGCTAAGCACTTGACTGACTTAGTGACTGAACCCTCGTAGGCACTCAACAGACATTTGAATAAACGTGTCCTGAGCAGTGCTGTCCAATAGAAGTAAGATGTGTGCCACATATGTAATTTTAAATCATTGAGTAGTTACATTCAAACGTAATAAGAAACAATAAAGTTAATTTTACTAATACATTTTAATTACCCAATATATCTAAGATGTTACCACTGCAACATGTAATCAGTATAAAAATTATTGAGATATTTTACATTTTTTTGTGTTAAGTCTTCAAAATCCATCTTGTATTTTACATTCAGAGCACATCTCAATTTGTATTAAGTGCCTTGCAAGTGCTCCATAGCCTAAAGTAGCTAATAACTCCTGTACTGGACAGGGCAGGTCTGGAGCCTCCTAGTGTTCAATATATGCCAGTTAATAGATAATAGCACAATGCAAAGAATTGGAGAAAGAAAGTTTTATTCTGAGAGCTGCTGTACCCACTGGTTGATACGGTGACTATGAGACTTCATTCACCTGTTAACATCTGGAACAGCAGAAAGACCTAAAGTGCCCATGATGGATGAGTAAGGACACTGGACCAGGAGTGAGGTGAATATGCAAAAGCCTATGTCTCCCAGAGCCCCAAAGAGACAGGAGAGCAGAGGACGCCCAAAGAGCAACAGACTTGTTGCACCAGTGGGAAGACACAGCAGGCGGCAGGCTTTGCTGAGGAGTCTGCCAACAGAGCATCTCAAAGTGCAAACCAGCCTGGGCACAGTAGCTCACACTTGTAATCCCAGCACTTTGGGAGGCTGAGGTGGAAGGAGCACTTGAGCTCAGGAGTTCAAGACCAGCCTGGGCAACAAAGTGAAAAATCTTGTTGCTACAAAAAAATTTAAAAATTAGCCAGGTATGGTGGTGTGTGTCTGTAGTCCCAGCTACTTGGGAGGCTGAGATGGGAGGATCACTTGAGCCCAGGAGGTCAAGGCTACACTGAGCCATGATTGTGTCACTGCACTCCAGTCTGGCTGACAGAGCAAGACCCAGACACCAAAACATACCAAGGACTAAACTGACCATTTTTCTCTCTTGTCTAAATCCCTACCTAAGGGGTCAGAGAAGTCACACACTACAAACAGAAAGTCTCAGAGATGGATTTTATTTAACCCTATGTAACATGGATTACTTTCCAGCTTGACTCGTCATAACATAACATGACAGATGAAGAGGGAAACCGAAATGTTTTACCCCAAAAATGTGTTTCATCGCCATATTTTGAAATAGCGCTGTAAGGCCGTTTTTTTATGGGGGAAATTTGCCTCTGTAGCGCTGTAAGGCCGTTTTTTTATGGGGGAAATTTGCCTCTGTAAAGAATCTCCATTAACATAACTAGGTCTTTCCTCTACCAGGCCCTCCCAGTCTTGAAGAGATTAACTGAGAGTCTAGCACCTCTTAAAGGACTGAATAGGAAACATTTGCCATCTATGGTCTGAAAGGCCTGCCACCTATAGACTACTGGAAACTGCCTGCTTCACTACATAGTAAGAACCTTGGAGCCACAACCCCTTATCTTAACCCAGACACTCCTTTCTATTGATCCCAGGTTTTTAGATAATAACTTAACTCTCAGCCAATCAGAAAATCTTTGAATTCACCTGTGACCTGTAAGTCCCCACCCTTCAAATTGTCCTGCCTTTTGGGACTTAACCAATGTATACCTCACATGTATTGATTGATGTCTTATGTCTCCCTAAGATGTATAAAACCAAACTGCAACCCAACCACCCTGGGCACGTGTTCTCAGGACCTCTTGAGACAGTGCTGTGGGCCATGGTCACTCATATTTGGCTCAAAATAAAACTCTTCAAGTATTTTACAGACTTTGGCTCTTTTCACTGATAGTACTGTTCTGGGATTTGTCGTGGCAGGGTATGTGTCTTAGTCCATTTTTTACTGCTGTAACATTCTAACACAGACTGGGTAATTTACAAACAATAGAGATTTATTTCTCATAGTTCTGGAGGCTGGGAAGTCCAAGACCAAGGTGCTGGCAGGTTCAGTGTCTGGTGAGGGCCTGGTCGTTTAAGCCCTTTTATGAGGGCCCTGATCCTATCCATGAGGGCACTGCCGTTATGACTTGATTACTTCCTGAAGGCCTCACCTCTCAACACTATCACATTGGTAATTATGTTTCAACATATGAATTTGGGGGGACATATTCAGACCCTAGCAATATGTAATGTAGTTTTTTTCTTCCTATAATACTTTCTTTGGCTAATTTGTGGCTAGCATGCTTTCCATTGGGATGTTGGTACTAGCCAACTGGGCTGTCTACTGAAATGAGTTTGTCCCAGGTTTCTGGGTAGGAAACTGTCTCCTTAAAAGTGACTTTTAGGGGCCAGGCATCATGGCTCATACTTGTAATCCCAGCAATTTGGGAGGCCAAAGCGAGGAGATCGCTTGAGGCCAGGAGTTCAAGACCAGCCTGGTCAACGTAGCAAGACCTCATCTCTGCAAAAAATAAAAAATAAAAAAATTACCCTGGCGTGGTGGCACATGCCTCTGTCCCAGCTACTCAGGAAGCTAAGGTGGGAGGATCACTAGCCTGGGAGGTCATGGCTGCAGTGAGCTGTGATCATGCTACTGCACTCCAGCCTGGGAGACAGAGTGAGACCTTGTTTCCAAAACAAAACAATACAAAAATTGACTTTCAGATGTGTGCCCCTCACTAAGTAATATTCATCATACTGATGACACAGTGCTTGGGAGAAAATCCACTGTGCGTGTTTAAAACTCTGTTTTAATGCTACGAGGGTAAAATGTGTGTCGTGCAAGAAGATAAGCCACTTACTTTGGTATCCAAAGCAATAGCTGCCTCCCACCCACATTTGACTAATGTTAGTTTCATTGCTTGGTGCTGTTATCTCTTGTCGCTATAAGTTTCTGAATCAGAGAGACAAGAGGGCAGTTAGTGCCACATCACCTAGCCCTCCTCTTTGCTCTTAGGGAGCAGTCTGGGTGGTGGATTCTGAACCATCCTGCACAGAGAGTTCCCAAAGGTGTCAGTGGGGATTTGTAAGCAGGAAGAAGTTCCCGATATTTAAGGGAGAATTCTGCCGTGCAGATCTGAGAACCCAGCCCACAGCTCAGAGTGAACAATTTTTAACTTTTGACTTTTCCAGAAAATGAAGACTTACCCTCCTAGGTTTCAAAGAATATCTACCAGTAATATTTTGCTGGAGACCCATGTCTTACAAAAGATCCAGTAATTTTGGTGAGAGATCTCCAAGGCAGGTGAGGGAGGTAAGGGGTTCATGGGGCTATTTCCCCAGCACTACTAGTAACTTAATAAAATATCAGCTGCTGTTTGACAACAAACAGAGACACACTATAAAACCACAACTGTTCCTTTCAGACTGTATTAATAGAAAAAATCTGGTAAACAAGACAGATCAGTACAAGAATGTTCCACCAAGTAGATCCAATTTCTCAAAGGAAATGTTAATCCCTACGCATGACAGGCTTTCACATTAAAAAAAAAAAAAGTGAGTCATCATTGTATCACTGATTATTTTAAGCAGTTTTATAGAGGTTAATGGGTGTTGGAGTCAAATAAGTCATTTCTTTTTTTCCCCCTTCAAATATTTGTAAGGAGTATTACAGATATATTCTTAAAAAAAATTAAAGTATGTTTAAAGATTTCTATGTGCCCTTCTCCAATTTCATTCCACTCTTTTCACCCTAAAATAAACTATATTATGTCTTAGTTTCAAGTATGCTTTCTACTTGCTATGTATGTAGTATCAATAAATGAAGTACAGAACTGCCTCTGCATACGTTAAATTTTAAAAAAATGGTAACTACTGCTAATAATTCGTGTCTTCTTACAGAAATGTCTACAAATATACAAGCATACATATCTGTTTTACATAAAATAGCTTCTATGTATCTGCACCTTGTGTTGTTCTCTTCCTATATCTTAGATAACTTTTTATATTCACACAGATCTACCTCATTTGTTTTAATAGCTATACATTTCATGTTAGAGGTACCTTAATTTATTACCCCAACTTCCTATTGATGGGCATTTAATTGTTTACTTTCCCCTATTGCAATCATTTTTTTGTTACAAATATTGCTGAAGATGTTTCCGTGTACTCATAAAAGTATATATATATATATGAACTAAATTACTGGAAATGGAGCTGCCAGGTCAAAGGATTTGTTCAGTTTATATTTTTAAGGACATAATTGCTCCTCAAAAAGTTTGACTGTCTATTATATTCTGGGTAGTATCAAATGACTTAACATTAGACAAGCATTGGTGAAAATGGCATTTTAATTAGCATTTCTTTAATTATATATGAGATAAAAACTCTTTTCATTGTTTATTGGCCCTTTCTTTTATTCCCTTTGAACTGTGTATTCAAAGCCTTTTCTCATTTTTAAAAAAGATTGAACCCCTTTTATAAAGACTAACGGGTGTTGGAGTCAAATGTCTTCCTTTTTTTTAATTCTTTTTTTTCCTCTAAATATTTGTAAAGAATATTACAGATATATTCTTAATGAAATAAAACATTAAAATATATTTAAAGATTCACTTATGCCCCTTTTTCAAATTGCTATATAAGTGCCTTTATATATTAGGGAAATTAGCTCCATTCTCCTATGAATTGCAATTTTTTTTTACCAGTTCATTTTCTTTTAACTTACGGTATTTTTAATGCAAAATTTGTGTAGTACATTAGTCAATCTTCTTTATGATTTCTGGGTTTTATCTTATTCAAGAAAGTATCTCCTCAGGCCAAGAATATCTCCTTCTAGTACTTTCATGGTTTCATTATGTTGTACTTACGTCTTTATTCATCTGGGATTAATATTCATGTAAGAAACAAAATGGGAATCTAACTTTTTTTTCATTGCACTAAGTCCTCACAGCATTTACTGAATAATCTTTCTTACCTTGCTTAGAAATTCTGCTTTTATCATTTCTATTTTATCCTCTATTCTGAGCCAATGATCTTCTGAGTCATCCTGCAATATCACAATAATATCTAATATGGCTAGTTTCTTCAGATTTACTTTTTTTTAGAGAGTAGCTACTAGCCAGCTCTGGTATACCACCAAATAAAGTATTGTTGTTGTGCCACGAAAAACATTCTTAGTCCATGCTAGGAACACAAAGCAGACAATAGTCAATTCCATTTGAGGAAGATAGTAGAGGAAGCTTCATAGAGAGACTTTCAGGTGTTTGAAGGTTTTCTTTAAAGACATGGAATGTAACCCACTTTTGTAGCACATGAGGCCTTCCATTTTTTTTTCCATTCTTGGACCAGATAGTTGAGAAGTCTGTATTTAGAAGAAGTACAAGCTTCATATCGTCAATGGCAAGATGAAGAACAAAGATCCCAGGTGATCCTAAGGTGCTGCAAGGGATGGAACCAGAGACTCCTCTGCTGAAAAGCCTTAGCTGGCTCCTCATCTTTAAGTTACAAGACTGTAGAATTTGTTTGTCATAAGTTTCTTTCTTACTCTAGCCTGAGTCTTTGCCACTCAAAGATTTCGTATTGAACAATTACAGAACCAAACTGGGGCATTGCTAATAAATTTACCTCACAAAACTGGGGAATCCCAGACTCTGGAAAAAAATTATAGGAATGTTGTGTGGAAGCCAGGAAGATTGGATTAGAAGATATTAGAGTTCTTCCACTTTTCAGTAAGCTGATGGTGCTATGAAGAATCTGGTTGGAGTCATTTTTCAGTCTTTCAGAAGGAGCATTGTTGAATCCCTGTAATGTCCTGTGGGTAGCATTTGTTGTAAGGGAGATTCTGTCTTGGCCGAGATGTAAGCCCATGTGGCCCTCTGGAAAGAAAAGAGGTTGGAGACATGTGACTCAGGGGCTGTGGCCAACACACCCCCTTCACACCTCCTCTGTCTCTCGCAGGTACCAGCACCCTCCCTGGTTCAGGTAGGGAATGAAGAATAGGTTTGTGTGAGATGGGAGACCGCCAAGAACTATTGTGGGATCATTTGTTGAGCAGCCAAAATGAAATGTATTTCTCTTCTCAAGACATGTGCAGTGCCTTCGCTAGCTTCTTTTTGAAAACAGACATATTCCCTTTTCTGTTTACACCGTAAGCACTCAATAAATAGTATGCCTCGGTAGTCATAATAATCCCTGGTTGCTTCCAGAAACAAGCCAAACTCATGAGTAAATCCAGCATTAGTGGACGCCAAACAACTGTCGCATTTCAGACACCTCAGAGCCAGCTTGGTAGCCAATGACCTTTCAGTGCGAGCTGGCTCCTTGGTGTTACTGGAGGAGAAGCAACTGCTTTCCCAGAGGCATGGGGCTGCCCCAGACAGCTGTGTTTGCTGAACTGTTTCATGTCACCTCTCTGTTTAGTCCAGAAATAGAGATCTGAGAAAAGAAAAAAACTAAAACAATGGCAAGGTGTAAATGTAAACATAATACAGCAATGACAGTGGCTTGTTGGCTTAGATCATGGGAATGCTTCATAGTGTCCAGGCCCTAGGCAGGAAAGGGAGGCTAAGCCAAGATTTGAGGGTCCCCATTTCTAAATCGAGGTCTTCAAAGGCCTAGATTAGTTTAACATGTAAATTCTTCACTCTACCCTTGCTCAACTGGAGAGTCTATGTCTGGGCTTCTGACAAGGAGGAGAGGCTAGAGAAGAAAGAACAATGGGTACTGGAATGGCCCAGTAGAGTATTTGTCTCAGATGTCTTTACAGAAGGAAACAAAGGTCCTCTAACCTGGTGATGTGGTGCAGTGGTAAGGAACCTGGAGTGTGTCTGGAGAAGAGCCTCTTAACTCTTTCTATGTTGGCCATAACATTTTCTCTCTAAGCCCAGTTTATCTCAGTTTGCTCATCTGTATAATAGGAAGATAAGACTTCATAATATGATAATTTTCTAACCTCTGATTCTAAGAGCTTCAATACTCTTTGCAAAGTTAAACAGAGACCAAAAACTACCCGGGAGACCCAGACTTCATCCACAAATAGGGCTTATAAAATTTTTTTAATGTCTTCTGTAAAGTCTATATAATAATTTTTTCACTCTCCATATCTTCTCCATATTCCTTTGAGATTAGCTAACAGCACCTTGGACTAGTTCTACTCCAAAGAGGGTTAGAGAGACAGTACAGTTTTGTGATATTATCCGTAGGAGCCGAGGGAGTTTGACAAGCCGAAATAATTACCAAACCTTACAGCTCTGCTTATCAAGCTCTTGCTTATCACCGCCATTGACAACAAAACCAAATATGTATGGAATATTCACAAAAAGGGGTGAGCTTACTGTGACAGGAACTTTGTTAAAAAACAAAATTGGTCCTAGGCCTGACAAGCTCATCCTATCATTTTGGAGGTAAATTTTCTTTCTTTTTTTTTTTCTTTTTTGAGAGGCAGTCTTGTTCCTTCGCCCAGGCTCTGAAGTACAGTGGCACCATCTCGGCTCACTACAACCTCTGCCTCCCGGGTCCAAGTGATTCTCCTGCCTCAGCCTCCTGAGTAGCTGGGATTACAGGCGGGTGCCACCATGCCCGGCTAATTTTTGTATTTTTAGTAGAGATGGAGTTTCACCCTGGTGGCCAGGCTGGTCTCAAACTCCTAACCTCAAGTGATCTGCCCACCTCAACCTCCCAAAGTGCTGGGATTACAGGTGTGAGCCACTGCGCCTGACATTGGAGGTAAATTTTTAACAACAAGGTAAAATGCAGGACTGGCATCTCCTGGAAAATGAGGTCATGATACTCTGTGGAGGAGGAGGGTCCTGATAGGAGCCTGGAAGGAGGAGGCCACTGGCAGCGAAGAGAAGCCAGAGGCATGCCAAGCCAGGACAACACAATGAGCAGGACACAGAAGTGCCGTGTCGGGAGACAGCAAGTACATGAGCGTCTTTGTAGGGCAGGACAGATGAGAGCGAGCAGACGGCAGGTTCAGCTGGAAGGGGGTTCAGGATTTGGCAGACATCCCTAGTTGCCTATCCCATTATCTTCTCTTCCTCCTTAATAACCCAACCTTGATTTTTAGCTGAGCTTCTTAATGCTCAGAATTAAAGATAACACTTTCCACCCTCCTTTGCAATTAAGTGTGGCACATGGCTGGCTCTAAACAATGAGACATAGGCAGAAATGTTCTGGGGGACTCCGGCAAGTTGCATATCCATTTCCTCCTTTCTTCCTGCTACATGGACTGCAGATGGGGTGGCTGGAGTTCCAGCAGCCGTCTTGTGCTAGGAGGTGATTTGAGAATGGCATATGTTGAAGTTTATAGAGAAGAAAAGAAGGAGCCTGGGTTATTAATAATGCCTCGAAGTTGCCTGAGACTGCTTATCTCCACAACTTGTTTTATATGAGAGAGAATTTTAAATTTTAAGATACAGTTATTTAGTATCTTTCTGTCATATGTATCCAGATTGTGGTAGGCCTAGAATTTCAGAATAAATTACTTTAATTCTTTAGAGACTAAGAAATGCTACAATTTAAAAATTAATATATCAGTTATATTTTGGGCATCTATTGTATGTCAGACATTGTGGCAGATGTTGGAGGAATGTTCAGCTAATTTTCTGAAGGCCACATACAGAGATGCTTTTGCGGTTCATTTAAATATGAGTTTATGTTGGCTGTCAATGAGAACTTACATATATTTCTCATCTCTCTTTCCCTGTGATATATTTGTAAAGCACATCACTATAGGTAGTGTACTTGAATGGCACTGTCAAAACATCCTCTAAACCCCGGAGTTAAAATTGATGTCCTGCTTTCAGAAATAGCCAGGTAAATCCTTTCATTGTTCTAAAACTCTAAAATGAACTTCCTCTATCTAGTAAGTCATCTATTTTACTTTGGCTCATCACATGCCATTAGAAAGACAGTCTTGATTTTGCATTCACTGCCCAAGAGCACCTAGAATATACCAAGTTGATGAGAGTGTTTGGCTGAGTGGGGAGTTGGGGGTTGGACCATTTTAAAGGGAAACAATATCTCTAATGCTCAGTTAAAAAAAACACACAGGGAGCAACTCTATACAACTCCCCTTCTATTCCCTCCCCCACACTCACCCTCAGCTCTGAATCAAAGGTAGGGTTGTTCTCCAAGCTGATTTTCTTTTTTTCATCAGGGTATTACTCTGTTGCCCAGGCTGAAGTGCAGTGGCATGATCATACCTCACTGCAACCTCGACCCCCTGGACTTAAGCAATCCTCCTATCTCAGTACCCCCAAGTAGCTGGGACTACAGGAGCATGCCACCCACACTCAGTTAATTTTTTAAAATTTTTTCTAGAGACAGGGTCTTGCCATATTGGTCAGGCTGGCTTCAAATTCTTGGGCGCAAGGTATCCCCCCGCCTCAGCCTCCCAAAGTGCTGGGATTACAGGGGTGAATCACTGTGCCCAGCCTTCAAGGCTGATTTTCTAGCAGGCTCTCAGGTGAGGCCAATGCTACAGGTCTATCAACCACACTTTGGGTAGCAAGAGTAGGCAATGTCACCTGTCTCAGAAGTGTTTTATCTTAGTATCTTTTATCTTTAGTGTCATGCACCCTGTGCCAGCCTGGATGACATCCCAGGCACAACAAGAAAAACATCAATGAACCTGACATGTTTGTGCTATTCTAATGCTAAGAGTGGCAAATCCAGAATAGAGACCTGGTTGTATTCATAAGTACTGTGCTTTCTTTACAGTAGTAATTTCTAATAAGGATGATGCTGATGATGTTAATAATAACAGTAGCTAACCTCTTTTTTTAGTATTTATTGTGTGTCTGATAGTGTAAGTGCATTGCATGTATTATTTAATTTAATGCTACCAGTAACTCTGTACAGTAGGCACTAGTCTAACCTCCACATTTCACATGAAGAAACTGAGGCTCAGAGAAGCTAAGCAGCTTTCCCAGGGTTACAGGGCAAGCTCACAAGTGTAATGGCAAATATTTCTCTGCTCCTTGAAGAGGATTAGCAAGTCCTCCTTATTGCTCCCCGACAGGTACGAGCTGAGTGAGGGTGCTGAGCAGAGAGTTTTAGGTCAATGGAAGGATTTACCTGGCTATTTCTGAAAGCAGGACATCAATTTTAACTCCTTAGGTTTTGAAGACGTTTCGACAGTTCCCTCCAAGTATACTCCCTATAGTAATATACTTTAAAAATATATCACAGGGAGAGGGAGATGAGAAATATCTGTAAGTTATCACTGACAGCCAAACACAAACTCCCTGCTTACAAGTTTATCTTCTTTCTTAAAACTTCAAAGTGAGTACATCTGGGATACGGGGACAAAAGTTGTCCTCAGGAACCATGAGTCATAGTGACTTTAGGAAACGATGATTCGACACCAGACAGCAGTAAGTGAACTATTTCAAGATGTCTCAGAATCTTAGTGTTGGAAGGATCCTGGAGGCTGAAGTCCCCTCAGCGTTTCTTCTCAGAGGCTGTGCATTCATATTCCATACCCTTTGAGCCACAGCAGCCACTGCCTTGCCAGACAGGCTGCTGCTTTTTCAGGCAGCTCTAGTTGTTAGGAAGTCTTTCTCTGTATTAACTTCCCTGGAACTCTCTTAAGCCTCATTCTGCCCTGTGGAGTCCCTCAGATTCTGTCTCATCTGTCATCTGTATGACACTAACATATGCCTGTTTCCAAGTTCCAACTCCAAGGTTGCCTACTTCTGACCTAAAACAAAACTGTGAGGGAGGGGTGTTCGTGTGTGTCCTCTGGTACTTGAACATTGAACATGCATGTTTATGCCCACTTGCTAAGTGCTAGCTGGGCTCATTGATTTTTCTTTCCTTTTCTTTTTTGTTTTTTAGACATGGGGGTCTCACCTGCCATGTTGCCCATGCCGGACTCCAACTCCCGGGCTCAAGTGATCCTCCTGCCTCAGCCTCTTGAGTAGCTGGGGGGACTATATGTGCGAGTTTGTTCATTTTAAAGGTGGCTTTGCCCAGTAATCTCTAGCTGGGAGCATCCCACTGACCCTAGGAGCTAATGCACAGGTGAGGATGAGAGGTACTCCTGGGAGGGTGAGCGCCTTTGGGTTATCTCAGTCCCTGGCACCTTCGGGGGCGGGGGGGGAGGGCAGGCAGATGAGCTGTCATTCTAGAAAGTGCCAGCTATGCCTGCACACTCCTCTCAGCCTCGAAGGCACACACCCTAAGCTCTGAATCAAAGGTAGGGCTGCTGCCCCAAAGCCGATGTGGCTTGTTAAGAATCTGAGAGACTGTAGGTCATGCAGTCACAAGGGCATCCACCAGAGATGGGGACAACCAACAGGAGACCTCAGCCTTGGTGCAGGCAGTCTAATGAGGGGCCCAGCAGTGTGGTTATGACAAAGGGTGCTGAGTCAGCAACGCAGCTTGTTGGTGGAGCTACTGAGCAAAGCTTCTTACCTTCTCTGCTTCTTCAAGGCCCAGTGCTTTATCTGTCAAATTTGGAGAAGATCTCTGCCTTGTAGGCTTTAAATGTTTACTTAGTAGCTCTCAACTTCCTTTCTCTCTTGGCTCAAATTTTGAATGTTGAGGCAGGAAACTGCTACTGAATATCATTTACTTGAGATTTCCCTTGTGGCCCATTAGAAGGTGTGTGTGTGTGTGTGTGTGTGTGTGTGCATGCGTGAGAGAGACACAGAGAGAGAGAACACACCAAAGGCCACTGTGGGTGAGGGTGGGGTGTTTGGATGAACACCAGTCTGGGAGAGTCAGGACCCCTGGACTTCTAGGCCTGAGCTCCACTGCTCCCTGGTCATGTGGCTTTCGGGAAGCCACGTTAACCTTTCTAGGCCTCATTTTCTCCATTTCTAAAATGAATAACATAAATAGGAAGTAATTTCTAGTGTATTATGCTACTCAAACTTCTGTTCTCACTTGTTTTTTTGTGTACCTTCTGCATGCCGGGAACTAATTCACAGCATGAAACAAGCCCCCGCAGTCCCAACTCTTAGCAGCCCATGCCCCGGGGAGGGGTCAGGTCATACCCGGATAGACAGCTCCGCAGCGGAAGGTAGAGGTGATGAGCAGCACACAGGCAATACAGTGAGGCAGGAGCTGTGGGGAGGAAGTGCTGTTTGAGCAGGGAGCTTAAGCACTTGAGGCAGTGAGTCCAGAGTGTGTTTGGCCTGAGCACGGAGGGGTAGGAAGTGGGCCTGAGGCAAGGAGATTGGATTTCATTCTAACGGGAGGGCTTTGTTTTTATTTCGGCCCTCAGAGCTGTATTTCAGTGGTTGTGCAGCAGGTTAAAGCACTGCTTCTCCCGTCTCCTTCCTCACTCTGGTGGTGGTGGTGGTGGTGGTTTTGACACTGAAGGGTGGAACCCGGAGTTTGGGGTGAGGAGGAGGGAAGGATGGAGAGGGTCTGGCAAGGCTTCTTGGAGAGCACGTGGAGTTGATGGCAGAGGAAAGAGGCAGGAAAGGGCACGCATTCCAGTTCATCTCGTATTGCCAAGCTCTGAAGTCACTACTTAGAAGGAGGAGATAAGCCCTATTTCCTCCACTTTTCCCTTTTCCCTTGTGTTTTCTCCTGGAGTTAGAACACAGAGAGAATTGATGTCAATGCCTATGATTTGTCTCTCAGCTAACTTTTAAAGTATTTGCAAGGCTGAATGATTATGTGTCGTGCATCAAGTGTTCCTGTATTATCTCCCAAAGCCATTTTTTCCCATGAAACCTTTTGAAATCAAAGAAGAGAAGGTCACAACTCTCCTGGCCTCAGGATTTTCCTGAGGTGGCAGAGGTGTGGCGTGGACAGGGTGGGCTGGTACAAGTGGGAACCTATTTTCCAGAAGGGTGAGTTCAAAGGCTCAAAAATAAAGAAGCAATAAAATTAAAAAATAAGCAAATAAAAGAGCAAGGCTGGGGCTGGATAAATGAATCTAAAGAAAGCAAAGGGCAAACACAAAAGACCCACATTGCTCAGCTACTTCCCAGACCTCCAATCAGCGTCAGCCCCTCCATTACCTAAACTTGGGCCAAGTTGAAAGACTCGAATTAACTGGCTTTTGTTTTGTCTCTTCTCACAGTTCACCTTCCCTAGAAGCCTGGAGTGGAGGGTGAGTCCCAGAGGATGGGGAGCAGGAGGGAGGAAGAAATGTGGACAGAGTGATGCCCACTCCCTAATTAGCTCCATAATGTCTGAGACTTGAGCTTGAACTTGCTTTCTGTAAGCAAAAGTGGCCCTCTGGCCATCCCTAAATACTCGACCAAAGACACTGCCCAGTCCTCAGCAGTACAGATAAATACCCTTTTCAAGATTTATCCATGTGGACCACACTGCACATAGATGCCACTCCCTGACTCAAAACCTTCAAAAGTATCATAAGGGCCAGTAAGATTTGATCCAGGTGGTATTCCTAGCTGTCTCCTGCTCATCTTCTCCCATCCTTCTCTCCCAGCCTCCTTGGCTTCTCTTTTACTTGAATAGCACGTTCCTCCCTAGGGCCTTTGTATTTGCTGTTTCCTTGGTCCAGAAGGGTCTCCCTCAGACATGCACTTAGCTCTCTCTCATTTCATTGAGGACCGTGCTCCAACTTCACCTTCTTGGGGGTCTCTCTTGCTATCCCAGATAGCTTGTCCCTCCTGTAAGAATATTTATCTGTCTGTGTGCATATCATCTATCTCCTTCATTAGGATGTAAGCACAGGAGGCACAGGAATTCGTCTGTTTTAGTCATCACTGTATCCGTAGCACTGCAAATGGTTCCTAGCACATAGTTGGCACTCAATAAATATTTGCTGGAAAAATGCTTTGATTTGTGGGGCAGAGTCATACTTGCTGGTCTACCCAATGTCTCCAGCACGAGCTCGTTTCACATGCCTGCAGGTATCATTTGCATTGATTATATCTTCTTGTTGTGTGTGTGTGTGTGTGCATGTATGTGTGTACATTTGCATAAGAATTGCTTAGTAAAAGTGCTACTTTTACTTGATTTTTGAAAATTGCAAAATAGCCATGACTACAAGGTGAGGAGCACATTTGGCCAGCAAACAGAGGGAAACTTGACAACTTCAGCCTTGCAGGTTTCCCCTAGTGCCCAGTGAGGTGGGCCACCATACCTCTCTGTGGTCTCAGCCTGGCTACAACATAAGGGAGATGCTGCCTATGATGTGTCTTGCCTCTAGGCAGTGTTGAGGACAGGTCTCAGAGAGGGGCTCCACCAGAGCTGGTGGTGATGGGAATAATAACATATGGACCCAGGTCTCCCACCCCCACATGGCAGCCGGGCCTTGTGGCTTCAGCCACATGGGCTTGGGGAGTTGTTTGATTGCATGTGTGTTTGGTTTCCCTGTTTACATGGAGCAGTTAAAGGTCATGAAGAGAACTCAAGACCTCTGAGTTCTCTTCACTTGGTTTCCTCTTTCTTTCCTAGGGGGTACAGTCCATGCTGTGTGAAATACCCACAAGACCGTGTCAAGAGAAAGGTATACCTGAATACCTGTATACCATTCACACAGCTTTCAGTGACTAGGCCTTTTCGTCTGGCCTGCTTTCATAAGCAGTGACATTATTTAGCATCTGCTAATCCAAAATTCACCAAGTACATATATTTTTAATATTTTAGGCCATTCAATAACTACCGAATGCCTGCTATCATGCATTAAAATTTTAGAAACCGAGTTCTGCCTTGCCTTTCGAGAGAAAAATTCCAATACGTAAAAAGAGAGGCGTGGGAAATAGAGCAGTTCTACAGTAAGCTTCCACTGGAGTAACCCCAAGAGAACTCTGTACAGCCACAAGGGCTTTAAAGACCATGGTCAGAAAACCTCTAGGCAAGATTGGTTTTAAATGTTTTACAAAAATATGTTCATGTCAGTTCTATGACAATATCTGATTTTAAGCAACATGCCCCCAGTTTAAACCTCAGTCTGGCTAACCCTCTGGCAAGCTACTAAAATCCACACTGCTTGGCAGGTAGACAGGCCTGAGTGTAAATTCAGAGAGAGAAAGGCCCCAGAGTAACCAAGTGTCACATCTAAAACACTTGTACCCAAAAGTGTACAATCTAGATGGGTCAGAATTCTCTAGGTTTTTTGGCATTGTATTATTCAAATAACAGCAGGCAATGGAGATTCTGACCACTGAATGTGAGGTATACTTATGGTAGTGTGGTCAGTTTAGAAGTGGCAGGAAGCATTTCTCTTCCTGGCAACTGATGTGAAGGCTAGCTGCCCTGAAAACTCAGATTATCTGGATCTTCTCTCAGGCAATATGGGAAACAGATGGTGAGCACATAGTCATTCTCTTTCCCATCTGATCCTCCCAGCAACTGTCTGGTTGACTGGGGGTGCCAGTTCTTAAGTCACGATGGTTCTCTGTTAGAAATAAACCTATTTCCATCTAAGGATAAATAATAAAATACAACTTTTTCTAGTGAGGCATAAATTGGATATGTTTGAAGTTACACATCTTGAAGAATTGTAAATGTCCAATACTTCTGAAAACACATACGCTTTAATGAGTTGATTTTTGTTTTACTATTTCTTTTCCTTTTGTTACATGTCATCTTTCCATAGCTGACATGTTTAATAATATATTTTCAATCTAATGGTTTCATATACAATAAGAGTTGCATTAGACTAATTGTAAAGATCATAATATATCAAATCAAATGATGTTTACACCAAAATCAGAAACCCATACACACACTTTACATATGTATGTGTACAAGTGTTTGTGTGTAGTGTATGGAGAAGCAGAAACACTGAGTTACAGCTTTTATCACCCAAAATGTGCACTTAACATTGAAGTGATACTCATCTTTAATTACAAGGAGTTGTTTCCCAGGCAAATCAGCCAGTCAAGTCAATTGTCTATAACTTACTTTGTAAAAGATGGAAAAGAAACCAGGTATGGTGGCTTGTACCTGTAGTGCCAGCTACTTGGGAAGCTTGAGCCCAGGAGTTCAAGGCCAGCGTGGACAACACAGTGAGACGCAGTCTGAAAAAGACCCAAAAGACCAAGTGTGTAGCTCAAGGCTGCTTAGAGGTAAGGGGCAGATCTGAGACCAAGGCTGTGTGGCCAACTCAGTGTCTCAGATGCCCCAGTGCCCTCTGGGTCTATTTGCTGCTGCCTTGGTTTTTGACACCTGGGAACCTTTGCATTCCTGTTAAGTTGGGAAGCAGTTCAGTATTCAAGGGCTAGAGGCTGGAGGTAAATAGGCAGTCAAGGTGAATCCCAGAGGCTCTTGGAGATCCATTCATTCATTCATTCATACATGCATTTACTGAGCAACTATTATATGCTGAGTTACATAATACAATGCAGGGGACCTTGTTCTAACAGATGCCTGAATCTGTGAAAACAAAGGAAAAAACAACTGTTTGTATCAGTTTCCTAGGGACAGTGTAACAAAGTAACAAAGTACCACCAACTGGGTGGCCTGCAGCAATAGATATTTATTGTCTTGCAGTTCTGGGTGCTAGAAGTCTAAAATCAAGGAGTCAGAAGGGCCAGGCTCCTTCTGAAACTTGGGGGTGAATTCTTCCTGTCTCTTCCAGCTTCTGGTGGTTGCTGACAATCCTTGGAGTTCCTTGGCTTGTAGATGCCTCACTCCAAGCTCTGCCTCCATCGTCACACCCCATCTTCTCCCTTTGTGTCTCTGTCTCTTCACATGGCATTCTCCTCTCTGTCTCTACTCCTCTTACAAGGACACCAGTCATATTGGATTAAGAACCCATGCTGCTCTAGGATGACCTCATTTTAACTCACTGTATCTATGGTGACCCTATTTCCAAATGAGGTCACATTCTGACACCCTGGAGATCAGGACTTCAACATATCTTTTAGGGGGACACAAACCCATAACACCCTTAGGTCCAGTTTGTTTCAAAGGATTTTCAAAGTTTCACAGGATTCATCTCCTAGCCTATTCCACTTCCTCTTTGAAGCCTCCTGACTTACTAAAAGATAATTTTTAAAAAATGCTGTAGCAAGATTTGTGGGATTATACATATTGCGGGATACTTCAAATGTTTTAAATTAACCATTTATAACACACAAATAGAGTGCAACACAACTATGTTATTCACAAGATAATTACAGAATTTACTTTGAAAATATTAATTTACAGTGTACTCTTGGAAGTAGGATCCAAGTTTTCAACTCCCTAAGAAAAGACAATTTATTTTAATCCTGTGGGTTTATCTCAGGCAGCAATCGTGTGCCTCATTAGTCATGACTTCAGACTCCTACATTTGAGGCCCGTTGCGATAGTGAGGCTGGGCCAAGGGACCGGCTCCCCACAGATAGCCCTGCTCACACTTAGGAAGAAGCCATTTTTTAATTGACATATGCCTCATTCCTTCCCTTCTACCTGCTGAGCCAACACACGCTGCCTTTCCTCTGACATCACTCTGTTCATGTCCTCATGCTCCTGACTCAGAGCAGTGCCTGGCTGTCTCCTGTCCTTTTCTCATCCGCATCTCGCCCATCCTTTGCCAGAGGGTGGACGTGCTACTGTCCAGCCCACAGGTGGCTGCTATTTGCAGCATTGAGCTCTGCAAACAACACTGTGCTTACCCCAGGCCTTAAGCCTGTTTGTTCTTGTCCAGTGACCCAGAGAGGGCTCAGGGCTCAGAACCATTTTCTCAGTGCTGCCAGTGTTCCCCCGAGCCATTGTGCCCGTAATATACTCTCCACATTTTGAAGGCAAGGGACTGCTTTACCTGAACCCACTGCTACTGCTCCAGAGAAATGACAACAATAACCAATATTTATTGAGCAATTACTGTGGTATATTAGGCACTCTGCTAGGCTTTTTATATGAATCCTGTCATTTAATCTGCACAAAACATTATGAGGCAGGAGCAAATATCATCCTCACTTTGCAGATAAGGAATCCAAGACCCAAGGCAAGTAGGTTACTTGTATAAGGACACACTGTTAGTATCTTTTTTATTTTATTTTATTTTATTTAAGACAAGGTCTCACTCTGTCACCCAGGCTGGAGTGCAGTGGCACCATCACAGCTCACTGTATCCTTGACCTCCCAGGCTCAAGTGATCCTCCCACCTCAGCTTCCCAAGTAGCTGGGACCACAGGTACACACCACTGTGCCCAGCTAATTTTTTTTTTTTTGTAAAGATAGGGTCTCCCCATGTTGCCAAGGGTGGTCTTGAACTCTTGGTCTCAAGTGGTCCTCCTGTCTTGGCCTCCCAAAGTGCTGTGATTACAGACATGAGCCACCATGCCCATCCAACACTATTAGTATCTTTGCAGACCCTGGCAACCCACTCTCAGGTGCTCTGACCCCAGCGACAGGAATTTTCATCACTCTGGCCCTATCCTGCTCTGTTTGGGAATGCTATGACAAAATATCATAGACTGGGTGGTTTAAAAACAACAAACATTTATTGCTTACAGTTCTGGGGGCTGGAAAGTCCAAGATCCAGGTGCTGGCAGATTTGGTGTCTGCTGAGGGCCCTGGTTCAGAGTCTTCTTGGTTCAGAGATAGCCATCTTTTCAATGTGACCTCACACGGCAGACAGGACAAGTGAACTCCTTCAATCCTCTTTTATAAATGGCAGTAACCCCACTCATGAAAACCTCATGACCTAATCAACCCCCAAAGGCTCACCTCCAAATACCCTTAAAAAAATTTTTTTTTTTTAATAGAGATGAAGCCTCACTACATTGACCAGGATAGTCTCAAACTCCTGGCCTCAAGCGATTCTCCCATCTCAGTCTCCCAAAGTGCTGAGATTACAGGCATAAGCCACCACACCCAGCCCAAATATCCTTACACTGGGTATTATGTTTCAGCATGTGAATTTAGTGGGGCATAAACATTCAGACCATACTTGCCCTGTGGAGGATGATGGGTAGATGGATGGATGATGACCTGTGGAGGATGATGGGTGGATGGATGGATGGATGATGACCTATGGAGGATGATGGGTGGATGGATGGATGATGACCTGTGGAGGATGATGGTTGGATGGATGGATGATGACCTACGGAGGATGATGGGTGGATGGATGGATGATGACCTATGGAGGATGATGGTTGGATGGATGGATGATGACCTATGGAGGATGATGGTTGGATGGATGGATGATGACCTATGGAGGATGATGGGTGGATGGATGGATGGATGGATGATGACCTATGGAGGATGATGGATGGATGGATGGATGATGACCTATGGAGGATGATGGATGGATGGATGATGACCTATGGAGGATGATGGGTGGATGGATGGATGATGACCTATGGAGGATGATGGGTGGATGGATGGATGGATGATGACCTGTGGAGGATGATGGTTGGATGGATGGATGATGACCTGTGGAGGATGATGGGTGGATGGATGGATGATGACCTGCGGAGGATGATGGGTGGATGGATGGATGATGACCTATGGAGGATGATGGGTGGATGGATGGATGATGACCTATGGAGGATGATGGGTGGATGGATGGATGATGACCTGGAGGATGATGGGTGGATGGATGGATGATGACCTATGGAGGATGATGGGTGGATGGATGGATGATGACCTGTGGAGGATGATGGGTGGATGGATGGATGGACAATAGAGCAGTAGACTGATCCCGGCACAGAGAGCTTGACTGGCCTGCTCAAGGACATGTCAGGCCCTTCAAGTACACACAGTCACAGACATGCCTGTGAGGGAGCAGCACACAGGGGCAAGGAGTTTGGACTCTGAGTGACACTACCTGAGTTTAAATCCCAGTACCATCACTTGTAAGTTGTATAACCTGGGGCCAGTTTTTTCCACATCTGTGTGCCTCAGTTTTCTTATGTAGAAAGGTAGAATTATCATAATATCTTACTCATGAGATGTTAAGAGAAGTAAATAAAATTAGGCTTGTTGAGGCTGGGTACGGTGACTCACGCCTGTAATCCCAGCACTTTGGGAGGCTAAGACGGGTGGATCAATTGAGGTTGGGAGTTCAAGACCAGCCTGGCCAACATGGTGAAACCTCATCTCTACTAAAAATACAAAATTTAACTGGGTATGGTGGCACATGCCTGTAATCCCAGCTACTACGGAGGCTGAGGCAGGAGAAACTCTTGAAGCCGGGAGGCAGAGGTTGCAGTGAGCCAAGATCACACCACTGCACTCCAGCCTGGGTGACAGAGAGACTCCATCTCAAAAAAAAAAAAAAAAAATAGGCTTGTTAATCTCTTAGATAAGGGTCTGGAAAAAAAAAAAATTGGTGCTCTCTGTTGGCTAGTATAATTATTACAATTTTTTAACAATACCTTACTTTTGCCTTATGCCAAACCTTTCAAAGCCTGTGGGAAATGTTTTCTCATGTGAGCCTCGACCAGTGCCATGTAGTAGATAAGGCAAATATTTATGTCTAGTTTACAGAGGAGTTCATTTCAAAGAGTTCAGGAACATGAGAAATCCTAGAGCCAGGGATGGTAGATGCAGAAGCCAGGTGAGCTGACTAACTAAGCCCGGAGGGTAAGAACTGCACTGGGGAATACTGTGAAAGATGAGAAAAATCTGTCTTTAGCTCTGCCCTCCTTCACCCTTCACTGATGCAGCCTGAATTGCTTTCAGCTATGATCCCCTCCGAGCTCTGATACTGCTGTAAAGGTCTGTTTTTCACATGCCCATTGCTTGTTTAAGCAGGGCTGCTGGAGGGGCCTCAAAAACCCTGCAGAATGGACTCGTGATGGAGTTATTCAGGCACTTCTTGAAACACTTGAGGAACTTAACACATTGGCTTTCTAGACAGGTAACTCTAGCAGCTGATGGAGAATAGCTGGAGGCCTGGATTCAGGGAGACGAGTAGGGAGGCTGTATTGATAATTCAGGTGAGAAATGTTGATTGGTCTGAATTAAAGCACTAGCAATGGAGGAGAAGAAAAGAGGCCGGCGCGAGAGAGAGGTAGGAGGTAGTGCTGAGAGTTGACTGAATGAATGTGGAAGATGATGGGGAGCTGGGGTTGGGGTTGACAGGAAATACTTCATAGAGCAGCGGTTCTCAAGCTTTTTTTGTTTTAACATCAGAATCACTTGGTGGGCTTGCGAAAATAGAGATTGCTGGGCCCCTACCCAAGAGTGGGTGAGGGCTGTCTTCATAGTTCGAAGACAGCCATCTTCCTGTTGTATCCTCACAGGTGTGGTCCCAGAACCAGCAGCATTAGGATCACCTGGGAACTTGTTAAAAAATGCAAATTTGTGGGCCCCTCTTTTGGGTAGGGGCCCAGCAATCTCTATTTCTCCACCCCACCTCAACTCACTTTATTGGCTTTCTCTTTATCTAGTTGCACAAAATGGGAGTGAATGCAAAGTCACAAGGCCCATTGTTGCTTTGCCATGGCCACCTAATGGTTCAGACCAGGAGCATTATCAGGAACCACTATCCTAGAGAATAGCATGGTTAGGTTTCAATGTAGCTTCTAGGAAGGAATTAGACGCAGATGGGCTGAGAAGATGGAGGAAAGCATGTTAGGTGGGCTAAATGGCATGGACAGTCAGTAATATGAGACTGTGTCCTGCCTGTTCAAGTGGACTTTTGAGGGCCTGAGTGTGGTAGAGATAAGACTTTTTAAATAACCAGTGCTTTTGCAGTGTATCTGTTTGTGAGCGCTTCCCTTGCTCATGTTGTGATATAGCCATTGGATTTAATGAGTCTTAGTGTGAGTTGTTTTAGATTCAGATGCCAAGAGGATTTAAATGAAATTAAGAAGTGCAGGCAACTCCAGGAAAGAAAGGCATGTTGTACAGGGAAGAGAAGGTGGAGTCATTAAGCCACAGGAAAACTGGGGTAAGTGCAAAGCTCAAAATGATCCCAACCAAGGTGGGAGGCAGCTGGGGTATTAATACAATAATTCTTGAGAGTCATGATTGAGTGCTATATTTGGTGACAGGTGAGGTGTGTTAATTCCTTCGCACTTCTGGTCTGCAGCTTGCTTCCCTGAGTCCTGGGGAAAGAGCTTCAGGCACAGAGATGCAGGTGCTAGCTTTATAAATGGTGGGAATATATTCAAAGGTCCAGGGGAAGACTGTACATAAACACCATCTGGGGTAACCTCTAGCTAAATGCTAATAATGGTCTCTGTTAAGGCTCCCGGTCTGAACCTTTAAGTGGCTATGGCAAAGCAACAATGGGCCTTGTGACCCTGTGTTCATTCTCATTTTGTGCAACTAGAGAAAGAGAAAGCCACTAAGGTCAGTTAAACTGGGATGGGGAGGAGGATTCCTTTTGGTATTCTAAGGATGTCAGGTATTTAGCCTATGGAAATAGTGCATTTTAATCTTCCTTACATGTGGGACTATTTTTCTTATTCCAGGAAGCAGAAGTCAGTTCCAAACTGCTAATCAGGTCCTGGGTTTGTTTTGGATATTCACTTAAGATTAGCACATTACTGGTTTATTATCTCATTTTTCTCACTAAAAATACCATACCTTGGATAGTCTTTTAGAATACTGTTAGTCAGTTTGGGCTGCTATACCAAGATACCATAGACTGGGAGGCTTGAACAACAGAAATGTATTTCTCATAGTTCAGAAGGCTGGGAAGTCGAAGATCAAGGTGCTGGCAGATTTAGAGTCTGGTGAGAGCTCTCTTCACGGTTTGCAGATGGCAGTCTTCCGATTAATTCATCATGTGATAGAGAGCTCTAATCCTTTCTCTCCTGATAGATATATTAATCCCTTCACAGTGGCTCCACTGTCATGAGTTCATCTAAACCTCCCAAAGCTGCCATTTCTGAATACCATTGCATTGGAGGTTAGGGGGGACACAGACGTACAGTCCATAACAAATACTCTTTCCTGAAACTCATATTTTCCTGGGCATTTAAATTGGGTTTTCATTTTACTTTTGATTCCTCCAAGTCTCTACAGCCTTGGAATCATCTTTTTCGATCAGCTGGAATCATATTCCTTTTGCCACCATTTAGAGTTAAGCAAAATGACAGAGGAACCAAATATTTCTGCTACGTGTTAAGCTCCTGGGGTGATCAAATGACGCACACCTGTGACCAATGAGGAAATGTACTAGTCATGTTGAAAGGCCCTTTATTGCTTTTCACAAAAAGGAAAAGCAAAAGGAAACAAATATTTTAGGTAAAAAGTCATTATTAGCCCCAGTGGTTCCTGGAATAGCTCTGTTTCATTGAAATTCCTCTTGCATATTGTCTTGTCCAGAGAAGTTGACCAGTAAGTATTGGTTAGCTTTAAACAGTTTTAAAAAATAAAAATCCAGGCTGGGCACAGTGGCTCATGCCTGTAATCCCAGCACTTTGGGAGGCCGAGGCAGGTGGATCACCTGAGGTCAGGAGTTCAAGACCAGCCTGGCCAACATGGTGAAACCTCGTCTCTACTGAAAATACAAAAATTAGCTGGGCATGGTGATGTGTGCCTGTAATCCTAGTTACTGGGGAGGCTGAGGCAGGAGAGCCACTTGAACCCGGAAGGCAGAGGTTACAGTAAGCTGAGATCGTGCCATTGCACTCCAGCCTGGGTGACAAGAGTGAAACTGTGTCTCAAAAATAAATAAATAAATAATAATAATCTGGAGTATCATTCATATTTCTTAAATAAAACATATAACATTGCTGTGCAATGTAATGTAACGTAATATAATGGTTTTGAAATAGTATAACGTTTTTTTCTTGGAGGTCAAATTAGTCTTGTTGAAAAGTTACTAAGTGTCAATCTTCAACTATAAATTCATCCTGAGACCCAAGATGTGGAACATCTATTTATGGAGGATTAGCTGTGGTGTCTGTCACTCAGTAGCCCAAGGGGCTGGGAAGAGGTCAAATTCTAAAGTAAACTCACCCATGGGAAGGATATTTGGTGCAATGACAGAGCTGAAAATGTCATTCAGCTCACTCATTTTACAGATGAGGAAAATGAGTCCCAAAGCAGGGGAGTAACTTCCAAGAGTAACACATTTAGTTGTAAATTAAATGGCATGCAGATCAGAGGTGGGGAGGATGGTAATCTGAGCCTCTCCCCAGCCATGGATGCCATTTCTGTCCTCTGCCCATTCTGTCCCAAGGATTTGGGTTTAGACCAGGGCAGGTCTGGAGTTGCCACTCTGGACAGTGTTAAGGTAGGGATTCACAAAAGCATATGCTATGGAACAAAATGAACTGATGTTACTTAAATATATTGTTTTGTAGTTGTGTAGTTTTCAGATATGCAAAGTAGAACAAAGCCAGTAGGTTTATTTTACTTCAAGGATCTGCTTCTTGGGGTCATTACAATTGAATGCATTTACAAATCCCACAGAAATGTTTTAATGTTCAGAATTTCCCACACTTGCTAACAATGGGAACCTCTTCTCATGGACCAACTTGTGAGACTAATGATTCTCAAGAACTCATATTGGGAAAGGCCAGTCCCAGTACCCTTGTTCACTTAAGAGGAAAGGAAGCCAGAAAGGTGTTATGGAACCAGTCTTACATTTTGGAAAAAGCTATTCTCAAGTTTAACCAAGTGTCAGGTCATGCCCACTCTAGACAGCTGTCTACTGAAATGATAATCCCAGGAATGCATCAAGTTGGGCTTCAGTTTGTGTCTGAGATTATCTGTTAATTCAGGGCCCATCATGCCATCTTGGCCTTTCCTCAGTATGTCTGAAGTCACTGGAGATGATAGAACTGACCTAGTTTTTCAGTGGCCTCCAAACTATGTTAAATGAGTCAGCTAGACTGTACAGTCCACAGTGAACTAGATTTCAGGAAAGGACCTACACTCCAGAGAGTGTCCTGTGAGTGAAATGGATCTAGGAATCAATGGGACAATTGTTCATTGTTTACCTACTTGTATTTGCTGTTAAACTTTCAACATCAGATGCTATGTAATGGATCCTGAAAAGTTACTGCTGACAAACTCCTCTTCACTCTCTTTTTCTTGTGAAACAACTGTTTTGGTCCCAGATACTTTCAGCAATAATGATGGAAAGGTGACTTAGATATTAATTCAAACTCTGTTAAAGGAATTAAGCATCTCTGGATTGCTCTTATGAAAAGCACTTAGAACTATTTAATCAATTTTTTTAGAAAAAGAAATATTAAAAAATGATTGTTAAGGATGGCTCAGGTGAGTTAGTTTGGCATCTACAGGACCTCATAAAATGCCACTTACTCCACACAGACTTCTCTTGCTAACTAGAGGTTATGCAACAACTTCCTCCCTCAAGACCAGTTCTATGAAAATTAATAAACATGGAAATATATATTCTATTTAAAAAATTGTCATCTGAGCTAGAACCACCTTTTATATTGCAAATCCTCTATGTTCATATTTACATGTATGTGTATACCTGGATACATGCAATGTGTAATTTTCAAGCACTAAGACTTACTACTAACAACAGTGTAAGGACTTATCAATTCAAACTTAAATCTGGAGGTCATTTTCCTGGAAAAAAATGTACAAATACATACATATGCACACATGTGCATACATACACACATATAATTTGTGTGTGAGGCCAAGGGTTGGCAGTACTGCCTATAAAGTTAGATGACAAGCCATACAAGAAATGGGCGTTGCTCTCATATTGGAAGCTCCTTAGAAGTCAGCAATTTAAGAGTGGCATTTTTTGAGACCCATGATTTGCAAAGTCTGTTTTGGGATGGGGAGTAAGTTGTGGCCAAATTTGATAATTTACTCTGTAACAATTGAATAACTGTGGATAGTGGGTCAAAAGAGCAATTTTGCCCTTGGCTGTAGAGATTGAAAGAGTAGAAGCAAAATACATAGAACCCTTGGCTACTCTGATTTCAATACAGAAATCAAGAGACACACAATTCCAAAGTCAGGACCCTCCCAACAATGAAACTGAATGAAATACTGCACTTAGAAGATAAATCTATATCCAAGTCCCATAAGAAATCACAGACAGCAGAAAAGCAGCCTAGAAATGGATCAGAGGGTAATTTAATATTTTGAAACCTCTCATTTCTCTCCCATGTTGATGGGTTTTTCTTGGGGTCTGATTTTAGGGAACATCAGTAGGAGGAGGTAGGAGTATTTAGAAGGATGAGGGGGCAGCATTAGTAAAACTTATTGTGTTTGACATGGATTTTGAAAAGTAGATAACACTTGGGAGGTTTGATAATTTGAGAAAGCTCTTTTCAATGTTGATATAGATTTGTATTCATACCTATATTCCTGCTGTGTTATTGAATCTGCATGTTTCACAATTGAATATGTTTCATTACATACTGTATAATGTATTATTGATATTTTTCTACTTTGCTAATATCTGATTGAATTAAAGCACTAAATTATGTAGAAGAGAATAGCAATGTGACAATGTCAGAATGTACTGCTTTCTACTGTTTTCTACTGCCGGGCTGTGTGTGCAGGGTCCTCCATAAAATAGCTTCAACTTTATGGCTTTCCATTGCTTCTCTACATACACCTTATAGTTGATCTAAACCAGATGAATTTATATTCCCCAAACAGGCTACACTCCTTCCCAAGTCTGTGCTGTTGCTCATAATACCCGCTAATCCTGGAATGTTCTTCCCCCTGTCATTTCTACCTCCCAGAAATCCTATTGAAAATGTACTTAAAATGCTAGCTCCATGCTTCAGATTCAAGATGGCTGACATTTATCAAAATGTCAAATGTGTGACCTTTCTCAAAATCTCAATAAATTCTACAAAAAGTTAAAAACAACAAACAAAAAAATCAATAATGGCAATAAAAAACAAGAAGCTTGATAAATAGCATCTACTAGAATTTCTACACAAAATTCACGATGAAAAGAATGGCTTTGAAATACCCACAAATACACTTACGCTATTTAACATGCAAGACCTATATAAAGCCTTAACCCTTTGCTGTAGACATAAAAAAGGAAGTGAATGGGAAGATTACATTATAAAAGTACCAATTCTTGCAAAACAAAGCTATAAATTCAATGCAATTTTTTTTTAAATCCAAGGATAATTTTAATGAAACATGATAGGCTAAATATATCATAAAGAACAAAAATATAAAATATCCAAATGTATTTTAGAAGAATGGGGGTGGCTTGCTCTACAGATATCAAAGCATACTAAAGAGCTGTAGTAGCTGAAACTGTGTGATACTGACTTAGGAACAATGAAACAGATTGATTGAGGAAAGAAACTACACTTTTCAGGGAAATTGATAAGCTGGTTGTAAAATTTGTGTGGACTATCCAAGACAGGAATAACCAAAACTCTGTTGAATATAAAGAATGAGGTGAGAGGACTTGCTCTTCTAGAAATCAAGACATACCACAAAGCTACAGAATGAAAATAGTGTGGTATTGGTGCAAGGCTTGACAAATAGACCAGTGGATATAACAGGGAGTTCAGAAAGAACTCACAATTTTGGTATCAGAAAATATTGATAGCAGAGGAGGAACTTTATCCTGTTGGGAAACGACGGAATTCTCAATAAAATGTGAGACAATTGGCTACCTACATACTAAAAATAAAATTAAATCTCTCCTTCATAACATATAAAAATAATTTCCAGGTAGGTTCAAGACCTAAATGTAATACGTAAAACTCTAAAGATTTTAGAAGAGCATATAGGAACGTATGTTCGTGACCTTGGGTACAAAGTATTTTTTTGTTGAAAGCAGTAGTCACAAAAAAGAAGATTCATGAAGCTGACTACATGAAAATTAAAAACTTTTCATCATATGTTAGTATGAAAATGATGAAAAGCCAATGAGAGCCGAAGACATCTGCAGCACATGTGATGATCAAAGGATATTCAGAATAAAGAAGGTCTATAGATCAATAAACAAAAGGTCAACAACTCAACAGAAA
The DNA here is from genome assembly GCF_028885625.2 of Pongo pygmaeus. Classification (NCBI taxonomy): domain Eukaryota; kingdom Metazoa; phylum Chordata; class Mammalia; order Primates; family Hominidae; genus Pongo; species Pongo pygmaeus. The sequence continues at coordinate 51,194,305 of NC_072384.2, read as the reverse complement.
AATGGTTAAGAGACTCAGACACTTCTCAAACAACAACAAAACATTGAATTGGCTAACAAACATCTAAAAAGTTCAGCCTCACCAGTAGTCATGAAAATGCAAATTAAAACCACACAATTATACTATTACACACCCATTAGGCAAACTTTGGAAAGCCTAATTTTTAAAATTTATATATATATATATAAATTTATATATTTTAAAATTTATATATATGTATGTGTATATATACAGAGAGAGAGAGAGAGACAGGGTCTGGCTCTGTTGTTCGGGCTGGAGTGCAGTGGTGTGATCATAGCTCACTGTAAACTCGAACTCCTGGGCTCAAGTGATTATTTCTTCTCAGCCTCCAGAGTACCTGTAGCTGGGACTATAAGTGCATGCCACCACACCTGCTTAATTTTTAAATTGTTTTGTAGAGACAGGGACTTGCAGTGTCACCCAGCCTGGTCTCAGACTCCTAGCTTCAAGTGATCCTCCCACCTTGATCTCCCACAGTGTTGGGATTATAGGCGTGACCCCCCACACCCTGCAGGAAAGCCTAATCTTAAGTGTTGGCCAGGCTAGGAGCATGCATGATTGACAAAATGTAAATTAGTACCAACACTTTGAGAAACAGATGGAATTATTTAATAAAATTGAAGATTAGCATATTCTATAACCTATAATTTCCACTTCTACTTGTATATCTTACTGATTTCATTGTCAGTGGTTCCTAAAGGTGATCAGAACATGCCAACCCCAAATATACTACTTTAACATACTGATTATTTTTATTTATTCATTTTGAGATGGAGTCTCACTCTGTCACCCAGGCTAGAGTGCAGTGGCACCATCTCGGCTCACTGCAACCTCCGCCTCCCGGGTTCAAGAGATTCTCCTGCCTCAGCCTCCTGAGTAGCTGGGATTACAGGTGCCCACCACCATGCCCAGCTAATTTTTGTATTTTTAGTAGAGACGGGGTTTTGCCGTGTTGGTCAGGCTGGTCTCGAACTCCTGACCTCAGGTAATCCGTCTACCTCAGCCTCCCAAAGTGTTGGGATTACAGGCATGAGCCACCACGCCCAGCACATATTGATTATTTTGAATTGAAGGTAATTGAAGAAAAGCAGATGCAGGAAGGGCTCTCTGACCCTTTCCTACCTAAAAGTGGAGCATAAATTTCTTATGAAAAAGGTGTCCTTCCTGTACCAGGAAGAGAACATTTTTGTCACTTGAGGTGGGGAAGTCAACGCTGAGATGAATCTGTACAAACGAACCTACTATAATAACGCTTATCTTTCATTAGTCTTTCCCATATATTTCCTGGTCACTTTCCCACAGGTTATCATCCATAGCCCAAACCCCTCTTTCCCTTGTCTTGCCACGTCGCTGCCACATATTGTTCTTTATTGAAGTGAAGTATAGGTTCTCAGGCCTATCCACTTCTTCAGGTCTTCTTTATTTTATTTTATTTTTATTATTATACTTTAAGTTCTAGGGTACATGTGCACAACGTGCAGGTTTGTTACATATGTATACATGTGCCATGTTGGTGTGCTGCACCCATTAACTCAGCATTTACATTAGGTATATCTCCTAATGCTATCCCTACCCCCTACCCCCACCCCACGACAGGCCCCAGTGTGTGATGTTCCCCACCCTGTGTCCAAGTGTTCTCATTGTTCAATTCCCACCTATGAGTGAGAAGATGCGGTGCTTGGTTTTCTGTCCTTACGATAGTTTGCTCAGAATGATGGTTTCCAGCTTCATCCATGTCCCTACAAAGGACATGAACTCATCCTTTTTTATGGCTGCATAGGATTCCACGGTGTATATGTGCCACATTTTCTTAATCCAGTCTATCACTGTTGGACATTTGGGTTGGTTCCAAGTCTTTGCTATTGTGAATAGTGCCACAATAAACATACGTGTGCATGTGTCTTTATAGCAGCATGATTTACAATCCTTTGGGTATATGCTCAGTAATGGGATGACTGGGTCGAATGGTATTTCTAGTTCTAGATCCTTGAGGAATCACCACACTATCTTCCACAATGGTTGAACTAGTTTACAGTCCCACCAACAGTGTAAAAGTGTTTCTATTTCTCCACATCCTCTCCAGCACCTGTTGTTTTCTGACTTTTTAATGATCACCATTCTAACTGGTGTGAGATGGTATCTCATTGTGATTTTGATTTGCATTTCTCTGATGTCCAGTTGTGATGAGCATATTCTCATGTGTCTGTTGGCTGCTTAAATGTCTTCTTTTGAGAAGTGTCTGTTCATATCCTTTGCCCACTTTTTGATGGAGTTGTTTGATTTTTTTCCTGTAAATTTGTTTAAGTTCTTTGTGGATTTTACCCTTTGTCAGATGGGTAGATTGTAAAAATTTTCTCCCATTCTGTAGGTTGCCTGTTCACTCTGATAGTAGTTTCTTTTGCTGTGCAGAAGCTCTTTAGTTTAATTAGATCCCATTTGTCAATTTTGGCTTTTGTTGCCATTGCTTTTGGTGTTTTAGTCATGAAGTCCTTGCCCATGCCTATGTCCTGAATGGTATTGCCTAGGTTTTTTTCTAGGGTTTTTATGGTTTTAGGTCTAACATTTAAGTCTTTAATCCATCTTGAATTGATTTTTGTGTAAGGTGTAAGGAAGGGATCCAGTTTCAGCTTTCTACATATAGCTAGCCAGTTTTCCCAGCACCATTTATTAAACAGAGAATCCTTCCCCCATTTCTTGTTTTTGTCAGGTTTGTCAAAGATCAGATGGTTGTAGATGTGTGGTATTATTTCTGAGGGCTCTATTCTGTTTCATTGGTCTATATCTCTGTTTTGGTACCAGTACCAAGCTGTTTTGGTTAGTGTAGCCTTGAAGTATATAGTTTGAAGTCAGGTAGCTTGATGCCTCCAGCTTTGTTCTTTTGGCTTAGGATTGTGTTGGCAATGTGGGCTCTTTTTTGGTTCCATATGAATTTTAAGTTAGTTTTTTCCAGTTCTGTGAAGAAAGTCATTAGTAGCTTGATGGGGATGGCATTGAATCTATAAAATACCTTGGGCAGTATGGCCATTTTCACGATATTGATTCTTCCTATCCATGAGCATGGAATGTTCTTCCATTTGTTTGTGTTCTCTTTTATTTCATTGAGCGTGGTTTCTAGTTCTCCTTGAAGAGGTCCTTCACATCCTTTGTATGTTGGATTCCTAGGTATTTTATTCTCTTTGAAGCAATTGTGAATGGGAGTTCACTCATGATTTGGCTCTCTGTCTGTTATTGGTGTAAAGGAATGCTTGTGATTTTTGCACATTAATTTTGTATCCTGAGACTTTGCTGAAGTTGCTAATCAGCTTAAGGAGATTGTGGGCTGAGACGATGGGGTTTTCTAAATATACAATCATGTCATCTGCAAACAGGGACAATTTGACTTCCTCTTTTCCTAATTGAATACCTTTTATTTCCTTCTCTTGCCTGATTGCCCTGGCCAGAACTTCCAACACTGTGTTGAATAGGAGTGGTGAGAGAGGGCGTCCCTGTCTTGTGCCAGTTTTCAAAGGGAATGCTTCCAGTTTTTGCCCATTCAGTATGATATTGGCTGTGGGTTTGTCATAAATATCTCTTATTATTTTGAGGTACGTCCCATCAACACCTACTTTATTGAAAGTTTTTAGCATGAAGGGCTGTTGAATTTTGTTGAAGGCCTTTTCTGCATCTATTGAGATAATCATGTGGTTTTTGTCTTTGGTTCTGTTTATATGATGGATTATGTTTATTGATTTGTGTATGTTGAACCAGCCATGCATCCCAGGGGTGAAGCCAACTTGATCGTGGTGGATAAGCTTTTTGATGTGCTGCTGGATTCAGTTTGCCAGTATTTTATTGAGGATTTCACATGGATGTTCATCAGGGATATTGGTCTAAATTTCTCTTTTTTTGTTGTGTCTCTTCCAGGCTTTTGTGTCAGGATGATGTTGGCCTCATAAAATGAATTAGTGAGGATTCCCTCTTTTTCTATTGATTGGAATAGTTTCAGAAGGAATGGTACCAGCTCCTCTTTGTACCTCTGGTAGAATTTGCCTGTGAATCCGTCTGGTCCTGGACTTTTTTGGTTGGTAGGCTATTGATTATTGCCTCAATTTCAGAACCTGTTATTGGTCTATTCAGGGATTCAGCTTCTTCCTGGTTTAGTCTTGGGATGGTGTATGTGTCCAGGAATTTATCCATTTCTTCTAGATTTTCTAGTTTATTTGCGTAGAGGTGTTTATAGTATTCTCTGATGGTAGTTTGTATTTCTGTGGAATCGGTGGTGATATCCCCTTTATCATTTTTTATTGCATCTATTTGATTCTTCTCTCATTTCTTCTTTATTAGTCTTGCTAGCGGTCTATCAATTTTGTTGATCTTTTGAAAAAAACAGCTTCTGGATTGATTGATTTTTTGAAGGGTTTTTTGTGTCTCTATCTCCTTCAGTTCTGCTCTGATCTTAGTTGTTTCTTGCCGTCTGCTAGCTTTTGAATGTGTTTCCTCTTGCTTCTCTAGTTCTTTTAATTGTGATGTTAGGGTGTCAATTTTGGATCTTTCCTGCTTTCTCTTATGGGCATTTAGTGCTATAAATTTCCCTCTATACACTGCTTTGAATGTGTCCCAGAGATTCTGGTATGTTGTGTCTTTGTTCTCATTGGTTTCAAAGAACATCTTTATTTCTGCCTTCATTTCGTTATGTACCCAGTAGTCATTCAGCAGGAAGTTGTTCAGTTTCCATGTAGTTGAGTGGCTTTGAGTGAGTTTCTTAATCCTGAGTTCTAGTTTGATTGCACTGTGGTCTGAGAGACAGTTTGTTATAATTTCTGTTATTTTACATTTGCTGAGGAGTGCTTTACTTCCAACTATGTGGTCAATTTTGGAATAAGTGCGATGTGGTGCTGAGAAGAATGTATATTCTGTTGATTTGGGGTGGAGAGTTCTGTAGATGTCTATTAGGTCTGCTTGGTGCAGAGCTGAGTTCAATTCCTTGATATCCTTGTTAACTTTGTCTTGTTGATCTGTCTAATGTTGACAGTAGGGTGTTAAGGTCTCCCATTATTATTGTGTGGGAGTCTAAGTCTCTTTGTAGGTCACTCAGGACTTGCTTTATGAATCTGGGTGCTCCTGTATTGGGTGCATATATATTTAGGATAGTTAGCTCTTCTTGTTGAATTGATCCCTTTACCATTATGTGATGGCCTTCTTTGTCTCTTTTGATCTTTGTTGGTTTAAAGTCTGTTTTATCAGAGACTAGAATTGCAACCGCTGCTTTTTTGTTGTTTCCCATTTGCTTGGTAGATCTTCCTCCATCCCTTTATTTTGAGCCTATGTGTGTCTCTGCACGTGAGATGGGTCTCCTGAATACAGCACACTGATGGGTCTTGACTCTTGATCCAACTTGCCAGTCTGTGTCTTTTAATTGGAGCATTTAGCCCATTTACATTTAAGGTTAATATTGTTATGTGTGAATTTGATCCTGTCATTATGAATTTAGCTGGTTATTTTGCTCGTTAGTTAATGCAGTTTCTTCCTAGCCTTGATGGTCTTTACAATTTGGCATGTTTTTGCAGTGGCTGGTACCGGTTGTTCCTTTCCACGTTTAGTGCTTCCTTCAGGAGCTCTTTTAGGGCAGGCCTGGTGGTGACAAAATCTCTCAGCATTTGTTTGTCTGTAAAGGATTTTGTTTCTCCTTCACTTATGAAGCTTAGTTTGGCTGGATATAAAATTCTGGGTTGAAAATTCTTTTCTTTAAGAATGTTGAATATTGGCCCCCACTCTCTTGTGGCTTGTAGAGTTTCTGCTGAGAGATCTGCTGTTAGTCTGATGGGCTTCCCTTTGTGGGTAACCCGACCTTTCTCTCTGGCTGCCCTTGACATTTTTTCCTTCTTGTCAATTTTTGTGAATCTGATAATTATGTGTCTTGGGGTTGCTCTTCTTGAGGAGTATCTTTGTGGTGTTCTCTGTATTTCCTGAATTTGAATGTTGGCCTGCCTTGCTAGGTTGGGGAAGTTCTCCTGGATAATATCCTGAAGAATGTTTTCCAACTTGGTTCTATTCTCCCCGTCACTTTCAGGTACACCAATCAGATGTAGATTTGGTCTTTTCACATAGTCCCATATTTCTTGAAGGCTTTGTTCGTTTCTTTTTACTCTTTTTTCTCTAAACTTCCCTTCTCACTTCATTGCATTCATTTGATCTTCAGTCACTGATACCCGTTCTTCCACTTGATAAAATCAGCTACTGAAGCTTGCGCATGTGTCACGTAGTTCTTGTGCCATGGTTTTCAGCTCCATCAGGTCATTTAAGGACTTTTCTACACTGTTTATTCTAGTTAGTCATTCATCTAATCTTTTTTCAAGGTTTTTAGCTTCTTTGCGATGGGTGCGTACCTCCTCCTTTAGCTCAGAGAAGTTTGTTATTACCGATCATCTGAAGCCTTCTTCCCTCAACTCGTCAAAATCATTCTCTGTACAGCTTTGTTCCATTGCTGGCGAGGAGCTGCATTCCTTTGGAGGAGAAGACGGGCTCTGATTTTTAGAATTTTCAGCTTTTCTGCTCTGGTTTCTCCCCATCTTTGTGGTTTTATCTACCTTTGGTCTTTGATGATGGTGACATACAGATGGGGTTTTGGTGTGGATGTCCTTTCTGTTTGTTAGTTTTCCTTCTAACAGTCAGGAGCCTCAGCTGCAGGTCTGTTGGAGTTTGCTGAAGGTCCACTCCAGACCTTTTTGCCTGGGTATCACCAGCGGAGGCTGCAGAACAGCAAATATTGCAGAACAGCAAATGTTGCTGCCTGATCCTTCCTCTGGAAGCTTTGTCTCAGAGGGGCACCCGGCCGTATGAGGTGTCAGTCGGCCCCTACTGGGAGGTGTCTCCCAGTTAGGCTACTTGGGGGTCAGGCACCCACTTGAGGAAGCAGTCTGTCTGTTCTCAGTTCTCAAACTCCCTACTGGGAGAACCACTACTCTCTTCAAAGCTGTCAGACAGGGACGTTTAAGTCTGCACAAGTTTCTGCTGCCTTTTGTTCAGCTATGCCCTGCCCCCAGAGGTGGAGTCTACAGAGGCAGGCAGGCCTCCTTGAGCTGTGGTGGGCTCCATCCAGTTTGAGCTTCCCAGCCTCTGTTTACCTACTCAAGCCTCAGCAATGGCAGACGCCCATCCCCCAGCCCTGCTGCCACCTTGCAGTTCGATCTCAGAGTGCTGTGCTAGCAGTGAGCCAGGCTCCATGGGTGTGGGACCCTCCGAGCCAGGCACGGGATATAATCTCCTGGTGTGCCGTTTGCTAAGGCTATTGGAAAAGCACAGTATTAGGGTGGGAGTGACCCGATTTTCCAGGTACCGTCTGTCACGGCTTCCCTTTGCTAGGAAAGGGAATTCCCGAACCCCTTGCGCTTCCCGGGTGAGGCGATGCCCCACCCTGCTCCGTGGGCTGCACCCACTCTCTGACAAGCCCCAGTGAGATGAACCCAATACCTCAGTTGGAAATGCAGAAACCACTCATCTTCTGTGTCACTCATGCTGGGAGCTGCATACTGGAGCTGTTCCTATTCAGCCATCTTGGAACTCAGGTCTTCTCTTAAATATGAAGGCCTCTATGTACATGTAAGAATATTAACATCAAGTATAATTTATATGTTTTTATCCTGTTAATCTGTCTGTTGTTAGTTTAATTCTCAAGCCAAGTCACAGAACCTAAGAGGGTAGAAGAAAAGTTTTCCACCCCTCCACGCAAGAATACAATGTATAAGAATGTTCATTTCATCTTTGTTCTTAAATGACAAAAGTTGAAAATACTTAATTCCCTTTCAACAGCAGAATGTGTAAGCAGAAGTATGGCCATTTGGTAGAATGTTATACAATAATAAAAACCAACAAACATGATATAAGTAAAAAATTAAGTTACAAAAATTGCAGGCCGGGCGTGGTGGCTCATGCCTGTAATCCCAGCACTTTGGGAGGCCGAGGCAGGCAGATCATGAGGTCAGGAGATCAAGACCATCCTGGCTAACATGGTGAAACCCTGTCTCTACTAAAAATACAAAAAAATTAGCCGGGCGTGGTGGCGGGTGCCTGTAGTCCCAGCTACTCGGGAGGCTGAGGCAGGAGAATGGTGTGAACCTGGGAGGTGGAGCTTGCAGTGAGCCGAGATCGCACCACTGCACTCCAGCCTGGGCAACAGAGCGAGACTCCATCTCAAAAAAAAAAAAAAAATTTCATATAGCATGATTCCATTATATAAAATCTAAAAACAGACAAAATGAAACTATATTGTTTAGAAATGCATACATACGTGGTAAAAATAAAAGCAAGGAAATTATTACTGCCAAGATCAAGAGATGACCTTTCTGTGCTAGTGTAGTATTAATAGTTACATGGCTGCCCCCATTTACCACCATTTGCTAAACTGTACGCATAAGTTTTACATAATTTCCTACATGTTACATTTCATAAGAAGAGCAATACCAAATAAAGTCAAAGACAAAACAAAAACCCTAGGAAGTAAAGAAAAGAAAATGAGAAGGCCAGGCACCATAGCTCACGCCTGTAATCTGGCACTTTGGGAGGCTGAGGCAGGTGGATCATTTGAGGTCAGGAGTTTGAGACTACCCTGGCCAACATGGTGAAACGCTGTCTCTACTAAAAATACAAAAATTAGCCAGGTATGGTGGCCTGCACCTGTAATCCCAGCTATTTGGGAGGCTGAGGCAGGAGAATCACTTGAACCCAGGAGGCAGAGGTTGCTGTGAGCTGAGATCGGGCCACTGTACTCCAGCCTGGGCGACAGAGTGAGACCCTGTCTCAAAAAAGAAAGAAAAGAAAAGAAAACAAGAAAAGACATGAGACTCTTGAAACAGAAATACATGTTAATTTAATATGTGTTAAAAGCAGTATTTCAAACTCAATTTAGTCAATAAATGGTGTTGAAACTGGAAAGAAGAGATTGACAGATTTGACTGACGATAAATTTCAACTCATCTCCGTGGTCAAAGACACCGCAAATAACTTGGAGAAAATATTAACAACATACACAAGAGGCAAATAATCATTTCTATAGTACATTACAAATGCCTAGAAATGAATGTGGGATGGAGATATGAGCAGATAGTAGACAGAATAAAATATATAAATGGTCAATAAACATATGAAAAAATAACCAACTTTATTATTAATTGGCAAAGTAAAAGTAGAAAAAATGTTTGCTACATAGGGAGAAGTAATATAATCACTGTAATTACTTGTATAATTATAATACATTAACATTATTAAATTAAAAAGTAATTTAAAATACAAAAATTAAGAAAATCAGTAAAGGCTAAGACTCCTCTAGCTTTACCATTTCTTAGTGCATGATCCATATTCTTATAGTCTCAAGATGGCTGCCCTGGCCCAGGCATTACATCTGTGTTCCAAACATAGTAAAGGGAAGAACGGCAAAACTAGTGCATGCCAGGTGAGTCTGACCCTGCTTGTCAGTCAAAAAAGAGCTTTCCCATAGGCCTCAGCACTAAGAATTGTACTTAAATCTTATTGGCGAAACAGTGTCATAGGTTACCCCTAACTGTTAGGGAATCTAAGGAGTGTATTTTTTAAATGGGCATATTTCTGCGTCGCACTAAACTGTGGTTCTGTTAATAGACAAGAAGAGATGCACATTGAGTTGGCCCTTTGTATCTGTGGGTTCTGTATCTGCAAATTCAATCACAGATAGAAAATTTTGTAAAAAGAAAACATTTTGAATGCATAGAGACTTTTGGGGGGGCATTATTATTCTCTAAACAATACAGTGTAACAAATATTTAAATAGCATTTACATTGTATTAAGTATTACAAGTATTCTAGAGATGATTTAAAGTATACAGGAGGATGTGTACAGGTTATATGCAAATGCTATGTCATTTTATATCAGGGACTTAAGCATCTGTGAATTTTGATATCTGCTAGAGGTCCTGGAACCAACCTTCCATGGATATTGGAATTGTTCTGCCCAATACCCACTGGGGGAGGGCTGTATATTGCTTAAGCAACTAATGATGTCTGCTGCATGAAGGAAGCATCTAGAACAGAGCCTCATATATTGTACATAATAAATAATAGTTAAAAGAATGAATTAGAATTGTTATATTATAATGTATATAAACCTTTATTTCATATTATAATCTATATGAACCTTTATTGCTTGAAATTTTTACAGTGAACATGTATTACTTTCAGATTTATAGATTGAATGCATATTTATATTTGGAGTCCTGGAGCATTTTGCAGTTCCAGAAAGTAAGAAAATGCACTCTCTCTCTCTCTTTCTCTCTGTCTCTCTCTCACATACACACACACACACACACACACTCAGACAAACACATACTGATGGGGGGTATGTCAAAGGAATGCAGGAGCCAACTAAAAGAGCTGCCAATGGTCAAAGCTAGAACCATTTGAGTAATAAAATAAAGAAGTATTGGATTGCAACACAAAGTATAAAATAAATATCCATTAGTCCTTACTGATATAAATAAGTGATTAAATAAATAAATTGGGAAAAAGAGAAAAATTTCCCATGCTGAAGAATTTCAAATAATTTATGTAGTTACTCCACCCTCAAGGAGGGGTGCACAACTCTCCAATCCTTAGGTTTTGGCTGTGCCTAGTGACTTCCTTCCAAAGAGTGTGGTGTGAAAAGGGGTGGTGGGGAGAGTAATTTTACAGAACAGAAACCTCCCAAACACCACAGCCAGGTGATGAACAAGGCCAACATTAACAGTAGTAAGTCATGGGGATAGCAGGTACTCTTGATATGATGGGAAGAAAATGGCACTTCACCTCTGTGGTCTTCCTCCCAATAACTCATAACCCGAGTCTTTTCTATGAGGAAAGACATCAGACAAATTCCAATACTAAGCAACCTATAAAATACTTGGCCTGTACTCCTCAAAACTGACAAGGTCATCAAAAATAAAGTGTGAGAAATTGCCATATTTAAAGAGACATGACAACTTAATGTAAAGTGGTATCTGAGATGGTATCTTGGAACATAGAAAGGGCATTAAATAAAAGCTAAGGATCTCTAAATAAACTATATGCCATTTTTAAAATAATGATGTGTCAATATTGGCTTATTAATCATAACACATGTATCATACTAATGTAAAATGTCAACAATGGGGAAACTGAGTGGAAGGTATATGGGAACTTTCTGTACTATCTCGTCAGTTGTTTCTGTAAATCTAAAACTGTTCTAAAAAATAAAGTTTGTTAAAAAGAAAATATCCAAATTCTTGTGAATATTCTTGATCTCTTTTCTACTGATTAAAGGATATATTAGTTATCTATTGCTGCATAACCAGTTGCCACAAACCTAGTGGTTTAAACAAGACATATTCATTGTTTCACAGTTTCTGAGTATTAGGAGTTTCAGCTTGGCTTACCTGGGTCCTCTTTAGGATCTCACAAGGCTGCAAAGAAGTTGTTGGTGAGGCTGTGTTCTCATCTGCAGGCTGGACTGGGGAAGAATCTCCTTCCCAGATTACTCTGACTCTTGGCAGGACCATTTCCTTGCAGCTGTATGACTGGAAGCCCAGCTTTTTACTCTCTTCTTCTGGAGGCTGTCCTCGGCTCCTAGAGGGCGACAGCAGTTCCTTGCCAGGTGGGCTTCCCCACCAAGGCCACGTGGCTTCATCAAGCCAGCAAGAAGTGTCTCTTGAGCAAGTTGGCTAGCAAGATGGAGTCTTATATGTTGCATGTAACTACAGAAGTGCCATCTCAACAGGTTTGCCAAATTCTACTGGTTAGCAGCAGGGCACAGGCACAGGATTTCACCAAAGTATGATCACCAGGAGGCAGAGATTATCATGGGGCCACATTACTATCTTTTTGCCACAAGTCTTTGTTCATCTAATTCACATCCGTAGTCATGAAGGGAACCGGAAGAATGGAGCCATATACTGCAGGCCACATCCAGCCCCAAAGCTCAGCAACAAATCCTAAGTCCCACACTCCAGCATCCAGTCCCACACTCACAGCTCAAAAGCCACCAGGAAGTCTTTGGATGAGCATCTGGTTCCAGTTCTGAAAGTCTAGGTCTATGCATATACTATACTTTGTTGAAAAGTTTTTAAAAATGTTGGGCACATGTCGTCAGGACCTCCTGAGGTTGTATCACAGGCACGTCCTTAATCTTTGCAAAATAAACTTTCTAAATTTATTGAGACCTGTCTCAGATACTTTTGGGTTCATACCTTTTATGTATCCTTTCTCAGGAAATTGCTGGAGGATATTTTCCATCAAAACAAGAAAGGTAAGCAAGAGAAAGACATGAGATCCAGGCAACGCAAGGTCTAATTCAGAAGAGAGAAGAGGATAATTCCCAGAATGAAAGACAGTGGAGGGGGCTCAAGAAAAGAACTGAGCTCCAGCCGCACAGGGAACTGATCCAGATGGAAGAAAAGACTCCCTGAGAGATCTAAGAAGAGGAAATGGGTAGAATTATAGAACACTACTTAATGTCTTTGAAAACACCAAGAGCAGACTTGACTTAGCCAGAAAGTTTGAGGCGTTAGTGCTATAAGTGTCTAGAATTATTCTGCCCAATACCATCACCACCTGCTACATGTGGCTGTTTGAGTTTAAGTCAAATAAAAAGTCTAAAAATTCAATTCTGCAGTCACACTAACCACATTTTGTTTTTTTTTTTTTTTTTGTTGTTGTTGTTGTGTTTTTTTGTTGTTGTTGTTGTTTTTTTATTATTATTATTATTATTATACTTTAGGTTTTATGGTACATGTGTGCAATGTGCAGGTAAGTTACATATGTATACATGTGCCATGCTGGTGCGCTGCACCCACCAACTCGTCATCTAGCATTAGGTATATCTTCCAATGCTATCCCTCCCCCCTCCCCCCACCCCACAACAGTCCCCAGAGTGTGATGTTCCCCTTCCTGTGTCCATGTGTTCTCATTGTTCAATTCCCACCTATGAGTGAGAATATGCGACTAACCACATTTTGAATGTTCAATAGCCACATGGGGCTAGTGGCTACTCTACTGGACAGTGCTGGTATAGAACATTTCAACTATTGCAGAAAGCTCTCTCAGACACCACTTGTCTAGAAAAAAAATTAAGCCAAGGAAGAAAATAAAATAAATGGAGAAAAATACCAACTTCCAGAAAAACAAGCCCTTGTAGAGGAAAAGAAAAATAATCGTAATATATAGGGTTCAGCTGTGAATAGCCTTTTGCTAATCATAAAAATGTAAACATTGAGTTCCGAATTATATGTGTAGAACTTTATTGAGGTGCAGGAGGTGAGGCTTGTGGTTTAGATGAAAGAGAATTAAAGCCTCATCTTCCCGGACAGGAGCTTAATAAATGATGCCTATGAATGAAAGATCAGGAAGGAGCAATGTAGACATTTTGTTAAATGTGTAAAGGAATATAACAAAAGATTCAGCTAAATGAGTCCAAGTGATGTCTCCAGGGAGGGGAAAAAGGAATAGAGGAAACAGGAAGTGTTGATTTAGTAGCAAGTCTTACAAAACTTAAGCTTGATTCTTAAGATATGTTCATATAGAAGTTGATCAAAATAATGAAATCAAAGAAATAACAAAAACTGTTACAATCCCATCTCCCTTATCGTGTCTTTTTTGGTCCCCAGGCATGACACTTCTATATTTTCATATTTAGGGAAGCAATATTTAGGTTCCAATATTGGCACGTAACTGCCCTGCTTTGGTTTGTAGCCAGTTGTACAAGCTTCTAGTCAGATGCCTGTGTATTCATAAATTCTTAGACTAACTATTGTCTGATTTTAGAAGCTTCGAGATATTTGGTATTTCAGTTAACTACAGAATAAAGAGTGAAGCTTCCAATATAATGTAAAAAATGATAATAGTAAAAATAATAATAGCTAACATTTACTGAACACTTACTATGTGCAAGGCATATAATAAGAACCTACCAATAAATCAGGGTATCAATGTGCTCTCGTTCCATAGAAGACATCATAGATAGGCCAGGAAAATAAAGCTGTTCTTTCATCTCTAGAGGGCATCATTCCAGATTAGAATCTGCAGAATTTAGTAAGGAGGTGGCAGTGTTTTTCTCTAGTGTGACTAGGAAGTATATGTAAGCTGCTTGCTGGTACACTCACCCCTGTGTAACCATGGTGGGAATATAACCAGCTCTCCTGTGAGTCTCTTACTTCTGACGTGCTTTGCAAATTATTAGGGTAACATGCGGCAGGCCAATTTAGCAGGGGCTTTGGGGCTTTCTTTTAGGAGGAATTTATCCCAAGAGATCTAAACCAGGGTAATTTCATGTGAACTCACTCTTGCCCCACCCCCCACCCTAACTTCTCATAGTTCTAGAGACTGGATGTCTAAGATCAGTGTGCACACTTCACTATGAATGGAGTTTGAGGTTCTGCTCATCTGTAGCACTTCTAGTTACTATCATAGTGGTTTCAAAAGTAATGTATAAAGAGTGTCTTAGTCCATTTGGTCTGGTATAACAGAAATAATATAAGCTGGGTGGCTTATAAACAGAAATTTACTTCTCATAGTTCTAGAGGCTGGATGTCTAAGATCAGGGTGCTGGCATGGTTGGGTTCTAGTGAGGACGTTCTTTCAGGTTGTGGCTAGCCATTACCCCCTGTAACTTCACATGGCAGAAAAAGTGCCAGGCAGCTCTCTGGGGCCTCTTTCATAAGTGTACTAATCCCATTTGTGAGGGCTCCACCCTTATGACCCAATCACTTTCCACACATCGGGGGGTAGGATTTCAACATATAAATTTTGGGGGGACACATTCAGCTCAGATAGTAAAGATTTTTCAAGTCTAATATCCCTAAGGATATTGAGATGTGTATACATAGCAACCCTCATTCTCTGTTAGTGAAACATAAAATAGTGTAAGGATTTTGACTGGCAGCTTGACAAAATCTATCAATTTTCAAAATGTGCATATATCTTCTGCCTCAGTAATTCTACTTCTAGAAATTTACCTTACAGATACATTTCATATAAGTATACAAAGGTAATGCACAGGGATGCTTACTGTGTGTTTTGTTTTGCATTGTTTTGCTTTATTTTGTAATAGCAAAAACCTTGAAACAACCTAGATGTCCATTAATAAAGTAATGATTAAACTATTATACTCTATCCAATCAATAGAATTATTTGTGGAAATTAGAGTAGGATATGTTTATGTGATGTTTCATAAAAAATGTCTATTGCATATTAAGTATATCGACTTATGTCAATATCTATATTGAAAATATCTGAAACTTAAAAATGACTACTTTAAGAAGGTCAGTGCTCATTTTTTACTTTATATAATTTTGTACTCTATGTTTTTAAAGTATGGGCGTGTATTATTTTTTAATTCAACAACACATTTTAAAGCATGTAATGACGAGTAAGTCACAATTCTAGTTTGCAGCTACCAAGTGAGTGATCTCATATTGCGTAAATATCCTTTGGTCATAAGACCTGTGAGAACATACAAGATGAACAGGTATAATCAGTTAAGATGATAAAATTATGTTAGATTTTATTTACTACCATGTGAATCATGGAGGGGGAAAAGGTATATGTATTTGAAATATGAGATTACTTTCTCAAACTCCTGGCCTCAGACAATCTGCCTGCCTCGGCCTCCCAAAGTGTTGGGATTACAGGCGTGAGCCACCACGCCCAGCAAGATTACTTTCTAATGTTTAACTTAAAAAAGAAAAAATATTACAATATGTTTAATCTCGAATCCATATCAAGATATAGGTGACTCACAGGGTTTTGCCTGAATACAGGAGCAACCCAGAGAAAGAGCAGTTCTCTGTCATATAAGAGCCTGTGATTTCTGTTGCTATGTGTAAGGACGGAGAGACAGACAGATAGAATTATATTTTAAATTAGAAAAAATACTTCAGGAGCAAAGAAAGTGCAAGAGAGACATTAGGCAAGTTTTAAGAAAATTGTTAGATAATTTTTATGAAGGAAATGTCTTACTTTCGGATTTGCCAAATAGGGCATCATTTTCTCCTGATAAGTTACTGATTTCCGTGTTTTCTGCTCTTGCTGTTCAGAAATTGAGCCTGTTTGTGTCTGCATTCACACGTTGTTTCTGGGAGCCAGGAGTCATCTGAGTTAATAGAAAAATCACTAACTCGGTTACATACGAGAGAGGTTCTATATTCCTAGCAGCTTGCCTTATCTAAGGAGGGAGAAGGTGCTAAATAGGATTTTAGTATACCCTCCTGGTTTAGTAACAGAAAAATGATGGGGTCTACTCTTTCTAATTACATCCTGTGGATAACTTATCTAGTGCCGTTGTCAAATGTTTTCACCTTTAACTTCACTCATCACATTTTTAAAAATTGCTTTTGCCAACTTGATGTTTACTGGGTCTTATTCCTTAGTTTCTTTCACGCTAACACCAGTAACTTATCTGTAGCTCCACCTGGTGAACTTTACCAGGGTGAGTACATTTATCACCATGACTGGACAAATGACATGAAGAAAGCAGTCACAGAAGGGTCAAAGCCTCTCAAAGTCATGCTTATTTTCTACTAAATTCTTTTGCATGAATATGACATTGAATGGGGCCTCAGTAAATGGGAAATTCAACCTAAAATTGAACTGCATAGGCTGGAAGTTAGGTAAAATTTGATTCCATTTGAATAGTTCTAAGCAAGCAATTTGTTACCCTTTATCCTTTAGTGGAATTGATGAACAGGTGGTTTTCAGAAGATCACTTGGTAAATTTAGCTTCTGAAATTTGAGCAACTCAAGATCTGATTGGTTGCTCTTGCCACATGATAATTCGGAGCCCAGGCATCACGCTGGCTTTTGCCTGGGGTTCTCAGGAGGGGAGAGTTGGGAGAGGCTTTGCTGCTGAGGAAATTTATTTGGTAGATTGAAGGTAAGGCCAGTTTATGACTTTTTCTGTAATACTCTTTCAGGAGATGTTCCACAACTTCCCTTGAAGTATTTTTCAAAGGTTTGGGCTATAACTGAGGAAACTAATGGTAGAAATATGGCTAGGAGAGTCTAACCCCATTGCCCTACTAAGGCCCTACTAATATCTGCTATGTACAGTGTGTGATTAGAGTCAAGTCCTTTGCTAACCAATTTATTGCTTGACTGAATTGGCTCTCTTGTCTAACAGTTTTTTGCCTTTGATATTTTTCTCTAAATATATTAGTATGAAAAAGAAGATACGTTGCTTTACGTTCCTATATTTATCCTGTTCTACTGGGCTTCATTTGCCTGAGGAGTGGCAGTTTCGCTAGCTTAACAAAACCAGCCACTGCAGGGTATTGGTTTACATGGCAAACATCTTTGGATGAAGCGACAGCTGTTCCAACTCATCATCCAGTTCATATCAAGAGTCTCACTCTCTGGCGTCAAACTGTAGAGGCCTTGAGAGATCCTTTCCCTGTTTTCTGCATTAGAAGCTTAGGCTAAGGACTGACAATCCTATATGCACTTCAACCAATGCTTTACAACTTTGTTATTTTTCAGGTTTGAACGAGAGCTACAGAAACGAAAGAAAAAGTCTGTATAAGCCAATGGTGTTCGGGAAGAAAATATCCCCATTGCCTTGAGGTTTCTTTTTTTCTTTTAAAATGTATTGACAGATGTACTTTTATGAGTTCCAATTTGAAGCCTAAGATATACTGCAAACAGTGGATCAGGGCAGTATGGAAAACTAAGTCAGCCCTCTTAGAATTTTGGTGCCGGGGGAAAAATTTCAGCTTCTTCTGAAACCCAAGCTGACCTTCTTTCACTAAATTTTTTGCTGGAAAATGTCTTTTCTCTAAGTGCTTGGAAGTTTAAATTCTCTGTTCCCTGAGTCCAAACTCTCTCACTTCCTTACCTCAATTTCCTTTTACAATTTTGACTAAGCTGATTATGTAGAAGTAGCCATTCCCAACACTGAAGGAATAAAAAGAAAGAAATTTGAAGCTTCTGCTGTTTATACTTGTATTTTAAATGTCTTCTCTCCTTTGGCCTGCAACAATATATGATTTTTACAATAGTTTAGCTTCAAATTCTATTTTTATAATGTCGTAAGATAATTTCTGTGCTGGGAATGGACTCTAATATGTTTTCATTTGTATGGAATATGCAAAGTTTGTAGGTGTCACTACTACTCTGGAAAAATGGCAGATGATGAAGACTATGAGGAGGTGGTGGAGGTAAGATTTTAAAAAAAACACTGACAGCAAACTATTTTATGTAGTGACAATCAAAGCTGTGTAGGTGAATTAATCATTCAAAAAATACATTGTCTATTATAACTTCACAAAGAGTCATCATTTAAAGCATAAGAAAGGAATATTTTATGTTCGGTTTCACTATAATTACGTGGGATTTAGAATTGAAAGGAAATATCACTGTTTCCCACTTTTGCTTTTCTTTAAGCTCTCAAAAAACCAAGTTGGAGTAAAGGCAGGTTTTAATTCGTCTTCTAAAACTACTTTCTTCCCCACTTCCCAACCCCGATGTTCAAAGGGACAGAGATGAAGAGAAAGTTCTGAAAATGGAACTCTGTCTCTTAGTGTCTGCATAGCAATAGAGGAAAACATCTACTCCTTATTCTTTGCTTCAACTAGCTAATCATCTATAGGGTAACATGGGTTAGATATTCAGAATAATCATATGTATGAAATTATTGGCAGATGTGAGACTTTATACATAACACATACACATGTGCACCGACACTCACATACAAGCAAATATAAATAAAGGCATGAAGGTTGCAGCGATAGTTGGAGCTGTACCTTCCTACCAACTTCATTATATTTACCCAAGTGAACAAGACTAGCTTTTGCTTTTGAATTTTGAATAAGAACAAAGACTATAGTGGGTATCTTGAAAATTTTCCTTCCAGTTATTGGTGGACATCTAACACATTTTACAAAGCTGTTAATCATTTATTTTATATTTATTTTACATCCTTTTGTTTTTATCATCTTACGGTTTTTCCTCACCGGCTCTTGCCTTTATCTTCACATTCTAGAAATAAAATCTAAAGGCTTGGAACTATAATGCACATAAATACAGTGCCATGAATCTGAATGTGCTTAATAATTACCAATTAATGATGATGATCTAAACACATGAAAATCTCCAAATGCCTAAGGCACTTGGAGGCAGTTTTGAAAATCTATGCTTTTTAATAAGACTGAAATTAACTGTTAGAGCTACCAAGAACCAAATTTTAGGTGGCAGTGCCAAAATTACTCTTTGGAAAATTATTTTAGTGACCAGTCTATATTTAGATGAGAAAATTTTATTTATTCTACAAATAAAATAGCTTTTATTACTGAAGGATATGAGGGAAAAAATAGAATGAATCTCATACAATGTAACACTCAACCTCTCTGGTTTAAATGCTGATGACCACATCTTTCATGCTGATATTATCACTAGTGTGCATTTTACTTATGTACCTAAGGGTCAGAAATATCACTATCAAACACTAATATAAGTATAAATTAAATTATCTTCCCTATGATAATAATGCCAGTAACAGTTTTTACTCTCCAACTTAAATATCCCTTGTCTTTCTTAAAATAATTGTTTACCTTTGCCACTGGAAATTGTCCTTAGTGCTAGACTTGATGATTCAACTAGATGTCATAAAAAAGGAGGCGGCTATTTTTAGACATCCCATCCCTACCATTTTGTTCCCATTACAGCATCTGGGTCTGACCAGCAGGTGATAAACGAATAGACTGCCTGCCAGAAAGTATTGAACTGAGATCTCTTTGACCTCAAAAAAGATCATGAGCATAAGAGGGTGGTGCATTCGAAAAAATGGCCAGGGAAGATTTTAGAAAACAGAGAGGAGCTAGCTTTAAAAATATGCAGAAAACAGAGAAGAACTGGCTTTAAAAATATATCTCCTTGGGATCTTGGACATCTGAAATAAAGTTTTACTGTTCTCTCTAACTTAAACTTGGAAAGAAAGAGAGAGAAGCAAGGATGTACTATCTAATTAGTGGCACAGCTCTAAAAAAAGAGTGAGATTTGGCATACAAGTTAATGCCAACCATTTAAATAATGTTGCCTCTTCTATAAGCGTATTTCTAAGATGCATTTACCAATGGTGAGAGCCCAGCAAAGGTAAAATTGAATGGTTTCCAAGGAGCTGCTTTTAAACTTGGATGCTGAGAAAATCCAAAATAGTTGTGAATCTTCCATTTTATTTTAATATTTCTTCTGAAGCCACTGATGTTTTGTGTGACCGGAGGAATGACTCTATGTGGCGTCAGCATCAAACAATATTTTCTAGTGTCCAAATGATATTTCTCATGTGCTGAAAGTCACAACTGTAAAAAAGCAAATCTCTGTCCTGTCAGTGCTTGTGATTTTTGTTGCTATGTGTAACGACATACAGGCAGAATTAGATTTTAAATTAAAACAATAGCTCAAGAGTAAAGAAAGCACAAGAATGAGGAACATTAGGCAAGTTTTAGACAATTGTTAACGCAGGTGAAATAGCACAGGCGGCCTACTGACAATGGTTAAGTAATTTGATGACACTTCACTGAAATGAATGCAGGTCATTGAGGGAAATTTTGCATCTTAATGTTTTCTCTTCCCTTGAGTGCTGTATGTTTTGGTGTTAAAGATAAGAAAAATGAAGCATAAAGTGTTCTACATCCATTTTTTTTTTTTTAAACTAAGAAATAAGCCAAGTGTTTCATCTTTATCCCTTTCCTCGTGTGCTTGGCCTAAACGAGCCTCTCCTTCTGTTGACCCTACAGAGCAGGGTGAGGCTAAGGACAGGATTCCTCTCTCCTTACACATCTGAAACCAAATGTCAACCAGTTCCTTTCTGCATCTATTTATTGCTGGTGATGTCAGAAGTAGAACAAAAGTAGACTTGGTTTCAGATCCAGGCTGCAGATCCGTCATGCAGGCCATGATGACCTCAGAGCCACTGTGGCAAATTGCAGCCTACCTTTCCCACACTTTGTGATGAAGAATCTTCTCATTTTCCCCTTCATTCCTTAGCATTTACCAATTTTCATATTAGCACCACTCTGTTTAGGACAATCACACTATTGAAAGAGACTCACCCATCACTCCAGAAGAAACTTATTACTTACTAATCAGGAGGGTATAGGAATAATTGAGATGTGGATATACTTTGGGATCTTATTATTTCCATGATACAATCCATTTAAAAATGTATTCACACTCGAGTTTCAGTTTTAGTTTATTGTTAGTTTGCAAACAATGAGTTTTATCACAGTTCCTGTCTGCCCAACCCACACACTCAGGATCTTCTTATTGTATTCTCAGCAAATTCTATCTTGGGGACCATAAGAAAAAAATTTCCATGTCCCAGTAAAGTAATATAGCTTCTCTTGATTAAAAAACAGCCTCACACATTTTTCTCAGCCCTCTGCATCCCTTTGTCCATTTGGATGGCATTCACTTTAGCTTTCCTGAAGTATTACAAAGTGAAGATGGGTTCCAAAATATGAACAGGCTCCCTCACCTACCCCTTTCCCACAGACATTCCGAATCAACCGAGCTAGTGCAGTCACCTAAGTGGTTCAGCTGAGGCAGAGGAGAGGTGGTTTCTGCTTTGGTTCTCTTGCCAATGCCTTTGTGCTCTATTTACAGTACTACACAGAAGAAGTGGTTTATGAAGAGGTGCCGGGAGAGGTAAGGCCCAGCCCACAGCTGCATAAACTGCATTCTCATTAAAGCAGGAAGAGCTTTCTCCTTTCTCAGACTCCCAGGGCCACAAAGATGGCAAAAGGGATTATCTGACAGAGGATCACTTACCTACCTGTGCCCAGAAGCTGGTGTGAAAGCACAAACATTACCTGTTTGATGGATTATTTCACCTTTTTTTCCTATTCAACAAACCCAAGATGGCAGGGGGTGGTTCCCCCTATTGCTCCTGTGTGATATTTTTGTGTAGATGAAGCTAATTAGAATAATGTCAGTGGCTATTACCATTCTCCAACAGTGGCAGGAGGGATGGTGACAACAAGCCAAGGAGCCTTGGCTTTGTGATTCATAGGGACAAGCAGTTTTACTGTGTGGAGTTGTAACTTGTAGGACACCATCTCTGCCACCAGGGATGGTGCCTCCAGGGCTTCATTCCTTATGATGCATTGAAATGCTACTCGGATTTTAGCACATTAGGAATTCTAAATAAGCTATTACCATAAATATTCCACGTTCAAGCTCTTTTTTTTTTTCAAGGTGAAATACCTCTCTCATGCTTTATTTTCTGCATGCAGCTGTTTCTCTTTGAGCATGACCAACAATGATATGGATGGTTAATCCTGAAGCTTGTTCAGAGAACCTGTGACTGCATAAAAACTAACATCTGTAGATGCTGTAATTTGGTTAGTTTCTCACAGTCAACCATGCCTTAGTAATCATGGGCAGAAAACAACCTATTAGCAATGATGTGACAACACTAGCGGGGGTTTTTATAAATGTACAATTTCCTTACTAGGTTCTTTTTTCATAATTGATGCTATAATTCTTTGATACAGATGATATTAGCTGTGAAGGGAAAGATACTGTGAAATGGATAGAAGACTTGGCTGCTTATCTTTTTTTCTTACATGTATTATTTTTAACCTTGGATTAGACCCAAACTTTGGGTCTTAGTGTCTTCCACTATAGCCTGCTGTAAGAAATAGTAATTTCTCACCTACTACATAGATAGGACTATTGTGAGGATAATTACCCCCATTATGTTGTCATCATTATTCTTGTCCACCTAAGCATTTATTAGTGTAAATGGCACTCCAGTTCACATTAATTAACTGACTAAGCCAAGGGAATGAAAATCTCTTATAATATTGATGCGATTCATTTTTTTAAAGTTCGTTATTCTTTGTCTCCTACTACAGTGGAGAATGCCTAAATCCCTGCAGAACAAACGACCAATTTTCCCTTAGTCATTTACAAGTTAATATTAAAGTCAAGAATTTGAGCTTTGTTTGATTATCTTAACCTTTTGTTCCCCAACCTCAAGTTTGCTTTTACTTTACCTAGGCAACTTAAGATTTTCAACTGTTTTAAAAAAGTAGTTTATTGCCGATTTCCCCCCGACTACTTTGAAGTGTTCGAGTGTCTTTCTGCAAATGCAAACTTAAGACAATGTTGCAAAGTAATAAGGAGTAAACTTTTTATTCCACACAATCCCAACAATCAGCATTCAGATTTCTGTACATAATGTGCCTTCATACGGCTACAGTGTGCCATTTCTTGCTTTGGCTTACTTTAGATATGGAGAAGTAACACCAGGAATGTAAATCTGACTTGAAGTTAGAATAATATATACTGAGATCACAGTAGCACAGTTTTGACTTTCACAACAATGTTGAACTGCGTATCAAATTTTCAGACAATAACAGAAATTTATGAGACTACGACAACAAGGACATCTGACTATGAGCAATCAGAAACTTCCAAACCAGCTCTGGCACAGCCAGCACCAGCAAAGCCGGTGGAGAGGAGGAAGGTCATCCGGAAGAAAGTGGATCCTTCAAAGTTCATGACCCCCTACATTGCACACAGTCAGAAAATGCAGGATCTTTTTAGTCCAGTAAGTTTCAAACAACTTCTGCTGACCTGGTTTGATTATTAAGAAATTACTGATCTCAACCCACTCTGTTTTGGATGCTGGCTGGATTTTATTTCTTAAACCTGTATGAAACAAAAACTTATTTTGCAAATTATAGGCTCTTGTGACTGTCGAATTTTCCTTTTATGTAATTCATTTATACCATTGCAGCATAAGAAAGCATTCTTATTGAAATCATTCCTGCAAAATAAGCATAAGGCCAATCATAAAGCATTTATTGGTATTTAATCACTATTAGCCAATCTAGAATAATGCAATCATAAATACAGATTTAATTTAGGCCAGTTCACGGAAGCTACATAACATATTTAAACAATGTTAGCAGAATAGCTTCTCAGTAGACTAGCTAACAGCATATAAAAAGGTATATAAAAAGGTGTGTAGTGAAGAAGAACATTTATTTTAAAAATCCAAGATCAGACTAAGAACTCATTTGAAACTGAGGATCTGAATGTTTGGCTGTACCTTAGAACAGTGGTTATTAACCATGGCTGCACACTGGTTAATATGCTCAGGCCATTCTAGTTTAATTGGTTCAGAGTTGGGCCTGTGCACAAAGATTTTTTTTTTTTAAGAAACAGAATCTTTCTCTGTAGCCCAGGTTGGATCAAGCAATAGCTTCAGCCCCAGACCCCTGGGCTGAAGCAATCCTCCTACCTCAGTCTCCCTAGTAGCTAGGACTATAGGTGCATGCCACCATGTCTGGCTAATTAAAAAAAAATTGTGGATCTCCTAATTTTTTTTTCATAGAGGCAGGGTCTTGCTATGTTGCCCAGGATGGTCGTAAACTCCTGGCCGCAGGTGATCCTCCCACCTTGGCCCCACAAAACATTAGGATTATAGGCATGAGCCACCACGCCCAGCCCTGTACAAAAGGATTTTAAAAAGCTGCCCAGATGATTCTAATGTGCACCCAGGTTGAGAATCACTGCTCTCAATGGTCCCTGGTCCTTAAATTCCCATGTACAGTTCTGTAAGTTACACTGACTGATTCAGACAGATTCAGACACATTTCAATGGGTCTAATTTGTTGATTGTCCATGGTGGGCTGAGGTCTCACTGGGTGGCTTGATTGCATGTCCTCTGGAGGCTTAAAAAATGAAATGTAGCTTAAGAGAACATTGGATTATATAAGACTAAAGTTTATGTCGAAAGCATCCTATTGAGGTTGAGCAATACATACTCACTTTTCGTTAAATGATAGCAGCTCACTGTTTGGTAAAATTCTAGTTCAGAACCTTAAATAATCTAAGATAGATTTCTAGAAACAAGATTTTCTTACCTTCTTTAGTGCTGCAGTATTCAGCAAGGATAGAATTTTTTATTCTACATTCATACATTCTTATTAATAAGATAGAATTCATACATTCTTATTAATTCAGATCCTATGAACCTAGAATTTCTGATGTTCTGAACAGAATGTCAGCAAAGGTCTGTAATAGTTTTTAAGTTTTAAGTAACCAAATCAATAGTATAATTTAGATTATTGACTACTCCACTCAAGAATACTCCCAAAACATTTATAATGATAAATTATGCACATTATCATTAAAGCAAGAATTCATTGTGTATTCAGCAGATATAATAAAATCACATTCCTAAATTTACAGAATATAATTCAGACCTGTCATTAATTCAGCTGGTGTCTCAGCTATCTGAACTACTGAAGTTTAGCTGCAACTTCTGAATTTATTATTTTTGCATTGTATTAGCAATCAAATCTTTTCAGAATTAACTCAATTTCTATATTTATTTTCTAAGATAATTGAGGTTTAGGCTTTTTATGTATGCATTCAGACAAAAAAAAAAGATTGAAAGAATCATTTTAGGGTATTTCGAAGACAATAGTCTATAATAAATTTGCATTGTCTCCAAGATCCAACCATGTTTAGGAGAAGCAATTATCAAATCTATTTTAGTTTTTGCTGAGAGTTGGGGTAGGGGACAAAATGAAAGCTATTACAATTGATAATTGCTATAACTTGAAGGATTTTTTTTTAATCAGATGGGGTGAGTATGTTGCCTGAAATTTTTGCTGCTGTCTTGTTAGGCTAATATCTGATATTCTTTTCAGAATAAATACAAGGAGAAGTTTGAGAAAACAAAAGGACAGCCATACGCCAGCACAACAGATACTCCAGAACTTCGCAGAATCAAAAAAGTACAAGATCAACTCAGTGAGGTGGGCTGCATTGCTGAAATAAAAGAGAGGGACATTTCAAAATACACCTACTGCTGGGAATTTTGGGCTGTAAATATGTGCTGTGAGAATGAGCAGTTGAATTACCATGAGCTAGTTCACAAATCTAGAAAAGCATGAAGCCATAGATCATGTTGCTGTAAATGTGAACCCAAAGAAACTTCTAAAAGCTTGGCTTAGCAACTTAGCTTAAGAGGAGACTATGAGATGGAAGCTCCAACTCACTGTGGTTCTCCACACTGTAGCACAGTAAGGCCAAGAAGCAGCAGGCTGGAGATCCAGCCAGGAAAGCAGACAAGCAGTAAATGCTGGTGCTCCTTTGAAGATCACATTTTTCCAGCTAAAATGCAGAAACTATGCTTTGTGATGCAGACCTAGAGTCACTGGGGTAATGCTTTGTGGTTATAAGAAATTCCTTAATATACTCACATGTTCATGCCTGTGATGAACTCTAACTGTGCATTATTTGGGCAGGTTAAGTATCGAATGGATGGTGATGTTGCTAAGACTATATGTCACGTAGATGAAAAAGCAAAGGATATTGAACATGCAAAGAAAGTGTCGCAGCAAGTCAGTAAGGTAAGGCAATGATATGGATGGCTGGGGTACTCAGTAGCATGTGCATCATGTCTGCATTGTCTTAGAGGAGAAAATTGGACAGGCCTGATCCTGCTCACCAGCCTCTTGGGAAGTGTGAATTCAATACCTGTATTCATCAAGGAGGCTGCACAGATGACTGAGTGGCCTGTAGAACCTGTGGGTGGATGGAAGAGTCCATGCCCTGCCCAAAGAGGCATCTGTGACTCGGCTGCAGGCTGTTGCTGCATGGAGTCCCAGTGTCGCCAAAGAAGCTGAGGAGCTAAATTTTTAATTGAAAGGAATTAGAATTTTCAATCAAAAGCTGACTATTGTAGGAAAAATATTATAGGACAATGGCATGGTCAATGTTTTCCTAGTAACACATTGGCAGCCTTTGAGCAAGGATGCATTCATGAGTCTCCCTTTGTTGTTTAAATCCTCATGCCTTTGGGTGAGACCTCAAGCCACAGATCCTCTGCTCCTTCTGTCTAGGTTTTATACAAGCAGAACTGGGAAGACACCAAGGATAAGTACCTGCTTCCTCCTGATGCCCCTGAACTTGTCCAGGCTGTTAAGAACACTGCCATGTTTAGCAAGGTAAGGGCCCGCTCCATTGCCACTTCTATCTTCCTATGTCATCCCATCATATACTTCATGTAATACTTGGTGAACTCTTGATCATCCAGAATACAATTCCCCAATCTTTTTATGAGTAGCCTTGAGACATGTGAGACTGCAGGGATAGGGCTTGGCAAAAAGGACTGAGAGGAAAGCTCCTAGGCAGAATAGGAAGAGGGTCCTTTGGGAACCTGAGCAACCTGGTGGCAGAGGGGAGTGACTGTGGAGAATAAAGGTGCTCTGGAGAACCAGCTGAGAGAGCCACAAAGTAATATCTCAAAATTGTCTGTAGACCTTCTGCTATACTTTGGATGTCCCTGGCTATTACTCTAATTAGAGGTTTATTTTGTGCCCCTTCTTGCAAGTGTCCTATATTGCCCTGAACTATGTGAAGTGCTTCCTGGCTCCTTACATTGTGTTAGCACTTGTAAGTGCTATTAATAAACAATGACAAAGAATGACCAAAAAAAAAAAAAAAAAAAACCAAGAAGGCAGGTAGAGTCACAGAGAAGAGATGAAACAAAATCAGACACATCTGCCCCTCTGAAAATAAGAAAAAGCAGGGCATGCTATCAGTAAAAATGACTTGGGTTGGATGGAAAGTGGGAAGTTATCTGTGAATTTCATTTACCTTTGCTCTCACCTGGCCCTTGGTTCTTTAGGTTATTAATGGATGAATTCAAAACTATGTATTTTGTGTAAACGTGACTCTACTTCCTCCTAACTTTTCACTCTTTTTTGATTTAGAAACTGTACACTGAAGACTGGGAAGCAGACAAAAGTTTGTTTTACCCCTACAATGATAGCCCAGAACTGAGGAGAGTTGCCCAGGCCCAGAAAGCTCTCAGTGATGTAAGTGAAATGCAAGTGGCACCATTTAGGTGTGCAGAGTCAGGGGAACTTGAATTACATCTTCTGGCCAGATGGTCACTGCAGCTCTTCTCTATAAGAGACTAAATGTTATATTTCAGAGGAGTACGTCTAGAATTGTTATAATTTATGATGTCTCATTTAAATTAGATATAATTTATACTTTATATTAAATATAATCTTGTCCAGTTCCCTCTTCTTATAGGTGGCAAACCTGAATCTGGGGTCACTTTAGTTAGTGGCAGAGCCCAGGCTTGTGAGCCCAAGACTAGTATTCTTCCCATTAGAGCATGAGTCCTTCTTTCCCCTTGGCTCTGGTTGAAGTTGTTCTGTGACAACAGAGTGACAATTTTTAAAAACCTATTGTAATCATAGCCACCTTCCCAAATCTATTAAGTAAACAATGTTATGGAAGGGTTGTGCCTTGCTATTCTGATCATCAAGTCCAAATTGTGGTGTGTCTCCCTTTCTCTGTGTGTGGGACCTGACTAGTATACTTGTTAAAACATATTTGTGGCTGGGTGTGGTGACTCACCCCTGTAATCCCAGCAGTTTGGGAGGCCAAGAGGGGAGGATTGCTTGAAGCCAGGAGTCTGAGATCAGCCCGGGTAGGAAAGCAAGACCTCATCTCTACAAAATGTATTTTTAAAAAATTAGCCAAGTGTGGGGGTGCATGCCTGTAGTCTCAGCTACTCAGGAGGCTGAGGTAGGAGGATCACTTGAATCCAGGAGGTCGAGGCTGCAGTGAGCAATGATCAAGCCACTGCACTCCAGCCTGGGCAACAGCGAGACCCCCATCTTAAAAACAAACAAACAAACAATGACCACACCACCAACAACTAAACAAACCAAAAACACATTTGTATAGTTATCCCACAAAGAGCTCTTGCTATCAGAAGATACTTCAGTTAGTGAAAAATTAGTGATCCCACTTGCCAGAATTTCTGTATCCTAGACCTTGGAAACCGTATGTTAGAGGAACTTAAAAGGCTTAATAGAGTCCTTAGGCTTGAAACCAGCAGCAACAGCAGCAGAGAGACCCACTTGGGCCTAACACTCTCCCTTATTTTAAGGTACTTTCTTACATGACCATTGGATTTGCGGGAGGCCATATTGAAAATCCAGACTGCTACTCCAGTCTTCAGCAGAGCACTGTATTATAAAGTGACAAGTTATTTGACATTCAATTGTTGGTTAGATCCCTGGAACCTCTTATACTCAATTTGGACTTAGTAAGCCAGTTCAGACTGATTGGGATTTACTTCTAATGGAATCTATGGTCTGATCTTGCCATGAACCAAAATTATACGTACCAATTTGATGGTGTCTCCAACTTTTGAGGTCTGATTTTTAATGCCACCCTCTTAATATCACCTGCAAGTTTAGTGGACATCTTTTCTATTTCACTTTCTATGTAATTGGTTAAAATATAACACAGATACAGTCGTATCCTTCCATAGGTAAGTTAGGAAGTAGAGAAGGTATAACAAAATTTTGAAGTCATCTAGCACATGGTACCAATTTTAATGTGTGAGTATTTCTTGCTTCTCTTTCAAGGTTAGCTTTTTGATTCTGTATCTCACAGATTCACAATATTGTTACATGGCTGTTACCAAGTGATCAAGAGTTATTTATTGGAAGTCTATTATGCATGTACACCTGGCAGGATAGAAAAGTACTACAAGCAGTTTTCATCCTTTCCTCTGAGAATTTGTAATCAGGCTGATAAAATAAAAGTATGATATATCAAACAACAAGAAAAAAGTTAAAAATGAAACAAAACCCAACAGTCTAACACTTGCTACAAGACAGACAGAACATGTGTAAGTAATCAGAGAAGGCCATGTGGAGGTGGTGGTCCTGAGGGCATGGGTGGTGATGAAGAAAGGCATTTTGAGTAGAGGGAGCACTCGAACAAAGGGACACAAGTAAAATGAGGTCTGAGTTTTGAGGGACAAGGAAAGTGAATGATGGGAGTGCCTCATTTGGAGGGCAGTTGTGAGAATGCCGGCAGCAGGACCTTGAAAGGCAGACAAAATTGCTTCGACGTGGAACGATAATAAATAAGAGGCATCATAAGATTTTGGAGTGGAAAACAGCATGATAAAAATAGAATCTGGAGTAATTTTGATGAGCAATATGACAGATTGAGATTAGGGAATACAGGAAAAACTGGGTAATTTGGAGAAATCTATTTTAGTAATAATTAGGGCAAAGGAGAGGAAGAAAGGAATCTGAGGGTAATAAGTATTAATAAGCATGAATGGCATTGGATATTGGAGCCAAAGGAGAGAAACAAGCCCTAGAGGAGCTTCTGACTGTAGACTGGTGGTCTGGGTGAGCAGGGGCACAGCTGGTAAAGCTGCGTTAATGGAAAGAGAAATGGAGTTGAGATGATTGAAGGAAACTTCAGATCAAGGCATCCTATGGATAAATTAGAAAGTACCATTGCTCAGGTGTGAGACCAGGGCAAGAAATTAATATTTGAGAGTCATCAGAACAAAGTGATAGCCAAAGACATGAACATCTATGAGGGAAGCAGAAGAGTGCATGGCCAAGGGCAGAGTTTTGGAGGACACCCACACTTAGGACTGAACAGGAGCCAGCAAAAGGATGAGGGAACAAACAGAGAAGTTGAAGAGGAACCAGGAAATGCCATGTCATGTAAGCCTGGGAGAGGTTTCCAAGAAGACAGTTAATCTCCTATCTCCCTTCATCTAACAAATGGAGAGATGAAGGATTACCTTCATACCATTCTAATGCTATGGACTTTGAACAATGAAAGTTGGCCACTTGTTTTGAGCAATTACAGTAGAAGATGTAATGAAAGAGAACATACAATAATGAAGTAAAGTCTTCCCTGCTATTCCTCAAAAAGATGTGACAGTTAAGGCATAGCTTTTATTTTTATTGCAGACCAAGTATGCACTCAGTATCAGATTACTGACATGCCTATTAATACTGTTGTCAGTACTATGAACTTCTACAATTATTGGGCACAGAGCCCTAAGCAAGCTGTTGTTTGCAGAATGCATCACTGGGTAGGCGCATAGATTTCTGGCTAAGGGCTTGGGTTTAGAGGCTGTTGCTACCTCTCCTGTACCATCTTCCTGTGTCATTCTTAATCTACTTATCATGTTTTCCTTATTATCTAAGTAGAGACAAACTACTTTGCACACACTAAGAGTCTATAAGCTGATGCAGAATACTGAACTTTTTTTTTTTACTTTTTTAAAATCAGATCATTCTCCATAACAACAGAATTCTAACTAAACAGAATTCTGAAGAAGGTTCCTGAGAAATTAGGACTTCTAGATCTGATTTGTCTGAAACTTCTTGGCAGGATGTCATACTTAATAAGCATTTATCCTATTTAAATGTTGCTTTTACCCTAAGGACTTAACCAGCCATGAAAAATCCTGTTGTCCTATGCCTAAAATAAAGTCTTCAGTTTGTATTTTTTTTTTTTTTTTTTTGTGACAGGGTCTCACTCTCTCACCCAGGCTGGAGTGCAGTGATACAATCTTGGCTTATTGGCTTATTGCAACCTCCGCCTCCCAGGCTCAAGCGATCCTCTCACTTCAGCCTCCCAAGTAGTTAGGACTACAGGTGCACACTACCACACCCAGCTAATTTTTGTATTTTTGGTACAGACAGGGTTTCACCATATTGCCCTGGCTGGTCTTGAACCTTTGAGCAATTCATCCTCCTTTGCCTCTCAAAGTGCTGGGATTACAGGCGTGAGTCGCCGTGCCTTGCTTAACTTATTTAAAAGAAATTAAGCCAGGCTTGTTTGTGGAATTTGTGTAAATACATTTCAAAATCTGTCTTTTGTATCCCAATTGATTTGATGTCCATGAAAGCTTTTGTTATAGGCACTAGGTAGATATTATTGGGATAAGATACAGTTAGACTTGGTTAAAGTATAAAGATGATTGGGACCTTGGGATTATTCAACTGCTTTATACTTGATAAATAAGAATACTGCCATGAGGAAGGGAAAATAATTGTAGAAATCTCACAGTTGTGTCATGGAAGATTAGAAAGATAATTCTCCTCTTGAGACATTCCCCCATGGCCTCAGTGTGTAAGACACATTGAGATGTCAGTCATTGACTCTTGCTCTAGCTAGGTACTATGCAGGCAACAAGGGTTCCCAAGGATAGGACATCTTCTTTGCCATCCCAGAGCTCACAGTCAAGAGGAAAGAGACATGTAGACAACAAATTACAGTGTCATCTGACGACCCCTTTAAAGGAGGTAATGGCCAAGTTGAGTGAGATCCCAGGAGAAGGTCATCGCATCTGGCTCAGGAGTCAGGGAAGGCTTGGGAGGGGAGTCATGGTTATCCTGAGCCGTGGAGAGGAAACCGCAGTTTGCAGACAGATGGGGAGAGGGAACAGCATGTATGAGGCCCTGAAGCATCTGAGGGCTTCATGTATCTGGGGATCTATGAATAGTTCTGCATTGTTGGAAGCAGGGGCCAAGTCTGATGGAACAAAAAAACCAGAGGAGTCAGAAATGAAGAGAGAAAGTAGGGCAAGAGAGAAGGATATGCATGATTTGTGAGCACCATACTTATTTTAAGGTGATAGAAGTCTTTTATAGGCTGAAGGGAAGGAGCTAATGAAGAAGGAGAGGTCGGGGTTGTGAGAAAGAGGAGGGATGACTGAGAGAGCTGGGTGCAAAAGGATGTGCTGGAAAGGACAGCACCCTGTGTGCAGGAGTCATTCCCTCTGAGGGATGTTTCTCCTCTGAGCCAGGGCAGAGGTGGGAGAGGCAGGGATGAATATGGAGAAGATAAGTGTGTAGCATTTCTTTACTCTATGAAAGAGGAAGCTGAGAGTAAGGTGGAGTTGATTGTGGGCTTAAGGACAGTGTTGGGGTTTTAGACTGGCCCCTGAGAGTAGGGACTAACCAGAGACTCATAATGGGCTGTGAAAGTTTCCTTGAAGACAAAATGGCATTAGTATACCATAGGGTCATAGAGTATTAGGCACAGAGCCCCAAGCAAGCTGTTGTTCACAGAACATACCACTGGGCAGGCATGTAGATTTCAAGCTAAGTGCTGGGGTTCAGAAGCTCCCTGCCCTGTACCTTCTTCCTGTGTCCCTCTTAACCCTACTCATCATGTTAGCACTGCCTAATCCATGGAGTTGTGGCATTCAGCATCCTAGGCATAAGAACAGAGGAAGCTGGCCAGGTGCAATGGCTCATGCCTGTAATCCCAGCACTTTGGGAGGCCAAGGCAGGCAGACCATGAGGTCAGGAGATCAAGCCCATCCTGGCTAGCATGGTGAAACCCCGTCTCCACTAAAAATACAAAAAATTAGCCGGGCACGGTGGCGGGTGCCTGTAGTCCCAGCTGCTCGGGAGGCTGAGGCAGGAGAATGGCATGAACCCAGGAGGCGGAGCTTGCAGTGAGCCGAGATCGCACCACTGCATTCCAGCCTGGGCAACATAGCGAGACTCTGTCTCAAAAAAAAAAAAAAAGAACAGAGGAGGTATATGGTCGAGTTGATCCAAGGCTGGGGGTTTATTGAGTGTGATAAAAAGACAAGGGGTTGGGAGTTGAAGATGCTGGTTAAGAGAATAATTGCAATCGCAAACCATGGCATGGAAATGAATGGAAGAAAGCAGATCTAGGGCCATAAGTCCTGAGGAGGAGAGAAGAAAATTCAACAAAATAGAAATCACTAGCAGTACTGAGAGCAAGGATATGTAACATCTAGAAGGACAAATTATAACATGTTACACTAAAATTTAAGACTGCAAATAAAGATGAAAGCATAATCATTTTTAAAATACATCCCTGTCTTTTATTTCATCAGGTTGCCTACAAAAAAGGTCTCGCTGAACAGCAAGCTCAATTCACGCCTCTGGCCGATCCTCCAGATATAGAATTTGCCAAGAAAGTAACCAATCAAGTGAGCAAGGTAAGTAAATAGAGCTGGGACATTGCCTCCCTTGAAGACTCTGCTTAATAATTTCAACCATCAGAGAGGGTTACTAAAGGTGAGCCTGAAGACAAAACACAGACACTTGGAGTATTTTTACATATGATCCCCAAAAACTCTACAGCAAAAGCAATACATCCATAAATGTCAAGAACTGTGTTAATATATGTTTAGCCAGCTTGATGACTCAGTAATTGATAAATGTGAAAGTCACCTTTTGAAAACAGAAGCCATGTCCTAATGTCACTTGACATTTTCACTTATGACAGTAATACTACAGAGTCACCAAATAACACACACTTCCATGAAAAGCTGGTTTAAATTCACGGTGAAAACCTTGGATAGTTCTATGCTGTCAGTCACACTTGGAAAAATAAGAATGTGTCTCAGACATAGCTTAGTTAACAGCAGTGGGCAGTGGACCTCATAACTTTTAAGGCCCTAACAAACAGCTTAGTCTACCTATATTTAGGCGGTAAACTAGCTCTGAGGAATGTGGCTCTGATGACGAATGCGGAGAGACAGATGCTCAGCTGATGAATAGGCCCATGCTAAATTCCTATTGTAAATTGGTCCAAATCAGGCCACTTTCTCCTGGGATACTGCTGCTTTTAAATACTTTATCTTGCCCTCTGTGGAGATGAGTGTCAGTTTGTTCTGCTTGAATTTTGATGAAACCTCAAGATTTTTATCTTAAGCATTTTCTGGGTAAAGTATCTAGTAGAGAAGAAGCATTAAATGATATGGATAATGATGTCTATTCAGAGATGTTTGTTAGTGTTTGATATTGTAGATAACCTAACTGTGTAACTATGAGCTGTTTGGATAAAGGATCTAGTAAGTATAGTAAAATTTCACTAATAGGAATACTACCAA
Organism: Pongo pygmaeus; assembly: GCF_028885625.2. Taxonomy (NCBI): domain Eukaryota; kingdom Metazoa; phylum Chordata; class Mammalia; order Primates; family Hominidae; genus Pongo; species Pongo pygmaeus. The sequence continues at coordinate 51,159,585 of NC_072384.2, read as the reverse complement.
TCTGAAATTTTGCCCAAGGCTAAGTAGAAATTAACTTTAGAACTGTACAGAAATACATGATCCATTGAAAGTGTTGATATTGGCCGGGTGCAGTGGCTCATGCCTGTAATCCCAGCACTTTGGGAGGCCAAGGTGGGTTGATCACCTGTCAGGAATTCGAGACCAGCCTGGCCAACATGGTGAAACCCCATCTCTACTAACAATACAAAAAATTAGCCAGGCATGGAGGTGGGTGCCTGTAATCTCAGCTACTTGGGTGGCTGAGGCAGGAGAATCACTTGATCCCGGGAAGTGGAGGTTGCAGTGAGCCGAGATTGTGCCATTACACTCCAGCCTGGGCAACAAGTGTGAAACTGTCTCAAAAAGAGAAAAAAAGAAAAAAGAAAGAAAGAAAGTGTTGATATTGTAAATAAGACAGGGGAGAAGGACAATTTATCTTTCTGGAAGAAAAATAAAAAGGTGTTTTCAAGTGGTCATTTAGAAAGAAAAAGGAATCTATTTTTAAATTTTTCTTTAAAGTCTATTTTAAAAGATACTTTACTAAGGAAACATTCTTTTGCCTTATTTAAGTATGCAGTGGGGATTCTTCAAAGTGATTTTTGAAAATCACTTTCAAACTCCTCTGTAATCATTCTCTCCACCAATTTAAACTTGCCAGTTGGTTTAGTGCTACACTCTCCAGTACAGTAGCCACTAGCCAAATGTGACTAGGAAGTACCTGAATTTGATCAGTATAAACTGAGTCTATAAGTCAGCTTGGGCTTCTACAACAAAATACCATACGTTGGGTGGCTTAAACAATAGACATTTATTTTCTCACAGTTCTGGAGGCTGGGAGTCTAAGATCACGGATTCAGTTCCTGGTGAGAGACCCCTTTCTGGCTTGTAGATAACTGCCTTCTCATTGTGTTCTCACACATTGGAGACAGAGAGCCAGCTCTGATCTCTTCCTCTTCTTCCTCTTCTTATAAGGATGATAATCTCATTATGGGGTTCCCACCCTCATGACCTCACCTAAACTTAATTGCTTCCAAAATCCCCTTACCTTCAAGTACCATCACATGCTTGTGAGTTAGGTCTTCAACATATGAATTTGGGGGGTGGGGACACAGGCATTCATCCCATAACACTTAGTGTCCAATATGTGAGAAATAGACACTGGATCTTGAATATTTAATTATGAAGAAAAGAATGTTTCAAATTAATATTTTTATGTTGATTACATGTTGGAATGTTAATTTTCAGATCTACTGGGTTCAGTAAACTGTATTATTAATTTCCCACGTTTCTTTCTACATTTAAAAATGTGGCTACGAGAATGACTTGCATTATATATGCATTGGATAGCACCATTCTAGGTGGGCAAGGTGACAATGTTGGGTTCTTTGAAAGCATTGCCAGAATTGGCTTTGCCCTGTGGAGTAATAATATGAGCTAAGGGGAGGGTGGCTGTGGAAAAAGGTCACTGGATTTGGCCATGGTGACATTATTTATTCCCAGTCTTAACCCAGATTTCTGAGTTCTTAATGACTATTGTGCATCCAAAATAATAGTTGTGTTGGGGAGAAATGCTTGTGATTGGTAGAAGTCCACCCAACAACAAACCATCCAACAAGGGAGGCACAGGGCTGCCAAGAGTGACTTACCTCTGGTACTATCTTCCCTCCTCACTCTCAAGATGCTTTGGCCCATGTTGCAGCAGGATCATATCTTCTTTCTCCCTAAAATAGGATAAAAATCTCCTTTATCTACCCTAGAACTTAAAGTATAAAAAAATAAATTAAAAAAAAACCTCCTTTATCTACTCACTCGCATGCATTTAAACTCAATATCCCCTTGTTGAATCATGTCTCCCAGATCCATCTGTTGGGACCAGGGAGGACCCCTTGGCCCACTGAAGGTTGGCTGAAAAATCACCTTGCAAAAGGCAGATTAATTGGAGAAAAGACATACAAATTTATTTAACGTGTACACACGGGAGCCTTCAGAATGAAGCTCCAGCTCCCCAGGGAGTGCAGAAGCTTATATACCATCTTGAGGTTACAGAAAGACTATGAACTTGGATCCTGGCAAAACAGGTTATGGGGAGTGGGGAGAAGAGGAATTCTGTTGAGGAGCAAGAAATGATTACTAGGGAGAATTCAATGGGTTTGAAGAACATACAATAGTCTGGGGTGAAGTCTGTTGGACCCACAAAGCAAACAATGGTTTATGACAGTAGTCTGTCCAGGTTTCTGACAGACTTTAGTCTTCCCTCCTGCAATATAGGTTCAGTTGAAAACTCAGGGAAGGGGTCAGAGGGAACTGTTTTCTTCTTTGGTAGGTCCAGACCTTAGACAGATAAGGAAACTTGAGCCTGTGCTTTGGGAGAGGTAGAGGATTGAGAGATAGGATGGGGGTGGGAGGTTAGCGGGGAAATAATTTTTCTTCTTAGTGGGTCTGTCTGGTCTTTATGTAGAAAGAAGTCTCTTTTACCTTCCATTAATCTCTAAGGACCTTTAATTCAAAATACTCATTATACTAGGGAGCCATATATTGGGGTGGAGTTCTCTGTGCATTCTCACATCCTTTTCTTACAGCTCCCAGTTCAGATGGTAATGATTGCATATCTGCAGTGATTACACTAATGTTACCTTCCATTTGCCAGCCTTCCTTACGACACCTGTCAGAATCAATTCTCTCACCTTTGTCTTTGGCCAAAGCCATTAGCTACATACTTCCTTCTGTCTCAGATGCATTTTGTAGCTCTAACATAGATGAACAGGCAGAGTTGTTCGTAGAAACAGGCCTTCCAGGTGGGGAAACTATGCACACCATGAAGCTGAAAGTAGGGCCCTGAATGCAACACTGGGAAGTCCCTTTAGTTTCTCTGTACCTGCCTCTCTGCTCCCTTCCAGATCCACAAAAGAAAAAATGTGAGATTTCAGGTTGGAATTTCCCACTGATACCAACTGGAGCCTAAATTTTTTTTAAAAAAATAATCTTTCAGTAACATATTTTTACACAGCATGAAGATACCAGGCCCGGGTCCTCTAAAACCATGGAAATTCTTCTATCACATAGAATTGGGAAGATTTCCATTGATTTCACCAGAAGAGATTTGATTGAGTCAAGCAGGCAGTGTTAGGCCCACTGTGGACAATAAAAATACCAGCTTGGTTCTTTATACCTTTTCTGCAGGGATAACTTTTCTATGAATGGAACTATCAGGAGTCCCAGTGCTTAGATACCCACAGAAAAAGAGAAGAGTTAATTAACTGGCTTCATATTCCTTTCCACTTGATAACCACATAAAAATTACAGATTCAGATGTGAAAGTAGATAATGAAGCTATATGTTTAAGCAAGACACCAGGGTACCCAGTTTGTGGCCCCGTGGAAGTCCCCTCAGCTGACCTCTGAGGAGGAGGGAAACAATCTTACTGTATCTATGGACACATGGTCACCCTCTTACCCAGAGAAGGTGTCCCAGAGCTTGGAATTGGCCTGACATACTTTCCTCTGTTAAACAAACCAAAAAAATTCTAGAGAAGTTAAACTGACTCTTTCTTCCAAGTTTCCGTCATTCAACTGCAAATACAACAGAGTTTGGAGAGAAAGGTTTCCCCCTAACCTTTCTCTCCAACTCTGTTGTGTTTGGATGTTGGACCCTGACATGAATAACCCGTCTCCATGTATTGTACAAAAGCTCTGGCCTCACTCTCAGACTTGGAGAGTGAGACCCCTTGGCTGGTAGAGAGGGTCCCACATGGACACATACCTCTCTCTTCCTCTCACTCCTCCACCTATGGACCCTTGTCCTTTCAAATTCTCTCCTACTCACAAATGAGACAGAAGACCATAACTTCCTCAGCAGCCAACAAGCTCCAGCCTCCTCCTGTGTCATGAAAATCTTCCCAGACTTGGCAGTGCTCAGGAGTGGATTGTGAGAGCTCCATCTCCACCCTGACCCATTTCAGCTGCTGGATAGGAGGAAATAAAATGTCGTGGTCTGTGAAGATTAAGAAGGAAGGAAGGACTTTGGATGAGGGGGTTGAGTGATCTTATACTCTTGTTTTGCATCTTGTTTTAATATCTTCTTGAAAACCAGACATCTATCTCTCACTGTGAGAATTAATCTCCCGTTCAATTATCCTTAACAAATCTACATATGCAATGCCTGTTTCTTGATAAATGCCCAACATTTAGACCTCATTAAGAATATATGCTACCTTCTCAACTTTAAATTATATTTCAAAGTTCTCTGGATCTCAGTTTTGGGGATCAGGCCCAATTGCCCCTTCCCAATCCTAAGGTTTTTCTCCTTTGACAACAAGCAAGAGGTAGGGCCATGTCCCTCCAAAAAACGATATGTTAGGAGAGCCTAACCTGAGGTATGTGTACATCAAGAACCTCTGAAGTTATAACTGTTTGTGAGAGTTTTATAGCTTTCTCAATTTCTTGAAGAGGTCTGTCTCCAAAAAAAAGATGAGAAACATTTCTATAAGTAGTCTTGGCAAATCCAGAGATCAATTTTATTGACTTCTGTTCTTTAAATCTTCAAAACAGAGTGCAGGTAAATCAATCAGCAGTATAGCACAAATCTTATCTCAGCAAAGATTTCCATTGAAGAATTGTTCCCTCCTCGCACATACGATTTTCTTTCTTACAGAGTTTCTTTCTGTTATGATGATGACAATAGTAATAGCTATTATTATTATTATAATTTTTATACCCTGTATTTGCTTAGCACTGTGGGGTTTACAAAGCACTCTTTAGCTAATGATCTTATTAAACTTCCTAGCAGCCTTCTCTGTAAATATTATTGCCAGCACTTGTGGCTGAGAAAACAATCATATTTGGTCAAGACAAAGTCAAGTCTTGGTCCCAGAGTTTGAACCCAGGCCCAGGACTCTAAAATTTATAGCTAGGAAAACCAGTTGGCTATTTATTTACATATTATTAACCTTTTGAGAAGAAAGGAAATTAGGCATTTGAGTGAGGACTAAGCTTCCTTTAACCCAAGCTCGTCAACTCTGCACATCACTCACCTTCTGTTAAAGGTATACCAGAAAGACACTTTCTTTTTCCTTAAAGGGTATTGTGGGGATGTAGGCATATGCCAGTGCCTTGAGACCCATTAGTTATGTCTGTTAACACTTTTTTATGAGCCATGGAGGGAGAATTGCTCTAACTCAGCTTGGGCTCTAGCTCACGGACCCAGGTTTGGGGTTGGCTTGGTTAATTCTGCTCCAAGAACACTTAAGCCAAGGTATTTCAAAACCACATATCATGGTCTCAGTTTAGTGTAGTTGAACAAACATTTATGATGTAACTTCTGTGTGCTGCATTTTGTGTTGGGTTCTGAGGATATGAAAGTGAAGAAGACATACCACCTCACTCTTCCAGGAGCTTATAGCCTGGGATTCAGATGGAGTGGGGTTTGGGAGTCAGATGGGGCAACAATTCAATTTTTGAATTACTTTCCAGTTCCTATTAAATTTAACTCTAAACGCGAAGATCTATTCATTAGCCTGCAAGTTGAATTTTATTGTGGTTGTTTCTTTCTGGATAACCAGGAGTTTTGGTAAAGCTTAAAAATTAATGGCTAAGTTCATTTGGCGTAGAAATCTCAGGTTGATAGGTTGTATTGTATCTCTGAAATATAAATACAGGATGATTTCTGACTCTATTTCTTTAAGCATCAGGGGACATCTGCAACTTCCGAATGAATGAAGTCCCCAAACTCAGCAAGGGGAGGGGGTGTTAGTACCCTCTTTCTCCATTCTCTATCCCCATCGCCCAACTTTCTGGTTGGGTAAATTGACAGTACATTGGAAGATTTTTTTTAAAGGCATTTATTAAGGACCTAAGAATGGCTTGCTGAAGATATTTTTTAAAGTTTATCATTATTTCTTAATTTGCTGTCTTATTTGTCAATTCATGAGTTATGCTTGTCTTATTTTCTTTTTCTTTTTTCTAGCAAAAATACAAAGAAGACTATGAAAATAAAATCAAAGGCAAATGGAGTGAGACACCTTGCTTTGAAGTTGCAAACGCCAGAATGAATGCTGATAACATTAGCACAGTAAGTGGGAAGGGATGGCTGGTCGGTCATCCTGGGAGGGAGACCTCTTTCCTTAGTGACTTCTAGCCACCTGCTCTACCTGAATGGGTGCTAGAACACTTGAGGCCCCTCTTCTTGGGGCAAGACCTGGTACAGAGTTCCTGTTAGGAAAGAAATTTTACAAACTCTCTTTCCTTTTGAGAAATATTATTTTGGCCACATGCCATTATTTCTACCTCGATTTTTACAACACATTATGGTGAGACCCTCTTACTGACTGCAAAGTGCGGTTAGTACAAGTTAAAGGGACTCTTTTTAATTATTCTTTGCCTGAGGAGCCAAACTGTACAGTTACGAAATTGATTAATTTAGTATCTCCTCACTGGAAAACATAAGTCTAACTATTGTTTTTCTTTTCTCTTAAGTTGCCTGCTCCTGGCCCTTAAGAGCTCTTCGTTGGCAGCCAAGAAAAGCCTTTCTAATTCTGTTTTTAGCCTCTTTTAATTGTTCTAAATCTCTGTTAAGTTGCTAATCATTTTTGTAATGGTACCACATTCTCTAATTGTAATCTGACCAGCCTAAACCAAGGACAGGGTGGCTTTGTGTAACTTTTCCAAATCCCTGTGTCTTCTCCTGGAAATTCTTGCATAGTTCGTTTCCACAGCAGTTCTTCAGCTTGTCTAATGTCTTACAGAGGAAATACCAGGAAGATTTTGAAAACATGAAAGACCAGATCTACTTCATGCAGACTGAAACACCAGAGTATAAAATGAATAAAAAAGCTGGTGTGGCAGCTAGCAAGGTACGAGGAAATCATCCCATTTATCTTGATGGTTTGAGTGTGGGTGAATTTCTTATAACTTTGGCTCTTGTATATAATTAGTAAAAAAGGGGAGGAGTGGTTCTTGGGGGAACTACCAGGGCTGAGACCAGTGGATGTGAGGCATTTGAAAAAGAGTAGAATTGAAACAACAAGAACAACAACAAAAGTATTTTGGAATTATAATGGGGCTACTAAAAATGTTTTGCCATGTATGAGCATTAATAACATCTAATTACCATATTCAATATTTCCTAATTTATTATTTGCCTAGGAACCAAACTGTACATTTATCAATTTGATTTAGTGTCTTCTCACTGGAAGGGCCTTTTGCTGTTTAGAAGGAGAAAGATTGTAATCTTAGCAGGACTTCTCCCCCCAGGAAGAGGCAATTGGCGGCCTTATACGAAGATAGGCAATCATACATGCAACACTATTATTATTTTTCTTATTTTCCCACTGACTATGAAAAAACCTGGTTGCAGGTTCATAAATCCATGGATATTTCCATATGTTTGATTGAGTGACTTTGATGAATGGCCTGAGTCCTTGGCATTCTAAAGCACAATGGTCACTAAAGAGAGCATAAACTTCGAAGCCAAACACACTTGGTTCTAACCCTGGCCTTGGCTGTGCCGGAGAAAGCAGGATTACATCACTTAGAAGGCTATTACAGCATCCACGTGTTTTGGACCAGGAGGGTAGCAGGGCAGGTGATAAGAAGTATTTTGAAAGCACAGCTGACTTGATTTGCTGATGGATTGGATGACGTGGGTTTTGGTCTAAGCAGTTAGATGAATAGTTATTGAGACAGGGAAGACTATGGAAGAAGTTGGTAATTTTTTTGGAGGACAGACAGGAGCTCATCTTCAGATATGGTAGACTTGAGATGCCTTTTAGACATCCACATGGAAGTGTCAGAAGTCAGTCGACTACATGAGCCTGAAGTTTCAGGGGAGATATATGGAAAGTTGTATAAACTGGGGTGTCATCAACATACAGAGAGTGTTTCGTGCCATGAGTCTGGAGAGCATCAAGGGAGTGAGTGTAAACAGAAAACTTTAGGGGCTGAACTCTGGGGTCCTTCCATCGGAACATATATGTGAGATGAGGGAGAAGCAAAAGCAGGAGAGGGCAATGCGTTGGGAAGCAAGTGAAGGGGGAAGGTAGTCATCAACTGTGTCAAATGTCTCTGAAATGGATTTACCAGTGTCTGGTCTCTGGTGACCTGAACAAGAGCAATTTGGTGGAGTCTGCTTAGAGAGGATTCACGAGTGAATGAAAAGAGGGAAATTGAAGATACAAGTATATTCAACTCTTTCTAAGTATTTTCCTGGTAAGAAAAGAAGAAAATGGGCAAGTAGCTGATGAAAAACTGGGTAAAGAGGGACTTTTTAAGATATGAAACAAAAACATCATGTTGATGGAAAGAATCCAGTAGAAAGGGAAGATTTGGTGATGTTGGAATGGGGAAGAATGTCTGGAGTGATATCCTAGAGCAGGTGGAAGGGAAAGAGATTTGGTGCTTAAGAGGAGGGGATGGCTTTGCCACAAGCCCTGACAGTTCATCTGCATATCAGGGGAGAAGCCTGCGTATCCCAGATGCGGGTAGCGGGAGAGTACAGTTTGTGAATCTGCTTTCTGGTTGTTTCCATTTTTCAAGGAAACAGTTAATTCTCTAAGGTGGAAAAGTGATCTGAGTCTCCCATTCCTGTAGCATACTGTTGTGATGCTCTGTGGAGGCTGAGGGGTGGATGCCTCTGTGCTTCCCTTGTGTATCTCTTGCCTTTGGATACCAAGCTGATTGCCTTTGTTTTCTGAGTTCATAAGTGGTAGATTTATCTAGGATTCCTTGAACTTCTGTGGTTATATTGCCTGAATAAAGGGCTACACTGGGGATCATGGTGGGAACCAGGATCAGTTTCTTGTTCTAATCCTTGTGGACAGGCTCCTGATGGGTGCTTGTGAACCCTGCCTTCCGTATTCTCCCCCAACACCCCTCAACTTGCTGCTTCTGCCATAGCTGGAATTAAAAGTGCAAATAGGAACAGCAGGAGGAAAAGCAAGGCTCCTTCTCCCTGCTCCTTCCTCCTCCTCCTACTTGTAAACTGAATACATGTGTGCTCCATGCACAGTTGCAGGTGAGGCATAAAAGGGTGGATTAGTGGTACTTCCAGCTTCCTTTCTTTAGGAGCGTGTTGGCAGGTAGGTAGCCGGGGGTTGAGAGCTGAGTGAAGGTTCTATAGCAGCAGGTATCTGGGACATCTTGCATGGTCACTATTTGGATTTCTTTCTCTCTCCTATTATTTCTGTATCTCTCTCTTTGAGGGCAAGGACCATGTGTTCTTTCTTTTATCTGTCCCCAAGCCAGAAACAGAATTGACACCCTATGGATAATTTTGAATGAATAAATGAATGGGAAGAAAAAGCATCCTGGAAATTTATGCAGTTTCTCTGCTGCTGTTAAGAGTTACTATGAGTATTTTGTTTATCAAATGTCAAGCTGCCATTTTTCTAAAGAGAAAATTGATTTGTGGAAGTATGTCATATTCATAATAGAGATGGGGGCAAAAATAACCCATAGAGTTACTTTATCATTTTATTTCACTCCTACAGGTAAAATACAAAGAAGACTATGAAAAGAATAAAGGAAAAGCAGATTATAATGTGCTTCCTGCTTCAGAGAACCCACTGCTTAGGCAGCTGAAGGCAGCAGGAGATGCCCTAAGTGATGTAAGTATATTTTTGTCAAAAGTGTTTTTAAACCTTAGCTGCAAAAGAGATGAAAATTTTCTCCTTTAATGACTAAATGAATATATAACTTTGCAAATACATTAAGGTTATGGAGTGGTAGGTTCATTGGAACTATGTAACCACAGAAAGGCATGAGTCTCTCTGAGTACAATGTGCCTTAATGTTTGTGGTTCTGTGGGGTTAATACAATGGGCAGGGAAATTCTCATTTGCTCATGAGCTCTGGGCACCTGGGCCTCCATATGGATGTGTTGCTTATGAGCTCCGGGCACCTGGGCCTCCACATTGCAGATGTGTTGTGATTTTGACAGAAGCAGAAGGAGACTTTCAAAGATAGATCTTGGTCCAGAAACCGTCATTTGCCAACGACAGAACTTAAAAGATGGGCCCCTAAGTCTTCACAGGACTTTCTAATTGTGTAATTATTAAGAGCCCGACTAAGCCATTCAATTTAAAGCATATTAGGCAAATGAGACTGGGCTTGGGATTAAAGGACTAACAGCCTGGGAGAGAAAGCGAGAGAGAGAGATTGAATATGTGATGATTTGAGTTTATCTCTTACGGTTAGGTTTGCATTAAGCTTTCCTAGCACTTGTGGATTTTATGTAGCTGTCTGTGTGGGTTAGTTATCATTTCTTTGTCCCTTGAACTAAGTCAGCAGCATAGGAAATATGTGTGTGGTTGGGGAGCGGGTGTGGGAAAGTGGCAAGTGAGAGGGTATAAATGGATCTGTCCAAATAGCTCTGCTGGGAAATCAGTGTAAAGCACGTTTGCTTTCTTTTAAAAAACATTTTATTTCAGTCATTTTTGGGGTACAGGTGGTTTTTGGTTACATGGAAAAGTTCTTTAGTGTTGATTGCTGAGATTTTGGTGCACACATCACCTACACAGTGTACACTATGATCAATATGTAGTCTTTACTCCCTCACTCCCACCCCAACATTCCACTCAAGTCCCCAAAGTCCATTATATCATTCTTCTGCCTTTGTGTCCTCATAGTTTAGCTCCCACTTATAAGTGAGAGCATATGATATTTGGTGTTTCATTCCTGAGTTACTTCATTTAGAATAATGGCCTCCAGCTCCATTCAAGTTGCTTTGAAAGACGTTATTTCATTCATTTTCATGGCTGAGTAGCATTCCATGCTGTATATATACCACATTTTCTTTATCCACTCGTGGGTTGATGGGCCCTTAGGCTGGTTCCACATCTTTGCAATTGTGAATTGTGCTGCTATGAACATTTTTATGCATGTGTCTTTTTCATATGATTTCTTTTCCTTTGGGTAGATACCCAGTAGTGGGATTGCTGGATTGAATGGTAGTTCTATTTTCAGTTCTTTAAGGAATCTCCATACTGTTTTCCATGGTGGCTGTACTAATTTACATTCCCACCTGTAGTGTAAAAGCAGTTTAAAGCAGTTTTACTCTCTAAGTGAAAAACATCCTTATTAAACATCTAAAAGCCCAAGTTCAAATCTCCTTTGTTGATAAAGACAGGAATATAAAAATATTAAACATGAATAGCATCATTTACATTTTGAAAACCCAGAATGAAAAAAGTGACAATAATCTGCTTTATCAGCTGCATATTTAAAACTAATCATTGCTTCTTCTTGTTCAAGCTAAAGGTAAATCCTGGCAGAGAAGAAGAGTTAGTAATAACTCATAGTACCGGTTCATATATATATATATATATATATATATATATCTTATTTTGAAGGCTAATTGTTTGCATAATAAGAGATTTGTTATAGGTATAGGAGGGAGGGAGATTGTGTATTTCTCACCTTTTATAACTTTTTCATGAAGGTTTGTTTAAAAAAAGTAAACAACTTGCAATTGCTCAAAACCTGTGTTTGCTGTGGTGCTGTCAGTGAGGAAAGAGTATGTGAGCTGAGAGACAGAGAGGGCAGCAATTCACAAATACACAAGAATATCTGCTACTAAGGGCATGGTCAGAGGTGGCTTATTGGTTTCTTAATTTTTTGAGTTTGGAATGTATGAAACTTAGGCTTTATAATAATTGCTAATAGAACAGTCTTATTATTCATGACATTCTGTGTTCGATTGTCAGGTTTTTTTCTTTTTGTTTTGTTTTGAGACGGAGTCTCGCATTGTCTCCCGGGCTGGAGTGCAGTGGCGCCATCTCGGTTCACTGCAACCTCCGCCTCCTGGGTTCAAGCGATTCTCCTGCCTCAGCCTCCCAAGTAGCTGGGATTACAGGCACCCGCCACCATGCCCAGGTAACTTTTTGTATTTTTAGTAGACAGAGGGTTTCACTTTGTTGGCTAGGCTTATCTCAAACTCCTGACCTTATGATCCGCCCACCTCGGCCTTCCAAAGTGCTGTGATTACAGGCATGAGCCACCGCACCCGGCCTCAATTGTCAGTTTTTAAGACAGTTGACAAGCGATATCTTTTCTTCATCTTTTGTTTAGTGTTAGAAAATGTAAGTGTTATAATCAGCGTGGGAGTGACAGGAATCTACTTTAACTGATTTTTTTTTCTTTGACAGAAACTATACAAGGAAAACTACGAAAAGACAAAGGCAAAGAGCATAAATTACTGTGAGACCCCCAAATTCAAGCTCGATACTGTTCTGCAGAACTTCAGTAGTGATGTAAGCAATCCTACTGTCACTCTTTCTGTTAAAAAAAGAACCCATTGTTTCACCAATTAATAAATGAAATATGTTTTGTCTTGCAGAAAAAATATAAAGATTCCTACTTAAAAAATATTTTGGGACATTATGTAGGCAGCTTCGAGGATCCATACCATTCACACTGCATGAAAGTCACAGCTCAAAACAGTGATGTAAGTTCTAAGACAGTTGTTTGACTTTCCAAATAACATTTTTCTCAGGGCATGAATACAATGGCTGCATCTTATGCCTGATTTCTTCTTCTCATAGAAAAACTACAAAGCAGAATACGAAGAAGACAGAGGCAAAGGCTTCTTCCCTCAGACCGTAACTCAAGAATATGAAGCAATTAAGAAACTAGATCAGTGTAAAGATGTAAGTCTGTAGTCTGAACTTTGAATGTGACTGCCTTCCATAGCATCTAGTGGTCAGATTATGTTTAAAATGTTGCCACTTTTACGAATAAATGTAAGCCAGGCAATTGCAAGAAATGAAATCTATTTTGTAGTAAACATCCTATTTTCCCTTGTTGACATCCCTACATTTTAAGAGGTAATTCTAGCTCATTTTCCCAAAGAAGAGTTATCAGAAACCTGAAGATATAGAAAAGTTTCTCATACAGCTATAAGAGCACCTCTCAAACTACAGTCTAGTTAGAAAAAAATATATTTTATTAACTACAAGTTTCATTGCTTTGTGGGGCATGAGGTTCTATTTGCTTGGCCTGTGGGCCACCTTGGATCTGACAGGTGATACTACTAAACCAAATGCCTTTGCTTCCCCACAGCACACCTACAAAGTCCATCCAGATAAGACAAAATTCACCCAAGTTACAGACTCTCCTGTTCTGCTACAAGCCCAAGTCAATTCCAAACAACTGAGTGATGTAAGTTCCTCTAACTACCCAGGACACCCAATTACGAGGGATAACATTTCATAACTCTATACATAAAATCCAATGACTTATCAAGTTTATTCAAAAGGCTGAGTAAGTATTAGCAAGTTTAAACAGTATATATCTGTATAAAAATATATTTCTGCATTTTCTTGGGTGGATAAAATTTACAGTGAAACAATTCTGTGAAGGAAGCAAATGTAGCTTAAAGCAATGGAAAGAACCTGAGTTCTAGAGTCAAACAAAACCGCATTCAAATGTTAGCTCTGTCATTGATGTCTGGGTGGCCAAAGATTTAACCCCCCTCTGCCTGATATTTCCCTTTTATAATTTGTGGCTGTTTTGAAGAGTAAGTGAAGGAAGAAATATGCACTGCACATACCCTGGCCAACAGCAGGTATTCAGTACATGAGTTTCTCTCTCCCTAGTAAGTTTCTGGAAATTGGAATCTCTGAGACAAATTTTATTATATGAGCTTTAAGTGTGGATTTCCAAAGCTGTGTTGAACTAAAAGAATAAAAATGACCTCAATAGATGAATGGCCAGAAATGAAGGCTCTAATTAGAGGATCAAAAGCTCTGATGTCTGTGAGAGGACTCTTAATCAGATGAAAGGAAAGTGGCTCTGGTATGTGAGCACCGACAGTGACAAGACAGACAGGGCTGGGCCCCTCTCAGAACCTACAGGGCCAATTGTGCTACGCAGGGAGGGGAACATGTTTGACAGAGCCACCTCATTCCCTTAGGGTCCTACCATGGTGACAGATGTGATAATAGCTGCCAAGTGTCCCACACATAGGTTCAGTAATGCAGGTGGCCTACCCAAGCTCTAGATGTCTCTTCTGATCTCAATAATGCTGTCACTGACTTGACAAAATGTACCACACAAGAATTTATGTATTCTGGAACAATTCTTCTGAACTAATTGGTTCTGTCTCTCTCTGTCATAGTTAAATTACAAAGCAAAACATGAAAGTGAAAAGTTCAAGTGCCATATCCCCCCTGATACTCCTGCTTTTATCCAGCACAAAGTCAATGCCTATAACTTGAGTGATGTAAGTTCCTCATGCCCTGTACCACGTGATGTACTGACAACCTGTGCTTTTATTTTTGAACTGCTTTGTTGCAATTCAATGAATAGATTAATGTTAAAAATGGGAAGAACTGTTAACATTTGTACCATGTTCCTATGCCTCTGCCAGTATAACTGAATTCACCTTACAAAATGTGTGTAGCAATCTTGTAAGTAGTTTCATACAATTAGATAATCGTAATATTAGTATTGTAACCAGCCCTCAGAATGTTACCTCTCATGTATGCTTAATTGCAAATTTTAATGGTAGATCTTTTAGCCATATGTTCATTTAAATTATATGTAATTCATTTATTCCCTGGGCTTATACTGTCCCTTATTTCACACAAATGATACTTATTTCTACATATATGAGAACTTGCATGAATAAAGATATAGGGGATTGAAAGGGCAGACATCCAGGTACCCATTTCTATCCTTCATTTTTCAAACTTAATTTTATAGAAAAGTTAAATTATCCTTGGGGTTCTTAATTTCTTCAATAATTCTATAAATGAGTACTAAGATTATCTGGCATCAATGAGTATGTAATGATTTATGAAATAACCTTTGCAGAGAACTTAGAGGTCAAATGAAAGTGATGCCTTTATATCATAAAAAAGTAAGTTAACTGTAGAATGTATGTGCTACTCTATAAAACATTCAGTGTTAGGAATCAAATATGAGTATAATAGCTAGAATTAAATTAATTTGATAAAAAATTCTCATGGGGAGTAGAGAAGCCCAATCTTGGAGAATTAATAGCTCCAGCTTGAGAAGAAATATTTAAAATATGCATGATTTCCTAGACAATAAAAAGGGCCCATTTATTTTACATTAAGACAAGGTATTTAGTTGCCCATTAGTCTTTAAAGGTCATGACATGCATATCACTTTTGCCAATTCCTTTGCTGAATTTTTCTGTCCAGAATCTTTATAAGCAAGACTGGGAGAAGAGCAAAGCCAAGAAGTTTGACATTAAAGTGGATGCCATTCCCCTGCTGGCAGCCAAAGCCAACACCAAGAACACCAGCGATGTGAGTATGGCCTGGGGACCTGGGGACCTGGACAGGGTGGCCTCGGGGACATTTCCTGGTGAGTGGAATCTGGCACGTGTGATGTCTTTGCAGGTGATGTACAAGAAAGACTATGAAAAAAACAAAGGGAAAATGATTGGAGCCCTCAGCATTAATGACGATCCCAAGATGCTGCACTCCTTGAAGGTGGCCAAAAACCAGAGTGATGTGAGTGTCTTTGTAATTCACTCCTATTTTCAGATGTGGCCACAAAGTTGCTGTTTAATATAACCTTGGATGGACATTAGCCTAACTGAAATCTTAGATTCAAGATGACAAATCACACATGAAAGCTTCACCCAGGTGCTAAAGGAAGATGAAGTTTCTTATTCTTGTTGATGCCTTTGATGCCAGTGAATACTGCAAAAGTTTCCTTAATCTCCTTAATGCCCTCTGTTTTATTAGGAGGAAAAATATTCTGGCAATATCATTGTTTTTATTATTTTTCCTAGAAACAAGCTTAATATGCGTAAGTATAGGTATATGTGCATGTACATATTCACCCAATGCCCTGAACTGATTAAGGTACTTTGCAAAAATATATATAGAGAGAAAAATAAAAGAAGTAAAGAAATTAGTTTAAGGGCAAAGTAAGAAAAACTACATAAGGCATAAACTCAAAAGCAAAGCATTTTATTTTAAGAAATTTATAGAATATTGATCTTATTTTAAAGACTTTAACATACTTATTAAAAATAAAATATGACCCAGCAATCCCATTACTGGGCATACACCCAAAGGAATATAAATCATTCTATTATAAAGATATATGAACACATGTGTTCATTGCAGCACTATTCACAATAGCAAAGACAAGGAATCAACAATGATAGATTGGATAAAGAAAATGTGGTACAGATACACCATGGAATACTATGCAGCCATAAAACGGAATCAGATAATGTCCTTTGCAGGGACAAGGATGGACCTGGAAGCCATTATCCTCAGCAAACTAACGCAGGAACAGAAAATCAAACACCTCATGTTCTTACAAGTAGGAGTTGAATGTTGAGAACACATGGATACATGAGGGGTACAACACACACTGTTGGAGGCTGGGGGTCGGGGAGGAGGGAGAGCATCAGGAAGAATAGCTAATGGATACTGGGCTTAATTCCTAGGTGACAGGATGATCTGTGCAGCAAACCACCATGGCACACACTTACCTATGTAATAAACCCACAGTCCTGCACATGTACACCTGGACTTAAAAGTTGGAAATCAAACAAAAAAATAAAAAATAAGATAAAACTCTTCACAGAAATTGCTTTCCTAATTCCTAGCAAAAAAGAAATACAGACAAATCATCTTTTCATTTATTATTGCTTTAAAGAAAACTGTTAGGTCTTAACGTTAAAAGCCAGCTTCCAGAGGTGTTACAAAATGCATTTTCACCAAGTGCTCAACAGAATACTCTTCCAGGACTGTGCTTAATTATCTAAGGTTCACCTTATACCTTTTACCTCATTTTGCATCAATTCTTAAACTCATTTTTCTTTCCTTCTTTATTTTTTGAGACAGGCTCTCGCTCTGTCATCCAGGCTGGGGTGCAGTGTCACGATCTCGGCTCACTGCAATCTCTGCCTCCCAGGTTCAAGCAATTCTCCTGCCTCAGTCTCCCAAGTAGCTGGGATTACAGACATGTGCCATCACGCCTGGCTAATGTTTGTATTTTTAGTAGAGACGGGGTTTTACCATGTTGGCCAGGCTGGTGTCAAACTCCTGGCCTTGAGTGATCTGCCCACCTTGGCTTCCCAAAGTGCTGTGATGACAGGCATGAGCCCCTGCACCTAGTGAAACTCATTTTTCTTTAAACATATTCAAATGAATTATTTTAAGACAAAAACTTGCTTACATAGCAGCACTGGTGTGCTTTAAGTTATTCAGTCTGAAAAAATATTAGGACAACATAACATAAACATCTTTATGATTATTAGCAGATGAGATTATATAAGGCATGAGCCTCTACCACATCTATCCTGCTTTTCTGCTTTGTGGAAAATTGATGGTGAGAAAACATAAATTTTGCCCCTTCAGTTAAAGTGCAGCAATGACATGAATGGCTTTTACTTTATAAGATATATTTTTCTTTCTTTTTGTTTTAATTTCTTTTTCCTTTAACAGAGATTATACAAGGAAAACTATGAGAAGACAAAGGCAAAGAGTATGAATTACTGCGAGACCCCAAAATATCAGCTTGATACTCAGCTGAAGAACTTCAGTGAGGTTCGAAAAGCCACGGTTACCTCTTGGGTAGGAGGGCTTTCCTACTGTTTGACAAATGATTGTTAACTTGAATTATGTTTGTTTTATTTTTCAGGCTAAATATAAAGACTTATATGTAAAGGATATTTTGGGACATTATGTAGGCAGCATGGAGGACCCATATCACACACACTGCATGAAAGTTGCAGCTCAAAACAGTGACGTAAGTTTGAAGACAATGGTTCATGCCTCACAGTGACATTGTTTGAGAGCCATAACAATCATGATCTATTTTTGGTTTTTCTCATTATAGAAAAGTTACAAAGCAGAATATGAAGAAGATAAAGGAAAATGCTATTTCCCTCAGACAATAACACAAGAATATGAAGCAATCAAGAAGCTGGACCAGTGTAAAGATGTAAGTTAGCTGCTCTGAATTATTGAAATTGGGCTTGGGATTCTTGTGACATCTAGTGGTAAATTTAGCAGGAGTTTACATGCTAATATCTAATGATTAGAAGGAAATAATTACATTTTGGTTTTGGGATGGAACCAAGGAACACAACAATTATGTTGAGGAGGGCCATTTGTTACAAAATTTCAGATTTTATAAATCTTAATTTTCATTAGTTTATATCTACACGAATTTGGGGCAAAAGAAGGACATGCAGATTTAAGATAGGTGTTCATTATTTAACACATTCTATGTGAGAAGCCATCCTGGGCCAGGCACTTTCCTTGGTGCTGAGAAAGAGAAAAAGCCAGCCACCTCTTGAGCTCCCACTGGAGTGGAGGAGACAAGTAATAAACAAAGGAAGGAGCACAGAAATAAGAAAGATATCAAGCAATGATAAGAAAACTAATATAGGATGATGCTACAGAATTAAAATAGGACAATGTGTGAGAGAGTGACCAGATGGGCATCTTAGGTTGGGTGGTCAAGGAAGGTCTAAAACAGGCATGACCAGCCAGGCCAAGGTCAGGGGAAGAGCAGCAGGGAAGAATGGCCTCAGGAGAGAACAAGCTGAGCATTTAAGGAATTGAAAGGATGGGGTGGCTGAAATTTACTGGGGAGGAAGGCATTAGTAAGAGCTGAAATGGTTGGAGATGAAGGAGGGGATGGATTCTGTAGGGATCATAAGCCAACGTGCAGTTGAGGCTGAGTACCAAGTTCACTAAAGAGTTACTGTGTAAGGCTTCAGCAGGGGAAGGTTAATCTGGTTGCTGAGTTGCTGTAGGCAGACCAGAGGCAACTTGGGAAGTGGGGATTAAAGGAAAAAGAGAGAGACAGACAGACAGAGAAGTGAGAATGGAAACGCATCAACTAAGTTTTCAGGAACAAAATAAACTCTGTTATGACCTGGAACCATTTTTTATATTAGCGCATGTATAACCAAGAATATACTGACACATTATAATGTATAAATACATTATAAATTTCATTAAAGAACATCTTTTTTTCTAGCATACCTACAAAGTTCATCCAGATAAGACTAAATTCACGGCAGTCACTGATTCTCCTGTACTGTTGCAAGCCCAGCTCAACACGAAACAGCTTAGTGATGTAAGTGCTTTGATTTATGCAAGCGTGGGTGACCCAGAGTGCTTTGCTCATTTAAAATGTAAGCATTTACATGCTTAATCTTCATGAGCTCATCTACCATCCCAATATTATTATTTTTCAAGATTTGTTTAATAAAACACAAATGAGGCTGCTAGATTGAATTGTAGCCTGAGGAAAGTTGTGTTAGACAATAATAAAAATAAATATTTTTTAATAACTCACTGATTTTTAGTGGGACTATCTTACTTATTCATTAGGATCTGTCACATGCACACTAAAACTTCGTGCCAACTTAAATAGTGACAACAAAAGCATCTATTTGTGTAGGACAAGGCAAATATTTCCGATTCTAGAATTTGCTAACAAAGACTTTACAAAAAGAAAGGGCACAGTAACAAGACAGACATCAAACAGTGATAAGAGAACTAATATAGAATGATGCTACAGAATTAAAGTGGGATGACATCAAAGAAAGAACTGGATGGGCACTTTAGATTGAGTGGTCAAAGAAAGTCTAAGACAGGTGTGGTCCAGTCATGCCAAGATCAGAGGGAAAGCAGCAGGGCTTCTCAGACATCCACATTCATGCAATCGCCTGCTGACCCCGTTGAAGAGCAGATTCTAATTCAGTAGATCTAGGGGACTCCATATTCTGACTTTCTAATAAGCTCCTAGGTGATGCTGATGCTGTGATTGGTAGGCTACTCTTTAAACAGTAAGGTGCTAACATAGCTAAGTCCTAGAGAGTAGTACACCCTTCTCAAGATAGGTAAGTGAAAGATACAGTTTGTCCTACTATAAAATATGTTTTAATGACACAAATAAGCTCATATCCAATTAGTAAAGAGGAGAATGGCATCAGTATAACTCAGAAGTCATTTCTGCTCCTGTGCCACTTTTCTGAGCATCTTAATATTTTGTGTCCCAATAAAGAACAGCTAAACACTAACATCACTGATCTAGCTGAACTCAGCAAGCTGCAGAGAAATATAGTGCTGTATGTGGTCACAGTCACTATCAGTCACTCTTCTTATGGGCTTAGGTAGGCAATGGACTCTGCCTTGGAATTACTTCTTGCATAGTTCTCAATCTTGTGCATTTTTGCCTTCGGCTCCAAAATTTAAACAGCCTCATCCATTCTTTACACTCCCTTCCTTACACCTAACGTCAACTTTTAAAAAATTTAAATAAAGTTCTATGTTTAATAATTTAAATAAGAATTCACAGCCAGGTGCGGTGGCTCATGCCTGTGATCCCAGCACTTTGGGAGGCTGAGGCAGGCAGATCAGTTGAGCCTAGGAGTTTGAAACTAGCCTGGGCAACATGGTAAACCCCATCACTACAAAAAAATTAAAAAATTAGCTGGGTATGGCGGCACATGCCTGTAGTCTCAGCTACTCAGGAGGCTGAGGTGGGAGGATCACTTGAGCCTGGGAGGCGGAGGTTGCAGTGAGCCGAGATTGTGTCACTGTACTCCAGCCTGGGTGATGGAGCCAGACCCTGTCTCAAAAAAAAAAAGAGTAATTTATATATCTTTTAAACTGTGCTGGTATTTTATTTAGAATTATTATTGTTATTGTTAGTGCTTTAATTACAGAAGTTCATGCTCTCTAGACACATCCTCGCAGTATAGATTGGAAATGTGTTCCTGTGTATATAACAGAATCTATGCAATGGCAGCTGGCGGCACAAAGTATGGTTACACAGCAATCCCCCTTATCCACGGTTTTGCTTTCCGTAATTTCAGTTACCTGCAGTCAACCATGGCCTGAAAACATGAAGTGGAAAATTCCAGAAACAAACAATT
This sequence comes from Pongo pygmaeus, assembly GCF_028885625.2. Taxonomy (NCBI): domain Eukaryota; kingdom Metazoa; phylum Chordata; class Mammalia; order Primates; family Hominidae; genus Pongo; species Pongo pygmaeus. Next base: position 51,138,706 of record NC_072384.2, on the reverse strand, counting down.
CATAAGTCTTAAATTGCATGTTGTTCTGAGTAGCATGATGAAATCTCACACCATCCCCCTTTGTCCCTTCTTTATCAAGAAGGGTGAAAACATACAGTAAGATATTTTGAGAGAGAGAAACCACATCCACATAGCTTTTATTACAGTTTTGTTATAATTTTTTTATTTATTAGTTATTGTTGTTAATCTCTTACTGTGCCTAATATATAAATTAAACTTTATCACAGGTATATATGTATAGGAAAGAACATGGTATATATAGGGTTCAGTGCTATCTATGATTTCAGGCAGCTACTGGGGGTCTTGAAAAGTATCACCCAAGGATAAAGGAGGACTGTGCCACAGTCCCTGAAGTAGGGGATGAAAGTTTGAATCCTGTGCGAGACTTTGACTGAATTGAGTATCTCTTTGAGGCATTTTTCTAAAAAGGGCACTAATGCCTTAGCTACATATGCTGTCCTAAATAAATTCAAAGAAGTTCCCCTGAACTGTTGGAATATCCTTTGTTTTTCAGCTGAATTACAAAGCAAAACATGAAGGTGAGAAGTTCAAGTGCCATATACCAGCAGATGCTCCACAGTTTATCCAACACAGAGTCAATGCCTATAATCTGAGTGATGTAAGTACCAAAGCCACAGAAGACTATGTTTGGTGTGCATGAAAAGAGAAAATGTTATAAATTTTAAAAGACAAGACTAGGAATTGTGCAAATAAACAACTGTTAAGATGGTTACCGTGTAAGTGGAGCTATTAAGTCTTAAGGTCTTAAAACTCCTACTTAGCTATCAGATTTCATTTTCTATGGTCTCTGTTACTATTAGAAGATCTCCAATTACCCGTCTGCTATTCCCTGGAGTTTTACAACACCTTTCCCATGTAAATTTCACATTTCACCTTCTCCAAGTGAGTGTCATTTTATAGCATCCTTATGTAAATCAGGATAGCAGAGTGTTTAGAAAGTTTACAGAACATTAAAAAGAGTAGTTGATACTTATTTAGTGGTAGGGAGAAAGAAACTGGATGATAGATAAATCAATACTTAAACTACAATTTGATAAATATAGTTTTTATAGGAGAAATAAGTCTATATATACACAAATTCTCAATATGTTTTTATTTTTTTACTGGATTACACTGTTGTTCTTATCATTCCTTTGCTGAATTTTTCTTGTCCAGAATGTTTATAAGCAAGACTGGGAGAAGAGCAAAGCCAAGAAATTTGACATTAAAGTGGACGCCATTCCCCTGTTGGCAGCCAAAGCCAACACCAAGAACACCAGTGATGTGAGTGTGGCCCGGGGACCTGGGGACCTGGACAGGGTGGTCTTGGGGACATTTCCTGGTGAGTGGGATCTGGCATGTGTGATGTCTTTGCAGGTGATGTACAAGAAAGACTATGAAAAGAGCAAAGGGAAAATGATTGGAGCCCTCAGCATTAATGACGATCCCAAGATGCTGCACTCCTTGAAGACAGCCAAAAACCAGAGTGATGTGAGTGTCTTTGTGAATCTGTCTTGTTTTCAGGATGGACTCCCTGTTACGATGCCCAAGGGTAGTAGTGTGGAAAAGAATTTCATGAGCATGGGCTCTTTCACATTCACAAGTGTACTGCTGTAGAGAACTTCAGAATGATGCCCTGGATTATTGTGCCTCCCACATTTGAGGGGAGAAATTACTGATTTGTACTTGATGTCCATTTCACTTTGAAAAATGTATGCATTAATATTTAATAGAATATTGATTGTATTCTTAAAACCTTTTGGAAAACATCACTAGATATTTTCATATTTTCTTCTAATTGAAAAATAATTTTTAAAATGATAATTTTCAAACTGTCTTTACTTTGGAAGACATTTATGAGTCACAAAAATCTTAATAGAGTATTGTTCTTCATTGACTTTAGTAATGAGTTTGGTCTAGATCCAAGAAAAAGACTCCATTGATTATAAACCCCTCTGAGACTCTGATAAAAGATTTGAATCATCTATCTAGAAAATGAACATTTCTTTTCATGCCTTTTGCCTGAATTTTGGTGAACTCATGGGTTGCTTAAGGCTCATCTGTGAGCCATGTAACATTTTCCAGTTAAAATTCTTAGTACAGGGAAACAAACATCTACTATTGCAAATTATAGTATATATTGTGTATAAAATGTTTAGAGAATCCCTTAAGAGTACTGAGAATATTCAGTGTAGCTTGCAGATACTAGTTTTTTTATGATGAAAGAGAAGGGTATTTGTATCATTTAGTTTTCACCATGCTTTTATATAATGATCTATACATACCCCTTTAATTCATTTCGCATTTATTCTGTCATTACATAGCACTTTAAAACTTGTAATTCTGTGATTTTCTCTAGTAACTTCACAGTGAATTATGTCAGTATACAGTGCTCACTTATATTACTATTTTGTTCACTAGTTGAGTCTTTTCAACTCAAGAAGGATATAACTCCCCATTGATAGCATGTGTATTTTTATCTTTTGTTTTTATTCGTATCACAGAACCCAGCAGTAGGCACATGATAAATGCCCAATAAATATTTGTTAATTGATTGATGTAGATGACCAAAACACATAGCAAATGAGTCATTCTCATATAATATCCAGGCAAAATGCTAAGCTGCAGATATAGAATATGAATGGCTTTTTAAAAAGAATCTTTTAAAGCCATTTGGATCTTTGACAACATTTTATATGTACTGGTATGTGTCAGCTGGTGTGAACATGAACAAAACAGTAACAACAATTTCTTCAGAAATACTCCCACACACTTACTGCTGTTGCAATATTTATTGCTTTATCAGTTTATTTCTAACGAAGACAAACTGTTGTTTTCAATGTTGTTGCAAACTATCACAAAGTTTCCATATTTATTTTTATAAACCAGGGTCTCAATTTTATAGTTAAGTAATAAATATATTCAGTGAAAGTGACCACCCACAAAATATGAGAAGGAAGATCAAGTTCCCTTAGAAAGCCAAAGGATCAGATCGTTTGCAAAAGGAATTGTTACAGAAGATTTGTAGTGCACATCTGTACTTGCCAGCTGGGTCACTGTCTCTAACACATATGTGACCATGGGGAACTAGGATGAGTTTAGAATTTTCTTAAAGGCAGTGGGTCAAAATTTTTCTATCAAAGTAATTGGTGAGTGGATACAATGAAGCTGGGAATTTGACCCAATTAGCACCTTGTCTAACCATTCCAGAAAACCAGGCAATGAAGGGAGTCCTTGAGGCCCAGTCAGGACATTTGGTTTATAATGCTGTACGGAAGGGCCAACGTTATTTTAATGGCTCAGTTTCTCAAACTTTTCTCCTATGAAGTCTTTTAACTGCTGCAATCTGAAGCTTCTTTTAAATTGCTGCCCAAATTGAACTTGATATGAAAACAACCTTTGAGATTCTCAGTGGGGCTTATCTCCTGTCAATAGTAGGTTAAAAAACCAGTTGACTATCCATTCGAAAATGACTCTATACAGCCAATAAACTAAGTCTACAGCCCTGTGTATGAAGTAGTCATTTTGTTAAAATCCAATTGTCATATGGTTTTCATTACAATTAAAAAATGCTTCTTTACTGAAAACTCTTCATAGGTTAAATTACATTAATAATAGTAACACTTGTTAGTGGTCCTTGAGAAACCCTGTTTTAGAATAAAATCATTCCTGTTCCTGACTGAAGCAGAAGCTGTGGCCCGTTGTCTGCTGTGACCCAGACAGTTTCTCATTGATTTGAGAAGGTCTGCCCATGTGTGCTTTTTGGGGGAATTTCAATGGTATGTAACATATGAACACATTTTTGGGCAAAATAACTACTCAGATGTTTGACTCTTTCTCTAACTTGTATTTATTGTTTATGAAATATCTCTGTCTTTTCTGGAAACCATTGAGGATTTGTGATAATAAATGATAATTTCCTATTCACAGCACGAATATCGAAAAGATTATGAAAAGTCAAAAACTGTCTACACGGCACCTCTTGATATGCTCCAAGTCACTCAAGCTAAGAAATCTCAGGCAATTGCCAGCGACGTTGATTATAAGCACATCTTACACAGTTACAGCTACCCGCCCGATAGCATCAATGTGGACCTTGCCAAGAAGGCGTATGCGCTACAGAGCGATGTGAGTAACCAGGGTTTCTGTAGCCCCTCTTTTAAAAAGATGGAAACTGAAATGGACTTCGAAGTTGAGTGAGGTTTTTGCACTTCTCTGAGGTATCTGCATTGTCCTATGTATGTAAGCAAACGACCCTTGTGGTTCTATAAGAGCATGCCCTTCAAGGTTAGGAAGAACTGATCTGGCATGCACCCCATCACTGTTTCCCTCTGGGAAATATATCAACCTTGCTAAGTTTAGGGTCCTCCTCTGTAAAATGGAAATAAATCAGAAACATTGTTTGGAGGATGTAAATGCATGCAAAATACTTAGCATGGTGCCAGTCCCTGGTGAGTTCTCAATAAACATTCAGTATTTATCATCGCTATTATCATAATCATCACATTCATCATTATCAATGATTTTTACATAGATTGCTATCTGAAAAGAAAATATATGATATAACATAAATATTTATAACTGTTTTTTTCTGCAGATCAGAACTTCTTTAAGCAAATTCATTCATCCAAACTACACAACTGAATACTTCATCCTAACAATTCTATTTTTTAAAATATGACAAAATACACATAACATAAATTTACCACCTTTGCAATTTTCAAATGTACAGTTCAGTGGTGTTAAGTATATTAACATTGTTGTACAACCAATCTCCAGAGCCTTTTCATCTTACCAGACTGAAATTCTATATTCATTAAATAGCAACTCCCATTTTCCTTCTTCCCCTAGCTTGTGGCAATCACCAATCTATGCTTTGTTTCTAAGTTTGACTAACCCTAGATACCTCATATATGTGAAGTCACACAGTATTTGTCTCTTTGTGATTGGCTTATTTCACTTAGCAAAATGTCCTCAAGGTTCACCCATGTTGTAGCATGTATCAGAATTTCCTTCATTTTTAAGGGTGAATAATATTCTATTGTATCGATATGCCACATTTTATTCACCCATTCATCTATTGATAGACATTTGGGTTGCTTCCACCTTTAAGCTATTTTGAATAATGCTGCTATGAATATGGGCATGTGAATATCTCTTTGAGATCCTGCTTTCGATTCTTTTGGGTATAAACCCAGAAGTTGAATAGTTGGATCACATGGTAGCTCTATTTTTTATTTGTAGAGGAACCACCATACTGTTTTCTGCAGCAGCTGCAAAATTTTACATTCTTACCACTAACAATTCTATATTTTACAATGTTATTCTACTTGTTATTAGTTTGATTTTGTTATGTTTTTTCGTCTCAAATAGATCATAAGCCTCTGACAGGCGGGAACTAAATGCTTTCTTGATTTTCCATTCTACTTAAAATGCCCAGAGTAAAAAACAACAGTTTGAATTTTGTATCTAAAATGTAAATTTTTGATACCACTTATGGTCAGACAACAAGAGTAGCATTTTAATAGCATCAAGTAACTGTGCCTCAACTAGGACCAATTCCAAATAATAACTGTTCTCTTATGCAAATTAACGAGTGCAACTATTTTAAAGTGTTTTGTTAGCCAATGTAGAAACACTCCAAACTTGACCAGTACACATGAAGGGCCATGTGTGCAAATACTTAGTACAAATAATTCTATTAAGTCTTATACAATTAGGAAATTAGAAAATGAGCAAATAACCCACCTTCAATGTGGCCTTCTATTTTAATTTGATAGAAACATAATACTTAAAGTTCCAGGGAACAAACGTCTCACATTTGGTTAACTGACAATTTCACTTACTCTTTGAAGTGCGGCTTTGACTTGAGCATTTTCCAGGTTGGAATTAGAGTACCACAGACTTCCATTAAGTTGGAAATAAGGATGGAATGGAACATATGCCAGTTAGAAGGAAAGCAAAAATCTAAGAGCTGTTACTATATCTCACCAAAGAAATATATAAAATAACCTTAATGTCTGGAGTAAGGAAGCTGGTCAGAAATCTCAAAAACATTGTTTTGGGTAAAACTTTGATGATTTTACATAATGAGGATGACACAGCAAAGAAATGTAACCTTTCTCTTGGTGTTTTAGGTTGAATACAAAGCTGACTACAATAGCTGGATGAAAGGTTGTGGCTGGGTGCCTTTTGGGTCCTTAGAAATGGAAAAGGCAAAGCGAGCTTCAGACATCCTCAATGAGGTAAAGCCACTGGGTGTGTCAGAGGGAGAGTGGTGATTGTGTTGTGTTAAAGCTCTCAAAAGCATGGGCAGTGTTCCTTCATTGCTTCATTCTCAGTCACTGTTGCTGAGGAAAAGAGCTTACCACGTGTACGAATTACCCAGCTAGACCAGCACAAGCCTTTATATTACCAAAATCATTTATGTTAACCATTCTTTACAGAAATATTTTTAACAATTTTATTAAGGTATAACTTCTTAACCATTTATGTTAACCATTCATTTATGTTAACCATTTATTATAGAAATATTTTTAACAATTTTATTAAGGTATAACTTGCATACAATAAAAGTCACTCATGTTAAGTGTACATCTTGACAAGTTTTAATAAATTCATGTAATTGTGCAGTCATCACTGCAATTGAGTTTTAAAATGCTGCCAGCACCCCAAAAAGTTTCCCCCCAAAATTCCAGCTCTCATCTTCAGCCCCAGGCAACCACTGATTTGCATTCTGTCTCCAAAGTTTTATCTTTTCTAGAAATTTATTTTGTGTCTGGCTTCTTTCACTTCGTGTAATGTTTCTGCTTGTAATTTGGTTTTTTAAAATTATTAAGTAAATCTTTTGTATGGATTTATTAGGTTGGTACAAAAGTAATTGTAGTTTTGACATTAAAAGTAATGGCAAGAAGCACAGTTACTTTTGCCCCAGCATAATACATACCACATTGTTATTATTGCTTCACTGGTTGGGGGATATCTGGATGGTTTCTATTTTTTTGTGATTATGAATAATACAGCTATTATATAAATCTTCTTTGAAGAATTATTCCATATGTCATATTCTGGTTGACTTTGAAGTAATGTATAAATTATAATTCAGTGTAAGAAAAAATAGTGATGATCTTGAGGCTCATAAGGCAGCAAGATTATCTGTCCCTCCTCTGTGACAGTTGAAGAGTCTCACTGCTGTCAGGTGAGTACATCCTCAAGGAGGGCAGACTACCCAAAGGACAGAGGTGTGGTATGAGAGTTGTCTTCCATGCTCAAGTTTTACTTCTTTTTCAGTGTTTTGTTTTCAATGAAAACCATTTTGTCTGCCCAAAGATCTTCCAGAATAAAGTTCTGGGTTAGTGGTTTTTAGAAGTCTGAAGCTGAAACAGTGATGATGCTAAGTGGGATGTACAATATGCACAAAGGAAGAGGACTGGGAAAATAAATAGGGACACATACAGGAGTAAGGTAGCTAGAAGTTGCCACCTCCTAGTGGGCACACCTCCCCAGGGTCTCCTCTGCAGTGCCCCTTCAGCGCTTTGGTGATAACTTATGTACTAACCACATTAAGACTTGCAGAGCAAAAGTCCTGTCTCTCTTAATAATAATTCCTAGCTGTTGGCCTAGTTTCTCAATTCCTCCTTCCTCAACCGGACAGCTTCTTGAGGCCATTTGCTGATGGAGTAACAGCGAAAAAGAGAACTTGTTTGTGTCATGCAAAGACACTCCAATCTCCTTGCTTGCTTTTCTGTTAAACCTTTAGAAAACTCTGTGATGTTTCCAGATTCTGCTTAGCTGAGGGTATCTTCTTTCATGTCATAGGCAAGAAATTAAGAAAGGAGTCTGTCTGGTTCCTGAGAGCAGTATATGTGTCTGTGCTGTCCCAAACTATCCACAATTAAATGGATTTTCAAAGATATTGACTTTTGTATTGCATTCATCAAGCCAATCAAGAATCTAGTGTTTTTGCATTTTAAAATCATGAAAAACTCTTCCTTGTCGCTTCAAAATAAATTTCAAGGATTTTGACATATTAATCTTCAGTGGAAAACAAGATTGTTTTTCTCTTTTTGATTTGCCAAACAGAAAAAATATCGCCAACATCCAGACACACTCAAGTTTACCTCGATTGAAGATGCTCCAATTACAGTACAGTCTAAAATTAACCAGGCCCAGAGGAGTGATGTAAGTGTTAATGCTATCTATATGTTAATAGATGTTAACTAATACAAATACATTTGTATTTCAAATGTACTGATCACCTCTAGTTATTATACAAAATGAAGAGACCCAATTACACAGGCATCTGTAGAATTCCCCAGCTGTTCATTAATAAAACATGCCTAATTCATATATTTACAGTAATGTATATTGTGCTGACTGTCCTTTTAGCCATTTGACATTTCTTTCTAAGGAAAAGGTAAGAGGGACTTCTCTTAATGACAACAAAAACTACAAGCCTTTTTCTAGGAAAGACCAGAAAGAATGAGTATATCAAATGGGGAGCAGTTATATTTTAAGTCAGCGCTAAAAAAAAAATCATATATAATCAAGACCACCCCAAGTCCTTTTAATTGCCCACAAAATATAATATAGGTGGTTGGTGTATTCTACCCTATTACACTTTCCTGAGCTAGGCCCAGAGGTTCCTACTGCAAGTTCCAAGGGATCTTTGCAAAACTGTATAAGCACTGAGACAGGATCCTAAGCAACTGCATATGTGACCTTGAATGCCTACAGATATTTGCACATGAATATGCAAATGCACAAAGAGTGTCCTTCCTAAAACCACCTCTGTGAAATATGATCCATTAGGAAATTATTTTCTGGTGCCATTAAATTTTCTTCCTACTTTATTTGTTTGTTTATGCATTTTTTTCTCTTTCAGATCGCTTACAAAGCCAAAGGAGAGGAAATTATTCACAAATACAACCTGCCACCAGACCTGCCCCAGTTCATCCAGGCTAAAGTTAATGCCTACAATATCAGTGAGGTGCGTGGGTGGACTCACGGGCTGACATGTGTGTCCAGACTTTACTAACACAGTCTCTAAGTTGTACTTAAATGACATTTTTCTTTCAGAATATGTACAAAGCAGACTTGAAAGACTTGAGCAAGAAGGGATATGACCTGAGAACTGATGCGATTCCCATCAGAGCTGCCAAAGCTGCCAGGCAGGCAGCGAGTGATGTAAGTCCAGCTGTAGTCATACATGGGCAACTAGAAAATGTGGGTGGGAGGGTTTGGGGTCTGACGATGACCCAAAAGTCTCCATGCATGCGGTCCCCAGTTGGAAGCAAATCTGATTGAAAACTATTTAGGAAATAAAGTTCCCTAAATAGATTTAAATTTTCTAGGGGGAAAGGATTTGTATAACCTTCTACTGATCAGTTCTAATCAAGCCCCCTCATTTAAAATTCTCATGTATAGTTCTACACTAACTCACATTACTTCTCTTGTGGACATCCAGAAGTGACTTACCATTTAAGTCATAATAGCCTCCTGATGGTAAAATGTTATCTCAAAATTTTATTAATTTATATGATTTCCTTCTTTCCCTTTCCTCTCCCTTTTTCCTTCATTCCTTCTGTAGGCAGGTGAATAGGCCTCAATTTCACCACCTCTTAATAGCCAGTCTTTGGGTTCTATTACAGTTAAGAATTTTATTTCTTATCCTATTTATCTTTAACCAAGATGTGAACTGAAGTCACTTTGCTCTTTGAGATTTAAATAAAATTGTCTCAAGCCCCCATCTGTTATTCTATAGGGAGTGGAATCCCCTTCCCCATGATTTCTGTGGAGTCTCCGAGGTTTTTGTTTCTCTGCTTACCTCTGGCTCCTGGCTGGCTTGAGCTCACATCTACACCCTCCTCCTGCGGGTCTCCTCTTGCTGCTCTGTATGACCCAGAAATGAAACATAGCCCCTTCCTTTTGACTTCCCAGAGTCCCAAACACCACTTTACTGATTGTTTGAAATTAGGTTTACATCGATCCAGTGTAAATATGTGATGATTGAATAACAAATGTCCTCGTTCTGAAATGCCCCTGTCCCACCCAGAATTTCTCACCCACCCCCTTTCTCTGTGGGTACTTTCCTCCAGCTGCCCCTGCCCCAACATACCACGAACGTTCCCTCATGTCTCTGCTTCTCAGTGTCCCACAGTGCCCTCTACATGTCTCCGAGGAAGCTCAGTCCCCCTCACTTTGTTATCCAGAGCCAGTTAGTGTTTACCCCCTCCTGGCTCTGGGTCTCCCTTTGAATATCCAAGGACTTATTAAATTCTACTATCATTAATATTAACATCCTACCACTACTACTAAAAATTCTAAAACTAATTAAATATCCAGCTACTTGTATTCTAGTAGCACAATATAATTGGTAGAGATTGTGACATATTTATCTTTTCATTTTTCTCTACTAATGTCTAAATGCAAAGGAAGAATATAAAGATCTATTTTGTCACTGACACAAATTATGGTAATGCCCCATCTCAACCTCACTTGGATAGGTAGAGACAGCTATAGACAATCAAATGGGTTCCATAATACATAACATTTTTATTTTAAGCAGGCTACATTTCAGAGTATATACAAGTGAATTGTTAATTGTTTGGTTATTGAAGTACAGTAATTTTCGGGAAGTTCAATTACTTCAAATCATGGCCTCCTTGTTTAGTAAAACCTTCAAAACTACATTTTAAATTATGCCCACCTTTGTTTACAATAGGTTCAGTACAAAAAAGACTATGAAAATGCTAAAGGGAAAATGGTTGGCTTCCAAAGTCTTCAAGATGACCCTAAACTCGTTCATTATATGAACGTGGCCAAGGTACAATCAGATCGGGAGTATAAAAAAGACTATGAGAAGACAAAGACCAAATACAACACGCCCCATGATATGTTCAACGTCGTGGCAGCTAAGAAAGCCCAGGACGTGGTCAGCAATGTCAACTATAAGCATTCTCTCCATCATTACACCTACTTGCCTGATGCCATGGACCTGGAGCTGTCTAAGAACATGATGCAGATACAGAGTGATGTAAGTGTCATTTACTCCTCAAGAAACCCCCCGTTAAGTTCAGAGCCTGCCATGAAAAGAACCCTGGCCTAGGCCCTCACTCCTCTTTTCTCCATTGCTGTAGAACGTCTACAAGGAAGACTACAACAACTGGATGAAAGGCATTGGCTGGATTCCTATCGGCAGTCTTGACGTCGAAAAAGTTAAAAAGGCCAGTGATGCTCTAAATGAAAAGAAGTACAGGCAACATCCAGACACCCTCAAATTTACCAGCATCGTGGACTCCCCAGTTATGGTCCAGGCAAAACAGAACACGAAGCAAGTCAGTGATGTGAGTACGATAAAATAGAGAGGACAGAGGATATGGAGGAAGCTTTTTAGAAAAGTAAACAGCAGCCCAATATTTTTTTTTCTGGGCCAATATCTTTCCATTTTAAATTTATTATTTTGTTTATTTAATTTTTTAAAAATTACAGTTATGTGTAGTTTGGGCACTAACATTTTCTTCTCTCTTGCTTTTTATCTTCCTTTTTAAAAAAAATTTCCTTTTTAACTGTCTTTGAAATATTGTGTTATTGAATAAACTTGACATGGTGAAAAAATTCTAGGACTACACACATACACATGCAAACACATACATACACAGAATTTAAGCTTAACTCCCAGACACTTTATTTTGGCAGATTTGTTGTATTCAATTCTATGTTAAGTTTCTCATATTTTCTTTTCATATGTAAGACGTTAATACAGAGAAGTAATACATATGAATATATGTTTTTGCTCCTAAGAATTCAGCATACACAATTATCACAGAGACTTTTTAACTTACATCTGATTGAGGTGAGTATCGTTTGCCTGCCTGTCCATGAGCAGCGTCTATGCTCTGGCTAAAGTCAAAGTTTCTAAAGGAAAGTTTCGTATACAGAAGATCAAAAGCATTCGCTCGTTTATTTATTTAATGAATGCTTTTTGTACATTTACCATGTGCCAGGCACTATATTACCTGCTGATGGCATAAAGATGAAATAGATGAGGATTCATGGGATATAGAAATTCACAAGAATGTAGGGTAAGAGCATAAGACATGGCTACAAACAGAGCATTGTCATCCAGAGAGACAAATGCCACAGGAGAGGAAAATGTTAAATACAAGGGAGGTGCCTTGTACACGGGTAACTGCCTACCAGAGTTTCCCAGGCAAGTGAGAGAAGTGAGCATTCCTGGCAAAGGGAACAATATAACAGCAGTAGAAAAGGAATGAACAATATAACAGCAGTAGGAAAGGAATGAAAAAGTGTAAAAGCAAAAGGTTCAGGATTGTAACCTGATTAGTAAGGGACACGTATGCTAACTTTTAGAGTCTGGATATTAGGGGGTAGGTAAGAAGAGATGTTGAATATGTTTAATCCATGGAGCCGCATTATCAGGCCTGTGTTTTAAAAGACAATGCTGGCTCCAAGTGTGGAGACTTTGGAAAGAGGAGAGACTGGAGGTGAGAAGATGAATTAGAAGGCTGTCACCAAAATCCAAGGAAGGCTTAATTGGACTGAAGTTAAGGCAGTAGCAATGGCAGAGAAGGAGCTGTGTAGAAGGTCGAATTCATGAATCTGTCATTGCTTAGATATTGTTCTTAAAGGCAATGAGGACTTAGAGGTAACTCTTTGGGTCCTAGAAGAAATTATTTATTATTTGGGGATTAATTTAGCTATTAGCCATGTCAGATTTTATCTTGGGTACATGCATACCAGTTTACATGTCATATTCCATATAGTCATGCCTGGGAAATAAGGATATATATGATAAATGAGAATTATGAGATTGAAAATCTACTTGTGATTCTGGCTCTATTTTAGTTTTAGGAACTAAGTAATGTATTTCTAATACCAGGAGGAGGATGCGGTAAGATTTCTGCATCACATACTTTGACATCTTTCAGTCAAAAGTGTATATAATTCTTTAAAGTAACAACATAGGGCACATATGAAATAGTGAGCCTTTTGAGTATGCTAGATTCATATATAAGCATCTCTACATTATGAGGAAATTATTGTATGCTTTCATTGATACAATTATAATTTGGAAAGTTTTTAGCAGAAGTGAAAAACTTATTCTAACTATTATTTTCTCTCTAGGGATAAAAAAACAGAAACTAACAAAAATGGAAGAGCTATTAACTCACAGGCAAAGAATAAGTTGATTTGGCTTTGGTGAATTCTATTATTCTTGCTAGGGTTTCATGGTTGAATTTACCTTCCATTCATCTCGGGCAGTGAACAATTTCTATTTTCTTAAGGATTTTTTCTCTTTCTATTTTAACACACAAGACTTGTTTGTATTAAAGATAATAATATGCTTGTTTTATTTTAAAAAATAGGAAAATGCCTTTGATGATTTTTAACACTAGAAAATCATGGGTGATTGTGCTAAAAATAACTCTTTAAAGCAAACAATTAATAGATTTTCCTTTTTGTACTATGTGAAATGCATTTTATTGCAGATCTTATACAAAGCTAAAGGAGAAGATGTGAAACATAAATACACCATGAGTCCTGATCTTCCTCAGTTTCTCCAGGCCAAGTGCAATGCTTACAATATAAGTGACGTAAGTAGGGTCTTTGCTGGGATGTGAAATTCGGACCTGACAATAAAATCATAGACTTCAAGAGTAGGATGGTGCCTTTACAATTTATTTAGGCCCATTTCTCACAAATCCCCTACTGGAACATATCCCATAAGGATGGTTCTTTACCTCTTCAGTTGGCCTTTTCAAGTGCAGGACAACTTTAAAGGACATAACATTCTTCTCTATGTAGAGCTCACCATCTATTCCCCTAAAACTTCTACTTGGTTTTCCTAGTTTCGCATGTGGGGGAGGTTATTATCCTCCAGAAACATAAGAATAAATGAGATCCTTTTTAAAATAACAACCCTAAAATTTCTAAAGCTGACCACCAGGACTTCTCTTGACGTTCCTTTCATGAGAATGAACAACTTCATTGTGTCTAGTTGGTCCTCACATACCATGGTTTCCAGAACCTTTATTTGTTTTTCTCTGGATCCAGTCTTTCAATATTCCTCTCTTCAATATGTGTCAAAACCAGATGTAGGTGAATAATTAGTGCAGAGTCCAATGATCTCATGCTACACGCAGTGTGACACTTTGCCAATGTGATTTCCTAAAACAGTATGTGCTATGGGGGATTCCTTCAACTTCTGTCTGGAAAAGAACAAAACAATCCCAGCAGTTGAGGAATCACTTACAGATGCTGACATTCTGTTTGCTTTTCTGTCCAGGTCTGTTATAAACGGGATTGGCATGACTTAATAGCCAAAGGCAACAATGTGCTGGGCGATGCTATTCCCATCACTGCAGCCAAGGCATCGAGAAACATTGCCAGTGATGTGAGTACAAACTTTAGGTGAAATTTAGGTGTTTGCTTTTTTGAAAAGTAATCAAATGCTTGTTTAAATTGATACCTCAATGAAAGAAATATGTTAAATTAATGGCATTTAAATTCTCAAAATATTGTTTGGAAAACCTGTCACTTTTAGAAACATTTTTGTGGTTCTTTTCAGTTGACCCCACTTGGTAGAACTGTCATAAATCTGACAGTGGCTTTCTCCTTTGATTCATAGCCCAAATTACCTTCGCTGATACATTTCCCTGACAGCCCACATTTATTTTCAGTGGGAACACCCTGACTGACATTACCACATTAAATTCAAATGACTGCCTGCATTATAATTGTATTAAAAAGATTGAAAAGATGTTATATAAAATGTACAGATTTTTATAAACCAAAGAGGGAAAAGTCCACTTTTTTAGGATATAATTTTGATTCATGTAAATTGATGCCCATTTCCTATAACAGAAAAAGTATACACTTCTACCCCTTTCCATCTTTGGAAAACAACATTTTGGCCGGGCGTGGTGGCTCACGCCCGGCCAAAATTTCAGGAGGGCAGATCACGAGGTCAGGAGATCGAATGGTGGCGGGCGCCTGTAGTCCCAGCTGCTCGGGAGACTGAGGCCCGAGAATGGCGTGAACCCGGGAGGCGGAGCTTGCAGTGAGCCGAGATTGTGCCACTGCACACTCCAGCCTGGGTGATAGAGGGAGACTCCATCTCAAAAAAAAAAAAAAGGAAAAAAAAGAAAAAGAAAAATTTTTAGAAAGCATGCATGCCCTGCAGAGTTCACTGTTACACGCTATCCCAGGGAATAAAATCTTGGTTTAAGAAAAGAGAAGAAAGAAACCAACCAGGTATACAGACCACATAGGAAATAGAGGTGTAAAAACTCTACTACTTTCCTTGTAGGAATGGTACTGAAAACATCTTCCTCAAAGGTCTGCACACAGTGCACATCACTATGAAACACATTTCTAGTTTAAGTAGAAAGTGAAAGTCTACAGTATAACTTTATTCTTTTTTTTTTCTTTTTTTAGCACTTACACAGTGATTTTTCACATGCTAGAAATTACTTGACGATCCTTTTGCCTGCTAAACTCTTATTTATGAATTAAGGCTTGAATAGCAGGAGCTGAAAGTCTGCAGGGTTTAAGTGGATTTGAATTCTCTTGCATAACAATTGAGGTTCTGACCTGTTACAAGATTGCTCAATCTATATCCCATTGCTGATTCCAGCAGTGAGAGACTTTGCACAGCAGAACTTTTTCCATTAGGTTTTTATTGATGGGAAAACCCCACAGCAGGTCCTTACTGTGGCTCCTTAATTTATTTGCAGCTGTTTCAGCAGTGAGCTTGGAAAGCAGCTGCTGATAAAAGGAGTCAGTGAAGGCCCAGCTATCCTATAGCTGGTACTCATATTTGTGGTGTAAATAACATATTAAATTGAAACCTATGAAACCCTATGAAACCAAGAGATATTGGCCTTATATTTAGAATGTGTCATGTTCATATTAAGTGTGAAAATTCAGTTTGTTTAAAATAAAGTTCCACGTGCAAATTATCTGTAGGAGTCATAGCAAAGAAAATAAACTGATCTTGAATTTATCGTGACACTTGCTTGTAACTCCAATATATGTTTTCACTGAACTTTTAGGAGGGGGTTGTGGTTTGCATTTTTTGTACACTCTTGAGAAAGTCACAAAGCTCTGAGTGTCTTTATATGTGAATGTAATTGCAGCACTAATGCTACCAATGCCTAGGACTTTGCTAACCCAATTCTGCCTCCACAGTATAAATACAAGGAAGCTTATGAGAAGTCAAAGGGAAAGCATGTGGGTTTCAGAAGCCTCCAGGATGATCCTAAGCTGGTCCACTATATGAATGTGGCAAAGTTGCAGTCTGATCGTGAATACAAGAAGAACTATGAGAACACCAAAACCAGCTACCATACCCCTGGGGACATGGTTAGCATCACAGCTGCAAAGATGGCCCAGGATGTCGCTACCAACGTCAACTACAAACAGCCATTGCATCATTACACATACCTACCTGACGCCATGATTCTTGAGCATACGAGGAATGTCAATCAAATTCAGAGTGATGTAAGTATGTGTAACAACAGACCCAGAGATGTTTGCACTTAAAGGATGATCACTTCTTGCTTTTATTAGACTTCATACTACAGTAAGCTATTTGAAAAATGCACTTTAGAATAAATAACCATTACTGAAAGACTACCAAAGGCATGGTAGACAAGCTGTTTTTGCCTGCTTTCTGTGCTTATATCATAATCATTGATGTTGTCTTTATTAACTTATGGATGAAAGATAAAACTATATTCCCCTAACTATGAGAGCCACTTTGATTCACAGCAAGAGGAGATGGGTATTCCTGATGGGTTGGCTGCAGTGGTGATAAATACAAAATGCAAAAATAGAAGAATTTTCTATCCTTCCTGAATTTGGGAAAGGTGTTTTTTTTTTTTTCCTTTATTAACTCAAGGTCACAATGTCATCCATGTAAATCGCTGTAATGAGTCATCTAAAATTAACCAGGAAGGTTTTGTGCTTGCAACATGATTCATGGAGAGTTGCATGGAAAGGTGTTTAACATTCAGAGCATCTCCTGCTGCAGGAGCTAGATTTCTGTTAGAATTGTCCTCTGTAAAGGAAAGAAGTGTTATACATTTATTGGCACTCAATAAAAATATTGCTCCCCAGATGAGCTCAAGCATAGCCTACGTGGACAGTATGGATGTAATTTAGTTTTGAAGTCTTCAGTGGAATCAAAAGGAAAGCCCAATTTATTGTCAAAAGTGACAAAATACTTTTTAGCAGCACCCATAGTGACCTGGATTCCCCTCTGTGTTGCATAATGCACTCTAAAGCATGATCATTTCTCTCTATTTTATTAGGCTTCGTAATACAGTAAGAGACTTGAAAAAAAAATGCTTTAAGATAAACAACCATTATAGAAAGTACCAATTTATTGTCAAAAGTGACAAAATTTTTTTTAGCAGTACCCATGAAAATATATGACCTAGATTCCCTTCTGTGTTGTATAATGCACTGTAACAACAGAACATCTTCTTCTTATTAACACACTCCAGATAAGCTCTGTGACAGACAGTCAGACATGAGCATGCTGAAGAGTTGCTATTCATTTCCCTTGGATAGAATTGCAGATCCCAGAAACATCCCTTGAATATTCTCCAGGGTGTCTTCTCATATTAGCTTATCCTTTTACAGAATGTATATAAAGATGAGTATAACAGCTTCTTCAAGGGCATCGGATGGATCCCTACTGGTTCCCTGGAGGTGGAGAAGGTCAAGAAAGCAGGAGATGCATTAAATGAGAGGAAGTATCGACAGCACCCAGATACCATCAAGTTCACAAGTGTGCCTGATTCCATGGGCATGGTGTTGGCTCAGCATAACACAAAGCAGCTAAGTGATGTGAGTGCTTTCCTTTCAAAAGGATTTGCCCATAAATAACCACACGTGTCTGAGCCGCTCCTCCATCCTTCTTAATTCAATGTGTGAGGATGCATCTGTGTTAGCAAATAAACTGCTTTCGTAGGTATGAGAGAAAGGGCTGCCTTTTGAAGCAACTGGGATCTTGAACATGGGAAAAACAGGGAGGTGAAAATGGGGGACTATTCCAAATTTGCTTTGTTTTCCAAACGTAGAGAGCCTGTGATATTCATAAGCAGATACACATTATACATATGAAATAACATTATTACTATTATTATCTGTGGCTCTGTATGAATTGCAAAACAAGCTATTTATTGCTCTTGGTTGCAATATTTCTACCTAGCCACACAGGGAAGAGGCATAATGTCCTAATCCCCTCGCATAATAGCTGCATGTTCTGAGAGGCAATCTTAGAATGAGGCCTCTAGGGAGGAGATAAGCAGTTTATTTGCAGTCATCTGGGATCTCATTCTGAGACCACGTCTGTATGGACTCTTATTCTTTCTGTCAGAAGCTAATTACAATGCTCAGGGCCTCACATGGCTTGTTAATTTTAGAGTTCTGTTAAAATGCCTCCACCAGAAAGAGACGGGTAAGTAAAAAGCAAAGACTTTTTGTATTTTAGCCCCAGATTTTGGAAGGTGGTGGGGAAATGCTTTGCTTGACTTGGATTTGAAGATCTATGGATTTTAGCTCCTGCCCCCACATTATCACAGATGTCTAAGGGTTAATTCTATCTTAGGAGTAATAACTGGTGTCAATTCTTTTTATTTCTTTTGTACTGAGTGAGATATCACTTCTCATGGTGTTTTTCCAGTTAGCTAGGCAAACTGTACACTCACTATATAAAGTCTTCCCCATCACAATAAATGCCATCAACATCTACCTCGTTACTCAAGCTGGAAACTTGGCAGTCACTGTTAACACCTCCCTGTGTGAACTCCCACATCCAGTACCTCTGCTGAGTCAGCTTCCTAAATATCTCTCAGCCAGCCTGCTCCCAAATGCCACCAACCCTACTTCCAGCTTCTGTATGGCTCGTGTAGACAACTGCAATAACCTGTTATCTGGACTCCCTGCCTGAGGTCTCAAACAACCACAAGAGCCTGTTTTAAAACACGAATCAAATCATGTTCCTCTTATGTGTAAAACCTCTTAGGAATTTCTTGAATGTGAAGTGAAATCTAAACTCATCAACTTGACAAAAGACCCTCCTCTCTGTGGCCCTTCTGCACCTTCTGTCAAATACCGCTTCACCGCCATGTCTACCCGGGCACATTCCAGCCCTGTGACTTGGACTGCTTTCAGTTCCTCAAGGTGGCCAAGCCATTTCCAGCCTCAGGTCCCGAACGCTCTTCCTCTGCCCCTCTCTCCAAGTTTGAGCATAAATGTTACCTCTGCAGAGTGGCTTTACTGACCATCCTTGTTTCTTTGCTACAATTATTCTATTGACAACACATCACAAATTCTAGTGATAGTTTGTAGTTTACATGTTTTATGTCTGTCCTTTCTATTGGACAGTAAGCTCCAACAGGACATATCTGCCTTCCTCACCTCTTTAAACACAGAACTTACCACCCTGCCTGGCCCACAGTGCTGTCCAATAAATACTGGTAGAATGGGAACATAAATGCATCTACCAGGGCCCCTCCCTTATGACAGAGTAGGCATTTGTCTCATAAATGGAAAACACAAATGATAGCCTTCCTTTTTAAAGGAGTCTCTGCTTGATGAAATTTATGTTATGTCAGCTAATGATATGTGCGTGCTGTCTCCTTTGTTTTTAGTTGAACTACAAGGTGGAGGGAGAGAAACTGAAGCACAAGTATACTATTGACCCTGAATTGCCTCAGTTTATTCAAGCCAAAGTCAACGCCCTCAACATGAGTGATGTGAGTATTTGGCCCAGTGCTAATGTTGCCTATGCGGGCCTCTCCTTTCTGGTTCTTTGCAACTCTTGCCCTGAGAATTGTAGCGGGGAGGAATTCAGTGTGGACCCTGAGCCTCCACATTAAACCCTTAACCATACAACATGAGCCTAGGGGGCCACAATAAAATTTTGCTTAATACAGACTTTTCCAAACTATGGGCTGACTCATTAGTGGGTTTTAAAGTCAGTCAAGTAAGTTGTGTGCCATTTAAAAAAAAAAAGGAACATGAGACAGACAAGATTGGAAAACACAAGCGTGCCTAGTCTGTAGTATGGAAAATATTGCTTTTTACAACTTTTAATTATTTATTAAAACATCCAAAAAAGTTTAGTTTTCTTCACAAAATCTTTTTTTGTATGTAACTAGCCTTTCTCTTAAGTAGTCTAGACATCTAATTGGTGGTAATGTTTAAATCCAGTACTATGAATTATTTCCTTTTTTAAAAAAGGATATTGATAAATCCTAATTTAAAAACATAATAAAACTTGGATAAAATTGTTAATTTCTTAAAAGATGGCTTATTCATTCTTTCCAATGTTTTTAGGCTCTGTTTCATATCCAACTATACATTCCTGTGCTTTTGTTTCATTAAGGGGAAAGATTTTTCTAAGTAATATTTAAACATTAAGATCAATTAAAGCTGAGTTGTACTACATCTGGATTTTTAGTTTTAGTATTCATATCTTCATATAAGCTTGAAATGCTTCATTACAAGAAACTTTTTTCTAAAAGTATTATGTATTTATTATAGAAAAGTTGGAAAATATAGAAAATTATGAAAAATAAATGAAAACCTTCTGTTATCCAGCAGTCAAAGCATTACCTTTCTGTTGCTTTGTTATGCAAGCATATGCATTTTTTGATCAGTTGAGATTATACTGTGTATACAGTTTACTGATCCTTTTAAATAAAATCAATTATATACATAAAAGACAAACTAATAGTCCTAACTTCGTAGATTGTCTTAATAGAAAGGGATCTATTACAACATGTTTTATAAGAAACATTTTGGCATT
This sequence comes from Pongo pygmaeus, assembly GCF_028885625.2. Lineage (NCBI taxonomy): Eukaryota > Metazoa > Chordata > Mammalia > Primates > Hominidae > Pongo > Pongo pygmaeus. Next base: position 51,117,861 of record NC_072384.2, on the reverse strand, counting down.
CTGTTTCATTCCTCTTTTAATGATGTCAAATAATAAAACAACCTCTACTTTTTTGAAGGCTTATTATAAAGCAGATTGGAAGAAAACCATTGCCAAGGGCTATGATTTGAGACCAGATGCCATCCCAATTGTTGCTGCGAAAAGTTCAAGGAATATTGCTAGTGATGTAAGTCTAATTTAAAAGTAGGAAACTTTCTATCTAAAAGACTTCAGGAATTCAAGACCAGCCTGGGCAACATAGCAAGACCCTGTCTCTACAGAAATAAAAAAAAAATTAGCCAGGTGTGGTGGCGTGTACCTGTAGTTCCAACTATTTGAGAGGCTGAGATGGGAGGATCTCTTTAACCCAAGAGTTTGAAGCTGCAGTGAGCTGTGATTGCACTCCAGCCTGGGTGACAGAGTGAGATCCCGTCTCTAAAAAAGAAAAAAAAAAATCTGTATGTGATGTATAAGATGTGATGTACATATAAAGAAGCAAGTAAAGAAATTATAATATAAAAATATTTCCTAAAATCCTAATTGCCAATTACGTTATTTATATTGCCTCACTTAGAATATTTTTCACATATTTAAAAGCTTAATAAAGTTGTTAGAAGAAAATTCTTTTTTAAAAACTGTGAAGTACTTAAAACTTTCATTAGTATCATTGTTATGAACTTAAAAACCACTTTTTATTTGGATTTTGTCATGAAAAAAGTCATGATATACTAAAATATCACTAAATTAGAAAAGTCTCCAAGTATCTTAAAATAATTCAGTGTTTTAATTTTATAATTTCCACAAAGAAAAAAAATCCATGGAAATCGAAATATGGAAAACCAGAAAAAATATTTTGCTAATTCTTTCTGGTTTTTCGTATTTCTATTTCCATGGATTATATAACAGGATTTTAGTTAATTACATAACAGGACTTTAGTTAATTTTTTTTTTTACAAATTAAGTTATATTCCTATATGAACTGACATAATAAATGCCTTGATAGAGTAAAAACGCATTAATTTCAAGATTAATATACTAATTTGTATTAGGGCTGAAATTTACTCATAATTATACAAATACTTTTTAAGGTAATACAAATTAATAATGGAAATATAGTCATAAAAAAAGCATACATTGACCAGACATGGTGGCTCACACGTCTATTCCTAGCACTTTGGGAAGCTGAGGAGGGAGGGCCCCAGAGGCTGCAGGGAGTCATGACTGCACCATTGCACTCTAGCCTGGGGGGACAGAGCAAGACCCTGTCTCAACAAAAAAAAACAAAAAACAAAAAAAGTGTGCATCAAATGCTTCATAAGCCAGCTTCTCAGGAACCTTTGAGTATATTCAAATAATCTACTTATGAAGAGTATTAACATAAACTATTCCATTATTCCATTTTTAATGATCTCCAAGGCAGGTCTCAAGATGAGCCATTAAAATTATTTTGCTAATTGTTTATTTTAAAATACAAAAAGAAACTTCGATGTTACCTAGATTCAGACTGAAGTTGGCTTTTGCTTAATTTGTTGTATAAATTCAGTTTATATCAGACTTCTATGCTATCCAACTTCTGTTTGCCGTTTGTTTTCAAATAGTGCAAATATAAGGAGGCCTACGAGAAAGCCAAAGGCAAGCAAGTTGGATTTCGCAGTCTTCAGGATGATCCTAAACTGGTTCACTACATGAATGTGGCCAAAATCCAGTCTGATCGTGAGTACAAAAAGGGCTATGAAGCCAGCAAGACCAAGTACCACACACCTCTGGATATGGTCAGTGTGACAGCTGCAAAGAAATCTCAGGAGGTTGCCACCAACACCAACTACAGACAGCCATACCACCACTACACTCTCCTGCCCGATGCCTTGAATGTGGAGCACTCCAGGAATGCCATGCAGATTCAGAGTGATGTATGTACTGGTTACCAAGTTGTTATCCATTTCTAATGGGTGGGAGGGAAAAACAGGAACCACTTACTCCACCCCACACCTGGCTGCACTCACTGTAATTAAGGATTCCCTCCAGAACTCAGTTTTAGGATTTCACTCATGTGAACTATAGGTAGCTTTGTTGTTAATTTTATATATGTGCATACAAATATATTTAAAATGTTGGTATTAGACCCAAACATATGATGTCTATGAAAAATTAGGAGGCTCAAATAGATGTTATATAATTTTCCTTCCAGTGCAAAATTCTGTTAATTTTTCATTTATTTTCCTCAAGAAAGTTAACTTTTTAAAGGAATTGCTGGGTCAGGATTTCCTGTTCAAAACCACTATGAATGCAATTACTTTTATAATTAATTTCTTCTGAAAGACTGTAGGGAGTAAAAGGCAGATTATTCTCCCCCTCCCAGCTTCTCCTTTTCTTTTTGATTGTAAGTAAATCACGTAGCCAAAGAAACCCAAGCCTTGACTCTTTCTGAAATGAAATTTTTTTTCTCATTGTAAAGAATCTGTACAAATCTGACTTCACCAATTGGATGAAAGGGATCGGCTGGGTGCCCATAGAGTCCCTGGAGGTGGAGAAGGCAAAGAAAGCAGGAGAGATTCTTAGTGAGAAGAAGTATCGCCAGCACCCCGAGAAGCTGAAGTTCACGTACGCCATGGACACAATGGAACAGGCACTTAACAAGAGTAACAAACTGAACATGGACAAGGTAAGGACTCACCTGCCAGCCTTGCCCAGGGAACCCTCATGGTGTTCATGCCATTGAGCCTGGCAGTGCCCCCATCGTCTCCTTCAGTGTTTCTTACTGATCGTCTTGGTCCCAGTGGTGGGAGGGGGACTCTATTGCTTCCATCATGTTTAGAGCGTTCTCTTTCATAGTGACCCCTCAGATCATCTCTCAACAGCATGTTAAGAATGTGACAGAACCACAAAACTCCACATGGTTGTGTGGTGGGGGCAAGATGGTATTTGGTGCTTTGGTGGTAGAAGGTTGCCTTATTCAAGAATTTTTTTTCTCATTGTGTATTTAGTTTACTTGGCCCATCTTTTTGTTATTTCATCCATTCTCTAATATCACATTTAACCTCTTCTACCATGGAGCTGCAAATCTCTTCCTCTTGCTAGCATTGGGTCAAACTTGTCCTGCTGTAAAATCATGCACCTGACTTTCTCATTGCAGAGGCTCTACACTGAAAAATGGAACAAGGACAAGACCACCATTCATGTCATGCCTGACACACCGGATATTTTACTCTCCAGAGTAAACCAAATCACCATGAGTGATGTAAGTAGATTAACAACAGCAAAAGCTGGGGAGAAGGTTAAAGGGAACTGATACTTATGTCTGCCTTCTACATACCAACCACTTTGTAGTCAGGACCTCTATTCTAACCCCAATAACAAGATGCTGTTGTTTTTCTATTTTATTGTTTAGAAACTGTACAAAGCTGGCTGGGAAGAAGAAAAGAAGAAAGGATATGACCTGAGGCCTGATGCCATTGCAATAAAGGCTGCAAGAGCCTCTAGAGATATTGCCAGTGATGTAAGTGCTTCCACTGGGCCTTTTTTGGGGCTGAGCAAGTAAAAACAATTGCGCTAAGCTTGTGTGTATGTAGGAGCAGCAGTCAGCTCCATTCAGGTTTGGTGGGAATGCCATCCCATGTGACACAAGACACCTCCCTTCACCCCGTCCAAGTACCCTCTAATCATCTGTTCATTATTTAATGTAAGTAGTGACTGAGTCTTGTTAAAATAAGTAGCCTTTAGAGTCTATTCAAATCACTTACAATTCTAAGCAAATGTAAAGATGCAATCTACATGTTTTACCAGATGCCCATGGCCAGGCCCTCTCTTTAAAGATGCACCATGAGAAATCATGCCTGCGGCCTTTTCTGTTGCTTAGACAACTGAGTGGGGAAATCTGCTTTCTAAATCTCTCTAAACCAATTTATTTATACATCTCTCCGATTAACTCTGAGATTATTTTCTTTCCATGGATTCAAGTCTGGGGAAACAAAATATGAAGTAAAAAGAGTTTGCTCCCTGCCTCTCATGAGTGCCTCCCTTCTAATTTTAGAGTAGCTCTAAAACCCTTCATCTAAGACAAAGCTAACGTCACCTAGCAAATGGTACTTTGTTCTCTTTCTTTGACCATTTTCATCACCATAATTTCTTCTCTGTCCACAGTACAAATACAAGCAAGCCTATGAACGAGCCAAAGGGAAACACATTGGCTTCCGGAGCCTGGAAGATGACCCCAAGCTGGTGCACTTCATGCAAGTGGCCAAGATGCAGTCAGACCGGGAATACAAGAAGGGATATGAGAAGTCCAAGACCTCTTTCCACACCCCGGTGGACATGCTCAGTGTGGTGGCAGCCAAGAAGTCTCAGGAAGTGGCCACCAATGCCAACTACAGGAACGTGATCCATACCTACAACATGCTTCCTGATGCCATGAGCTTTGAATTGGCCAAAAATATGATGCAGATTCAAAGTGATGTACGTGAAATCCACATTTGCAGAGCATTTACTCTGGATAATAAGCAACCATGAATGACCATAATTAATGACATTTTGAAATCCTGAAAGAAATTCATCTGCAATTTCCCAACATAGTGTTTCATTTGTTACCTTAGATTGAATTCGTGTCCTTTAACAAAAGGAGATCAATTCTAGAAACTCAAGTGTTGTTTTCTACTCTTGTTGCTGTGAGCATTGTTGGATTCTGAATTCCACAACAGCAAATGGAACTTCATTTCAGAAAGAGTGTATTGAAAGAAATATGTCTAGCAAAGATGGTCAAAAGCATAATAGGCTTTTAATAGAGGAATAAAAGGGAAAGTAAGAAATCAGATAACCTGATAGCTCCAGCCCCTCCCTCCCAACTGGGTTTCATTCTACCACTTCTAGCTTTGCAATTGCCTCCCTTACTAATGAAATTTTGAGAAGGTGATGACTGAGGCAGCTTTTGGACCAAATATAAGGAAGACAGAGAAAGAATAGAGCCAAGAATTTAGCTAAAGAGGCCATTTGATGGTTGGAGAGGTAAATTAAGTTACAAACACAAAGCAGACCAAAGCAAGGCTACATTTCTCTTTGGGAATGTGAGGGCTGAGCTATTGTCAAGGAAGGTAGTAAGTGCCTGAATGAAAGCAGCCATGGTACAGGTGTAGAGAGAAATGTCAAAGCTGAGGAGGAAAAAATGAAATTTACACAAAGTACCAGGAAGGTTTCTGGCATACCTGAGGGAATTGTAATGGTGGTGGGTGATCAAAGACAGTGAAAGAGAAAAATGGGGTTTCCGTAGTCATCTGTTAACCAAGGGGACTTGGGAATTTTTGTAAGAAAGGTCAGTATAGTTGCTTTTCTCAAGGAGATAACAGTCACGTGGGAGATGAATCTATGTGGTATTTCTTAGTACTTTTTCTTTATGAAGGCATTGAGAAAAACAAGTCACAAAGACATTTCTGCTTATTTTTAATTTATCACGCAAGGAAATATAAAAAGGATAAAAGTTTAGGGAAGAAATGGTTGAAGTTCAGCATGCTGTTGGTTAAATTCCAATATTCAAGCAAATATTGAAGTGGAAAAGTTACAGAAAAGTTACAAATGAAGTGGAAGTTACAGAATATTAAACACACACTTAGGATTCTTGGGAAGTTTCAGTTTCTTCTCATAATTTAATTTTTCCTCTTTTGCAGAATCAGTACAAGGCTGACTATGCTGACTTCATGAAGGGCATTGGATGGCTCCCTCTGGGCTCCCTGGAAGCAGAGAAAAACAAGAAAGCCATGGAGATTATTAGTGAAAAGAAGTACCGCCAGCACCCAGACACTTTGAAGTATTCCACATTGATGGACTCGATGAACATGGTTTTGGCCCAGAATAATGCAAAAATTATGAACGAAGTAAGTCTTTCAATAATGCAATGTTTCATACGCATCAGAGAGAATCCAGGTATAATTTACATTTAATCCACAGGTTTTGCTAATACAGTTATAGGGCATCACACTTGAGGTTATTTTACCTAGAAAAAGAGTCTTGTGGTTAAAAAAAAAAAAGGACAGGAATTATTTCTAACTAGTAGTCTTCAAATCTTCAATGAACCATCCTATCTCCTTGACATAACCAAATAAATAGGGACTTTTTCTTTTACTGCACCTCTTGAAAATGAGTCCTGTTTGTCTAAGGTGAGGTTGAATAGACATTCATGACACTGAATCAGCAGATTTCCTGATGGTAGCTGGTGTTGCAAACCACCTCCCAAACCCCAGCTTTCTTTCTGCTTTGATGGGATCAAAGAAAATTCCAAGATTACATGCCTGTAGCAGCATTTCAAACAAGGACGTTCTCTGGGTAATCTTGAGGGCAATTGTTCTACATCAGTGTTTCCTTGGTTCATGAATTATTCCAGCATTTAGAAAAGACTTACTCTATTTTTACATTGGCAATAAGAGATCAAGACCAACAAGTACAATCAACCTTGAACATCTGTTTTTGAAGTTAAAAATAATAAAATAACTGCAGCAGCACTGGTGGATCAAAATGAGAAATGCCTTTGATAACATAACAAAGAAAAAGATGATTTGGATCTAAACGTGAAACAGTTGCAGAAAATAATGGCCATAGTTGTGCTAGAAAGATAGAACTGTATTATGCTAAGCCACGGAGTAAACCCCCTGGAGTCTTCAGAGAACTGAATGATTTGTGGAGATCAACCTCCTTGGAAGGGACCTGCCTCAAAGACAATGCACAAATTTCTGTGCCTCTTTTAAGATTTAGAATCTAAACTATCATGAGGATATCTATTTTTTTCAGTGTTAGTGATTAACATTTCAGGATAATGATGCCAAGAGGAGAATCACAGAACTAGCACGTACTGGCACCAAGAGACATCTTGATGACCATCAAGTTGAATCCTCCCATTGCAGAGTTGAGAAAAGAACAGGCCAGAGAAGAAAAGCACCTCCCACACAGCGAGTCAACAGCGGGGTCTGGACTAGAACAGGGATTCTGATAACTAGGCACTGCTCTTTCCACTAGCATTTCACTGCCCAATACTATTACTACTAGCCACATGTGTTGATTTATGTTTACATAAATCATATTAATAATTCAGTTTCTCATTCACATTAGCTACATTTCAAGTACTCAATCGACCTATGTGGCTAGGTTCTACCATATTGGATTACGCAGAACATTTCCATCGTTGCAGAAAGTTCTATTATATAGTGCTGGTCTAAAGCAAAGTTCAGAAAAATGACTGTTTTTGTAAATAAAGTTTTATAGTGACACAACCACAGCTGTTTGTTGGCGTGTGGTCTCTGGCTGCTTTTGGACTACAACAGCAGAGTTGAGTAGCTAATGACAGCAATTGTGTAGCCCACAAAGCCTGAAATTTAAGGAATTTCTGTCTATACAGAAAAAGTTTGCCAATCTCTAGTCCAGAAATAAGGTTATTCTTATTTTAATTAAGACAGGCTAAAACAAAGAGATAGCATTTTTCATCTATTGCATTTGCAAAAATTAAAAAGCTGTGTTACATGCAATATCTGTAAGGGAGTTTCTGTTAAAGCAAACTTTTAATGGGCCATTTTAAATGTTCATTAAAATTTAAAATTCAGGTATCATTACCCTATAGATATCCTTATATATGTGTGCAAAGATATACATACATACATACACACAAGAATATGTTTTGCAGTTTAGGGTTTCTGAAAGGAGATGCTAAAATGAAAATTGGAGTACAGAGTATTTTTTAGGGATCCTAGTCCTTGGCAGGAAGGACTAGGCGGGAGGAGAAGTTGAACAGGGATGCTGGCATGACAAAGGCTTGACCAGTCCCACAGAGGGCTCTCAAGTGTCTCTGTCAGTAGAGACCTGCATTGAACTGAAATGGCTAGATCTTTGTACCCCCACTTCGATGAGTTGTTGAATGTGGTTATCTGGGAAGGGCATACTCTTGAGTGAGACAGTTGGTGACTAGAGACTATTTGCCAAAAGTTGGGAAGTCAGGTCCTTCCTTGAATGAGTATATTGGTGACACATCTCCATGTCCACCACAAGGATCATGACATTGCTTGTGGCAGAAAAAGGCTAGAGGCCATAAGTTAAATATTCATCAACAGAGAACTGGTTAAATTAATTAGATTATACCTCCTAATGAAATACTATGTAGCTCTACAAATGAATGAAGTAAATTATTTTAAGAAGGTTCAAAGATGTCTAACCTATATTATTAAGTTAAAAATCAAGATGTAGAACATGACTTCATGTATATTTAAAAAGGACTATATGTGTGTTTTAATTTACACAGAAAATTTTAGGAGGCAAATGCTACCTCCATGCTGCAAGATAAGGGAAAAAAGCGTTTTTACTTTCCGTCTTGCATCCTCTCTGCTGTATTGTTTGAATAGGCAACTTTTCCATTAAAATTTTTTTGGGCCAGGTGCAGTGGCTCACACCTGTAATACTAGCACTTTGGGAGGTGAAGGCAGGTGGATTACTTGAGCTCAGGAGTTTGAAACCAGCCTGGGCAACATGGCAAAAACCCATCTCTACAAAAAATACAAAAATTAGCCAGGCATGGTAGTGCATGCCTGTAGTCCCAGCTACTCAGGAGGCTGAGGTGGGAGAATGGATTGTTTGAGCCTGGGAGGTGGAGGCTGCAGTGAGCAATAATTGCACTACTGCACTCCAGCCTGGGTGACAGCACGAGACTCTGTCTCAAAAATAATAAATAAATAAATTAATTAATTTAAACCTAGCTAATAAAAATACATGAAATATTGATATATATATGTACAATGATATGTATGTACTACGTGAGCTTCTTTTAAGATTTTAAACACTAATTTACACTGTTTTTTTCCTAGTATCTCTACAAACAAGCATGGGAGGCTGATAAAACCAAAGTCCACATCACGCCTGATATCCCCCAGATTATTTTGGCAAAGGCAAATGCAATTAATATGAGTGATGTAAGTATAGTTCCCCCTGTTGTCATCTTTCTCTCCAGCAGATTTGAACCAGAAAGAACAAATTAATTAATAGCTCTCTCAGTTATGAGAGTGAATGTTTTAAAAATAATGGTGGAAATCCACACATGAGACTTTTTTCTAATTTTGCTTTGCGGAGTTGGAGTAGGACTGTCGATGGGGTTGGGCCAAGCAGTTAAGAATTTGAAGGGTGATTGGATTTTGTTCTAGGGGGGCACTCCTTATTAAATTGAGAGATTTGGTAGAAAGAAACAGGCTCCAGGGCCAGGAGAAGAGAAAAAGGAAATGAGAGTCCTAGAATTTCGTTCTTAGAGAGCCCTTCCATCAGGCCTTTGAGATGGTTCTAAAGAAGGGGTTAAATGGAAAAGGAAGAAGAACATTTTGAAGAATCTGGGGCAAACCCCAAAACAAAGAATGTGCAACACTTGTTAGAAAATGTATTGATATTTTATTTCATTTCCTTTTTCATCCTAATCATAGTTGCTAGGAAATCCTCTAATTCTATTTTTTTCATTTCTTTGTTTGAATTCCACAGAGATTTGGAATAGCTTACCTTTTTTTTAAATTGTAGATTCCACATTATTATACAAATAAAAGTGCTGATTATAAAACAGTGACGTTTTCTTTTGATGTTAAGAGTAGGGCTGTTTTGTTGTCTTCCTTTAACTCTTATTTGCATCAATAAGAATCTCTGGGACTTTCACATTTTTTAAAGTATATTTACAACCTAATAGAGACCAGCAACTTTTACTTTTTCTGGCAGTTTCTTGAAAATATGTTTAAGTTTGTTATAGATTGTTTTTCAAACACAGTTATGTTGCTTGTAAGAACATTCAGCCACTGAAGCACCAATGAAGCATTCTGCTCAAAAACAAAAAAAAGACGCCACAGTGGTAGTTTACTCTTCTAAAGTAAATCCAGGCTTTCATATTTAGAAGAAAACTCTTCTCTTTGCCTCTCTTTACAGAAACTCTACAAACTTTCCTTGGAAGAGTCTAAAAAGAAAGGCTATGATCTCAGACCTGATGCAATTCCTATCAAAGCTGCCAAGGCTTCCAGAGATATTGCAAGTGATGTAAGTCCAAAGGAGAGCAGTCACCTGGCTGGCGGTTTCTAAGGAACCGAAATAATAAGGGCTGAGTTCTGGAAACACTGAGTGGACACAATATGAAAAACAGTGGGTCTCACTCTCTGTGAATGCTTCTTAACCTTGCTTTTGTGTTTTCTCTGATATTTCTGAAAAAACACCAAGCTAACCACGTGGTGACCCTCATAGATGTCAGCTCCCTGACTCATGAGATCTAGATAAACTTACTTTGAATCTGTCACCAAGGCTATAGCTTATAGAAATTCAAAGCCCTTCACTAAGCTTTCTTGGTGAAAGTCTTGTGTTGTTCTTGCCTCCTGCTTCTTCAGATCTGATTTTCTAACAGGATGTCTCATGTATGCAAGGGTGCTGATCATATGGGCTCATGATAGTTGATGAGTAAATAATCAGGAATTTTTGCAAACCAGTTGTTAAACCATCGGTGGCTTGATATCAGCTGTGATGGGCATATTTACACCACAGAAATTGGCAAACACTACAAAGTGAGGCTTTCCCCGCACTGCCCGGCAAAAAGCAGGTGTACCAACACATCACTGCCATGACATGCCACCTATATGAAACTCAATTCTTTCATTTGGTTGTTTCCACAAGAAATCCACTCACAGGGAGCATTTAATGACTTGGAGGTCCTGGGAGGAGCATATTTCAAAACAATCTTTCCTTGGTCACCCATCAGTTTTACTTTCTTTCCTCTTCATCTCTGTTCTTCATCTTCCCTACCTATCCAGCCCATCCCATTCTCTCTTATTATCCTGAGAACTCCAAATTCTTCTCCCCTCTACTATGCTGGAGTAATTTGGCTCTACTAGCTTCTACCCCCAACTTGCACATGCAACCCCACAAGGAGACAGGCAGAAAAAGACGCTCTCCATGGATCAAGATCTCCCCTCTATAGAAGAAAGTTGGGATGATAAATAGTACAATTTCTTCCCCATTATAGCAGTTTAGAGAGTCTTAAAGGAAAAGGAGCTCCACGAATATAAAGCTATTCTAAAATTACACTGTGTCTCATAATTGAACCTTTTCTCATCAGTAAATGACTAACAGGATAATTTCTCAGGGCAGCATTAAGAGAAATGTTCTGTTTTTTTGCCTTTTTTTTTCATTTTCTGTGTTCTTCTTACCTACTAAAGGCCTCTTTAGCACTAACAGCAAAGTACATGCATAAGTCAGTGTGATGCATCATCACAAAATCTGGGTTCTAATCCTCAGTGGCCTCAGCAAGTTGCTCAGCTCTCTGGGTCTCAGCTTATTCATCTATAAAATGAGGGCAGTAATAAGAACTTTGCTATCTACCTCACAAGGGAGAGTTGTATTCAGTTACATCAATAAATATGAAAAATTTGTTTGTGAACTATAGAGCCCTATACAAATATAATTTTTAATTATATTTTATAATTATACAAAAATAATATAGCATATTGACACTAGACCGATTTTTAGTCAAAGGAATTGCTCTGTGTAAAGACTCATATTTTCTTCACAGTATAAATACAAGTATGATTATGAAAAAGGGAAGGGGAAAATGGTTGGTTTCCGCAGTCTCGAGGATGATCCCAAATTAGTCCATTCCATGCAAGTGGCTAAGATGCAATCTGATCGGGAGTACAAGAAAAACTATGAGAACACAAAGACCAGTTACCACACCCCTGCCGACATGCTCAGTGTCACGGCTGCCAAGGATGCCCAAGCCAACATCACCAACACTAACTACAAGCACCTGATTCACAAGTACATCCTCCCTCCAGATGCAATGAACATTGAGCTGACCAGGAATATGAATCGCATACAGAGTGATGTAAGGCTTTCTTCTACTTGGGTGATGGTTGGAATCCTAGCATGGGAAGGGAGATCACAGTCTGTTTACATGCCATGGTTTGTGTCTAAATGGATAAGATAAAGTAGAATTTGCTTATCTTCTTTATAGAATGAATATAAGCAAGATTACAATGAATGGTACAAAGGGCTTGGCTGGAGTCCAGCAGGTTCTCTGGAAGTGGAGAAGGCCAAGAAAGCAACTGAATATGCCAGTGATCAGAAATACCGCCAGCACCCGAGCAACTTCCAGTTTAAGAAGCTGACTGATTCCATGGACATGGTGCTTGCCAAGCAGAATGCGCATACCATGAACAAGGTACAGAGAACAGTGGCTGTCCACACAGCTCCCACGTGAGGAAAGGCTAGCAGGCTCTGGTTCTTGTTTGGAGAAATCTAATTAAGGTCCATCATTACTAGGCTGTGGCAAACCATTCCAGATCATTGCCCTACACCATCTTCTTCTGCCCATCTCTTATTTTTTTTCTTCTCTTGACCTTCTAGTTGGGTTAGAAATTATTTATGTTTTTAATTATTATGTCTTCAATACTTTCAATCTATTGTAGAAAATAGAAAATACTTAAAAGATTATTTTTTTAAATCTGAGTTTGTTTTTAGGGTCTTTTCTGAATTATATGCTACTTAGTTATTACTTACTACATCAAATTGAGTGCATTCAAGTACTAATGTATAAATACATATTTTTCTTTCCTGCTTGTCCCAGTTATTCAAATTTCATGTCTTTTTTTCCTACTTCCTAGCATTTATACACCATTGATTGGAATAAAGATAAGACCAAGGTTCATGTGATGCCTGATACACCAGATATTTTACAAGCCAAGCAGAATCAAACACTGTATAGTCAGGTAAAGCTATATAAAAATTACTTTTAAGTTTTTTATTGAAACTTATGAACTTATAAAATAATGTAATAGTAAATACTGATATAAATGTTGAAGCAATGGAAGTTTGGAAATGACACACTGATTAGCCCAGGATGTTGCAAAATAGAGTGGTTAAGAGCAAAGGCTTCAGCCACAACTATATGCTTCGTGGAGCAGGTTCTGTGTCTGTTTATCTCTGTGTTCATTGTGCTTGATACCAAGCAGGAAATCAATAGATAATTGTTGAAAAAAAATTGCATCAAACAGCCAGGTGTGATGACATGCACCTGTAGTCCCAGCTACTCAGGAAGCTGAGGCAGGAGGATCCCTTGAGCTCTGAAGTTTGAATCCAGTTTGGGCAACATTGGGAGACCCTGTCTCTAATAAATAAATACATAAATAAAGTAAAAATTGCATCAAACAGACTTGGTATGAGTTTTGGCTTTGCCATTTTTCAGATGTATAATACTGGGTAACTCAATTACCTATCTAAATCTCACTTTCCTCATCCCTAATATTGGGACCATAGAAGTGCCTATGACATTGGATTGCCATGAGGACTAAATGGGAAATTCTGTATAAGATCCTCAACACAGTGCCTGGCCCATGGAAAGTACTGGATAACTATGAGCTATTTTTGTTATTACCCAGTTTTAACACACATACATCCATTCAATCAGTAAAGTCAACTCGGAAAGATTGCAACTAAATTATTGCAATTTATAAAAGGCATTTCATCATTTATTGCTTTTATCACTTAGCTAATTAAAATGTCGTGACCTGTTTTTATTAGCAATTATCTTAATATCTATCTTCAAAATAGTAAGCCCAGGCAGTATTTAACAGCAGTGAGAAAGGTACCTGATATGCCTGATATGACCATATTGTTTCTGAACAGCAGAAGCTATGATAAAATATACCACCAGGATTCTCACAGCCAAAAAAGATTAAAGCCAGGTCATATGATGCTGAGTCAGTGCTTTTTCTACTCCTTTAAACAGCTTGTTTTATTTTTATCCATATCTTTAAAGATAGGGTAGATGATGTTCGATCTGATATTCACTCTGTAGGTAAACTTTTCCCTAATAATCTATTGGTATTCTTTATATAGACAGAATAATGCTGAAGAATATCTTTAATTTTCAGAAACTCTATAAACTTGGATGGGAAGAAGCTTTGAAGAAAGGCTATGATCTCCCAGTTGATGCGATTTCTGTACAGCTAGCTAAAGCTTCAAGAGATATTGCTAGTGATGTGAGTACTAGTTTGAGTTATATAAGGATATATTTTTATCTGAATCAGGTAACTTAATGTCGTTAACTATTTTTATGGATAGGCTTTACCTTTCAAAATATAATGCTTCCTTCATTTTCTCCTACCCTCTTCATTTATCTGGAGTTCACTCTTCTTTTTCACTGTTCATATGTCAAAAGGGCTTCCTGAATAGAGGTCGGGCCAGAAGACCTCTAAGATCCATTAGAGTAAGATGCTCTACTTGGAGATATTACAAAGGACCCAAGATTGCAAGTTTTCCCTACTTTGCCTGAAAATATAATAATTTTCCTGCTTTCTACTTGTCTATTTTAGACAAATTCAAAGTGCCAGATGATAAATCAACCTCAACAAACTGATGCTGATAGATTTTATATGCACATATTTTAAAATAGGCTGTCAGTTATTTCAGTTTAGCCCATTTTGCACTTATATAATTGTAATAAATTACCTTGGGACATAAAAAATCCAAGAAGGTCCAGAAATTTAGGTTTAAGTTCTCAAGGGCTTACTTAACTCTTCTTTCTGCTGAAAATCTGATCTAAAGTTCATAGACTCACTCTCCCAAAGGTAGATTCCGGTTATGATTAGAAACAGTAGCAAATCTGGTGAAAAACTAGGTATTGTCTCTATTTAGGTATTGTCTCTATTGGTTCATTTTTTACAAGTATTTTACTTAGATATTCTGCATATTGCTAGCATATCATTTTGTTAATCCCAAGACTTAACCACAAAAATTCAGAAGGTCTTGGTTATACTGAATAAATTACCAGGATTTCATAGGGAAGCAGGACCTCTTAATCAAAATCTTTAAAAGAAAACAGGGATTTGGTTAATATGCAGGTTGAAATACAGAGTGGTGGAAAGGAGTGCCTAAAAATGGAATCTGACAATAAATTCTAAGAATATAGGGGAAGATTTTATTTAATTCACTTAATTTCTGGCACTCCAGAAATGTTGGAAAATTAATATGATGATATATTATTACCCACTCTCCAGCTTGCAGGTCAATCCCTTATTAGAATAAATCAACGAGGTGATAAGCCTAAAGCAATAATGATGTGTAAACTCATTTTCATTTAATGCTATGTGCTAAGGATAGTTTAGGAATTGAAGAAATAACATCAATAATTTCCTAACAACTCAACATTTGATAGTACCACATTTCTTTTTGTGTGAACCCATTAATTCGAACCTTTTGAAATCTTACTCTCAAATGAACTATAAGTGAACTTTCCCACTATTACAGAGATGTATTTCCCTCAATTTCAAATGTCCTTGTATTTATAAATTTTCAGATAATTAAAACAATTTTATAAGTATTTAATTTAATGAATTAGAATCATAGAATTTAGAGTCGGAAGATAACATAAAGGACATTTAATCTAATATCCCACTCAGCATCCTACCTTCTCTCCATCTCCAAAAGTCTGTAGATACTTAAACATATAAGAATTTTGGAGGCTGGGTGCAGTGGCCCCCTCCCATAATCTCAGCACTTTGGGAGGCCAAGGCAGGAAGATGATTTGAAGCCAGGAGTTCAAGACCAGCCTGGGCAACATAGTGAGACTCTTTCTTTACAAAAAATAAAAAATTAGCCGGGCATGGTGGTGTGTGCCTGGAGTCCCAGCTACTTGGGAGGCTGAGGTGGGAGGATCACTTGAGCTTGGAAGGTTGAGGCTTTAGTGAGCCATGATCGCACCACTGTACTCCAGCCTGGGCAATGGAGCAAGACGGTGTCTCAAAAATAAAAAAATTCTTTAAGGGAATTTTGGAGTCCTTCAGGGCAGGTCATTTCTTTGTTAGATCATTTCTAATTGCCATTATATACCTTCTTATTTTTACCTAAATATGTTACCGATAAGCTCTAGATCTCTGTTCTACAACACCACAAAGCAGCCTATTTCCACTTCCACTTGATAGCTCTTCAAACATTTTCATATTTGCCCTCCTTTGGTTTCAGTTTTATAAATTCTTCAATCTTCTGATCATTCTATTTGTAATTTGTGCTATTTTTTCAAAACTCTTGTCAAAATAGAATCCCTCAAAATTTAGTGTTGTTTTCTTGATACGGGAGGTCAGCTCAGAAAGCTTATTTGTGCCCCATACAAAATCTATGGCACTGCTTTTTAAAAAGCAATTTTGTCAGATTGCTTATGTTGAAGTTATAGTCCACTTAAACTCCTGAATATTTTATATATGTAATAATGAAGCTGGGTATCATGTAACATATAACATGTGTTCAGCACCTAACATCAAGTAAATGCTGTTAGTATACTCATTATTATCACTGTTGTTATTGTCATCTTGTACTAATGTGATTTTTCTCAATTGAATCTAAATACCAAATTTTACTTTTACTGTCTTAAATTTATGTAATCATTTTGACCCATTTGGCAGTATGTTGAGCTCCTGTGAAATTTTCTTCCTAATCTAACATATTTAGTTATTTTTAGCTATCTGCACATGCAAGATATGGATCCCAAACAAGACAAGGTTACATGACACAACCACATGGCAAACCACAAAAAAATCCTGCTATTTAATAGATTAGTCTGCACTATTAGGCATATTTACTTAGTCATGTATCTTCCTGATTTTTCTGCCATTTAGCCCATAAGGATGATCATTTCCATAAGAATATCACAAGAGCTGTATTAAATACAACCCCAAAGTCAGAATACACAATATCTAGCACAACCAAACATATATTTCTGCATCTAGTTAGAATTAATTTCTTATCATAACCTCTCTTGATACTCAATTACATTAGATTTCTTCAGAAGCTTCCATGTAAACAAGGCTTAGTTTAAGTAAGTAAACATTCCATACTAAGTTAGCATAGACAACCCTTCTCTCATCTCAGTTTTGGAAAACAAACATGAAAACAAGGCAAACTGAAGCTGGATGAGGTGGCATGTACCTGTAATTCCCAGCTACTAGGGAGGCTGAAGCTAGAAGAGTAGGCCTGGGAGTTCAAGACCCGCCTGGGAAACATAGTGAGACCCCTGTCTCAAAAAAAAGAAAGAAAGAAAAGAAAAAAAAGCAAGTTGAGCTTAACTTGGCCTTTGTGTACTAAAAGAGCTGTGTTTTCTCTGATTTCAGTATAAATACAAACAAGGCTACCGAAAGCAACTTGGCCACCATGTTGGATTCCGGAGTCTGCAAGATGACCCAAAACTTGTGTTGTCCATGAATGTAGCCAAAATGCAGAGTGAAAGAGAATACAAGAAGGACTTTGAGAAGTGGAAAACTAAGTTCTCCAGCCCAGTGGACATGTTGGGAGTGGTACTGGCCAAGAAGTGTCAGGAGTTGGTTAGTGATGTGGACTACAAGAACTACTTGCATCAGTGGACATGTCTGCCTGATCAGAACGATGTTGTGCAAGCTAAGAAAGTTTATGAACTGCAAAGTGAGGTCAGTTTCTATTAAATCCAATAGTTTATATATTAATTCATATTTTATATGAGTAGCTATTTAGTCAAAGAGAAGCAGAAACTAGGAATTATTATTGAAAATCTAAAATGCTTCTGTTTGTAATGCATAGAATCACTTGAATCAAGGGTCCAGGTGAGAATGGGATTTTGAAGCCTTGCTCTGTCTTTTCACAGAATCTATATAAATCTGACCTTGAGTGGCTGAGAGGCATAGGATGGAGTCCCTTGGGTTCTTTAGAGGCAGAAAAGAACAAGCGGGCTTCGGAAATCATCAGTGAGAAGCAATATCGTCAGCCTCCAGACAGAAACAAGTTCACCAGCATTCCTGATGCCATGGACATAGTTCTGGCAAAGACAAATGCCAAAAATAGGAGTGATGTGAGTAGCACTCTGGAAATAAATAAAATAGATTATAGTGCCTGCTACCTAGTGTTTGCTCAATAGCACTTGCTTAATAAATGAGTAGAACCACAAAGCATTGCCTCATACATCACCATATAAAATTTTATATTGGATCACTTTATTTGAATTAGCAACTATCCTACACTGAATCATGTAAAAATGGGTCAGTGTCAGTTTTTGTCACCCAGAGCTTATTTATTATTTAACCAAAATGTAATGGGAAAATGATCGAACAAACTGTTTTTCTTTGAAACTTGAGTGCATGGAAAAAACAAAACCCCAGATGTTTTTTGTTGGGGTAGAGTGTATGAGGGGGAAAGTTTCTGAGTACCTTACACAGGCACAATGGATGTGTTATAAAGAGTGTATTTCCTGACAAATGATTATAATGCTTTTAGTTTAGCTGAATCAAGATAAATGGATAATTCTGTCACTGTAAATAAGTATCTATTCTATCTTCAACTTATTTTCTTCACCAGCTCTGACACCAGTATCTAGCACATAATAGGTACTCAATAAATATTCATTGAAAAAAATACGTAAAAGATAGCAGGGTGGAGTAATTATATGCAAAGAAGGGAAAGATTACTCAACACTGCTCAGCTAAAAGCCTAACCTTGAACATTACAGAATATTGAAGTATGTGCCCTGAAATCTGTAATTGGTAAGAAGATTTAAATAGATATATAATAACCATCTGTTATTAGGAGGATCTAAATATATATACTGTAGGTCTCAGGAGGATCTGAATATATATACTATATGTAATATGCTATACACTTTACATATATCATATATATCAAGTTTTATATAATATATAAGCCCATAATCAGCTTAGAATGAGCATTGATAAACTGTAGTTCCTCTTTTCCTAACTAACCCCTCACAGACTTTTTATAATGTTGATTTCCAGAATGTATAGTAAATGCTGATCTGTCAGCTTCATTATGAATGTTTAAGCATTTACTTATTCTTTACTGTTTTTATGATGACAGTCAGAATCCAACAAAATGAGGAAACAACAAATTTGTACAAAATATTTCTCCCTTCTTGGAATCCAAGTTTCTTTTCTCTCCATGAAACAGGAGATAAAAAGATCTGAACTAATAAGGTGACCAAATGAGAACCCCTAGATCATTAAGTTTATCAATATACATGTTCTGGGACAGGACTCCCCAGCAGTGTGCTCTAGTTTGGGGAATGCTGAAACATGGAGCTCTCAGGCCTCAGGACCGCCACACAAAACCCGGGACAGCTGGGGTCCTTGAGCTTGCTGTCTCTCCTTCTGAATCGACTGTTACACCTATCCCAGTGTAAATAATAATAGCATTTTCTCTGCATTCCATGGGGTGAAAGTGGCGCATGCCATTGAAGAAATAGTCTAACTTAGTGACTTTCAACCAGAAGCAATTTTGTCCCACAGGAACATTTGGCAACATCTAGAAATATTTTTGGTTTTTACAACTGGGGAGTGGCATGCTACTGGCATCTAGTGGGTAGAAGCCAGGGATGCTGCTAAGCACCCTGCAATGCACAGGGCAGCCCCCACAACAAAGAATCATCCAGTACACAATATCAGTGGTTAGGAGGTAGAGAAACTCTGCTGTTTGCTTGGTGGGTACAATGTGTGTTGCTCCAGTGATGGATGCACTGAAGGCCCTGACTTCACCACAATGCAATTGCACTTGTGCCCCATGAATATATGGAAATAAAAAAATTTTTTAAAGAGAAACTCTGGTGTTACTAAATCCAAAAGGGTAGTGCAGAACTGGGATACACACATATGGAAATTAACAAGCCTTGCTTTGTTTTGGTGCTGAGGGTCTTAATTGGCTTCTCTGGGTTATATGCACCATGGCAAACATGTGCAGGAAAAAGAAAAGTGCCAGACACACACATCTCATGCTGCACACCTCAAAGGGAAATGGACAAGTTTAAGGAAACAATGAGACAAAAAAAATGTATATTGAAATAATTTCAGGCACTCAGAAAAGTTGAAAAAATAGTACATGTAATTCACATGTGTGTGTATGTGTGTGTGCATATACCCAGATTCCCCAAATGTTAAAATTTTACCACATTTGCTTTCTCTTTTTGTCTTTTTCTCCCTTTCTTTCTCTCAGATCTATATCTATATCTATATATCTATATGAGAAATTAAATTGCTTCATGATGCCTAAATATTCCGTCTGTATTTCCTGAGAATAAGAACATTCTCACATAATCACATTGTGATGATTAAAATCACAAAATTAATTTTCACTGGTCTGCTAGTCTACAGAATTTATTTAATTTTATCACTAATATCCTTTATAAGAAAAGAAAATATTTTCTCTGGCTCAGGATTTAATCCAAGACCACAGGTTGCATTACTTGCTATGTCTTTAGTCTCCTTTACTCTGGACTAGTTCCTCACTGTTTCTTTGCCTTCCAAGTTTTTGACATTCGTAAAGAACATAGGTCAGTTATTTTGTAGAATCTCCCTCCATTTGGGTTTTCTGGTGGGTTCCTGTGATGGACTCAGATTATCTTTTCAGCAGGAGATCACACATTGTGTCCTCCTCAGTACCTCATATCAGGAGGCACAGGATATCCGTTTGTTCTATTACTAATAACTTAAACACTTGGTTAAAGTGATATTGCCAGGTTACTATACTGTCGAGTAACCATTTTATCCTTTGTAATTGATAAGTAATCTGGCAGGGAGATTTTCTGCCCTGTGTAAATATTCTGTTTTTAATCAAATTTTCCTAGTTTTAGCCAGGCACGATGGCTCACACCTGTAATCCCAGCACTTTGGGAGGCCGAGGCAGGTGGATCACCTGAGATCAAGAGTTCAAGACCAGCCTGGCCAACATGCTGAAACCCCATCTCTACTAAAAATACAAAAATTAGCTGGGCATGTGGTGGGTGCCTGTAATCCCAGCTACTTGGGAAGCTGAGGCAGGAGAATTGCTTGAACCTGGGAGGTGGAGGTTGCAGTGAGCTAAGACTTCGCCATTGCACTCCAGCATGGGCAACAAGAGTGAAACTCCATCTAAAAAAAAAAAAAATTCGTAGTTTTAGTAAGTCAGTGAAATTTTTGTTTGGATCCCCTTGTCTTCTGTTGAAGAGACATAAGGATGGCTCTGGGACATCCAAGATATTTTGATAAATTCCTCCCCAAAAAAATCCTTTTGGGAATCCTAATCCTTCACAATGACTATGAGGTATAACTATAAATGCTAAGCCACATAGAAGCTGGACACAGTGGCTCACACCTGTAATCCCAGCACTTTGGGAGGCTGAGGTGGGGAGTTCAAGGCCAGCATGGCCAACATAGCGAAACCCCGTTTCTACTAAAAATACAAAAATTAGCCGGGTATGGTGGTGCATGTCTGTAATCCTAGCTACTCAGGTGGCTGAGGCAACAGAATCACTTGAACTCAGGAGGCAGAGTTTGCAGTGAGCCATGATTGCGCCATTGCACTCCAGCCTGGGCAACAGAGTAAGACTCCGTGTCAAAATAATGATAGTAATAAAAACAAGCCACATAAGAAATAAAAATTCCTGATTTCTAGGCACACTTTGAATAAGACATCTTTTGAAAAGGCAAGGGCTACCTCTCAATTAAACACTGAGGGACACAACCCAAAAGATGGAGAAGCCTATTTCATTTGATAATATTGGCAAAGCATGTAATTATCTAGATTGATTTCTTGTAGGCAGGATTATCTGTAACTTTGAAAATGTGACCCATAATCTCTGTTTTGAAAGGCAGTCATGTCCCAGATAAGTCAAGAAATACTGCATCTATTTTCTGCTTATGTTGTCTGCTTATGTTATCAATTCTGTATAATGTTTAATTCAGATAAATTCAGCAATTCTGTTTGACGCCAACTGTGTCATTCACTAATCTAACAACACCACTGAAAAATTATTATTTCTTATTTTAGAGACTTTATAGAGAAGCTTGGGACAAAGACAAGACTCAGATCCACATCATGCCTGATACACCTGACATTGTTCTGGCTAAAGCAAACTTAATCAACACAAGTGATGTAAGTTTTCAAATTCAGCATGTGTTTTCAGAAAGCTCATTTTAATTGTTTCTAAATCAGTGAAATTTTCTAGAAGTTCTCTGAATCCCTGAATTATTTTAATGAACTACATATGACTTAGATTCCTTATTTAGTGGCTTTTAGATTGAACATCGAAATGTTAGTACTCACTATGTCAGGCAGAATGGGGAGTCTGTATTCTCTGTTCCTTGCAGTCCATTGTTATACATATCATCATAAGGTGGATATATTGCTCTTCCCAGTGTGGACAGGCACTCTTTGCAGGCAAAGACAATTCTTATTGAATCTACAGTGCTTATCTAGAATCGTGCCTGACACATAGTAGATACTCAATGAAATTTTGGATCAGTGAGCATACAAAACCCATGCAGGAGAATTTCATTTTTATTGTCATTGTCACTGTAGCATAATCTCTTGAAATGTATACATCTGAAAATTAAATATTTTAAAAACAAATTCTAAATTCTAATAGAATGACTTTAACATTAAAGAATGTATTAAAGTAGTGCCACGGAAGGACTAACAGATAAACACAAGTCCAAGATCAATAGGTACTTTAAATAATCTGGTTTCTGGATAAAAGTACATTTAAATTATACTCTCAATTTTTAAATTATGTCACAGATCTGAAAAAACAAATTCTTTCACTTAAGCTTTTAAAATTCATTATTTAAACTTTCTTCAAAACATCTTAAGTTTTAGAAATTATGGTGGACTCAGTATCTTACCTATAGATGTGGATCCTATTTTGGATGGTCCCATTTTGGGAGACAGACTATTTCACAATGCATCAGCTACATAGAAGAGATAACCCCTTAGGCATGATTTTTCCCCATTAGAAGAATTAGATGAAAAGCCATAGCTCTTTTCTAACAAAAACTTCTAATGAAACAGTCCATGTGAATTGAAAAACAGCACCTCAATAATAATCCATTTCATTGCTCTATTGTTTTACTTCTGCCTGATTCTTGCAAGCATAGACAAGCACTGTATAACAACAGTTTGGCCAACAAAGGCACACATACAGGACGGTGGTCCCGTAACATAATCATACTGTATTTTTGCTGTATCTTTTCCATGTTTAGCTGTATTTAGATACACAAATGTTAATACTTCCCATTGTGTTACAGTGGCCTACACTAACATGCTCTACAGGTTTGTAGCCTAGGAGGAATAGGCTATACCATATAGCCTAGGTGTGTAGTAGGCTGTACCATCTAAGATTGCATAAGTACACTCTGTGATGTTCCCACAAGGACAAAATCACCTAACAATACATTTCTCGGGATGTATCTTTGTCATTAACCAATGCATGACTGAATTGGGAAGAGCTGACAATTTTGCTGATTTAGGTAATTGAAGAGCTTTAAAGTTTAAAACAGGATCATTAGTAATCAATGGGCATAATTTCTAATTACATTTGAGTATTCTAGGGCACAGATGCTATTCTCATGGACTCAAAATATTTAGCACATTTGATCATTATGCTATATTTGTCTATGGGGAACAGTATTTCCCAAAATGATCTTCATTGCTTAACAGAAACTCTACCGAATGGGTTATGAGGAGCTGAAGAGAAAAGGTTACGATCTTCCTGTTGATGCCATACCAATCAAAGCAGCAAAAGCCTCCCGGGAAATTGCCAGTGAAGTAAGATTTTATCCTCTGTTGATATTGATTTGATTGCAATTTATCACTTCAAAGCAGTCTCAATTTAATTTTAAATTGAACAAAATCTAAGGGGTAACAAGTTACAATGGAATAAAATGATCCCATGCAGCGTGGGATGAGGATAAGATCAAGGATGCATTTATTATGTATGGAATTTCATAGCTGAATTTAGCCTTTAATCTTTCTATCAAAAGACTGAAGTCTTTGGCTCTCTAGGCTTGGTAAAATATTTAGAGTTAATGCGCTTTGTAATTTGCCACAAAGATGGCAACAGAAGTAAATTTTGAAAGGAATAAGACACATTTTTTTTTCTTTAGTACAAGTACAAGGAAGGCTTTCGCAAGCAGCTGGGCCACCACATTGGAGCCCGGAACATTGAAGATGACCCCAAGATGATGTGGTCCATGCATGTGGCTAAGATCCAGAGTGACAGGGAATACAAGAAGGACTTTGAGAAGTGGAAGACCAAGTTCAGCAGCCCAGTGGACATGCTGGGGGTGGTGTTGGCCAAGAAGTGCCAGACCTTAGTCAGTGACGTGGACTACAAAAACTACCTGCACCAGTGGACATGCCTGCCCGACCAGAGTGATGTCATCCATGCTCGGCAGGCCTATGACCTCCAGAGCGATGTGAGTCTAAGATTTTCCTTTGGCCAACAAAACATTATGTCTGCTTTTTAAAGTATCAGAGTCCCGTAGTGAGGGGAGTTGAGTTTACACAATTACCCTGGACTAATGCCCAAGCCCCGTCTAGTCACCCAGACATCTGGAGGCACCATTATTCCACAAAGAAAGAGCCAGCAAAGCCCCATTGCTTTGGTGGAAGCCTCTAGATTGTCAAGCTAGACAATCAAAGGATTGAGTCCTTTCCTATGTGCTTCTGTTTAAAATGTTTTTAAAGATATGCTTTTAATCTGAATATTTTGTTGATCTATAATTCATACCCAAAATTTAGAATTTTCTAATAATTCAAGTGTTAAAAATATATATAATATAATATGAACTTTTATTTAGGGGCAAATGATTTAATTATGACAAATTATGACAAATTGTGATAAATGATTTAATTATGACAAATTTGTCACTTGCACTTTCAGAATTTGTACAAGTCAGACCTTCAGTGGCTAAAAGGCATTGGCTGGATGACTAGTGGTTCTCTCGAGGATGAGAAAAACAAACGAGCCACCCAGATTTTGAGTGACCATGTTTACCGTCAGCACCCAGATCAATTTAAGTTTTCCAGCCTTATGGATTCCATACCAATGGTTTTGGCAAAAAACAATGCTATTACCATGAATCATGTAAGTCCTATCTTTGTTTGAGGAGGTTATTAATCTTTTTGTTTATGGAAACACTGAAGTCTGTATAAAAGAAAACTTATTCTTGATTCCTTTGCTTGGTACTAATGTGGTTTTAAAGTATTGTGCTTCTTATTGACACAAGACATTTAGACCTGAAAATGTCACAAATACCGATTCACTGAGCTGAATTTCTTGATTCTCATTAAAAATCAGACTGTCTGCATGTGTCTATTTACTACTGGCCTATACCAGTCATGTTTTTCTGTTTCTCTTAGCGCCTCTATACAGAAGCTTGGGATAAAGATAAAACCACTGTCCACATTATGCCAGACACCCCTGAAGTTTTATTAGCTAAACAAAACAAAGTAAATTACAGTGAGGTAAGTAATATATTCATAGTGCATGATACATTTTGCTTACAATGCACTTTATAAATCCAACTTACTATTAATGTCTATTTTAGAAATTGTATAAGCTTGGCCTAGAAGAAGCCAAGAGGAAAGGTTATGATATGCGGGTAGATGCCATTCCTATCAAGGCAGCCAAGGCCTCCAGAGATATTGCAAGTGAAGTAAGTATACTTGGAAAGTTATTTGCCTTAGCTTTGGCTCAAAGATTTATTTTTCTCTCCTGGATTTATAGTGGCACAAGTAAGCCATGAGGTTAAAGCTGTTGCTAACAGTTTATTGTTTCGATGAATGGTTTAAAATAATGGTAATAGAGTTATCAACACAAAGGCCAAATTCTAGTTATGGTTGAGTCCATAGCAACATGCATTTCAAAACATGTCCATTTCCTGCTGAACAAAAGTATTAGATACTTGACTATAGTTCAGATAATTTTTTTGGCTTTTCCAATGATGTATCTCTCATACACAATTGAGCTTATTGTAGGGTTCCTTCAAAACCCAACCCATGCTGTATGAACCAATGAATCTACAAGGGCTGAATTATAGGACACATTATTCAAAGTTCAACGATTCATGTGGAACATATGTTTGTTTCTATATCAGGTGGTGGGTTACAAATATTTGCTTTCTTTAAAAGATGGATTTGCTCACTGTCACAAGGACAGAAAACCAAACACTGCATGTTCTCACTCATAGGTGGGAATTGAACAATGAGAACACTTGGACACAGGGTGGGGAACATCACACACTGGGGCCTGTCGTAGGATAGGCAGAGGGAGGAGGGATAGCATTAGGAGATATACCTAACGTAAATGATCAGTTAATGGGTGCAGCACACCAACATGGCACATACATACATATGTAACAAACCTGCACGTTGTGCACATGTACTCTAGAACTTAAAGTATAATAAATAAAAAAAAGGATTTGCTCACATTTCTAAAAATTTTTATCTTTCCATTTCTTTTGTCTATGGAAAAAACCTCTAGATTTTTTCTTTATTTCCAAAATATAGGAAGTAATCATAATTTAAGAATAAATGACAATCACAGAAGGGTTAAATACCATATAATGAAATACCTGCCTGTCATTAAAAATCATATGTATAGGTCAGGCACCGTGGCTCACACCTGTAATCCCAGTGCTTTGGGAGGTCAAGGCGGGAGGATCACTTAAGGGCAGGAGTTTGAGACCAGCCTGGTCAACATAGCAAGACACTATCTCTACAAAAAACTTAAAAATGAGCCAGGTGTGGTGGCACATGCCTGTAGTGCTAGCTACTCAGAAGCTAAGGCGGGAGGATCACTTCAGCCCAAGAGTTGGAGGTTGCAGTGAGACATGATTGTACCACTGCACTGCAACCTGGGCAACAGATAGAGATGCTTTCTGAAAAAAAAACACACAAAAAAACAAAAAAAACCAGTCATGTGTGCAAAGACTATTCAATGACACATAGAAATGCTTATATAATAACTGAAAAGAGCAGGCACAAACCCATATACAGTATGACTTCTATTCTAATTATATTCTCACACACGAATCATAAAAAATTATTTTAGTGGCAGAATTACATCTTAATTTTTCTTTTTTTTCTGTGTGTATAAATATACAGACACTCTTTGCAGGCAGAGATAATTCTTATTGAATCTGCAGTGCTTATCTAGAATTGTGCCTGACACATAGTAGATACTCAATGAAATTTTGGATCAGTGAGCATACAAAACCCATGCAGGAGAATTTCATTTTTATTGTCATTGTCATTGCAGCATAATCTGAAATTTATACATCTAAAAATTAAATATTTTAAAAACAAATTCTAAATTCTAATAGAATTACTTTAACATTAAAGAATGTATTAAAGTAATGCCTATCTATATGATACATATTTTATATAAGATATATATTTCATATGTGATGATATATGCCATATTTATTTTCTAAATTGTTTTTACATCTATCATATAATTTATATATTCAGGGAAATTTTTTTTTTTAATAAATAGAGCAAGTTAGGCTTAGTGATTGCTTTTTACTAAAAGTTAAAACAAATGACTATCTGTCTTTTTCTTCTTTTAGTTCAAGTACAAAGAAGGCTATCGTAAGCAGCTCGGACACCACATTGGTGCCCGAGCTATACACGATGACCCCAAGATGATGTGGTCCATGCACGTGGCCAAGATCCAGAGTGACAGAGAGTACAAGAAGGACTTTGAGAAGTGGAAGACCAAGTTCAGCAGCCCAGTGGACATGCTGGGGGTGGTGCTGGCCAAGAAGTGCCAGACCTTAGTCAGCGACGTGGACTAC
Organism: Pongo pygmaeus; assembly: GCF_028885625.2. Classification (NCBI taxonomy): domain Eukaryota; kingdom Metazoa; phylum Chordata; class Mammalia; order Primates; family Hominidae; genus Pongo; species Pongo pygmaeus. The sequence continues at coordinate 51,090,268 of NC_072384.2, read as the reverse complement.
AAGAACTACCTGCACCAGTGGACATGCCTGCCTGACCAGAGCGACGTCATCCATGCTCGGCAGGCCTATGACCTCCAGAGCGATGTGAGTACTGAGAGTCATAGTAACGTGCAGAGGTGGGAAATTATTTAACACCTCTTGGAGAAAATGGCAATATATGGCACAAGCTCACTAGCCCCTGCAGGAGGCAAATAGCATGCCTTTATCCACAGGAATTCTAATCCTTTAACCCTTCAGACCAAAATGAAATATTGTGTGATACCTGGCCCGTCCACCAAACTAAATTTTGAGAGTGCTTTTACTTGATTTCTTATCCTTCAGATGAAAATGCATTGCTGATACAGAGATAAATATTTATTGACTATTTGTGTCAACAGAATATGTACAAGTCTGATCTCCAGTGGATGAGAGGCATTGGCTGGGTGCCCATTGGCTCTTTGGATGTGGAAAAATGCAAAAGGGCAACTGAAATTTTGAGTGATAAAATCTATCGCCAGCCTCCAGACAGATTCAAATTTACCAGTGTGACTGACTCTCTGGAACAAGTGTTGGCCAAAAATAATGCCATCACTATGAACAAGGTGAGACTTCAAAATTAAGAATCAAAGTGGGGCTCCTAAAGCTGAATCAACAAAAAAGAAACATTAATGAGGAAAGAAAGAACATTGAGCAATAAAAGGCAACTATCTATCTGTCTATCTATCGGCTTGTCATCTATCTATTAATAACTGATATATATCATGTATATTTTGATATTCAGTCATTGTTTCATGATTTTGATAAAGTAGCATAGTTTATCAAAAAATAGTCTGCATAAAATATGCTTATTCTCATTTTCCTTTTGTTAACATACATTTCAGATTATTAGAAGGCATTTATAAATACACATTCCATTATGAACTTATTACCTGAAGATGTGCATAAAACACATAATGTGTATAAGACACGTAACCTTTTCTTTTTTATATATAAAGTTTTTGTGGCCCTAAAATTCCTGTTAACTATACACAGAACTTTTTTCCTGATGAATTTGTGTATTTTCTTTGATAGCGTTTATACACAGAAGCCTGGGACAAAGACAAGACTCAGATCCACATAATGCCAGACACACCAGAAATTATGTTGGCAAGAATGAACAAAATAAACTACAGTGAGGTGAGAGCAGATTCTTTGACATTTGCACACTACTGCTTATTTCAGTTGATCTACTCTATGATGATGTGATACCAAATGACAGCTTTAGAAAGAATCCTTTTCATGCTTCATGTGAATAACAACTCTTGCATTTCTCAATCACCATCATAAATGTCAAACTTTACGCAATATGAATTATCATTTAGGAAATACAAATGACATGAACTAATTATTTAAGCTGTAACCATGAGATTATGTAGACCATTTTCTTTTATTATTTTTTGAAGTTAGGAAATTAGCAATTGACCTATACATGTATCTCCCCTTTATGCTAAAGCATAACTGTAGTAAATATATTTTCCATATATTGTTCCTAAGTGTGGTTTAGGATCCAAATTTAATATTTTTAGTGTATAAGATTAAAGGCAAGAACTAAAATCCACAGTACCACCAGGTAACCCACACACACAGAGAGAGAGAGAGAGAAATATCTGTCAGTGTAAATATTAGCAAGCCCATTTCCTTTCACTTTCAGTGTGCACAGGGCCACGTGCCATCATTCCAGAATCACAGAGGCCTAGGCAGAGAGTCAAGCCTCCACTCTAGTGCAAAGGGACCCCTCCCCACAAATAGGTTTTTGACCTGCCTTTGCTTAAGGGTTCCCAATGACAAGGAGCTGATCTCATAAATCAGTCCATTCGTTCTGGAAAATTTACGAGAAATCTTCTGACGTATTGAGTCACAATATTTCTCTCTGTAAACTCACATAGTCCTCTGAAGCTGCACAGAACAAATCTGTGCCGACCCCCAGAGATGGAGAGCAGCACTAGGGTGCCTCCCCTGCCACCTTCACCCCAGGTTCACCTTCAAATCCAGTATCCCAAGCTCCTTGGCATTCCTCACATGGCATCACTAGTAAAATGTGACCCTCAGAACTGAGCAAAATACTATGAGTGGGGAATGACTCACGTAGAATACACTTAACTATCGTATTTCCTCTTCTGGACATTTGACCTCTGTTCTGCATCCTGTGCTCCCAGGGTACATTGGCAGCTGTCACTGCTGGTGCACACAGAACTTGAGACCAACTTAAACTCTAAGACATCTTATGTGGACTAAAGCTAGGTTTCTTCCATCCTGCATTTATGCATTTGGTAATTATCTCTGTTCAAAGATTGGCATTTATCTCTGTAATTTCTTCTTCTTAGACTGAGCCTGTGGGTATAAGCCTGTGGAGATTTTTGTGAATCTAAGATTCTGTCAGCTGATGCGTTAGTTATTTCACCTGGCTTTGTGCCACCAGCAAGGAAAATATTGTTTCTTTGGCAGCATAAATCAACACACAGAGCATAATTTAGAGAATTTAGGTGGAATTGCCACCATCTTAAGTAATTTTATTTTGGAAATGAGACCGTAATTTTTGTGCTTGTATAGCTAGCTCTTAATTGTCACCAAAAACTAAAAACATCAAGTCTTACTCCCCAGTCAGAAAGGATTGAATTATTAGCCAAACCTATAATATAGGTCCTGTTACAGGAAACCATGCATTATATGTTCAAGAATTTCAGGAAACAAAGACCGCCCCCCCTCCCCCGGCCCTCACCGTGTCTAGCCAGTCAGCATTTCTGGAATTCTCAACTCTGTCTTTGCTGAAAAAGCTCAGAGATGTGTTAGTGCAACTACTCGGCTGCCAGTCCCAGGAGGCCCAGGTGCCCTTCCCCGTTTTACCTGCAACCCCCTATTCCACCCACCCAGACTGGGACGCTGCCATGGGCGCTCCCCTCTGATGTTAAAAAGAAGATAACTTTTTGGCTGCTTTCCTATTTTCTGTAGAATTAAACACCAACTTCTTAGAATGAGGCGTTCACAGTCCAACTCTGGGCTAATCTCAGCCCTCTCCTGCGACTCCTCCCTGGGGCCTCACCCACTTCCTTCAACACCCCTCTGCTTCCCCTCCACAGTGGTGCCTTGATTCACGTGATTTCCTCTGCCCTTGATGCCACCTTAGTCTACTGAAACTCTGCTCAAAGTCTGACTCAAAGGTCACCCCATCTTCAAGAACTTCCCTGATTCTCAGTTCAGAATAAATGTCTCCTTCCTGGAGCTCTTCATTATTAATGTGGTTTGACTTTTCAGCAGTTGCTTCCACAGGTTATCAGTCTCTCCATCAGTTCTCCCAGGAACCTTTAGGTTGAGAGGGGTCTCAACCTCATCTTTGATTCCCAAGTACCCCACACAGTCAGAGACACAGGGTCAGGGCAGAATAAATGTGAGTTGAATTGATTGCCATGATCAACAGTTTAGCCTTTCCCTCCCACCCACATTTTACCACGCTAGAACTATGAGTTTCAGCTTAATTTTTCCTGTAATTTTTAAACTGGATTTATTGTTTTAACTAAAATTTTTTAAAACAACCTATAACATGTATATATACTTAATTCAACATAATTTTTAAAGTAAAAAAGGTGCATTGGTCTTTATGGGTATCTTTTTTTTTGTTTTGTTTTGTTTTTTGAGATGGAGTTTCGCTCTTGTTGCCCAGGCTGTAGTGCAATGGCACAATCTCAGCTCACTGCAACTTCCACCTCCCAGGTTCAAGTAATTCTCCTGCCTCAGTCTCCCAAGTAACTGGGATTGCAGGCATGCACCACCACACCCAGCTATTTTTTTTTATATTTAGTAGAGATGGGGTTTCACCATTTTGGCCAGGCTGGTCTCGAACTCCTGACCTCAGGTGACCCACCCGCCTCCGCCTCCCAAATTACAGGTGTGAGCCACTGCACCCAGCCTCATTTTTGAGTCTTCACTTCAGCAAACATGCAGAAGGCTTAGAACTCTCAAAAGTAAGATTATTATAGGCACTGTCTGTGGAGAACTTAGTGAATTGTCTTAGTCCTCTGTCAGTTTTTAGATATAAATGTCAGCATCTGATTTTTTTTTCCCCCAAATTTAGAGTCTCTACAAACTTGCTAATGAAGAAGCAAAGAAGAAAGGCTGTGACTTGCGAAGTGACGCCATCCCCATCGTGGCGGCCAAGGCCTCCAGGGACATCATCAGTGATGTGAGTTGTCAATTCCATTCTGAGTATGTGATCAATCTAATGTGGTATTTTCACTGAACTAAATCTTAGAAAAGAACTTTTCCTGGACCTTTGAAAATATATCCTGATATATTTGTGTGGGATTTTTCAAAACCTCAGTTTTAAGGGAAATGAAAATCTTGATGTTTATAAGAGGGGTCTGTAACCTACAGGACACAGCATCTTCTGTGAAAACTGGTCAACCAAGAATAGAGAAAGATTCATTCATGTGGACACTGTTAGAGTGAAGCTGCAGGCTTGGAGATGCTTATGTAAGAATTATCACTGGCTTATAGAAAAGCTTATAGAAGAGATAACTCATAAACTTAGGTTCTGCCAGTGAGATTCAGGGCCTGGCTTTATGTAACATTTGAATAGATAGTATTTTAAAACACATGTGGCTCTTGCTATTGAAATTCGCCCTTATGAAAAGAAGGCAGTTGATCAGTACCAGAGGTGACTACTGACCTAAGATTACACTCTTTTTTTTTTTTTTTTTTTTGAGACGGAGTTTTGCTCTTGTTGCCCAGGCTGGAGTGCAATGGCCTGATCTCGGCTCACTGCAACCTCTGCCCCCTGGGGTCAAGCAATTCTCCTGCCTCAGCCTCCCGAGTAGCTGGGATTACAGGCACTCACCACCACGCCCATAATTTTTTGTATTTTTAGTAGAGATGGGGTTTTACCATGTTGGCCAGGCTGGTCTCAAATTCTTGACCTCAGGTGATCCACCTGCCTCAGGCTCCCAAAGTGCTGGTTTTACAAGCGTGAGGTCACACTCTTAGCAATAGCTCCTAGCCATTTAGCATGTCTCCCAGAGTAAAACTGTCATCCTTTTCTGGTGCCTCAGGGATTCTTGAGGAACAAATGACTGCTCTAAAAATCAAGGCCCACTTGCTGTCCTTTATATTGGAATCTTACGTTAGTGACTCAACTTTATGTATGTTGGACCCTCCCAGCAAATGGACTTATGCCAATAATAATAAATAATGACATCATAATAACCAAGAAATATTGAGAACTCTTTGCTAAGAGCTTTACATGCATTGTCTCACTTACTCTTCATAATTGCCCTATGATGTAGATATCATCATTATCCCCATTTTGTGGATTGTTTAAGCAACTTGCCTAAAACCAAACTCCTAGTGAGTGGGGGAGTCGAGACTCTGAACAATCTCATTCCTTTCCACTGTACCATATTGTCTCTTGCTGACTCACCTACACTTTCTCAGTCAGTTGTCTTTGAGACTAGAAGCATGTATTTTGGATAACTGGCTTAGATTCCAGAATGAAGTCATTGGACATGAATAATAAAAACAT